>NC_056045.1:6690258-7324425 GCF_004379255.2 Salvia splendens | reverse complement strand
CCAAAACTAAGCAAGTTAGTGACGCATGATTCTCATGCGTCACCCACTAAGACGCATGAGCATCATGCGTCGTTCGTGAAATTAAAACTAAGAGACGCATGAGGGAGATGCGTCTTTACCTGTGACACATGACCCTCATGCGTCGTTAAAAAAAAGAAAATACATAGATGAAGCATGCGGAGTCCAGACAATTCGCCCGACCGGGCTTTTTGAAACATAAAATTGCCCGACCGGGCGAATCGTTTGGACTCCGCATGCTTCATCTATGTATTTTCTTTTTTTAACGACGCATGAGGGTCATGCGTCACAGGTAAAGACGCATCTCCCTCATGCGTCTCTTATTTTTTAAATTTCACGAAACTTGCTTAAATCAGTGGCGCGGAAGGCAGAATATGAGATATTTTGGAGAAGAATTCTACATCGACTGCATTTTTTTTCATTTCTTAATAAAAACAGAGGATTTTACTAAACAAAAAGGCAAAATAAAATATATCAAACAATTAGAAGATCAAACAATTCTTGAAATCATAAAACTACTACTCTAAGAATACACGTATCATAAATAATGATAATCTCAAAATTTTAACAAAGTAGCTAACAGGATAAGCTTCAGCACCACAAATTATCCATTTCATGTCACCGCTCAAAACATTCAAGCAAAGCCATCGCACAAGCCGATTTCGATCGATTCGAGCACCAATTAGGGCGAGCCGGCAACTGTCGCACACACAACCTGCATTCAACATGTAACCACAAACCATCTATTATAGTTCTTAAATGATTAATATATTTTTGTTAGACCATCTAACTTAAATAACCAAGGTACCTGAAATGACGTGCTACTTATACGACGATGAAATGTATTTCGACGGTTCAATGCCCTTATTCTTCCTTGTCGACAACCTCTTGTACACTTTGCTCATGAGCTTCCCAACCCCGCCACGTGATGAACCCTCCGCAGCTGGTCGAGGTTGGGTAGGAATCCCCTGAATAACGTCGTCGTCCTCATTTTCCTCCTCTATGTTGTCATTTCCTTCTTCTCCTTCATCATCATCCTCTTCTTCAACTTGTTCAGGAGGCACGATCTGATAATGCTGGAAGAATGAATCGACCGACGCTCGGGCCCCACTCCATTGCGGCACGTCTTGGCTTTGTGAATATGGGCGACGATCCCAATCGGGCTCAGGCTGGCTTGGAGAATACAGAGGACGGTACCACTGCGACTGAGACTCATGCGCCGGGTATGAAGACCACTGGGGTGGGTCATGCTCTGGATTCTGCGGCTCTGGTGCTACATAGTCGGGATGCGGCTGCGACATCCTAAACTGCTTCGTGAAGCCGTGTCCCCCAGTCCGAACACCAGACATTCCACGACGCCGTGGAACTACTTCTGGTTGATAATGCATGGGCACATCCTGTTAGTGTTTGAGCTCATCAAGATCGGATTGAGCTGGTGGAAGAATCAAGTCAGGAAATAGCCGTTGGGAACCAAAACAGGAACTAGCCGTTGGAAACGGTTATAACCGTGTTCGGCAAAAGGAAGCTGTTCGGCAAAAGGAAGCTGTTCGGCAATTGGAAGCTGTTCGGCAATTGGAAGCTGTTCAGCAATTGGAAGCTATTCGGCAAAAGGAAGCTGTTCGGCAAAGGAAGCTGTTCGGCGGTTTTCTTGATCGATACTTCTTAAGGGAGTTGCGATTCATTCCGGAAACAACAACAACAGAAATCAAAAGTGATAGAGAGAGAATTCAAGAGAGGAAGTGTTATCTTTCAGCTGTGCGTTTTTAGCTCTCGAAGCAAGAAGTTTTCGGGCGAGTTGAGGGTTTTCCATCTTGTAAATTCTTGAGAGTTTTGAGTGCTCTCATGTTTGTAATTTCTCGAGTGATCAATAAAGAAACACACCAGATTCTGCCCGTGGATGTAGGCTTACGCCGAACCACGTAATTCGCTTGTGTTCTTCCTTGCATGTTGTCATTTCATTAATTTGCATTTCGATCATCACAACCGTAGGTTCGTTCTTCACAACGTGGCGCCGTCTGTGGGAAATTCGTCCACTGAATTGATCGAGAAAGCATAAAGTTTTGGGAGTTCTTTCTTTGTTTTTTCCTCAAGAAGGCGCTCAACCTGTTTGAATAATGGCTGCAGCAAGGTTTGATGTTGAAAAGTTCACAGGCCGAAATGATTTTGGCCTATGGAGGCTGAAGATGAAAGCAATCTTGATGCAACAGGGTTTATGGGAAACCCTAAATGGTGGAGGCAGTAATGAGGAGGAGAAGCCCGAGCCTGATGAAAAGGAGAAGGCAAAGGCTCAAGACAGAGAGTACAAGGCATATAGTACCTTGATACTCAACCTCAATGACAGAGTCCTCAGAGAAGTTTCAAAGGAGGAGACAGCGGCTGGAGTTTGGTCCAAGTTGGAGTCATTATACATGGCCAAATCCTTGGCAAATCGGCTGCACCTGAAGCAGAAACTTCTCACTTTCAAGATTGCTGATGGAAAAGGTGTGTTGGAACAGCTCGAAGAATTTGGGAAATGCATCGATGATCTTGAGAACATTGATGAAGAGATTAAAGATGAGGACAAGGCTCTGATGTTGTTGAATTCCTTGCCACCAAGTTATGAGCATTTCAAGGATGCTATACTTCTTGGTAGAGAGTCCAAGATTGGATATGAAGAGGTGTACTCTGCTCTAAAGCTCAAGGAAATCCAGAAATCTAATCCAAAGTCCACTGAAATGGTGTCTGAGAGTCTGAGTGTTGCTGATCACAAGAAGAATGTGAAAAGAAAGTCACAGAAGAAGCCATGGAAAAACAAGACAGCTGACTGGAAAGAGACCAGATCATGCCATCACTGCAAGAAACCAGGCCACATAAAGAAGAATTGTTGGGTTTGGAAGAAGAAGCAGGCCGAGGAAGAGAATGGCAAGAACAATGCTGATATTGCAGAAGAGTTGGTGGTCCCGGAGGCTCTGTGTGTGACTGAGGACATGGAAGAACTTCCATGGATCATGGATTCTGGATGTAGCTTCCACATGTGTCCAACTAGAAGTCATTTTGAGGAAATCAAGAATGCAGCTGGATCAGTTTTGTTAGGAAATGACCAGATATGCAGAATCAGAGGAATTGGGTCCATCAGGCTTAGACTTCATAATGGCTCCATCAGGTTACTCACTGGTGTGAGGTTTATTCCAGAGATTAAGAGGAATTTGATCTCTATTGGAGTGTTGGATGCAGCAGGATATAATTGCATATTATCTGATGGGATTATGAACATCGTCAAGAATGGTGATGTTGTTATGATGGCTGAGAGAAAGAGAAGCCTATACTATCTAAAGGCAAGTGTGGTTACTGGATCTGTGAATCTGGTGCAGGTATTAGACTTAAGAATGTGGCATCTCAGACTCGGACACTTGGGAGAAACTGGAATTAAAGAATTGGCCAAGAAGGAGCTGATTAAGCTGGAAAATCCCAATGAGCAGTTGGGTTTGTGTGAGCAATGTGTGCTCGGAAAGAGTAAGAAACTGCCCTATGGAAGAGGAATTCACAGCTCAAAGTCACCACTAGACTATGCCCACAGTGACTTGTGGGGCCCAGCTACACCAGCTTCATTGGGTGGAGGTAGATACTTTCTATCCATTATTGATGATTTTTCTAGAAAATTATGGGTGTTTATCTTGAAGGAAAAGTCAGAGACATTCATGAAATTCAAGGAGTGGTGTAAGGAAGTGGAGGTGGAGAAAGGGTGTTCTTTGAAGTGTTTAAGAACTGATAATGGGCTGGAATTTCTGAGTGGGGAGTTTGATTTTTTCTGCAAGCAGAAAGGTATGAAGAGGCATAGGACATCTCCATCTAATCCCCAACAGAATGGAGTTGCTGAGCGCATGAATAGAACCATCCTAGAGCGAGTTAGATGTATGCTCTTTGGCTCTGGAATGGCTAAGAGATTCTGGGGTGAGGCTGTGAGTATGGCAGCAGTTCTCATCAATAGAAGTCCTTCTTCAGCTATAGCTTTTGACACTCCTGATCAGAGATGGTATGGAAAGGCCATGGATTATTCGAATATGAAGATTTTTGGTTGTATGGCTTATGCACACATCAAGCAAAGTAAGTTGGAGCCAAGGGCTTTGAGATGTGTGATGATTGGATACCAAAAGGGAGTGAAGGGCTACAGACTGTGGTGCATAGAGCCAGGAAATCAGAAAGTTATTATCTCTAGAGATGTGCAATTTGAAGAAAGTAGGATGCCATTTCTAGAAAAGGCTCAAGAGAGCCAGAGGCCATCTCATTCTGAGAAAGAACCAGAGCCTGAGAGGATGGTGGAGATGGGTGTTCCAGAACCTGAGGAGGCTGAGGAATCAGTTCAGGTGGAGGTTTCTGGAGCAGATAGAATTGCTGAGCCTGAACAGCAGATGGGAAATCATAGTGAACAAGAAGAAGCAGATGCTGATGTCTTGAACCCTGAAGAAGAGCAGCAGGATTTGGGTGACTATGTTCTAGCCAGAGATAGGGTCAGAAGAATCCCTAAACCATCTACAAGATACAGTGAAGAAGAATACTTGCTATATGCACTATGTGTTGCAGAAAACATAGAGTATGCAGAGCCTTCAAGCTTCAAGGAAGCTATGAGTTCTAAGGAGAGCAAGCAGTGGATGGAGGCTATGATAGATGAAATACAGTCCCTGATCAAGAACAAGACATGGGTGCTTGTGAAGAGACCTTCCACACAAAAACCAGTGAGTTGTAAGTGGATATACAAGAAAAAGTTGGAGGTTGGGAACAAGATTAGGTTCAAGGCTAGGCTTGTAGCTCGGGGGTTCACACAAGATGAGGGAATAGACTATAATGAAGTATTTTCTCCAGTGGTAAAGCATGCCTCAATCAGAATTTTGCTAGCTATAGTTGCTCAAAGAAGTTGGTTTTTGGACCAACTTGATGTGAAGACAGTCTTTCTTCATGGAGAGCTTGAGGAAACTATATACATGAATCAGCCAGAGGGATTTGTGATACATGGGAGTGAAGATAAGGTTTGTCTACTAAATAAAAGTCTATACGGTTTGAAGCAAGCAAGTAGACAATGGCATATCAAGTTTGATGAACATATGCAGAGTATGGGATTTACAAATTCCAGATATGATAGTTGTGTCTACTTCAAATCAAAGTCTGAGGGACCTGCTGTGTATTTGCTATTATATGTAGACGACATCTTGCTTGCTGGACCAGATAGACAGGAGCTAGATAGGGTGAAAGCCTTATTGAAAAAGGGATTTGAAATCAAGGATCTGGGGAGTGCTAGCAAGATTTTGGGAATGGATATATTCAGAAATGCAGATAAGAGGGTGTTGTGGTTGTCCCAAGAAGGCTACATTCAGAAAGTACTGCGCAAATATCAGATTGACAAGAGTAGAGCAACCTCAATTCCACTATCACAACAGACTAAGCTGTCCAAATCACAATGTCCCAGAAATCAGCAAGAAGAAAGAGAGATGAGCCAGATACCTTATTCCAACATAGTTGGGAGTGTGATGTATATGATGATATGCACAAGGCCTGATATTTCTCATGCGGTAAGCGTGGTGAGCAGATACATGTCCTGTCCGGGAAGAGAGCACTGGTTGGCTTTGAAAGGGATTCTCAAGTATCTCAAAGGAAGTAGTGATCTGGGAATAATATTCAAATCAGAGAATGAAGGAGATAAGGATAGCATTATTGGGTTTTGCGATTCAGATTATGTAGCTAACCTTGATAATAGGCGCTCACAATCTGGGTACATATTTACCTTGTTCGGCTCCGCGGTGAGCTGGAAGTCTAATCTCCAATCCGTGGTGGCTCTATCGACGACGGAGGCAGAGTATATAGCTCTTGCTGAGGCAGTAAAGGAAAGCTTCTGGCTTAGGGGTATAGTTGGTGATTTTGGGGTGAAGCAAGAGAATGTTGTGATCAAGTGCGACAGCAATAGCGCGATTTGTCTCTCGAAACATCAGACATATCATGAACGCAGCAAACATATAGACGTGAGGCTGCATTTCATTCGAGATGAGGTTGAGAAGGGTGCGGTGAAGATTGAGAAGGTCAGCACCGAGCACAATGCGGCTGATGCACTTACTAAAGCCCTACCAAGATCCAAGTTCCGACATTGCTTGGATTTGGTTGGGGTGGTCCGAAATTTGTAAGTATGGGAAGGAAGGTGGAACTGGTGGTGATGGATCTTAGATTGCTCAAAGGTGGAGGATTTGTTAGTGTTTGAGCTCATCAAGATCGGATTGAGCTGGTGGAAGAATCAAGTCAGGAAATAGCCGTTGGGAACCAAAACAGGAACTAGCCGTTGGAAACGGTTATAACCGTGTTCGGCAAAAGGAAGCTGTTCGGCAAAAGGAAGCTGTTCGGCAATTGGAAGCTGTTCGGCAATTGGAAGCTGTTCAGCAATTGGAAGCTATTCGGCAAAAGGAAGCTGTTCGGCAAAGGAAGCTGTTCGGCGGTTTTCTTGATCGATACTTCTTAAGGGAGTTGCGATTCATTCCGGAAACAACAACAACAGAAATCAAAAGTGATAGAGAGAGAATTCAAGAGAGGAAGTGTTATCTTTCAGCTGTGCGTTTTTAGCTCTCGAAGCAAGAAGTTTTCGGGCGAGTTGAGGGTTTTCCATCTTGTAAATTCTTGAGAGTTTTGAGTGCTCTCATGTTTGTAATTTCTCGAGTGATCAATAAAGAAACACACCAGATTCTGCCCGTGGATGTAGGCTTACGCCGAACCACGTAATTCGCTTGTGTTCTTCCTTGCATGTTGTCATTTCATTAATTTGCATTTCGATCATCACAACCGTAGGTTCGTTCTTCACACATCCTGATGTTGAGAAGCGGGGTACTCCATGTCATCAGCGTTCCCCGTAGATTCGAGGACATTCCTAACAATTCCTCGAATCTGGCGCACTCGTGGGTCCATTTCGTTTTCCGTTGTTAAATGGAAAACCTGCTGAAAACCCTCAACCTAGACAACATAATGATACAAATATCAATACGAAACAATCTATATCACATGAAAGCATATAGTTTAATATAACAAACTTACAAATAGACTCATCGCAGCAGCCGACTCGTTCATCCCAGCAGTGGACCGTGCCCCGGGATGAGTCAGGTACGTCACGGTAATCCTGTTATACCACGCCATATACCCCGGGCTAATAAGAATATTCATCGACATCGGTGCAGCGTATTCGGTTGCCTGGAACCGTTCATGCCTCAAGTCCCACTCCCCAATGTAGAACTGGTGCGTGTTTCTCCAGTTGTTGCCCTTCTTACCACGCCGATCAGTTTTGCCCAAATGACCGGCATTCTATAGCATCCTGTCTACAAATGGAGGTATATCCTGGTACCGATTGAATTGTCGCCGCACTCGCCCAGCCTCATGGGCCTCGACATAGGCCCAACATACCAAGTAGGTATAGCACAAAGAGCATCCATCCACATCTCTGCAATAGTCAGGGAGTATGCACTGTGCGTATGGCGTCCAGATAAACTACAAAACAGTAATGCAAACGCCAAATTAACTTCATAATAAATTCATAAATTAAATCTAAATTAGAAATAATATTCACCTGGTCAGGTCTAATCAGAGATATCTGGTCACGGTAATGCTCAACCGAGTATCTAGAAGCATTTCCTATCTGCGTTGTTCCTTTCCACATATACATAATATTGATGTAAGAAAATAACCCAAGCTGTAAAAATAAATTAATATTTAGATATATACCTGGCGCCACATGGCTTATATGGCTCATGCACGATTGGTCCTATGAACCGAGGCATCAATGTGGGCATTCTTTCCCACGCCCATAGCTGCAGAAGGATCATAGGACCGCCCAACTCTTTCCTCTTATCCATGGAAGCCTCGCACAGATAATGATAAAGGTAGGCCAATGCCGCACTTCCCCAACTAATAGTCTTCACCTCTTCCGGATCCCCAAGCGCATTCAACCACATAAATGGAACCTTACACCCCGTGGTGTCTGGTAGAATGAGACCTCCTAATAAAATTAGGGCATGGATACGTGCCCTTTGCAAGTATACGTACGGAGGTAGGTCATCACCCAGAGGTATCCTCGTCTGGTTGATCAGCGCGGTCATCAGCAGACCGCCTTGCTTTGTCTCTGTGGATGTATCCGGTATCCATCCCAACAGATCGCGGCACTTGCTGGTCCAATCTGGAAAGTTGTCATGATAGTCACGCCCTGTGAAAACGTGACCGTCCGCCCTCAAGCCCCAAATGGCTTGCACATCTTCCAAGGTGATCGTCGCCTCACCGATCGACAGATGGAAAGTGTGCGTCTCCGGCCTCCAACGCTCAATCAAGGCCGTGATCAGCTCATTGTCGACCTTCATCGACCTCCCACAATCCATCACGCCTTTGAAACCAAAGGAGTCAAGCCAATACCTAACCTCCATATGAATGTCGACGTCCCAAGTCTTACTTTCTGTCCTTCGGACTTTAAAAACTTGTGTTGTGCCCTCTTTCATTAGTTTATTTGAAATGTGATGTTTCTGCATACATAGCACGGACGGGTCTTCGGGTGCATATAATAATTGTCCGCTAGAACTTGAAGTCTCCATCTAATCTAAGTACATATTCACGAAACAACAATTACAAACTCACATTTACAACACAAATTACATATCCATTCAAATTCATCTTCAAAATAACAGCACATCATAAACCAAATGATTGATTCACTCCAATTCAACACCATTCATGCTTTATAAGGCCTAATTTACATATAACTACTAAATTAGAAGGTTAAATTAAAAGATGCAATTCAACCTATACTTTATTCTCCAATAACAACCAAAATCACAACACCAAACATCTCAAACATATGAATAACTATACAATAGAATGAATTTAGCCACTAAAATCCATTACAATTAACTAAACAACAAAAAATCGGCCAAAATTAAGCAATTTGTTATAAACCCTAATTTACAAAAATTAGGGGAAATCTAAACAAACTATGCAAATAAACAACAAATAAGGAAGGAGTGTTGAAGGATTGACTGAAACTTACCGGAACACGAGAGGGAATCGTCGGATTCGCCGGAATTGCCAAGGAAAATCGCCGAGTTCGCTCGCCTTTCTCTATTTTCTGTCGCGTTTGAATGAGCTACTGCCTCGCCAACGTCTGATTTAATTCGAGTTAGAGATGCATGAGCCTCATGCGTCTCTCCCTAAGACGCATGACGCTCATGCGTCGTCTATTAAAATTTAAAAAAATAAGAGGCGCATGAGGATCATGCGTCTCTCCCTAAGACGCATGACCCTCATGCGTCGTTAAAAAAAACCGAAAAAAAAGAGAGACGCATGACGATCATGCGTCTTTATGAAAGACGCATAATCGTCATGCGTCTCATTAAAAGGAGACGCATGACCCTCATGCGTCTCTCTCAAATTCGGAACAAAAAAAAAAGTCTAGTACAAACGAGGAAGCTAAGTTCTATCCTAGAACAAAAATAGAAAAAACCCGTGCAGATCAAGTAGGGGGGCGCGTGGCCGCGGGTCTGCTCGTAGTGGGCCGGGCTGGTAGACGGCGAGGATGGTGCGGCAGGAGCGGGGGATGGGGTGGAACTCGTCGGGTGTGGCGGGGGGCCAGGTGGCGCTGTCGTCGGAGCCGATGTAGGTGCAGCGCTTCCATGCCCAGCGCATACAGCCCAGCACGCCGGCTCCGCAGGAAACAGACATTTCGTCGAACAGGTTGTGTGCAGATGGGGATTTCACGTGGTTTTGATTCCCGGTTTGTGGGTTTAGGGAATCAAGGAATATAAGGGTTGTGCTTGCCTTGACAATTACATCTGCTTTATTTATTCTGTGGACACAAGGGAGGAACAACCAAACAACGAACCTTTTTTTTTAATGCTCCAACTCCAAGTTGACTTGCTGCTATTAACATAGGCTAGGCTGTTAATGTTAATGGTCATTATTACACACAATTTCATCTATCTCCTACATTACTCAATGCTCCTTTTTGCAATTTAAAACTGAAATATATTTTTAGAGCATCAGCAGTGGCACGGAATTCCCCAAAACACCTCCTGCCACGTCATACGGACTTCTCACTGCCCTGCCACGTCATACGGAATTCCTCGCGGAATTCCCGACGGAATTCTCACATTATAAAAAATTCACAAATTATACAATTTTTGTAATTAAATAATTTACGGAATTAAAATTTCGACGCGAATACGGAAAAAATGCAACCACTTTATTTTTAAAAAAATACTTCATTATAAAAAAATACATAATTACTAAAAAAAGTACATTATTATTAAAATAAAAAATTGTATTACGTTCATAGTATTATCAACATTAAATTGGTAACCAATTCAAGCAATTATAGCAGGGAGGCGCGCCGACACACCACCAATTTGAACTACCTTGAAGAATTCATTTGACTATACGTTATACATGAAGATTTTCTATGCAAAGGACAAATTTATAAATAGATGAATTGTCTATCACAAGGGGATGTAGCTCAGATGGTAGAGCGCTCGCTTAGCATGCGAGAGGTACGGGGATCGATACCCCGCATCTCCATTTTATTATTTGCGGACGTCCGTGCCACGTTAACGCAATGGCGGACGTCCACATGGAATTCCCCGTGGAACTGCGAATTCCTCGAATTCCTTGCACAATGGCGTATCCGTGTATGCCACGCACAATGGCGGACGTCCGCCACGAAATTTCTCGCACGATGCTCTTATATAGATGGAGGTCACCGTGACTATAGATGGAGGTCACCAAAAGATGTGAAAAAATTGAAAGGCTAGTTTAGATGCTCTTATATAGATGGAGGTCACCAAAAGATGTGAAAAAATTGAAAGGCTAGTTTAGAATATCTACACAATCCTCACACGGTTTTTACTTTCTTAAGACCACGCCACATTCCACACAATAGTTTCATTAATTAACTTCAATAACTATACATAGATTTACCAACTTGTTTGCCTTAAACCACTTGAAAAATGTATTTTGATCTTTGTTTGTGAAATTTTATCAAGGAAATGGAGGACATGAACCTGTGAATATAAACCTTAAGGGATGAGTTCTTATTCATATTACGTTCCGTTCTACATAATTTTGGCCATCAAGTTTATTTTCTTTAAGAATGTCAATGTATGTGTGCACTTCATGAATTCAGTGAGTGTGTGTATTGTGTGTTGTGTATGTGTGTGCATCGTGTATGGATTCAATGAGTGTGTGTATTGTGTGTTGTGTATGTGTGTGCATCGTGTATGGATTCAATGAGTGTGTGTATTGTGTGTTGTGTATGTGTGTGCCTCGTGTATGCATTCAGTGAGTGTGTGCAGTGTGCGCACAAATTTTTTTAAATTCAATTTTATATTAACAACTCAATTTTACCAAATAAATAAATTAGAATTAAATTCAAATTCATTTTCCTATTCAATTTCATGAAATTTTAATTGCGTCCATCAAACGGGCTGAAAATTTTGGATTTTAGATAGCATTTAAATTTAAATATATGCATCGCATATGATTTTGGTTAAAAGACTAAAGTCCACTTATATATTATTTTGATAACTTTTGGTCCCAAACAAATTGTTTTGGTCTAAGATAACTATGTTCTATTAAAATTAACAGTGAAAATATTTAACCAATTTAATAACTTAAGGGATCAAAAAGTACTAGTAAAATAATATGTTAGGGAAAGATCACACGACCAAAAAGAATTTTAAGATAAATGTAAGGGAAAAAAATGGATTTAATAAAAACAAAAATTAAGCTTCTGAAATTAGGGTGGTAAGGCAATTAAATTCAGGAATATCTCTCACCCTGCCCGCCAATCCCTAATTAATTCTACTCTCTCTTCCTCTCCACCTACAATCCCTAGGTTAGGTTGTTTCCCCTCTTCTACAACAACTCTATCGCCATGGCAGCATTCTAATTGCAGAGTCCGTCACTTGATTTTTAGGATTATGGCTCAATCGGAAACCCTTTCCCGAAATGGCGCGGGTGACTTCGACCGCATGCCCCTCAACCAGCGCCTCAAGTTGCTTTTCGCCACCAATTGCATCTCCATCGACTCCGAATTGAAATCTCGCCAGCTTCAGCAAACTACATTCCCTTCAATTTGTAAATCATCATTTCCACACTTACTTATCTTCGATGCATTTTCCTAAATTTTTGTTGTGTTCATAATAATTCAAAACCTGCAGGCCATTCTGGGAGATTTAAACACGAAATCGACTCGGAAAATAAGTGCGTGAAATCAAGTCATGTTACTGCTGCTGGAGTATATGAGAAAGCTGCTTCTGTTGTTGAAATTGAAAGTCCTATCGAAGTGAAGATCGAAGATGGTGAAAACAATGTTGATATCAAATCAAATTCTGAAGCCGAAATGAGGCATGAACATTTGGATGAGCTGGATCATGTGGTTCTAAAAGAACGATTAAGGAGGCTGCTAACAAGGTTCGGTTTTTTTCTTTTAAGCTGAGCCCTAGATTGGTCGATTTCCTACTGTACGTATGTAGAACATAATGGGCGAAAAAGAAAAGTATAGCATGACTATCATTTGGAAGTTTGCAGGGGAGAAAACATGTGTGGTTATGCTACTTTATAGTGTTAGGGATTAAGTCTATGTAACTTTTGGAAGCTTATTCCTTACTAGAACCTAGTATCCAATGTATGTAGAAGATTTATACATCATCTTCTTCTTGCTGTTGCATATTATTATTGAAGATTTCTTTTTTGTCTTCCTTCTGTTCTTCTGCAGTGAATGCTTGGGATTGTCCTCGCCAATGCTGAAGGTGGTCTTCTCGTTATTGAGAATTAGATATGCGACATAATGAGTTTGTTGTTCCATATTTCACATGCTCATTTATTATGATTATCGACAAGGAAGTCATTTCGATTTTAATGTGTTGAATACTATGTTTGAGTTTTATTTTTATGATTTTGTCTAAACATAATCTGTATACAGGCATCTTGCTATCTATCTGGTGATAGTCGGATTGTGCAAACTCCGGATATACCTAGCTTAGCAAATGTTAAAGTTGAAGCTCCAAATCCTGATGATTTTAAGAGTTCTATTGCAAGTACTGTGGGTTAAATGTCATCTAGTAACTTTGTCCCACCAGTGAAAGCTAAGTTCATACTGCTGGTGATACACTTGTAGATGACTTGGATCATATGTTGTTAAGAGAGAGAATGAAACTGTTGTCATCGAGAAATGCTCCTAGTTTGAACACACCCCAAAGTCCTATATCTATGAGCAAAATGATGCATTCTGCTTCAGGTTGTTGGCTAGATCGATCAAAACCTACCCATTCAGTGAAAATCGACCGCCCAAGGAAAAGAAAAAAAACCGCTACGTATGTTTTTCAGAGCTTTGGATTGAATATATAATCCAGAAATCGTACCCTAGAATAACTTTGGTTTATTTTCTTTCCCTGGTGCTAATTGCAGGGATTCAATTGAAACTGCTATGGAAGAAGATGCCCCTGGACTATTGCAGGTGGTGTAGGCAGTTATTTGCTTGTTCTCATGCTGAAATTGGGTTTCATGCTGATATGTTTAATCACTGACAGGTATTGATAGATAAAGGTGTTGCAGTTGATGAAATTAAGCTTTATGGTGAACCAGAAAGCAAAGATGCTTTGGATGATTCATTCATGCAAGACAGCTTTGGAGAGCTAGAAGAAGTTATTACAAAGGTTGGACAATTGATTTGTGAGGATCTTTTTCTCTTGATATTTGTTATATGTACATTATGCAGGCTAGCCATAAAAGTTGGCATTTATGGTTACAAAATCCATGAACAACTGTTCCTCATGATATGTCATTTTTTCTTTTACTTTCATGTAACACATCAACTTTGTCTTAGCTCATTGAACAAAGAACTTCATTGTGGTTTTTAGATATAGAGAAGGCAACGTTGTTGTGTATGATAAGTGCTGAGCCTGAGCTACATGTTTGGAGGGAGTCGAAGATGTACACTGAATGGTCATGGAATAGTTTTTTGTTGAAAAACATAAGAAACTTGAACCTGTCGAAGTGGTTAATGGAATAATTAAAAGATCACTGCCATCACTTAATGATTGGAGAGAATTGAAGATGTCATTTGTTGAAAGTTTAATTCCAGGTTTATTAGATTTGTGAAAACTATGAAATTCTCAGTTTCATTGGGGGCTAAAGTGAAGAGTAATTCTTTCATTTGATGCTGGTTAAAGGCATACCTTATGAAGTTCTAGATTCACGTGCTTGCTCAACATTTTCGTACTACAAAATAGGCAGAATTGCAATTTCTATTATTCTGGGCAGCTACCAGTCTATAAAAAAATTCTGACTAGTCAGTGCAGTGGACAGTGATAAATTAAGACCATGAATTCTTATGTCTAATTTTAATCTAGAGCTGAAATCAATTTTATGATAGGCCACACGAGGTCACAAAGCTTATAATTTCTACAAAAGTCCTGTATTATCAGTGTGTGAAAAATTTATGACTGAGTTAAGGCAGTTGTAAATTAAGAGCATGAATTCTTATGTTTTTAAATTTAGAGCTGAAATCAGTTTTAGGAAAGGCCACATGAAGTCATAAAGCTCACTATTTCTATAAAAATCATGTATTCTGGCAATAGTTAGTGTTAAAAATTTATTACTGAGTTAGTGCAGTGGTAAATTAAGAGCATGTGTGTTTTTAATTTAGAGCTTAAATCAATTTTTATACCACATGAAACCATGGTGATTCATAAATGTATCATTATTGACATACTGTATTGGCATTTGGGTAGCGGTTTGTAGACATTAATCTATGCTTTTTAACTACTGGCAAGTTGTTCGAATCAAATGAAACATTTATAGTTTCTAGCACTAGTAGCATGGACTCTTATGTTTTTTTTTCTATTTAGAGCTGAAATTAATTTTTTGATAGGTCACGTGAAGTCATAAAGCTTATAATCTCTATAAATTCCTGTATATGGTTGGTGTTTAATTAATGTATTCATAATTGTCGCTATTGGAATTTGGGTAGTGGTTTGTATTACACATTAAAATATGCTTTATAGTTTCTAGCTCTAGTGGCTAGTTGTTCGAATCAAACATATGCTAGACGCGCTGAATAGTGGAGTAATGATTAATAAATTTCCCTGACTCCCTGTCCATCACTGTTGGTGGCTTACTGTAATGATGTGATTTGACTATACCAAATATGTAATCCTTGTCTGTATACTGAATTATGAATGTATTCTTCCAGCCTCCTAGTATTGCTGGTAAGATCTTCATTCTTTTCTATGGCGGTCATCTATTTTGATTCTTGCTCATAGTTCATCTGTTCATGTATATCTAGTAGCATAGTTGATAAAGATGCAGATTAACCATTAATAATTAGTACAATCAGATTGCATTTTGTGGTATTTTAAATGAAGGTCTGATCAGTTTATCAATGGACAGCTTTTCTCCCAGCGGGAATCTTTATTGAAGTATGGTCCAGTGCGCTGCTCGAAGGGTGAGAGGGTCAGTTACTGTTTGGAATGTTTGTTCTCACTTGTGGAGCAGGTATTTCTTGCACTTTAATTTGGCTTGTGCTGACCATTAATACAAGACCATGAGCACATCATTTTTCTTTTTATTCTGGTGATTACTTGATTGACTCATTGTCTTGCAGGCTCACTATCTACAGCATAGACATTGGCCTGTTGAATGGGGATGGTGCCGCGACCTTCAATCTTTTATCTTTGTCTTTGAAAGGCACAACAGGTGACACTTGTGCAAATATTCTTATTATTATCAAAAGCTCGGTAGTCTCATGTGCTTATATTTTCATGTCTACAGGATAGTGCTTGAACGACCCGAGTATGGTTATGCAACATACTTTTTTGAATTGGTAGATTCCTTGCCTATAGCTTGGCAAATCAAACGGCTAGTAACTGCCATGAAGCTTACCAGCTGTAGTAGGACTACTTTAATTGAGAACCGAGCACTGATGGTGATTACCTTCGAATCATACCTTTTATGATTAAAAATGCTTAATTTAGTTCTGCTTTGCATTTAGCTGTCTTTCATACTAGGCATAATGTGATTTACATGACAACTGAGATACAAGACAAATTATTTTTCTGTTTTGGCTTATAATTTATCCCAGGTCGGGTATGGTAGTTAATTCCTTGTAACCAATATAACTTACAGGTTGGTGATGATTTGAGCGAGGGAGAAGCGAAGGTGTTGATGGAATATGGTTGGATACCAAACACTGGTCTTGGCTCAATGCTCAACTACTATGACCGGGTTTTTCACGACAGGAGGAGTGAGAAGGATGGATCTGAGTGGAGATCAAAGAGAAGATAGTAATTTTTTGAACTGATCTCTGTTCAAATTAATTTAATTGGGTAATCACTGTTTTGTGATCTGAAACTGTCACGCGTTTGTTTATTGTTCTGGTTCTGGTTCTGGATGAGAAAGTTGTGTAACTTCTCAACTTTTAGTTGAAGACACTTATTTTTTCAGTCATCTTTGAAGTTCACTATCTTTGTACTCTCTCCGTGCACGAAAAATAGACAAGTTTTGTCATTTTGGTCCGTCCACGAAAAATAGACTAAGTTTAAAAAAGAATTTTTTTCAACCAATACTAACCCTACATGTCATTTTAAATATGGATTCCACAATCAACTAACACATTCTACTACCTTTTCCCTCCCTCTCTCTTATTTTACCAATTATAAATTAAAACATGTGCCATTCACAATCATATCTATTTTTTGTGGACGGGCGGATTATCATTTTGTGTGGGGCTAATAGTGGGCTGGGCTGGGCTAAACATAGAATAAATAGGATTCTAATAATCTAATATGCATATATACCATATGGTATAATCAATTGTCAGGCATAGTACATCAACTCCTCTATTTATGTATAGTAGTATTGGTCGCGTTGAAATAAAACTAATTTTTAATACTATATATTAAAATTATTAATATAAAAACATAACTTTGTTAGTACAACATGTAAATTTAAAGAGCAACACAAATATACAAGTATATCAACAATCTTGTGTTATAATTTTAACATACATCATTGAGAAAGTTCTTAATACTTGATTAGAAATTAGTTAGCATTTGATCACAGTCCTAATAGTACTATTATCAAAGTTTTTAGCATGCATAGGTCTACTTCGCTGCTTATAAGAGCATGCAGAACGGGACGCACTCTTTCTGCAAGACAAGTTACATTACAGTTAGTGCTCTCGGATTGACGTATTATTCCTAAAGATGAAATCCTCCTAACGTACATAACATCTCAAAACCGCTAGGCACCGATGAACTTGATGGAGCTCCAAAAATAGAGTAATACAATGTTCCTAAAATGTACAATAAAATGATGAGTGCTTGAGAGAGAATGCAGAATGCTTTTGTTGGTGTGCGATTCATCTATAACTCTTTGCCTTTTATAGGCACAAAATTAGTCCATCATAAATTATGAAATTAAATTATCATAAATTATAAAATTAAGACCATGGAGGTTACAAAATTTGACTTTTCTTATTCATTTTTGTTGTTATTAGCCATGGGTTAAAAGTTATAGTATGTTTCTTATTATGAATAAATGAGTTTCAATGCAGATTTGTTTAGTCCACCATGATGATTGGACATTACTTCACATGTATACATGCAATAATTTATAATTAATTTCTGGATAATAACTGAAAATTTATAATTACAACGTCAATCATCATCTATTTTATACTCAATCACCCATAATTCATAAATATTCATATTTAAATCTCAAAACTTATAAATATTTCAAAAGCATGTCAAAACTCGCCTTTTATATATGTATAGATTGTAACGAACTCGCATACCACAGATAATTAAAATGTGTTAAAAGTGTTATCGTCGCATTCAAGACTTCCTTTTTGCGTGACTGATTCAGGGTTTTAATAGTGTTGAATACATTTAATTATATATAAATGTTGATGTTCGAATATAGACAAACATGGATTGATTAAATTTTTAATACTCCCTCCGTCCCCCAAGGAAGATTACTCGTTCCTTGGGCAGCACGAGAATTATGCAAGTTTGTTTTGTGTTTGAAGTGGAGAGAGTAAAGTAAAAGAGAGGGAATAAAGTAGAGATAAAAGTGTTTCCATTTTTAGTAATGAGTCATCTTGGTTGGGACAAATAAAAAAGGAAAGTGGGTCATCTTTAGTGGAACGGAAGGAGTAGTTTATTGAAAGATTATGTTCAGTGTATCATAATTAAAATTAGTAGAAACAATTATCCATGTTAATGTCCAAATCACAGTTTGTTTGCTTTTTTTTTTTTTTTAAAAGGGTCGGCCAAGGAGCCGACCCTAGAAGTTTCCAATGATATTAAGTATTTAAGTTATACTCCCTCTGTGGCTAAAAATTTGTCATTTATTTCTATTTTTGTCAGTCCCTAAAAATTTATCGCCTTTCACTTTGATTATTTTTGACAGTGGACCTCACATTCCACTAACTCATTCTCACTCACATTTTTATTATAAAACTAATATATAAAAATAGAACCCACCTATCATTAACTTTTTCCATTTATTTTCTGTTACATTTCTTAAAACTCGTGTCAGGTCAAACATTGATAAATTATAAGGAACGAAGGGAGTACTAGAAGTTTTACCGGAGATAATTATAGAGTAATATTGCAAAATAAATATATGTTCAAAATATAAGGAAACAACTTTATAATATGTTTAGAAATATATATTAATTACGTTAATTAATGGAACGACGAGGAGTGGGCAATGCAAAATTCCATTTTGATGGCTTCGCAATATCAAATGCCTTAATATAATAGATGATAGATATAAAGAAAAATAATTACACGATCTCGACAAGCAATTTGTACAACGAAAAATAGGCTGCAAACAATAATAACCAATCCAACTCCCTTTTATAAATAAACCAAATTTCCCATGTATTGATGAGAAAAAGAGAAAACATTTTGTTACAAAATGTGGAGAAAGAGTTGGGGTTTTGTGTTATTGTTTGCATTTGCAGCCATTGTAAGTGGCGAGGCAAGAGGAGTTGGAGTTGGAGGCGGTGAGTTTGTGAAGACAAAAGGTAAGAAATTCATCAAGAATGGAAAGGCCTTCTTTTTTGAATGGCTTCAATTCTTATTGGTTAATGTACATGGCGTCCGATCCTTCCACGAGGGCGAAGGTGTCCGAAACCTTTGCCAAGGCTTCGAAATATGGCATGAACGTCGCAAGGACTTGGGCTTTCAACGACGGAGGCGCTAAACCCTTGCAAACATCTTCCGGCTCATATAACCAAGATATGTTTAAGGTATCGTTGAAAACCTACATTTTTATCCTTATAATATCAGAGCAGACCCAAGTCGTTATAGATCTGTTTGTCCATATATATTTATGAGTGTATTGTGTAGGGATTGGATTATGTTGTATCAGAAGCCAGCAAACATGGGATTCATCTAATCTTGACATTGGTGAACAATTGGGATGGTTATGGAGGGAAAAAGCAATATGTTCAATGGGCTAGGGAGCAAGGCCATTCATTGAACAATGATGATGAGTTTTTCACTAATCCTATTGTTAAAGGCTACTTCAAAAATTATTTTGAGGTAAACTCCATCAAATTCATTTTTTCTCCTTCCATATTAAATACTCACCTCTTCCACTATTTAGAGAACCATTTTGCCCTTTTAGGTTGTTCACTTTTTCCACATTTTGTATACGGCCCCACATTCCACTACTTTTTACACTTACAATCCATTATAAAACTAAAACGAAAAATGGGTTGCCCATTCAACTTAATTACTTTCTTCCTTTACTCTACTTCATAAAGTCAAAAGATTTCTTAATTATTCCCGTATCGAATCAAAATGACTCTTTAAATGGTGGACATAGGGAATACCTGATTATACTAATTAATTGCATTTTGGATGGTACACATTACTATTATATGGAGGCAGTGGTGACAAGAATGAACTCAATAAGTGGCGTAGCTTACAAAGATGATTCGACCATACTTGCATGGGAGCTCATGAATAAACCCCGTTGCTCATCCGACCTCTCTGGAAAAGCCTTTCAAGTCACACTCTCTCCCCCTCAATATATTTTACTCTAATACATAACATTTGAAAATTAAGAAAAAAAATATCCAAGTACTCCTATTAATTAATTACTCCATTAATTTCGTATTAATGACATTAATTAAGCATAATGAATATTTATTAAAAGGACATGTTGCTTGAAACTAGCTAGTGTTGCCCTCTATATGAATTTATGAACATGAGGGAGAGAGAGTTGTTAGGTTTAGACTTTTTACGAGTAATGATGAGAAATAAAGATGAAAAAGGAGTGGGTGGCGGAAATTAGGGGTGGGTCGATACGATATATCGTATCGAAAACGTTGTATCGTATATCGTATCGAAAATATCGATATGAAAGAATTTCATATCGTTATCGTATCGAAAGTTTCGATATATCGAATTTCGATATATCGAACTTTCGATATGGAGGATATCTATATCGTTATCGTATCGATATTTCGATATATCGTACCGAATTTCGATATATCGAAAATATCGATATATATCGTATATTCGATATATATCGTATATTCGATATAAACGATATATCGTACCGAAATTCGATATATTAAAAATATCGATATATATCGTATATTCGATATATATCGTATATTCGATATAAAACGATATATCGAAAATATCGATATATATCGTATATTCGATATAAAACGATATATCGCGATATAAGGAAATTCATATCGTTATCGTATCGAAAACTTACGATACGGTATCGTTTCGTATCGAAAATTATGATATATCAAAAATCCGATAATTTTTTGATATTTTTCAATACGATACGAGCGATATATCATTTTTTCGATATTTTTCCCCAGCCCTAGCGGAAATGGCAGCTCATGTGAAATCCATAGACAAGAAGCACCTCCTCAGCATCGGATTGGAGGGATTCTACGGCGATTCTACGCCGGAGAACAAGCAAAACAATCCCGGCAGTGTCGGAATCAGCACGGATTTCGTCTCTAACAACCGCATTCCCCAAGTGGATTTTGCCACTATTCATCTTTACCCCAACCAATGGTATGTACCACCCCGCCTCGGCCCTCATACGTAAATATTACTTTCTCCGTCTATCATTTAAAGAGCTATTTTGACTCATCATGAATTTTAAAAAATTGCTTGACTTTAAAAAAAGTAAATGGAGAAAGTAGGTGGTGTTGGGGTTTGGTGCCCCTTGCACAACGTAAGTCATGCATTCACTAATAAATCATACATATGGATCTATTTGACAGATTATGGGATCAATTTATCACATGTTAAAACAATCAATTGCATGCTAGAAAGTACATAAATTCATGCTTAAGGAAATTAAACCCTAATTCATGAATTCCTACGGTTTAGAATTACCGATCTGATTCTCCAAAGAATCGACGATTGCTTGCGCCTTCTCCACGTGATGTTCTTCATGCTCAACCACAAACCTTCTAATCTGTATCCCGAACTCTGATAATGACCTTTGGGTGGGCAAAACTTGTCAAAATCGAAAAGGGCTTGACTAGGCAGAAAACAAAATTCCTACCAGAAGGGAATGAAAATTTCCGCCTCCTCAGAAAAAAAGGAGGGAGCACAAAATTTTAATGATTAAATTCATTGATTTTGTCTTCTATTTAGTCTCCTTTATATAGAGTTATGATGGGCCAGATTAGGGATCCATGGAGGTTGAACTTGGGCCAACCTGTTGGACTTTTACTAATTAAATTGAGCCCCAATTTAATACAAGTCCAATAGAATATTATTATCATCCACTATAGTATAATAATATTGACTGCCCGTCCAATCCCAAATTACGAGTAATCCGGGCTTTACCTCTTTAATTTATTATTTCCCGTGTTTAAGATATAAATATCCATTAATTAATTTAAGTCTCCTATTTGACTTCAATTAATTAATATCTTTTCCAAGAGTTGTCTAGTTCAAAATCTTTATTTATTATTCTGGAATAAATCCAACCGGCAGGGTTTCTGAATAATAAAACCTTTTTCGAACACCTCTTGAGGATATTATCAAACTGGACTAACCCAGCACACGATTCATTGCAATAACAATACTAGCACCTCTAGACATTTATCACCACTACCCAAGATACCAGGATTCTTGGATTGCGAAAAATCCGCACCATTTGATAAATCAAAGTAGTGCATAATCAATATCGTATGCTCAATGTTATGTCAACAATGATTAAGAAATAACAATCACCGAGACCTCGTCTTTTAGTAAATAGCAAGAAAGACTTATCTCAACTGTTAGATCCTTCAGTGCTATACCACACCAGTGTCGTTTATTTCCTAAGGTAAGGAAACATGCGGACTGACACTGCAACCTTTCACGATAGGTAGCCAAAGCCTATCTAGGTTGTGAAATTCTATTTCTCTTCTACAAAGGACCGACTGCGTCACCTTCTGTGAACGTCGTTCACGACCAGTCTACTATGCAGAAGAATTAGACTTATTTGCTCCTTATATATTTAAATGTTTGAGAAACATCTTATAAATGCATAAGCAAACACCAATGCGACAAAATTACTTCTTCTCGTCTTGGGATAAAAGTGGATTGTAGAGTTTATTGTATACAAGCAATTCTATCCGTGCAACATGCTCGAAATATGCTTTTCAGTATACCAATCCTAACAATCTCCCACTTATACTCAAAATCATGCTTTCGAGTATACCCACTGCCAAAACTCTCCCACTTACACTCTAAGCAGGTCTCGGGCCATGATACATCGAACTACCGTACTTTTCACCTCATGTGTAAAACATGTTGCCATATAGGCATTTTGTGAAAAGTTCTTCCAGGTTGTTCTCTGATGATATCTTGGAAACCATAATGTCTTGTTGCGCACTTAATCCTTAATTAATTTCATACTTCATCTCTATGTGATTTCTTAGCTTTATCAGATCGTGTTTCCCTCGAGTTAGACACCTGGCTAGAGTAATCATAACAAAATATAATACTCATAGGCATACTCGGATTCACGGTCAAAGCTATCAGGAAATTACTGAGATGAACAACTACCTTAGCAGTTTCCGAAGAAACTACACTTATAATTTTCATGATAGAGTCTATGATGAAATCACACTCTTTCATGACTCAGTTTTCAACTCCTAACGTTAACACATAGTTAGAGGATGACTCGATCATCGATCAACTATATAGTATGAGTCGATGTAACCTAAAGGACATAACATGGATGTCTGGTAAACTAGAGCATACCGATTAGTCTTCTTCAAGTACTATAGTATATTCTTTACCCAATCCAATGTCCTTGGCCATGGTTAAAATGATATCATGCTTCTATGCCAACGGCAAAGCTAATATCTAACTTAATACACATCATAGCATATATGAGACTTCCAATTATGGAACTTGTCTCATTCTTCTTGATCTCATTCAATGTCGAAAAACACTTGACTAGAGATAAAATAATTCCGTCTAGAAAAAGAAAAACATTTTCTTGGAATTTTCAATGATAAAGTGTCTAAGTATTGTGTAGATGTAGGATTCTTTAAGAAAACATACATTCTTTTTCTAGCAATCTAATGACACAAATGCTTAGAATGTAACTAGATTATCTTAAATCCATCATCCTTAAACTGGGTAGACGACCAGTTTCCTACGCTAGATAACCCTCTTAGTTGTTTATCAACTTTTATAGATGTCATCATCGTAGAGTACCAAGAATACCAAATATATTGCACTTTCAACTTTCTTGCCCTGTATTACATAACCATTAAGATGTTCCATGCAGATGATCTCCTCAAGACTTCTATTTAAAGAAAACTGTCTTGACAATCATAGTACATACATCCTAATTTATATAGGCTACAATAGACAATATACAGATCGACTTAGGCAAAAATGGCAGGCGAGAATATAATTCTCTCTGGGTATAACCCTTTGCCATTATTCTAGCCTTTTGAGATCCATGCTTACACTTGCAGGTCCACTAGCTCCCACTGACTGAAATAGTTTATGGGTAGTATCGCAAGTCTTGCAAACATTCTTGTCTATTTAAGATTGTTATTCAGAATCTATCATCTTATCAAGAATGATTATCTAAATAAGTCATTGCGTCCTTGTAGTTACAGGGATTATGTTCAAGTTGATCTAAGACTGAGTCTTAAGACTCTTTTAGACCCATGAACTTATTATGTTCGCAAAGAACGCTCCCACTACGACACGACTCTTACAATCTAAGGTACAAATGTTGATTTTCCTAGTGCATAAGTTTCTAAAGGTGTGACCTCTTGGTTAAGATGGAAATAGATATTCTCATTATCTTGAGAATTATCATACTTGTTAGGCTTGTAGTTCTTCTTATAATCTTCATCAAAGAATCTAGTATTCGTGTAAACAAACACATATCTTGCCGTGAAGATTATAGAACCTGTACCTTTTCTATCATTTGGGACAACCTTAAAACATACCTCAGTACACAATTCCAATTACTTTGATACCTTTTCCGAAACATGTGTTGGAATAACTTCACACCTTGAGATGTGCTGGACTAAACTTTCCTCTAGTCCACAACTCGTGTGTTGTAGAAGGTACTGATGTTATGGTAGTTTCTTTAAGGTATAACTCGTTGTTTCCAACGTATATCCCATCAATGATAAGGTGTTATTGAGTAAAACTGTTCACTTATCGAACTTGTCTTCGAGATACTTCAATATCTTCTTATATGACTATCCCATTCTTTAGAAGAATGCTCGGAGTAGTCAACTAGGATTTAACTCCCACTACTAATCTTAACTCATTGCTCGTCTCCTATGGTATAAACCATTAAGACTTGCTAGTCTTTCTATGTCGCACCTCTATAAGTATTCTGAATCCCTTGAACCACCAAAAGATTCTAACTTATTGTGCATCAACAAGACTTACCTGACTTTCAAGCTATTTAACAAGTAAGCTGTTAAAATCTCGACAGTCGCTTGAGTTAGACAAAATCAGTTTGAACAATTACTACGTACTTTCTTGGCCTTATGATTAAGTAGGGCTGTCAAATCGTGCGGATTGGGTCGCTATCGGGTCAACCCAATATCGACCCAACCTTATCGGGTCCCAACCCAATCCAAATCATCGTGTTCTTATCGGGTACAGATTCGTGTCGGATTCGTGCGGATTTCGTGTCATCCAAAAAAATATAGGTCGTGTTCGGATTCGTGCGGATTTCGTGTCATCCAAAAAATATTGGTCATCTTTTAATGATAGTAAATAGTAAGTTACTACACATTATATACGTTATACGATAACGACCGACATATGATATTATATAATTAAAATTTGATATTACACGATAAAATAAGATATTACAAAATTAAAATAATTAATTTAAATAATTTTTAAATCCAAATAATAAAATCAAAGTATATTAAAATTAAATCTAACTAATAAAGTTAAAATAATTAAAATAATTATTTTTAATAAAATTTAAGTATGCAGTAATATTTTTTTACCATAAAAAATAATTGATAACCGTATTAATCATATTTTTACTAATAAAATTAAAATTATAATATTTTTTTAATTAATAAAAATAATTAAAAATTAAAATTTAATATATTATTTTTATTAATAAAAATAATCAAAATAAAATTTTTTTTCTTAACGGATAACCCAACCCGACCCAAATCCAACCCAACCCAACCCAAAATTTCCGGGTTCTTAATGGGTCGACTCTATAAGGACCCAAATCCTAAACGTGCGTGTTCGTGTTGGGTTAATTTCGTGCGGATTCGTGTCGGATTATCGTGTCGGATCAAAAATTGCCAGCCCTATGATTAAGTACCATAAATACTTTATCATTCATTGTTTAAGAAGTTGAACTGCGGTGTTAAACTCAATCTTTTTGCAATTATATTGTTTAGATACTATGCTGTATAATTTGTTTTTCTATGGTTCTATAATAGATATTCGATCCACATTTCTCAATAATGCACGCATTATCAAATGACATCGAACATCATTTAATCATTAACAAGTTTAGAAATTGAAACTGAATTCTTTCCAAACTAAACTGTACCAATAAAACAAAGTCTTATACATCAAAACAAAACAATAAAGTGAGCATAAAAAATAGCTTCCACTGCAACAACTGCCCAACTGGATCTAGATCTCTCTTTTAGAAATTGCATTGTTATCTAAGTCATTGTCCTTCTGTAGAAGAGGTCAATCCGACTCACAATTCATCTTCTCTTTTGCCTTTTCACCTAATTTTTCGTGCCTTTATAGCTTTCATTGATGTCAATTCAGCTCTTCCTCTTTCCATTGCTAGTCTTCTGTTCGATTGAAGTAAGACATAGGAAAGATGCAGCCTTAATGAATTCGTCAACTATCATGTTATCTTCCTCCGAAAGTAATAAAGTGAATACAATGCTGAAGGTTTCCAACTTTTCAGTAACAACATTCTTGTACTCACTTCTTATTACATTTGGCGATGAACTGAGTATAGAAACTATTTGAGTAACTGAATCAGAAGATTCTTCAAAATATTCTAAATCTTTTGGATGTTTCAACAGAATCTGGACAACGTCCTCATTGAATATCCCTTTATCATCGGTATAAACCAAGACTTGTCTCACTACTTAAAAGAAAGTAGTTTGACGTTTTATCTCAAAGAACTTGTCAAGTGCACGCATAAAATGCATTCTCAAACTTTCTTTGTATAATTTTGTCAAGGAAATATAGGACATGAATTGGCGAGTACAAACTTTAAGTTTTCAGCAATGAGAATCTTATCCATTTAACATTTCCAGTCTACATAATTTTGGCCTTCGAGTTTGATTTCTTTAAGGTTCGCAGACATTATTAAGAATTTTGGCTGAGAAGAACTAAAACTATTTATCACATACTATGCTTGATACATAATTGCAAACAACCACAAAACAATGTATGTATCTCGCAACTGTCAAAACCAAAATAAGTACGCCTCTAGGGAGGTCATACAAATTCGGATTCCAACAATTTCCTGGTCACAATACCGACGAATAGTCCAGAGACCACTAAGGTGGCATGGCCGCCAAATAATGCCTAAGCTTTAACCATAAATATTAGCATCTAGGAATTTCGTTTCTGTTTTGATACTCCTTCTAGGGAAGGTCGCACGCCACTAACAAAATTCCATAGCTATCTTATAAATATGTTTAAACACATGAACTTGCAATTTCGTAGGATTATGGCTCCCACTAGGGTGGGTCGCGATAATATTAGAAACATGCTTCCAGTTTAAACCATTTACCATTAAGAAGTCTAATCTTATGAACTTGCTATTTCGAAGGATTATTGCTCCCACTAAGGTGGGTCGCGATAATATTAGAAACTGCTTCATATATAGACCAATTTATGGAGACCATATACAACGCACTGTTGTAATTATCGCTTAGTCATTTTAAACATGGTTTTTGCATAATTATCACATAAGTAGATGAGACAGACAATCCACTTAAAACAGATAATCACCAAATAAACAGATAAATCCATTTAATAATATGATAATTAATCTCACTGGATAATTATTGAAATTATTTAATAAATCTAGGGAGATTTAATTAAATAATTAATTCCTTATCTTATCCAAAATAGGAATTTCGGATTTGATACGATTTATTTGGATAATGACTATCCAAATTAATTTAGGATTTATCTAGATAGAATGGAATCTATCTAAATCCTCTTAGGATTATTCTAGATTTTACATGGATAAAATCAAATCCTAAAATTCAAGATAAAACTGACCTTGGATTATCATTATCTAAATCTTACCAGGATATTTCAGGATAAAAACAAATTTCTCCAAATCCATAAGACGAAGATAAAATCCAATCATTTTAAGATTTAAGAAAATCTTAAATTATTTAGAATAAGAAACTAGAATATATCATATCTATTAGGATTTATTCTTGATAAAATTAACTTTATCAAAATTCAATTAGATTAGGATTATCTTGTATTATCTTTATCCAAATTTATCTAGGATATTTTCTAAATAGAAAAAAAATCTATTTATATCCATAAAATTAGGATAAACTAGAATTAATATTAATTAATTCAACTAGGATTTAATTAGATAGAACTAAATCTATCTTAAATCCAAGAAGATAATTACAATACTGGATTAATAATTATCTAAATCTACTAAGATATATTCTAGATAGATATGAATCTATCAATATCTATAAGATATAGATAAACTTAATTATCAAAATCACAGGGATATTTTCTTAATAAAATTAATTCTATAAATATCCACAAGATAAAGATAAACATGGATTTTAATTATCCAAATCTACTAATATATATTCTAGATAGATATAAATCTATCAATATCTACAAGATATGGTTAAACATAATTAAAATTTATCTTAGTCTATCTAGGATTCACCAAGATAGAATAAACTCTATCTTAATTCACATGACGTAAATAAATTTAATTACTATCATCCAAATTCATCTAGGATTTCTCTAGATATAATTAAATATATCTAAATCCATAAAATGAGGATAAAATCCAAATATAATTAATTATTTATTATTCACATAGAATTAAATCTATATAAATCCATAAGACAAAATAAAATTAATTATTATCCTAATTAATCTAGGATTTATTTAGATAGAATTTAATCTATCTAAATCCATAAAATAAGGATAAAAATCACATTAATCCATAATTTAATTAAAAAAAATTTAAATTTTAGTTAATCCAATTAAATTGATATATTCAAATATTATTCTAAATTATATCTTGAAAATATCCAAAATTACACCTAAGGTTTAGGAACCCTAACTAATTTTGGATTATCTCCAAAACTAATTCCTAGGGTTTATGAAACCCTAACTAATATTGGAAGCAAGCGCACGAGTTCCGGAAGCTGCCGACGGCAGACCCCCACTCGTACCATTAGCACTGCGTGGTGGCTACTTTTCACCAGACCTCGAACAGCCTGGAAAGTCGCCCGAGCTGCTGCGTCGTTGTTACTGAGTTGCACCGCAAAGACAGCCCAGCCCGAAGGCATGGGCATTCTACTCTCCAGTCGCTGCCTGCGGTGCTTACTGCCGCCGCGCCATCTCCGCAGCCGCCAGCGCCGCTGCGTCGTAGCTACTGCTTCACAGCCGCAGGCCCTTCTTCACAAACCACCGCCGACGTATCGCGCTGATTCCTTGCCGGCGATTGTACCGAACAGAAGCCGTTATCAGCATGTTTAGCAGACGCCTTTGACGCTCCATTCAAGAAGGGGATGCGACGAATGATTCTCCAATTCACACACAATCAATTATAATTCCATGTAATTATTATAATCACACGAATACAAATTGATTCTCGCACATGAATATAATGATTAAAACAAAATCATGCAATTCCGTAAAGTAATTACATCATATATAATCATTACAAATGATTACATATTGTAATCAGATTTGAATTTGAAGAATCAAATTTTGGAGTTGATTCTCTCCAACTTCGCAGCGCACATAATCGCTGTTCTTCGTAGTTCGTCGTTTATGCAATCAAAAATAACAACAAACACCCAACGAAGAAAATAAAGAATTCAAGCAATTCACATAACATGAAATTAATCCACATAATCAGAGCAAAAAATTGGCTCTGATACCAATTGTTGGGGTTTGGTGCCCCTTGCACAACGGAAGTCATGCATTCACAAATAAATCATACATATGGATCTATTTGACAGATTATGGGATCAATTTATCACATGTTAAAACAATCAATTGCATGCTAGAAAGCACATAAATTCATGCTTAAGGAAATTAAACCCTAATTCATGAATTCCTACGGTTTAGAATTACTGATCTGATTCTCCAAAGAATCGACGATTGCTTGCGTCTTCTCCACGTGATGTTCTTCATGCTCAACCACAAACCTTCTAATCTGTATCACGAACTCTGATAATGACCTTTGGGTGGGCAAAGCTTGTCAAAATCGAAAAGGGCTTGACTAGGCAGAAGACCAAATTCCCACCAGAAGGGAATGAAAATTTCCGTCTCCTCAGGAAAAGAGGGAACACGAAATTTTAATGATTAAATTCATTGATTTTGTCTTCTATTTAGTCTCCTTTATATAGAGTTATGATGGGCCAGATTAGGGATCCATGGAGGTTGGACTTGGGCCAACCTGTTGGACTTTTACTAATTAAATTGAGCCCCAATTTAATACAAGTCCAATAGAATATTATTATCAGCCACTATAGTATAATAATATTGACTGCCCGTCCAATCCCAAATTACGAGTAATCCGGGCTTTACCTCTTTAATTTATTATTTCCCGTGTCTAAGATATAAATATCCATTAATTAATTTAAGCCTGCTATTTGACTTCAATTAATTAATATCTTTTCCAGGAGTTGTCTAGTTCAAAATCTTTATTTATTATTCTAGAATAAATTCCAACCGGCCGGGTTTCTGAATAATAAAACTTTTTTCGAACACCTCTTGAGGATATTATCAAACTGGACTCACCCAGCACACGATTCATTGCAATAACAATACTAGCACCTCTAGACATTTATCACCACTACCCAAGATACCAGGATTCTTGGATTGCGAAAAATCTGCACCATTTGATAAATCAAAATAGTGCATAATCAATATTGTATGCTCAATGTTATGTCAACAATGATTAAGAAATAACAATCACTGAGACCTCGTCTTTCAGTAAATAGCAAGAAAGACTTATCTCAACTATTAGATCCTTCAGTGCTATACCACACCAGTGTCCTTTATTTCCTAAGGTAAGAAAACATGTGGACTGACACTGCAACCTTTCACGATAGGTAGCCAAAGCCTATCTAGGTTGTAAAATTCTATTTCTCTTCTACAAAGGACCAACTGCGTCACCTTCTGTGAACGTCGTTCACGACCAGTCTACTATGCAGAAGAATTAGACTTATTTGCTCCTTATATATTTAAATGTTTGAGAAACATCTTATAAATGCATAAGCAAACACCAATGCGACAAAATTACTTCTTCTCGTCTTGGGATAAAAGTGGATTGTAGAGTTTATTGTATACAAGCAATTCTATCCGTGCAACATGCTCGAAATATGCTTTTCAGTATACCAATCCTAACAAGTGGCGGGTCAAAACTCCCTTTGTATTGGTGAGCGTAGGAAGTATTAGTTTTATAATGGATTGTGAGTATAAAAATGTTAGTTGAATATGGGGTCCACATACCAAAAGTGGAAAAAGTATATAGTTCTTTCAATAGTAGATGACCCAAAAATGACAAAATGGTTCTTTCAACTGTAGACAGAGTATATAGAAATAGTGAAACACGAGATGTAACATAAAATGATATGCCAGGCTCCCTAGCGGCGCAAATGAGATGGAGTTCGTGCAAAAGTGGATCCAATCGCACATTCAGGACTCGCAAACTGCAGTTGGGAAGCCGGTGGGTGGGGGGCCATGTGGCGGTGCATTGTTTTGGCAACTCATGGCTCCGGGCATGGAAACTTGAAGCGATGGTTATGAAGTGGTGCTAGAGAATAGTCCATCCGCCGCTGCTCTTATTGCTCACCAGCAACTCATGGCTCCGGGCATGTAACATTGTATTCTTCTCCATTAATCAAGAAATATCAATTATCCTTCTATTTTATTTTCACGCTTTTTTTTCAATTCTGTATTGTTTTTGGTTTGATCCATCCGACGATCGCAATCCGACGATTACCTTTTATTCATCCGACGATCGCAATCGCGACGCCGAAATCTTGTTAAGGGAAACTATCCCTTAACAATTGGTGCTTTCATTGTGATCTCTTCCTCCGAATCGTTGTCTACATGTCGTACACCTACACCGGTTATCAACACCGGCAGGCGGATTACCACCCATGGCAGCCCGTATATCAACCCCCGCACCATCCGATCAGAGCGTTAGATCAACAGCCATCATATCCATATCCACAGGATGGGCGACTCCACCCACAACACCATCCCTACCAAGCCCGTCAGCCCACTTCCTGGGACCTGCCCTGGCTGCGCCAGGAACTGCGTATCAGCAACCATCGTCCTACGAGCCAGATTTGTACTCGCCACCACCGCCCTCTTGTTGGGACCCGCCAAGGTTGTGCACGCGGCAGGGATACTCACCATATGACTAGCCTTATCAACCGCCTTAGTAGCCACACCACACCGCGCTCAGACAACCCACTTGCTGGGATTCGCGGCCTATCCAGCAACAACAGCTCGGATTTCGGCTTTATGATCAGCCTCGGGCTCAACATACTTATTGTTGGGAACCACCACTAACAGCAACCATCGTTGCAAACCAGCCCAACCAATACTACAAACAGCCGCCACCACTATCGCGATCAGATTGCCCGCCACGGCAGCCAAGTCTAGCACCGCCTTTTGAGCTGCCCATTGCCAGTGACAACGCCACCATTGGCCTCTGATCTGCCTCGACAAGCTGCAGTTCCGAGCTCAATAAAGGAGTTAGAAACAAATATGCATGAATGTGAAGAGAGAACGGAGATTCAAGTTCATATTGATGAGCACAAGGCTGCATCATAAACAACAAAGCATGAGCTTGAAGTATGAATAGAAGATAGGAGAATGTTGTTTAAGGATGAGCTTGGATTAGAATCTGAAGAATTGGTTCAGAAAAAAGGTGCTGAACTAGCTGCATTTGTTGGAGATGAATTTGCATATGTCATTCCAAAAGGTTTGACGAAAATTGCCGTTCTCTATGTGGATTTGCATGTCGGTGATGTTGCAAGTATGAAACATCAATCAACATCGCTTGACGCTGATGCACGGTTGATCCCTCCGCGCATTGACACACCTTGTTTGAGTATTTTTGAATGCGTTGACAAGCTCCCCCGTTGTAGCCTTGGAATATCACAACCACAATATTGCTTCGAAGTCTGCCATGACTCGTATCCAACACGGTCCTCCATTGGTGATTTTGGATGGATATGATGAAGGAAGATGCATATTTATTTGGTGTGTATTTGATCCAGGAGGAGATACTCACCAAGGTTTTCACTTCGCCTCTGTTCGTTGCATCGTGGTTTCCACCTTGATGACAAGGTGGATTTCAACATTGGAGTAGTTGATACAGTCATATTATTTAATTATCATATCTCTATTATTTATTCTATTAGTATTATATTATCGTATCTTTCCCATATATTGTTTTCTTGTTCTCTAAGTCAGGGTAGTCTTATAAATAGGAGACATTGTGTTCTTCTCCATCAATCAAGAAATATCAAATATCCTTCTATTTTATTTTCACGTTTTTATTTTAATTCTGTATTGTTCTTGGTTTGATCGACGGGCAAAGCTCCCGCAACTACCTTTTATTTTGTGTGTTGAGTGGAGAGAGTAAAGTAAGATAGAGGGAATAAAGTAGAGATAAAGATTTTCCATTTTATAGTAATGAGTCATCTTGGATGAGACAAAACAAAAAGGAAAGTGGGTCATCTTTAGTGGGACGGAGGGAGTATTATTTTGTAAATTTTATAATAAAATATGAGTGTAAATGATTTAATGAATGTATAGTCCATTACCAAAAATTAGTTAATTGAAATATTATAAGCTTTTATGGGCCAGAGAAAGTCTAATGTACATTTATTACTTCATAAATAATACTCCCTCCATCCCTGAAAATTTGTCACCTATTTCCATTTTCGTATGTCCCTAAAAATTTATCACATTTCACTTTTACCATTTTTTATAGTGGACCATACATTCCACTAACTCATTCACACTCACATTTATTATAAAATTATTAAATAAAAGTAGGACCCACTTACCACCAACTTTTTAACCCACTTTCTATTATATTTCTTAAAACATGTGTCAGATCAAAGGTATCTGGTTTAAGGAATCGTTGAAAACCTATATTTTTGTTCTCACAATATCAGAGCAAACCCAAGTAAATGTAGATCAGTTTGACCATATGTATTTATGAGTGTATTGTGTAGGGATTGGATTATGTGATATCAGAAGCTTGCAAATATGGGATTCATCTAATCTTGACATTGGTGAACAATTGGGATGGTTATGGAGGGAAAAAGCAATATGTTCAATGGGCTAGGGAGCAAGGCCATATTGAATATTCACTTTGTCCATCATTTAAAAAATTATTTTATCATTTTGAATTGTTCAATTTTTTTTTTTTGTCACTTTTGGTTTATGGACCTCACTTTCCACTATTTTTTACATTCACAATTCATTATAAACTAATACTCCATCCGTTCCATAGTAGTAGAGTCATTTTGTCATTTTGGTACATTCCATAGTAGTGAAGTCATTTCCTTTTTTAGTAAAAGTTAACACATTTCTTCCCACTTACTTTTCATTCTCTTACTTTCTTCTCTCTACTATTTCCTTGTCATACTTTATTATCTTTTTCTATAATACACTACACACATTTTTCTTAATCTTCGTGACGGAAAGAAATGTTTCTACTACTATGGAATGGAGAGAATATTTAAATAGGTCTAATTTTAAACTTATTTTCTTCCTTTACGCTCCATAATTTGAGTCCAGCAATTTTTTAAAATCAGTGGTCAAAATGATCTTTTAAATGGTGGACAGAGGGAGAGGGAGAGGGAGTACCTGTTTACACTAATTAATTGCATTTTGGGGTCTTAAAATATGCAGGCAGTGGTAACAAGAATGAATTCAGTAAGTGGCGTAGCTTACAAAGATGATTCGACCATACTTGCATGGGAGCTCATGAACGAACCCCGTTGCTCATCCGACCTCTCTGGAAAAGCGTTACAAGTCACACTCTCTGTCCCTCAATATATTTTACTCTAATACATATATTAGAAAATTAAGAAAAAAATTATCCAAGTACTCCTATTAATTAATTATTGATTGCGTATTAATGAGACATTAATTAAGCATAATGAATAAGTATTTATTAAAAGGACATGTTGCTTGTAAATAGTGTTGCCCTCTGTGAATTTATGAATATGAGAGAGTCGTTAGTTTTCGACTTTTTATGATATATTGCATTTGATTTGGAGAGTAATGATGAGAAATAAAGATGAAAAGGAGTGGGTGGCTGAAGTGCTACGAGGATTGTTACTGCTTGCTGTGTGTGTGTTTAATTCTTAGGTCCAGAGGATTCGCTAGAGCACATGGTCTAGGAGATCGTGAACTTTCAGAATGCAGTCGTTGACGCAACAATCCCGCTTCAAAACCTCAACCCTCTACACTATTGGCTAGTATAGGGAAGTTGGGATCGAATCCACGAGGATGGAAGGGTCAGAATGCATCGAGAGAACTTTTGGAGGGATTTGGCTGCTGCCACGCAACATGAGGGTCGAGTTTTAAACTACTAGGCCTGGGAAATGAACTCTAGTCTATTCTAACTACCAAATCTGGAGAATTGAAAGTACGTAAAACATAAATGCATGCATGATTCGTATCCAAAAGCAACTTGAGAGTATTCACCAAATTCCTGGTTCAAGTAAATGAGTTTCCTAAAATAACCAAACACAATACATGCAAAAGGAAACGGCAAAACAGATTACCCTAACTAGCTACTGACAAAAGCTGCAACTAACAAACTAAAGCAACGCGACTACAACTACCGATCGACTTCATCTTCTCCAACAAGCGAGCACGAAATGAACAGGATAGAACATGAAAAACAGAGCATACTTCAGATCGAACGATGAACACTTCAATTAGACTAAAAGCTATCAGATCTAATCTACTGGACTAAGTAAATAAGCATTAACAGAGTTTTCCATGCAGATCCAAACACGAGTACTTCAGATTCGAACAATTAACAGAAATCTAAGCTAGATCTACCAGAATCATCACCAAACAAACTAGATCCACCATTTCCAACATCATTCCAACTCCGATTCAATCTCAATTCAAAAGATCAACTCCGATCAACACCGATCTCAACTTCGATCAACAAATCAATTGCGAAAAGCATCCAACACAGTAAATCAGATCGGTAAACGACAGAATCAATGAAAACAGAAATCGAAACTAGATTAATCATAAACTGTAGCGAGTCACACAACAATCGCCGAATTTCCAGCATGGAAATCGGCGAGATAAAAGTACGTGCGGAAAATAAATTGTTTCTTCACTCCTTCTCGGAGTGGTGTTACACCTTCCAAATGAACAAAAACCACCAACTAACTACCCCAGATCTCCCATTGAACCAAGTGCGTGAGCTAAGTGAGTGAGTGAACTTGAGAGCAAGCCAAAATAACCAAGGAAATTTTCTAACTAAGTGTCTCCCTTCCTTTCGTAAGCTTCCTGGTATTTATAGGCGTGGCCCAAATCCCTAGGGCAACGGTCTTCTTGATTTAACGATTGTGCCCTTGCGGATTTTACTCTTTTCTTCACTTTTCTCCTCTATTCCCTCTGCCCTGGTAATCGTTCTTCGTTCTTGGGTCTGGCAGATAATTCACGCACCTGGACTTATAAATGCATGTTAGCACCATAGAAACCACATAATTTATATATAAAATAGATGCATGAAACGAGCCTTATCAAACTGCTCACACTTAAACCATACTTGTCCTCAAGTATGAAAGACAAGAAAAAAGAAATAAGACAAGTTTCAATGCATCCTCCCCTTTTAACCATCCTAAAAAACCCGAAAACTCCTAGACTTAGACACAGAAAAAAGAAACACACAGAAAACACAAGACAAAGAAAAGATAACACATAAGTGCATAAACTGGTATTTTTTTACTAGCAGCCATCCCCACAAGTTTAAGGTCAATCCAAGTATTTACAGCCTCAGATTCTTCCCCCTCCATTCTTCTGTCTAGTCAAGTTGTCAGTTCGTCAAGATAGCCTAAAATTTTGCCTTTGTTAGGTTCACACGATCACTCATTCCTCACCAGGGACGTAATGATCATTCGCTCTTCATTCTGCCATTCCATTGATGCCTTAAGATTGATGCCATAGGATAGTTCCTTAAGGTCTTTCACTGGGTTGTAATAGGGCTAGGGGATTACAGTGTTTATCGGTGAGAATCCTAAGGTTCTAAGTTCAAAAGTATAGGTGAAACATGATGCGGACATGTGAACTTAGGGGCAAAGCTTAGTAACAAACTCCCGTGTATGATTTTATCTTTCCCAACCTTATGGAGATGTTCCTTGGCTTCTTAGCCTTATTCTCCTCACTTAACTGGGCCACATTTTTTTCTGCCCGTTCTCTATTTTTTTCTCTTTTTTTCTTGGGTCAGGTAAAACTGTTCCTGCCCATTTTTTTTACTTTTTTCCTGGGCCGGATAATCATATGTCTTTTTTTTTCTGCCCATATTCTAACTATTCTTTTTCTCGGGTCAAGTTACAACTTTCCTTGCCCGTTTATTATTTCTAACATTTTATTCATTTTTTTTTGCTCCTACCATCGAGCTACTCCATCCCTGCCCCTTTGTTCACATTGCATGAAGGCTAAAGGTTCCAACAAATTGATTCAGTTTAGCACAGGCCCAAAGAGTTCACTACTTTCCAATGAGGCAGGTTCAGCAGGTTCGAAAGAATAAAGCTCAAAATGGTTATCCCTATTGCCTTTAGTCCTTACTATCTATGTCATTTTTCCCTTAGCATCAATGGCAACCACTCTGTTTTTTTAAGTGTTTAGTAGAAGTGTTCTACTTTAGGCTTTTAACTCACTTTTAAGAGGGCTTCACAGTAAGCTTAAATTCAGGCATTTTCTATCATCCTTACTTCTTCCAACTGACTTAGATTTATTAAGGAAAAAAGATTCACAAATCAGCATGTATTTCCTCTTCAATTACTCTCTCTAAGGGGCTTTTGCTATCTATTATACCAGTTATGCAACACAGAACCTAAAAAAAACTTCTACTAACTCCTAGACCTAACAGAATATGTACAAGACACTAACTGCACTAACTGTTTCCCCCCCACTTCATTTATGCTTGTCCCCAAGCAATCCTCATGAAGTGGAAAGCAGGGCAGTTAGTGGCGACACAAACAGAAGAATAGAAAAAAAACAAAACGCAAACTTCTCACACTTAGACCAAGCATTGGGCTAAGTGTAAGAAGGCAAAAACACAACAAAACATGTACAAAACAATCTTCTCACACTTAGGCCAAGCCATGGGCTAAGTGTGAGCAGATACACAAGAAACACAAGAAAACAAAACATACTAGACATATAAACTTCTCACACTTAGGCCAAGCAATGGCCTAAGTGGAAGAGATCATAAAAAAACGAACAATCTAGCATGCACACTAAAAAAAAAACTAAAGCTGAAAAAACTAAAAGCTAAAAAACAGAAATTAAAATTACTTGGCTACTCTGGGGGGTCTGATCAATTCTGTCCCTTGCCCCTGCGGGGACCAGGCTTCTGGGGTGCTCCTCTGGGTGGTGGTGGTGTTGTTGTATGCTTCCTGGCGTTGGGCTGGCTTGGCCTCGAGATCTCCTTTCTTGCAAGAGTAGTGGTAGTGGTTTCTTCTCCTCCTTTCTGATGCTTGGTTGATGTGCCGGCCGATTCGTTGGTGGTGGATGGGGCGGGCTCCTTCCTCTTCTTCACTGGCATAGTCACTGGGGCAGTCGGAGTGGATTTCTGGGGAGTAGTCCCTAGGGGGAGGCCTTGTGGGGGTCGAGTTGTTCTCTGTGTTTCTTTCTTTCATACCTGAGTATCCTCACTCTCCGGTTCCTCAACTTTCTCTTCAATTCCTTCTTCTTCCTCTTCACCTTCTTCCTCGGCTTCTACCTGTCCCTCTACTTTCTCTTCACCCTCTTCCTCAGCTTCTCCATTTCCCTCACTCTCCTCTACACCCTCTTCCTCAGCTTCTACATTTCCCTCATCACTCTCCACCAGACCTTCATCCTCCGCAGAACCATCCCTTTCTTGTTCTGGTTCACCGGCAACATCCGGGCTCTCTCCATCGTGGATATCCTGGTCCCTATCCTCCTCCTGGCTGCCTGCCTCGTCGGCAAGTGTTGAATCTGGAGCTAGGAGTGGCACCGTCGCCTGAGTATCGGCGTGTGTCACGGGCAGAAGGAAACTCTTTAATTGGCGTTATGGCCATCTGCGGTTGAGCGGTCACTAGATCCCTTGCTGTAGACTCGGTATGGGGATCAGACGCGTCGCTTGTGGGAGGTTGTAAGGTGGTTGCCTGAGTTGATGTAGCTGCTGCCTCTCCCGTTCTGCAAACTGAAGCGTCGCGGAAAGTCACTACGGTACGGTTGGCCGTTTGCTATGTGTGCGCTTAATTCTTAGGTCCAGAGGATTCGCTAGAGCACAGGGTCTAGGAGATCGTGAACTTTCAGAATGCAGTCGTTGTCGCAACAATCCCGCTTCAAAACCTCAACCCTCTACACTATTGGCTAGTATAGGGAAGTCGGGATCGAATCCACGAGGATGGAAGGGTCAGAATGCATCGAGAGAACTTTTGGAGGGGTTGGCAGCTGCCACGCAACATGAGGGTCGAGTTTTAAACTACTAGGCCTAGGAAATGAAATCTATTCTAATCTAACTACCAGATCAGGAGAATTGAAAGTACGTAAAACATAAATGCATCCATGATTTCTATCCAAAAGCAACTTGAGAGCATTCACCAATTTCCTGGGTCAAGTAAATGAGTTTCCAAAAATATCCAAACACAAGACATGCAAAAGTAAACGGAAAAACATATTACCCTAATTAGCTACTGACAAAAGCTGCAACTAACAAACTAAAGCAGTACGACTACAATTACCGATCGGCTTCATCTTCTCCTACTAACGAACACGAAATGAACAAAGCAGAACATGAAAAACAGAGCATACTTCGAGCGATTAATATCAATCTAAGCTAGATCTACCAGAATCATCACCAAACAAACTAGATCCACCATTTCCAACATCATTCCAACTCCGATTCAACCTTAATTCAAAAGATCAACTCCGATCAACACCGATCTCAACTCTGATCAACAAGACAATTGCGAAACGCATCCAAAACAGTAAGCAGAGCAGTAAACAACAGAATCGAACGAAAACAGAAAACAAAACTAGATTAATAATAAACTGAAAGGAGTCACAAAGCAATCACCGAATTTCTTGCAAGGAAATCGGCGAGATAAGAGTACGTGCAGAAATTAAAATTGTTTCTTCACTCCTTCTCGGAGTGGTGTTACACCTTCAACTGAAAACAAAACAAAACCACCAACTAGCCACCCCAAATCCCCATTGAACCAAGTGCGTGAGTGAGTGAGTGAATTCTAAGAGTGAGCCCAAAATACCAAAGGAAATTTTCTAACTAGATGCTCTCCCTTTCTTCATATGCTTCTCGGTATTTATAGGCGTGGCTCCAATCCCTAGGGCAACGGTATTTCTGATTTGACGATTGTGCCCTTGCAGAATTCACTTTTTTTCTTCACTTTTCTTCTTTATTCTCTCTGCCCTGGTAATTGTCTTTCCTTCCTGGGTCTGGCAGATTTTTCACACACCTGGACTTATAAATGCATGTTAGCACCGAAGAAATCACAGAATTTACATATAAAATAGATGCATGAAACGAGCCTTATCACAAACCTCTGCCAGACGGGCATAGATTGCACTGGCCTACGCTCCCCGACCAAATTTCTGCAAGAACTCCTTTACGATCTGTTCTTGATCGGCTTCAGCTGCTAGTGCGCCAGATGTGATGGGTGGGTCTAAAGGCATCTCCAGCCTTCTCTTGGTGGGTGCAGTTGGGGGATCGGTGAGTGTGGGTTGAGATGTGGACTGTCGCTCAGCAGCAGGCTTAACCGGTGGCTTCGCCGCTGCTCTTCCTCCTACAGCTTTCCCTTTCTTGGTGTTTTGTCTGCTCCGGGTGTCCATAGTATCTGAATTTGGCGACTGGAGATGGTGATGCCGGAAGCTTACACACAGAAAATTAGGAATTTTGAGATTAGGGTTTCGAAAATATGAAAAGTGTTTGTGAGGGAGATAAGCGTGAAGGGAATGTTTTAATAAGAGGTAGGGGAAAATAATAAAGGAGTTCAGATAAAAACAAAAGAGGGTAGAAGAACGGTTGCGTGTGACGTGAGCGACCGTACCTCCTCTGCAAAGAGATTTGAAAATCATAATTACTTTTTTCTTTTGAATTTTGAATTTCAAATTTGAAATTTCCCCCCATTTGCTTAACAACCGTGTAACTGCTGTCCTATCAACCGCACAACTTAAAAACACAATAACAAAAGAATGAAACACCGAACTCCCAGGTCAAGGAAATAAGACAGCAAAACATTTTAAAGTTCAACTGACCTTCCCAGGGGGGTTCGATATTTCAAAAATATTTTTGGGTTAAAATATTTTTTTCTTTGTTTGGGTTTTCTTAAGAGAACATAAATAGGAATATTCACAACATGTACAAAATCTGTTTAAGTATTCTTGGGAATTTGGTTTTGCCTTTAAAATTTTCAAACTACATGTCATTTCTTTGACCCAAGAATTCCCGAAGAATACTTAAACCTTTCAACCAACAAGGCGATAGTGGTGGGCATGCGCAGTGGAACTTCTTCCACCACACAAAGCTCTGAACTATCCCTAAACCTCTTGACTCTATGACCGTTAACAAGAAAATGGATAGAGTTAGGAGTACATCCCTGAATTTCCACGACTCCATTGGCTCTGAGGCTCACAATTGTGTAAGGTCCGGTCCACTTAGAGTTCAGTTTCTCGGGCATCAGCTTCAGCCGAGACTGGAAAAGGAGTACCTTCTACCCAACCTGCAGTTCCTTCGTCCGGAGATTTTTATCGTGCCACAACTTGGTTTTTTCCTTGTACCACATTGCAGCATCGTAGGATTCGAGTCTCAACTCCTCCAGCTCTTGCAGTTGCAGCTTTCTTTCCTCTTCACAGACCTGGGGCTTCATGTTCATTTCTTTGACTGCCCAATAAGCCTTGTGCCCTATCCCAACAGGAAGGTGGCACATCTTGCCAAACACGAGTCTATATGGCGACATTCCAATGGGGGTCTTGAACGCAGTTCGATAGGCCCAAAGCGCATCATCTAGCCTTCTGCTCAAATCCTTTCATGACGGGTTAACGGTCTTTTCCAGAATCCCTTTGATCTCTCTGTTGGAAATTTCTGCTTGACCGTTACTCTGTGGATGATACGGAGTGGAGAGTCTGTGATGTACTTCGTATTTCTTCATAAGCGCTTCCATCGTCTGATTGCAGAAATACGTTCCTTGGTCTGAAATGACCGCCCTTGGCACCCCATATCTACTGAAAATATTTGTCTTGAGGAACCTCGTGACCTCCTTCGCCTCACTTGTGGCAGTTGCCCTGGCTTCTATACATTTTGATACGTAATCTACTGCCAGCAAAATGTAAGAGTTATCACTGGAATCCGGGGCATCTCGTCTCGAGTAGAAATTCCCCCGGTTTGCTGGCATCGGTTGCAACTCTGGCAGTACTCATAAGCATCCTTGTTCAATGTCGGCTAATAGAATCTGCTATCTAAAACCTTTCGAGCAGTCTTCCTTGGACCAAAATGCCCACCGCACGCCAATGCATGACAGTGGTCTAGCACGTCTCTTTGCTCCCATTATGGAATGCATCTCCTGATTACTTGGTCGGATCTCATTCTCCATAGATACGGATCATCCAGAAATAGTATTTGGCCTCACTTCTGATTTTCATCCTTTGGGCCCGGGAAATCTCAGGAGCACTGGGCAGTTCCCCCGTGACTAAGTAGTTTGCCAAGTCAGCACACCATGGCTCTGCATTCTGTGGGTACTTCCCTTTGTAAGAAACTCCAGCTCCAGTTGTGGCCATCACCTTATCCCAACAAATAAGGCTCGAGGTTTCCCCTGTGAAGTACAGATGTTCTACTGGGAATGCATCTGGTATAGCCTCTTCAGTATCTCCTTGGAAAATTCTGCTGAGATGATCAGCTACCTTGTTCTCAGTACCCTTCTTGTCATTAACTTCCCAGTTGAACTCTTGAAGTGACAACACCCATCGGATCAACCGTGGCTTGGACTCCTTCTTTGCCAGTAGATACTTTAATGCTGCATGGTCGGTGAACACTACTACCTTCGACCCCAATAAGTATGGTCCAAACTTTTCAAAGGAATACACGACAGCTAGCATCTCTTTTTCCGTAGTGTCGTAATTTTTCTGGGCCTAATTTAAGGTCTTGGATGCATAGAAAATCACGTAGCTCTTCCCTTTAATTCTTTGACCTAGGACTGCTCCGACTGCGAAGTCACTGGCGTCACACATTACCTCAAAGGGGTCATTGCAGTCTGGAGCTCTGATGATAGGGGCTGATACAAGTCTTTCTTTCAGAAGTTGGAATGCCCCTTGATATGCCTCGTCAAAGTTGAAGTCTACGTCGCTCTGCAGGAGGCGGGTAAGTGGTTGTGCAATTTTTGCAAAGTCCTTGATGTACCTCCGGTAGAATCCAGCATGACCTAAAAATCCTCTTATCTCCTTCTGATTCGTGGGGTATGGAAGCTTTGAGATCACGTCTACCTTAGCTTATCCACCTGAATACCCTTTTCCGAGACCACGTGTCCCAGAACAATTCCCTCCTGTACCATAAAGTGGCACTTCTCAAAATTCAGAACCAGATTCTTCTCTCTGCATCGTTGTAATACCAGATCCAAATTGGCAAGGCAGTCCTCGAAAGAATTCCCGTAGACCGTGAAGTCATCCATAAAAATCTCGATACACTCCTCCAACAGGTCTGAGAAAATACTCATCATGCACCTCTGAAAAGTGCCTGGCGCATTGCACAATCCAAAGGGCATCCTTCTATATGCGTACGTCCCAAATGGGCATGTGAAGGTTGTCTTTTCCTGATCTTCCGGATCAACGTAATTTGAAAGTATCCACTGTATCCGTCCAGAAAACAGAAAAACTTCTTGCCTGCCAATCTTTCCAACATTTGATCTATGAAAGGTAACGGAAAATGGTCCTTCCGCGTAGCCTCATTTAGTTTCCAGTAGTCTATGCACATCCGCCACCTGGTCACTAATCTTGTGGGCACCAATTCATTCTTCTCATTTGTAACTACTTGGATGCTTGACTTCTTAGGTACCATATGGACTGGGCTTACCCACTTACTGTCTGGAATGGAATATATGATACCCAGGGACAGTAGCTTGAGTACTTCTTTAAGAACCTCTTCTCTCATATTCAGATTCAGCTTCCTCTGCGGGTCTCTGTGAGGTTTGGCTCCATCCTCCAAGCGAATATGGTGCATGCAGAGATCATGACTGTTTCCCACCAGGTCTGACAATGTCTATCCGATAGCCTTCCTATTCTTCCTGAGCACTTCCAGTAATTCCTCTTCCTGTTCTCTGGTTAGGTTACTGTTGACAATCACCGGGAACATCTCGTTCTCTTCCAAATAAGCATATCTGAGGCTTGGGGGTAATGTCTTCAGTTCCTTCTTTGTTGCACTTGTCTCCTGGGGCAATGGATTCTTCTTTGTCTCCTTGGTAATTAATCCTTCAGGTGCTGGTAAATGTTCCCCATTAGCGACACAGACTAATTCCTTAGACCTGGTAAATTCAGGACTTTTACAAAATTCCAGAATTGCTTCTGCTAACTCTTCATCCGTCATCCCCAGTGTGTTGACTGCCTCGCACCAATTGACAACCTCCTTGTCAATGGAGTGACTCAACTCTGAATTTTCCACCTGTTCCTGCATCAACTCTGTCTCAAGAAATTCTTGGACCAAGGGGTTAATCACATCCACAGCATGCATATTTTCTATATCCAATGGCTTTTTCATAGCCTCATCAATGTTAAAAGTAAACTTCTCTCCATGGTAATCTAGACAAATGGTTCCATCAAACACATCGATGATTGTCTCAGCGGTGCATAAAAATGGTCTTCCTAAAAGCCCTCCGCTAGACTCAGCAAAGTGGTACTCACTCATCATAATAACATAGAAATCAGCAGGGTACAGAAAATCATGCACCTTAACTATTACATTTTCTAGTACGCACTCAGGACTGATGCACGACCTATCATCTAATTGGATTACCACTTTCGTATCAACCATTCTCACTCCTTCCAATTTCTTATAAAGCGAAAGTGGTAAAGCATTTATTGAACCACCTAGGGCACACATGGCATGCTCAACCTTAATGTTCCCAATTGAGATGGGGAGAGTGAACATACCTGGGTCAGTACGCTTAGAAGGCATTCTCCTCTTCTGGATCACGGCTGACACGGTTTCTCCAATCACTATTTTACCGCTGGGTTTGGTTTTCCCAGCGATAAACTCTTTGATAAACTTGCTGAAGATGGGCAGCTTAAGAGCTTAGAGAAACGGTAGGTTAATTTCCAGCTTCCCAAAAATTTCCATAAAGTCCGCTGGATCCTCCTTTTTCTTCTTAAATTCCTCTCTGTAAGGGAAGGGTTTCACTTGCTTTCCATTGTTGCTGAAATCTCCCTTGGAAGATTCTCCAACTTCTCTCATGATTTCTTCTATTTCCACCTCAACTCCTGGACCTGGGGAATGTTGGTCAGCTACTCGGGGTACTGCTTCCTCACCGTTTTTACTCTAGTCATCGTCCTCTGTTCTGACCTCCCCTATTTCAGCTTCCCATATTCCGGTTTCTTCTTTTCCAGTTTTCTTTTCCATTGAAGTGAGAGTGGACTTTTCATCTTTCTTCATACTTGGACCATCATATCCTCGCCCCGATCTCAGGGTTATCTTACTGATATTCGCCCTATCTGGTGGTTTAACCGAGGCAGTGATTCTTCCTTCATTCCCGCGCATCTCGCTCAAAGAAGTCACGATCTGAGAGAGTTGTTTCGATAACATGTCCATTGCTGCCTTTTGCTCAGTCTGCGCATCTTGAAGCTTATGCACCACGTCATTGTTATATTGCATATTGTTCTGAATGTGCTGTTGCGAGTTCACCAGATCACTCACCAATTCGTCAATGCTTTTAGGCTGTCTGGCACTCTGCTGGCTAGTGTTTGGCTCTTGAGGGTGGTTTGGACCATGCCCCTGATTCGGCCGGAAGTTACCTGGACCTCCTGTGTTGTGATATGGTTGATTCTGTCCTGGTTGACCTTGATAGTTGGGCTGAGAGTTCTGAGTGTTGCCTTGGTAATTCCTCTGGTGTGGTGGCACATATGAACTTGCTGGATTGTTCTGATTCCTGTTTGCCCAGTTGGGATGGTCATTTTGCTGCCGATTGCCCCAATTGTTCCCCTCCTGGTTTCTATTCACCCAATTCGGTTGTCGCTCCTGAGGGTTGGAATAGTTGTTGCTTTGTTGTGGCGGTGGCAGATTCGGATCATTGTCAGACCATCTGAAGTTTGGGTGATCCCTCCAGGGAGCATCCCTTTGCCTGCCTGGGTTCCAACTTCCGTTAGGATTCCAGCTCCCCATTGCATTTGCCTGAGCTTGACCATCTCCCTCGTTCTGCTGACCATAGCAATAGTACACTTCCTCTCGGCCTGGAAGTTGCTTGATCTTCTCTCCTGGGTCTAGGGAATTGTTCTTTCCCATGGCAATCAGAATTGCTTTCTCCAGCTTATCTATCATTTGATCTATCCGGTCTTCACTCTGCACGTTCACTGCTTCTACACTCCCCCTCTTAAGGATGGTGCGAGGAGAGTCGTATGCCTTCTTAGCATCGATTAGCCTGCCCAAAATTTCTCGGGCATCACTTACTCGTTTCTCGGTAAAATTTCCCCCGCTCGAGGATTTTAATAAATCCTTGGACTCCGGATTCGCCTCTTCATAAAAAATGTTGTATACCTCTGCTTCGCACATCCGGTTGTTAGGGCATGAATCGAGCAATCCCTAACGTGACCAATACAGAATCAACGCCTCATCATAATCTTGTCGGCACGCCAGAATATCCTTCTTGATTATATTCGTTTTGTTTGATGGGAAAAAATAATCCAAGAACAATAGCCTGAAATCCTCCCATGAACTTATAGAATTGGCCGACAGCCTCAGTAGCCAGGTGTTCGCCTCTCCCTTCAGTGCGAAGGGTAGAGCACATAGCCTATAATCTTCCTCATTCGAGTTAGGTGGCCTCTTCTGAATGCTGCAGAGCTTACAAAACTCGTGTAGGAACTCATAGGGACATTCTATCTTGCGGCCATAGAAGTGTGGCATAACCGCCAGTACATTGGTCTTGATGTCTATCAATCTCTGAGCTGGGGTGATCACTATTGCTTGTGCCGGCTCGCCGTTTAAATGAGCATTGAACAAGCCGATCTATGGATCGTGGTCTGGTTCAGCCGCCATTCTGACGGTTCCTTCGTCCGAGTCTTCCTCCTTGATGGGTGGGACTAGGTCGTCGTCGTCACTTTCCGAACTCAGGTGAACTGGATCTGTTGTTGTCAACCCAGATCGGATAGTAACAGGGGAGACTGTTTTCTTGATCTGCCAACTAGCTTGAGCTTCCCTCCAACCAAATGAGTTACTCCAGTGTCCTGACCTTGAGCCTCAACTCATAAACTGAAAAGAAAACGAAAAACAACAAATGAAAATCTCTAGATGCAAACATAAACAACGTCATCCATCCCCGGCAACGGCGCCATTTGAAGTGCTACAAGGATTGTTACTGCTTGCTGTGTGTGTGTTTAATTCTTAGGTCCAGAGGATTCGCTAGAGCACGGGGTCTAGGAGATCATGAACTTTCAGAATGCAATCGTTGTCACAACAATCCCGCTTCAAAACTTCAACCCTCTACACTATTGGCTAGTATAGGGAAGTCGGGATCGAATCCACGAGGATGGAAGGGTCAGAATGCGCTGAGAGAACTTTTGGAGGGGTTTGACTACTGCCACGCAACATGAGGGTCGAGTTTTAAACTACTAGGCCTGAGAAATGAAATCTAGTCTATTCTAATTACCAGATATGGAGAATTGAAAGTACGTAAAACATAAATGCATGCATGATTCGTATCCAAAAGCAACTTGAGAGTATTCACCAAATTCCTGGGTCAAGTAAATGAGTTTCCTAAAATAACCAAACACAAGACATGCAAAAGTAAACGGCAAAATAGATTACCCTAACTAGCTACTGACAAAAGCTGCAACTAACAAATTAAAGCAATGCGACCACAACTACTGATCGACTTCATCTTCTCCAACAAGCAAGCACGAAATGAACAGAACAGAACATGAAAAATAGAGCATACTTCAGATCGAACGATGAACACTTCAATTAGACTAAAAGCTATTAGATCTAATCTACTGGACTAAGTAAATAAGCAGTAACAGAGTTTTCCATTCAGATCCAAACACCCGTACTTCAGATTCGAACAATTAACAGAAATCTAAGCTAGATCTACTAGAATCATCACCAAACAAACTAGATCCACCATTTCCAACATCATTCCAACTCTGATTCAATCTCAATTCAGAAGATCAACTCTGATCAACACCGATCTCAACTCCGATCAACAAATCAATTGCGAAAAGCATCCAACACAGTAAATCAGATCGGTAAACAACAGAATCAACGAAAACAGAAATCGAAACTAGATTAATCATAAACTGTAGCGAGTCACAAAGCAATCGCCGAATTTCCGGCAAGGAAATCGGCGAGATAAAAGTACGTGCAGAAAATAAATTGTTTCTTCACTCCTTCTCGGAGTGGTGTTACACCTTCCAAATGAACAAAAACCATCAACAAACTACCCCAGATCTCTCATTGAACCAAGTGCGTAAGCTAATTGAGTGAGTGAACTTGGGAGCAAGCCAAAATAACCGAGGAAATTTTCTAACTAAGTGTCTCCCTTCCTTTCGTAAGCTTCCTGGTATTTATAGGCGTGGTCCAAATCCCTAGGGCAACGGTCTTCTTGATTTGACGATTGTGCCCTTGCGGATTTCACAAATTTTCTTCACTTTTCTCCTCTATTCCCTCTGCCCTCGTAATCGTTCTTCGTTCTTGGGTCTGGCAGATAATTCACGCACCTGGACTTATAAATGCATGTTAGCACCGTAGAACCACAAAATTTATATATAAAATAGATGCATGAAACGAGCCTTATCAGTTGCGGAAATGGCAGCTCATGTGAAATCCATAGACAAGAAGCACCTCCTCAGCATCGGATTGGAAGGATTCTACGGCGATTCTACGCCGGAGAAGAAGCAAAACAATCCCGTCGGAATCGGCACCGATTTCGTCTCCAACAACCGCATTCCCCAAGTGGATTTTGCCACCATTCATCTTTACCCCGACCAATGGTATGTACTAATCCCTCTGTCCTTGAAAATTTGTCTAATTTTTCTAATTTCATTCGTCCCACAAAATTCATCGCATTTCACATTTTTACCATTTTTAGTAGCAAACCCCGCATTCTACTGACTCATTCTCACTTACTTTTAATTAGTCTAAAACTAATACTACCTCCGTCCACTCAAAATGTCAACAATCTTGAGTGGCACAGAGTTTTATGAAAATTAAATAGTGTAATATAGTAAAGAGAGGAAAGGTAGTTGCGAGTTTTAGAAAGAATTATTTAGTGTAATATAATAGAGAGAGGAAAGGTAGTTAGGTGTTTTAACGAGGAGATATGAGAGATAAATTTGTTTCCACATGTAGAAAATGAACATCTTAAATATGATAAACTAAAAAGAAAAGGTAGACATCTTGAGTGGGACAGAAGGAGTATTTAAAAGTAGGATCCACTTTCCAATTAACTTTTCAACCCACTTTCCATTACATTTCTTAAAATCCGTGTCCGATTAAAATGTGACAAGATAGGAACAGAAGATTAGTATAGAAATAGAAATAGTACAGTGAAACACGAGATGTAACATAACATGAGGCGGAGTTCGTGCGAAAGTGGATCCAATCGCACATTCAAGACTCGCAAACAGCCATTGGGAAGCCGTTAGTGGTGGCAGAGTTCGGGAAATCATCGAGGTCTGCGAATTTCAGTGTGAGATCGAGAGATGCATATTTCAACGGAATTTATAACGAAGTTCATAAGTGTGCCTGATGAGGCTCGTTTCACGCATGTGTTCTATCATAAAACTACATCAAATTTTGTGACTAACGAATAATTTTGAGCCAGGTGTGTATGAAAGCCAGCCATTTTCAGAAACTAAGATGATCAACTAGGCGGACGAATGGATGAGGGGAAAGAGTTAAATTCGCTGCGTAAATGGATCAAGTTGGATCAAATGGCATGCAGTGGGAGCACCTTGTTAGAACACTAATGTGTTACACAAGAAAGATCCCCAAGGGCAAAGGGTAAAGCAGACTTTTCAGAGAACAAATGCCCTAAGGATCAAGACCTCACGCCTTCCTATAAATGGAAATAGAGAAGGAGGAATGAGGCAGCTTGGAATGGATGACACTAATTAGTTTTCAGCTCTCTTCCAGAGCTGAAATGGGAGCTCCCAACTCTCCGCACTTCTAATTCCACTGCATACACACTTGGAGCAATGAAACAATTTCCTGTTTTCTTAGTTATTTTCGGTCCATGTTTTGTTGCTACTCATGACTTTCAGATTCAGTAATTTTAGTATTATGATCTCATTTCCTCGTTGGAATTTCCTGTTGTTATACATAATCTCTCCGATCAATTTTATTTCTTATTCGCGTTGTATGTCTTAGCTCAAATGTTTGCTACGGTTTGATCTGATGTATCTGAGTCTTTCGATTTATGTATCTGAGTTCAGGAAGCAGGTAGAGGAAGAGGAGGAGTCTAACGTTGCCCAACCAGAACCACTTCCCGGCCATCCGAATGATCCAGTTGCCAACCGTGAAGAGAAACAGGACATCACCTTCATGAGTCCGCCAGAAATAGTAGCTCACCCAAAGGAGGCAGAAACTACCATGGTCGGCGAGCAGGAGGATGAACCAGAGATAGGTTCAATCTATCTCCACGCTGAGAATGAGCCAACCCACGCTATCTCAAACACCTCTAGGCAAGAAGCAGTGTATGTGAAGCCGGAATTGCTGGCTATTTTACCTGTGTTCCTGAGAGCTAGTACTTAGAGCCCGATTGAATTCTTTTATAGATTTAGAAAGATCTGCAGAGTGCAGAAAAGGCCAAAGGGGTCAAGTGAGGAGGACCTCAAGCTAAGGATTGTTCCCCTTGCTTTGAAGGGCGAAGCAAATACTTGGTTGTGAGGATTGGAACCCAACACCATCAAGGCATGGTCGGATTTCGAGTGGGAGTTCCTGAACCAATTCTTTCCAACAGCAAAGTCAAATGCACTTCGAAGGGAAATCAGAGAGGCTTCCCAAGGATATGATGAGAGCTTAAGCAAATATTGATACAGATACATAGGACTTCTGGATGCATGCCCAAATCACGACATGTTGGAAGTGGAAATCTACTCAAGGTTATACGATGGAATGGTTGCAAGGAGTAAGGACCTTGTGAACTCGTCGAGTGGGGGGAATTTCTCTCAACTAAGGTTGAGTAAAGCCAAGATCGTCCTGGAGAAACTTCTAAGTGAGAAAAGAGGATACGATGATACACCAGAAACTCTGCCCCAAAGAATGAGATGAACATTCCCACAATGGATGACAACACGCAGCTGAGAAGCCGAATTGACAAACTTGAAGAAGTGTTCAGTCTAGTTCTAGAGTCAAGCCATCCACAAATTCCTTCAATCAGACCCTATTTCCAGACTGATCAAGTGAGTCACCACCAAAATACAGGAGAGATTTGGAGTTCAAACAGGAGTTGGAATCCTGGAGAGCAAGCAGAGGTGCACCGACATGAATACCTATACTATGGAGGACAGGAGAGCGCAAGACACACTTTTCAATAGAGCTGGTCTGAGGAAGAATACTCACCTGCCCCGTACCAGTCAGAACCATATCCAATTGCCACCCAAATGCCCACATGCAAATGGGATATCCAAACCACCAATCCCACCTTGATTCTCACATCTACGAGCCCAGTCAGCAGACTTATCAAGCACACTGCCCCGGCCACTATCCACCCTTCCAAGATCAACCCCATAGCCCATGGTTCCCAGGTGCAGAGGATTATATCTCAACATGGCAAGGAGGGGATTGGTAAAATCAAGATCCCCAGCGTCACCAGAACCAAGCTTGTCCTGATCAACCTCAATATCAACCTCAGCTTCAACAGAGTCTTGAACCTCCCGTGGATATGTATCATTATGCAAACTCTACAGAGGGAAGGATCGAAGGATTGATCGTGTCCCAGCAGAGCATTAGACTTTGGTTGAAATCAAATGACGAGCTGACACAGGAAATACAGCATAGTGTGACGAGCAGAAATCCAGCATGGCCGAAATGATTAAGCAAGTCGCTCTGCTAGCTGATATAATGAAGGGGATACAAAAGGACAGAGCAGAAGCTAGGGTGAATAAGAAGATAATAGAAGGAGGAGATATGACTGAGCCTGAGGATGAAGAGCCATCAAATGCTGAACAAAAGTCGAAGGAATCACTGGAGAAGCCAGCAGAAGCAGGAGTAGTTGAGGCCGAATTAGCAGAGGAGGAGTCTCGAATTGAAGAAGAGTCGAGCGTCGCACCTCTCAAGAACAACATAGCATGCAAAACCCCATAGGAACCCAAGGATGAGCCTCAAGAGGACATCAAACACCGTGAGAAACTGGGAGCTTCGTTATTCTACCTCCAGACGAAAACAGAGCATCTCTTGGAAGAAGAAACATAGAGGGTTGTACCTAAAGTGGAAGGAGAAAATGCACGGCCAAAGAGACCACCTCCAGTGATTGACAAGTCAGGGGGATGCTACGAAGAAGAAGAACCAGAGCCAAAGGGATAGCCAAGGCCTCAAAGAGGAGCTGCAAGGTCCATCTACTGGGAACAACTGGAACCATGGCCTGAGCCATTGAAAATGGAGAAACCTCATGACACTGGATTATGCCCCAAGGAAAAGAGAAAAGTACAGGGTACTTACAAGAATCACAAGAAAAAGCGGGCTATCGTGATGGTGATGTGCCTTTAGAAAAAATCGAGGGAGTGAAAAAGGAAATATTCGTTCAGAATCCCAAATTGATGATTATTTCCATCCACTGGTTGTTAATCTCTGAACTGATCAAGTTGGGAAGAAGCTCAACCCCAGTTGATCCAGTTGAATGCTTGGATGACAACGGGAACCTGAGGATGGATGACTGAAAGGGGGGAAGGAAGCTGCCAATCTAAGAGCACAAGGATGCAAGGACGATTAACTAGGCAGAAAGTACTATACCTCAAGTCTTGGTAGAAATCGAAGCAAGTAAATTCAGGAAAGCAATGAGCGACTCTAGACTCCACCAATCCACCACATTGTGGGAATCACAACGTTTGAAGGGAGTATCCTGATCTGTTACTAGTTCTTACTCCTCCATTTTTAAAAGAAATTTTTGATAAATAAATCGACAGTGTGTGTAGCGGGGGAGATCCCACTGTACGTACTCAACCTGATCAAGTAAATAAATGTTCGTTGGGAAATACTCGTAAATCTACTTACTCAGCTCAATACACGTGTGGGAGCAAGGCATTTGATCAAGTAGATTTCAAGAATTGCTCACGGATGGGAATAAATGTTTTTTTTAGAAAATCCCAAACAAATTTTTTATTTCAGAAAAAAAAAAAATTCGGACGTATCTGGAAGGAGTTTTTAAATTTAAATGATAAATCTTTTAATTCTCAGAAGAGAATCTTCGTCTAGTACTCCAAAAATCTCCCTCTTTGTTTATTTTACTTTTGGTCAGGGTTTAGCTGAATAAGTGAAAGGGAGAAAATAATGAGTAAATTTGTTTTTAACCGGGAAAAGTAAAAGCGAAATTATTTAACTTTGAAATTTGAAAATTGGCACAGGAAGGCGAACAGACGTTGATGTCATAAGCTACTGTTCCCTCTTCCCTCTATTACTCCAATATCCGCTGGCCTCTCTCCCACCCTCCGCCACTCTGTAGCTTTTACAACTTCTCCACCTAAAAAAAACCCAAATCCCTTCCCTAAATTCTCAGCCGAAACAACAATAGACAGAGCCTTCGCTTCCGGCCGTGCCCAAAACCTGCATCCGGCCGAAGAGTGCACTTAATTCCGGTGACTCCTCGTCAAGAACCCCTAACACCTTCAAGCTTGTCATCATCGACCACTGATTCCACCCAGTCTCCGGTGACTTCTCTAAGTGATTCACAGTTAGGGAGTCCTACAGGTGTGATGCGGAGAACCAGACCCACGGTAGGAATGCCTTACCCGTTTACCTACCAAGCCACCAGCTCCAGAGACAAATAAATTCCCCCCTCTGCGCCAAATTCCCTTGAGAGTTTGGAGGAAACCGTATCTCTCTCTGACACTCAAGCTATGATCTTCACGTCCTCTTCCTCGCACGACATAATTGCGGACACAGACGGCAAGGAAGGAGATACAGGGAGCAATCGGGCCAAAGGAGAGATGACCTACAGACAGCGGTCGGTAGGAATGTAACGAGTGGCGGCAGACAGTAAGCAGGCAGAGAATCTGGTGAATATCGTGGTGATAGACTCTGAGGAGGATGAGGAGAAGATGAAGGGTAATTCTAGACAGACAAGTTAGCAGGTGGTGGAGAGAACACGATTCCCTCTTAAGTAAGTCGCATCTGAAGCGATTAGGGAGATGCAAGAGTTTGACAAAAAACGGAAAGGGAAATCAATAGAAAACCCAGAAGGTCCAACCCTAGAAACTAAAGATGACGTTGAAGCAAGGGCGGAATAGGCGACGGTGCCTGTCAACTGGAAAAGAGAGATGGAGAAGACAGTGGACGGACTGGTTGCAGAGAATGCAACACAACGAGCATTAATGAAAGAATAGAAAGAGCAACTGATCAAGGTTGTCGACCTTGTGGGGAAGATGATCTCCTGGATGGAGGAGAAATCAGACTCTGCTCGCCAACATACAGTCCCCGCTCCTATCCCCAGAGATAATGACCCAGACACCCAAACTGCTGCGAACAGGAGGCCTACCACCACCACCAGCCAACCACCTATAGCAACACCAGTATCATCATCGGCCAAGAGGGCCAAGATGACCCGAGGTTCTGGCTCCCTTGGGAGCCAGAAGAAAATTAAACTAGCAGAACCAAGTAAATTTTACTTTCGGTTTTAGTTTCAAGTTTTTCTTTTAGCATGCTTCTTCTGCCTATCTGTATATATGCTTATTTTTGTGCCTTGTGTGACCTTCTCACAATTAGCCCGTTGTTTGGTCTAAGTGTGAGAAATTTGTTTGTTAATACATGTTCTTTGTCTCTGTTTGTTTGTCATCTCCCACTTTGCCTGTTGCACAGTCAAAGTGTGAGAAGTTTTGTATATATATGTTTGTTTGTTCTTGGTTCATATGTGTACAAGCATGCTTGGTTTGGTATATCCGCTTTTGCTGCCTTCTCCCACTTAGCCCAATGTTTGGTCTAAGTGTGAGAAGTTCGAGTTTTCCTTGTCCAAACACTGACTACCTACCCTGTTCTCCGCTTCATCAAGTTCGCTTGAGGGCAAGCTGAAATGAAGTGGGTGGGGGAAAAAGTCAGTGTAGTCAGTTTTTGAAGCCTGCTTGTTTAGTTAAAGTCCTATGTGTTTTTTCAGACATGAACTAGTTTTAAAAATAAAGGCAAGAAAGGATGCATGTTGATTTGTCAGATTCCCTTCTTTAATAAGCCAAAATTTGTTTGGATGAAGTGAGAACGATAGAAGTGCTTTAATCTAGATCTTCTGTGAAACCCTCTAAAATGTGAGTTAAAAGCTTAGAGTAGAACACTTTCTATTATTAGAAGAATAGAGTGACTATCATTGATGCTATGAGAAATATGACAGAAGGCGGTAAGAATTAAAGGCATTAGGAAATAACCAGTTGAGCCTAAATTCTTTCGAACTATTACCATCCTCATTGTAAGGGCAACCCCTAGACTACACTCCTGAAGCCCAGACACTTAACCCTTCTTTTGAAAACCAAGTTTTACCCATCTAGATCTTCTGTGAAACCCTCTAAAATGTGAGTTAAAAGCTTAGAGTAGAACACTTTCTACTATTAGAATAATAGAGTGACTATCATTGATGCTATGAGAAATATGACAGAAGGCGGTAAGAATTAAAGGCATTAGGAAATAACCAGTTGAGCCTAAATTCTTTCGAACTATTACCAGCCTCATTGTAAGGGCAACCCCTAGACTACACTCCTAAAGCCCAGACACTTAACCCTTCTTTTGAAAACCAAGTTTTACCCACATGTGAACAGAGGGGACAAGGCTGAGACAACTCACCAAATTGGGGTAGAATAGATAGGCTGATTATATGAAAATAAGAGAGAGAGAGAAAAAACATGCCCAAAAAAAAGGGAAAGAGAATAAATGAGCTTTTAGGCAAGAGAATATGGTTCTTTACACTTGACCCCCGCAAAAAAATGTGAAACCTTAGAAATAAAAAAAAAAGCTGAAAAAACAAAAGGGCAGGAATCATAGAACCTGGTCCAAGAAAGAAAGAAAAAAAAGAAGAGATAAAAGGGAGTAGAATGGCTAAGGAAAAAGGGGAAAAATATATGGGAAATAGTCAGAATAAACTGGGAGGTTGTCTCGGTTTTTGTCTAAGTTCACACGTTCACAAAGATTGAGATATCACCCATTATGAACTTAGAACCCCTAGGACTCTCACCCAAGCTCAAATAACACCCTTTCAGCCCCATTAGAACCCAATCAAAGACCTTAAGGAACTGGCTTGAGTTGGAGATTCTCGCAGCATAAATGGTATGGCAGAATAAATGAGTGAATGGTCCTAACAATTTTGGTGAGGATTGAGTGAATCCAACAGTTGGAAAGATAGAAGCCGTCTTGACAAACGGACAAGCGTGATTAGGTAGAAGATGGGAGGGAAATGAATTTGAGACTGTGGACAATTGGATTGACCTTTAGCTTGTGGGGACGTTTGCCAAACAATATAAACCAGTTCTGTATTTTTCCTTTACATGACCTTTTGTTTCGGTTTACTTATGCTTTTCTTTACTTTCTATGTCTTTCACTTGTTTGCATTTGTTTTATGTTGTTTTAAATAAGAGTCATGCTTTGAAACTTGCCTCTTTTCGTTTTCTTTTCTTTCATACTTGAGGACAAGTATGGGTTAAGCGTGAGCAGTTTAATGAGTCTCGTTTCACGCATGTGTTCTATCATAAAACTACATCAAATTTTGTGAATAACGATTAATTTTGAGCCAGGTGTGTATGAAAGTCCGTCATTTTCAGAAACTAAGATGATCAACTAGTCGGACGAATGGATGAGGGGAAAGAGTTAAATTCGCTGCGTAAATGGATCAAGTTGCATCAAATGGCATGCAGTGGGAGCACCTGGTTAGAAGACTAATGCGTCACACATGAAAGATCCCCAAGGGCAAAGGGTAAAGCAGACTTTTCAGAGAACAAATGCCCTAAGGATCAAGACCTCACGCCTTCCTATAAATTGAAATAGAGAAGGGGAAGGAGGCAGCTTGGAATGGACGACGCTCATTAGTTTTCAGCTCTCTTCCAGAGCTGAAATAGGAGCTCCCAACACTCCGCACTCCTAATTCCACTACATACACACTTGGAGTGATGAAACAATTTCCTGTTTTCTTAGTTATTTTTGGTCCATGTTTTATTGCTACTCATGACTTTCAGATTCAGTAATTTTAGTATTATGATCTCATTTCCTCGTTGGAATTTCCTGTTGTTATACATAATCCCTCCGATCTGTTTGATTCCTATTCGCGATGTATGTTTTAGTTCAAATGTTTGCTGCGGTTTGATCTGATGTATCTGAGTCTTCGATTTATTTTTCGTTTGATTGCGAAAGAGAATTATGGATGAAATGTGTTAAGACGTTTTGATCTGATAGATGAGTTTAGATTTCTGGATGATTATGGGTTAGCTTCTTGTTTACATGAACGCAGTTCAATTTTTAGGAGTAGATTTAAGTTTTCAAGTTGTTATGATGTCTCATTACTAGTAATCGTTCAGATCTGCTTTACTCTGTTTTTCTTGTTGATTTGTGAAGAAGATGAAGTTGTTAAGGAAGTGTTGCTTTATCGTACGTTTTGCAGGAGACTGACAGTTATCACTTTATTCTGTTTGTCCATTTCAGGAAATGATAGGATGAGTTGATCAATGGTGTTTTAAGGATTCAAGCAAGCGGATTGGATTGACCAAGTTATATGGAAGATAACCGACCAGGTGGATCAGTTAGCAAATGTCGTTGCCACTTGATCAAAGCGTTCTCGCCCTCGCTCACAACCAATATAATTAATAACTCCCAAACTCGCACTACTTTAACAGTAAAGCGGCAAGTACGGGGTCGATCCCACAGAGAAACCGGTGTGTTGAGTGTGTGAATAGTGAACAGGGGTCGGTTGCTGCCACGCTTTAAGTTGGGAGTTTAAAAACTACTAGACTACCCTAGGCAGAATGTAAACTAACAACTGGATCAAGTAACTCATCATGCTGACAACAAAAACGGATCAAGTAGACGACAGGCTGGAATGAAGACCTAACTACCTAGGCATGCTACGAAAATACAAACACTTTGCCATTCATCATGATTAAACACTGGACCAGAGACTTTAAAGTGAAACTAAACTGGAAAGTGAACAAGATGACTAAAACCAAATAACTCCAATTTTTATACTCAATGCTCAGAACAGTACTGTGAACATGCGGTATACAAAAAGATCAATTCTTTAACTACGGAACTACACGGAATTTAACTAAGCTAACAACTTCAGAAAGTAAGACAGTGAGTAAAGCCGAGAAACTCTTGGTCGGAAACTTGAGACAACGCCGAATAGATATTGATTACTCTGTCGCGCTCCCTGCGGTCGCTCTCTCTCTAACTGACCATTTCTTTAACTAAGCTATCCTTGGAAACTCGAAACCTAAACTAAAGGAAAATGAAAACTAAGCTAGAAGTGAAAGGAAGAAGATAAAAAAAAAGATCCCCAATTATGGTGGCACATCCTCTATTTATAAGCTCGCCGCAACGATCTACGGCTAGATAACGATTTTGGCAGAGAATATTCACTCACGCTGTGATGGAGCGTCTCATCAATTGATACGTGCCCTTCTTCTAGAATGTCGTCGTTCCTCAATAACAGAATGATGATTCAGCTTCGTCCTTGCGGCTTACGTATCAGCACGTGTCCCTTCTAGAACGTCGTCCTTGATAATTGATTGATGATCATCATCCGGCGCATCAGCCTCACGTGTCCTTCTTCTAGAACGCAGTGGTCCCCGCCTAACTGCTTGATCACCCCCTTGATCATTCCACCCGATTTTTGGCCTTTTTCGCCATTTGTACCAACTTGATCAGCTTGGCCTTGTTGCCCTTGGTCAAGCGGCATTCCTGCACAATTAACACTCGCTTTGCGCGATAAACTGATCAAGTAGCATACATTTTACCCCTAAACCGATGCATGAAATAGGCCTTATCAATCAAGTTGATTTAATCAGTTTAGCAAGTGGATCAGTTCAGTTTAGTTAGTTTAGTCTTTCAAGTCAAGTGTTCCAACTTACCCCCTGTAGTGAAGCGTGGCAGCAGTTATCCCATTCGTGTCGGAACCAATGTCAAACACATCATCTCTGTGGGATCGATCCTTACTTTCCTATACTAGTTAATAGTATTGTGGGTTGAGGTTTTGAAAACACTTTTGCGTCACCCTGTTCATCTCACTTAAAGGGGATTAAGTTAAGTTGATCAATCTGAATCTCCACTGGATCCACTCACCTGTGTTCGCAGGTAGAAGGCACGCCCCTGACCAGCTTTATCAGCTTGACAATGTGGTGGTGCATTGTTTTGGCAACTCATGGCTCCGTGCATGGAAACTTGGAGCGATGGTTATGAAGTGGTGCTGGAGAATAGTCCATCCACGGCTGCTCTTATTACTCACCAGTCTCATCGAATCTCGCCATTCATTCAAATCAATAGGGAATTATTTGTTTTGCCTCTGCTCTTAATAAATACTCCATTTTTTCCGTTTGAGTACAACATTTCTTATTGAGCACAATATTATTTTGTAGAAGATAAAATAAGAGAGAATAAAGTAAAGAGACTATACCAAATTCTACACAGTATACTGCAATACAATTATATCATTATATAAGTATATTATAAATATATTTAATATATAAATATAGGGTCGTGATCAATTGAGATTTTTTAGTCTAGTTGAGAATTGAGATGCATTATCAGCCACTCATTTTTATTAAATGAGTGGTCCAGAATTTGCCACATGGAAAATATTTTTAGATTAATTAATTATGAAAGGGCAGAATGGCAATTTCATTCATGTCTAGGATGTCATCCGCCACTGCGCTAACGCCTCACCTCTTCTCCTCCACAAAACCAACGGTTTCTGCCACCGCCGCCGCCGCAGCAGCTGCAGGAGGCCGATTGTCAAGCAATCGAGGCTTCATCTCGTGAAATCCTCATCAAGCCTGCAGGAGGAGATCAAGGTTCCTCAAATTGGATCAATCCCCAAATTCACGCCGGCAATGCAAATCAGGTTCGTGATTCCGGTATGCGCAACTCCACCAGTGAGGGTGAATTCCGACCAATTGCCCCCGATGAAAGAAGCAGCTCTACTGCCGCTGCCGTCGAGGGTGATTTATGGCCTCGATTAATTAATAAACAGTGTTTGAGCTTTTTGCAAAGCTTTATTGTTGATTCGAGTATGGATTTGGAGGTATTAAGCTTTGCATTATCAATTGTGTTGGATGTGAACTGATTTGAGAGATTGATTTTCTAAAATCTGCTTTTGTTATATGATTTGAACTTTTTGCAAGCTTAATTATTGATTCGTTTATGGAATCAGAAGTTTTAGGGTTTGGATTATCAATTGTGTTAGATGTCAGCTGGATTGGGGAATCAAGCTTAATCATAATGCACTCTAGGTGTTTGGTGTTATTCCCCAGTTGGAAATTAGTTGCTAAGAGTTAGATTCAAGATTTAGCTATCTCCCTTTTTTAATGTCAACTATGCACATATAATGTCAACTACATATACAATTCATGTCAACTACACACATATAATGTCAATTATGTGTACAATCCATGTCAACTACATATACAATTCATGCCAACTACACACATAGTGTCAACTACATATACAATTCATGTCAACTATACACATATAATGTCAACTATGTGTACAATCCATGTCAATTATATATAATCCATGTTAATTACATATATAATCTATGTCAACTACATACATATAATGTCAAATACATATATTATATGTAAAACGTTGTTGTTGACATAAATAATATAGGTCGTTGACATGAAAATATTTGTTGTTGACATTAATTATTTGTAAAATGTTGTTGTTGACATAATAGTTGATATAAATAACGTTTGTTGTTGACATCTTAGTTGACATCATGTCTCTGTAGTTGACATCGCGCGAAAATTATGAATGAGTGGCTGAAAATGCATCTTAGTTCTTAATTAGGTCCCAAAAATCACAACCTAACAGGACCATATAAATATATTTGATATTCACATTATATATATTCTTTTATGGTATATATTTATGTCAGTATGCATTGTTGTAAATAAACACATCTAATCACAGATATAATGGTGTTGAACACAAGAAAATAATATGGGGAAGATTATGAGCTAGAAATTTTACTGTATTATTTTTGGATACTTTTATAATGAAAGAACTCTAATTCTAATAGAGAACTCTAATTCTAATCATACTGGGAAACATATCCCAAAAGGAAATACTCCTTTCGTATGTATTGAATGTCTCATTTTTTTCTTTTTCATTCGTCCACTAGTAAATATCTCATTTTTTTACTATCTTTGGCAAATAGACCTCACATTCGTTAAGTCATTCCACTCATATTGTATTATAAAATCAATAGATAAAAGTAGTACTCACATTCTACGAATTAGTGGTAGGAGTAAGAGATGCCCTTTATGTCTTCACTAAAACAAAGAATCGAACATTACTTAATTAGCAATGTTAAAGAACGAGATCCGACCGCCAATTCGATCGGTTCCCTTTCCCATCTGGTTTCTAAAGACATTGATGAATAGAGAGAATTGAGCCTAAAAACAGGACAGGTATATGACTCGGAAAACATTCCTAATAACGAGAATAGAAATCTTGACATTCACCAATAGAGAAAGAAATGTTAATGTGGCGATTCATTACAACTTATTGGCCTGTACGAAAAATGTTAATGGTATGATTCATTACACATTCACCAACAGAAAAAGAAATGTACGAATCGTCGTAACAACATTGACAAATCTCACATTGCACAAATGAAGCCCTGTATCAAGAATGCTTGCTGGCAACATCGACAATAAGGGTTCATATAACAATTGCAGAAACTCAAAGCCCAAGAGATCAGCCTTGTTGAGAACGTTGTTGAAACAAGAGAAGGTGAAAATGTCACGACATTCAACAATCTTGCAACACTTTCCAAGGATCTAATAAAAGAAAGCATTTCCCACTCCTACAAAAGTGTATGGATCTATGAGCAGATTATATTTCACTATTAATCTGATGAAAACTAATACTGAAATACTAGATTCAAAATGAAATACTCTCTCATCCCACGATAAGAGTCACACTTTACCATTTTGCTCCGTCCCACAATAAGAGTCGCATTTCACTTTTTACCACATTCTACTAATTCACTTCACTCACATTTTATTATTCAATAATATAAAAGTGGTCTCATATTCCACTAATTTTTCCAATCCATTATTTTTTTACTTTTCTTAAAAATCATGCCCACAATGGCTTCTATTATGGGACGGAGGGAGTAGATATTTACTCTGTTCGAACATCCATCTTTACCACTAATGAACATCACTTCAAACACCAAAAGTCAAATTATAATACAAGTGATAAACTATATGATTGTCATAATCAAAGCAGTTGCAAATTTGCAAACAAGAAAGAAAGCATTAACAAAGTTGTAAAACTAACTTGACCTCTTGGAGACTCTGAAGTATGCTCCCCATCAATAACATATGATGCCGGTGCCTCCGGATCTTCCATCACCATCACTACACTTCCCAATGCCAACCCCACCTCCCAAAATCTCTGTCAAGATGATGACAATTATAATTAAAAACAGCGCAAATAGTTTACTTCATCCTGTCTCCTTTTAGAAGTCTTATTTCACTTTTACTATTTTGGCAAGTGGATTCACACTCCATGACTCACTCAACTTATATTTTATTATAAAATCAATACATCATCCGTCCCAAGGTAGTTGGGTCGTATTCCCTTTTTGGCTCTCCCAAAATAGTTGATTTGTTTCCTTTTTTAGAAAAAAACTTTATCCTCTCTCATATTTTACCTTTATTATTTTCACTTTAACCTTTATCACATTAATTTCTTAAATCTCATGTCTGATTGACTATCTCCATCCGTGACACTCACTCAACCCAACCCCAATCAACTTTTTAATAAAATATTCATTTCTCTATCTTCCACATACACAACTCTCTCCCAATTCAACCCCCATCAACTTTTTTACTTCCATCGGTGACCCCAACCCAACCCAACCCAACCCAACCCAACACAATTAAATATTTTCTTTTTCATATATTTTATATTAATATTTTAATTTATAGTTAATTTAGATATATTAAATAATGTCTAAAAATTATAATAAAAAAACATATGATTCAAATTTAAAACAGAAAATATTAGATATTCAAATAATTAAAACACAATATAATAATAAATTACACACATTTAAAAATACAAGTCGATAATAGAAATAAACAAACCAAAATACAAATGAAGAGTTAAAAAAAAGCTAGCTTAAACAAGATAAACATTAGTACATATTTAATTGTTTGTGCCAAATTTAATCCAAATGTGCTCAATCAAATCTTCTCGAAGAGCAATATGAGCTTCTCTATTGCGGAGTTGAGCTCAATTAGTAGTATATGATTACAAGCTCCCGATCCGTTGAGTGGAATAGCGAAAGGCTTCAACATTTTCTTCATGTACTCTTGTATGCGTATCTTGAATAAACTCAGTGGCATCATAAAATTTTGATATGTATCACGTTCTTCTTCTACTATCATATTATGCATGATGATACAAGCCATCATAATTTTTCCCATCAAAATCTTATCCCATACAAGACACGGCCTTCGCAAAAATGCTATATGAAGACAAAAATGCTATATGAATAATTCACTTGAGTTTTGAAATGATATATGAAGACAAAATAATAATAATTAAATAAATTAAATTAATAACTAAAATAAATTAATTCAAATGGCTTTTTTGGAAGAACGTTTCACAATGAGTATTGGAAGGATATATGGATAAATATAATAATAATTGAATAAAACAAATTCATAACTAAAAGTAATAAAAAAATCAAAAATTAATTTAGTGTAAAATGTTCAAGATTAAAATGTAAATCTATATATGGATAAATATATTTCTTATTGCAATAAAAATATAAGTACAAATTTATACAATAACCAAATTTGTACAATTAGTGATAAAATAAATCAATAAATAAAAGTAAAGAAATAAAAAAAAAAGTAATCAATATTCTCCAATAGGAGAAAGACATGTGTCAATGACACCCACTTTTTGCTTGGGCCGGCAGGGTGACAATGGAAGAAGGGGCTGGATTGGGTATTTTTAGTTTAGAATTATTTTTAATTGCATCTTTTTTGTCTTATATGGGTGACCCTCTCTCCATGGTCACCGATGGAGATGGTCTAAGAAGCAAGCCAAGATGTCTTCATCTTCTGAAGGCCGTGTGGATAAGGGCAAAGGGAAATCCAAGAAGTCAAGTCGGCAATTTGTTATTGATGAGATTTCCGAAATGAACATGAATACACGACATATTAATATTTACTACTCCTCTATTTCATATAGATAAGGATATTTTCCATTTTTTGGATGTCCTACAAAACTATCCATTTCTCTTTTTGGTAACTACTTTCTTTCTAATAAGGTGGGCTTCATTCTTTACTAACAACACTATAATTACTTTTCTTTTGATTCTCACTTTACCAATTGTGCATTAATTCCAGTGTCGTCCCAAATGTCCATATTTTTGTGGGGCGAAGGGAGTATCTACTAATATTATGTGAATTGAATTAAATGTGTAATCTACATGATCTTATGTGTTCATCGATCCACATAATCACCTAAATAGAACCTCAAGCCATCTCCTCTTGTCGAGTAGCTCCAAGAGACGATCCACCCACAACGCGGTCTCGCTGTTGACTCATCTCTCCCTTATGCCCTTCTCCCTCCCTACCAAATCCTGTCCAAAAATGACATCATTAACTAATTTCGAGAACATTCTGTCAAAAAATACATTAAGAAGCAAATGAGAGACTAATGTTCTAAAGTTGAAAAAGATACGCTTAATCGAATTACGCATATATTTTTAAAAATAAAAATAAATTGTGTGCGAGGTGGAGGATTTGGGAGGGAGAAAGAAGGGCATGAGGTGGATGTGAAGATTTTTTTGTTTTTTTAAATATATATTTTATTTCATCTGTCCTATAAAAATATATTCAGTTAACATTTTCATCCGTCCATAACATTTTCATCCGTTCATAAAAATATGAGCATTTATATTCCAAGAAAGTTGTCACAAACTCATAAATTATCCATATACATTATTCGAGGTGCGTTAGGGTGACACCAGTCTTAAAGTGACAACTTGACAACAACGCAGCATGTAATCTTCAATACATAGGCAAGCAATTCGACATATGGTTCCAAGCGATCTGCGATACAAAATGAGAGCACTATAGTGACACCTTAATTAAAATGACAATCTAGGCAAGTAAGTGCTACACATATTCAATCAATCTGTGATACATAGGCAAGCAACTCGGCATATGATTCCAAACAATCTGCGATATGAAATTAAAGATAATCAAGCAATTTGCGATACATAAGCAAGCAAACTTGCCACGTGGCAGACTAAGATTGAATCTGCTCCTAAATCTAAGGGTCCTCATTGATGGTATGTTGTCATTTTAAATATGGTTGTCATTTTAATACAATCCTACATCAATATATTTACAACTTATACACTACTATGACCCACTATTACAACTCATTAAACATTAATAAATTAAACATTAATAATAATATGAGTTCTAAACTTATCTATCTTACATTACCAGTTGTGCAGTAGTTCTCGTGTCATTTTAAATGCATATATTTTTTGGGACGGAGGAAGTGTTTTTAATTTTGCCACGTCAATTTCGATTTTGTGGCTCGTTGGAAATCGACAACATAAAAGTTCGTGATTGACTAAGTCTTAAATTTACGAAAGAAATTCAAAATTCGGTCAAAGTTCATGATATTAGTGACTAATTTCTCAATGTTTAATATTCCCTTCTGCCGATAATTGTGTATTTGAAATGACACGAGAATGAATGCACAATTAGTAAAGTAAGAGAGATGAGGAGAAGGGTAGTTTAAGTAATGTTAGTGGATACTGAGATCCACATTATTCTTAGTGATTAACGAGTTGTAATAGTAGGTTATAGTGGTATAAGTTGTAAATAAATTGATGAATATGGATAATGAGTGGGGGACAACTTTTCATAAATGGAAATGTACATATATTTATGGGACAAGCGGAAATAGAAAGTGTTCACATTTTGTGGGACAGATGAAATAGACATTTTAGCTTTAGTTTAGCCACATCAGTTTCGACTTTTGAGATTGTGGGAAATTAACAACTACAACAAAGTGTATGATATTTACAATCAAATTTGAAGTTCATGAAAAAAATCAAAATTTAGCCAAATTTGATGATATTATGACCAATGGTAGTCGTTTAATAATGTAGCCATTATTGTTTGTTTATTTATTTGTTAAACAAAATTAAATGAGTTTTATAAGATACATGCTTCAATAAACTGCTGCTACACCTCTTTAGATATTTAAAGAGCATTTAATTATATGAAAATAAACACACAGGATATATTCATATTCTAACTCTAAATATATACAAAACATAAAGGCTATATTTGGTTGTTAGGATTTTGTCTGAAAAAAGTAATCTGATTCCTCAAATTTTAAATTCCTGTGTTTGTTTCAGTTTTTAATCAAACTGGTAAAGTAATCATAATCCCGAGAACAAGGAAAGTTAGTACAACTTTCCAGGATTCTGAATCCTAACTTTACTTTGGTATTCTTTTTCCCAGTTTTAGGATTCTTACATATTTAATGCATCATCATCATCATCATCATCATCATCATCATCATCATCATCATCATCATCATTATTATTATTATTATTATTATTATTATTATTATTATTATTATTATTATTATTATTATTATTATTATTATTATTATTATTATTATTATTATTATTACAATAGTTCTTTTTCCCAGTTTTAGGATTCTTACATATTTAATGCTGCATCATCATCATCATCATCATCATCATCATCATTATTATTATTATTATTATTATTATTATTATTATTATTATTATTATTATTATTATTATTATTACAATAGTTTTAAAATAATTTAAAATTATAAATCATAACTTAATTTCTTTATAATAAATAACTATAATTAAAATTATCATATTATAGCTACATTAGTATAACATTTATATAAAATTTTTATTATCATAATAATAAATAATAATTTATTAAATAATTATAATATAAATCATATAATAAACACTAATCATTATTTTATAAATTAATAATTAATCAATAAAATCATAGTGAAATTTTAAATTATAAAATTTATTTAATTATAGTATTTGTAAATATTATAATAATAATAATAATATCTATTATGATAATCATTTATGATTATAATACTTCAGGTAACTAAAATTATAATTATATTATTATATATTATGATGGATGATCCATATTTAAACTATCCATTGTAATAATAAATATAATAATATAATTATTATCATTCGTAATAAATAATTTATTAAAATTTTTATATTATTATTATCCTTTTTTATAAATAAAATAATAATAAGTATATTTTTAGTTTGGTGTTTAAATCAAATATAAAATATAAAATCTTGATATTTTCCAAACATAGGAAAGTAAAGTTATTAGGAATCATATTCCCGAGATTCATTTTCCTATGAATCATCTTGCCAACTTTACTTACCCACCAACCAATGGTCAAAGCACTTGTCAATTAATTGAATCTTGTGATCTAACAGTTAGATTAATACAACGTGTTATATGATAATGTAAATTTTTTGTCTAATATTGTAGTTCGGCTAATAATGTACTCCCTCTATGAGGCGTATTCATTTTTAGGCCGTCCCACTATAAGTGAGACATTTTTATGAAAAATAGCAACACTATATCTCCTTCTTACTTTATCATCTCTCCTACTTTTTCTCTCTACTTTATTTCACTCCTAAAAACCCGCGCCTAAAAAAATGTCTTACATGTAATGGGACAGAGAGAGTAGCTTTTTAGTCAAATAATGTAAGTTTTTGCCAATAATGTAGATTTTCAGTGTAATAATGTAACATCATGTATCTTAATAAACAATGGCAATGAACACAAGATGTGAGCGTACAGCCAGAAAAAAGGAAAAATCAACAGCACCCCATTTTAAAACCATGATCGACAATGATAGTTGGGATTAGCCAAACTCTGCAGTTCTTCTTTCTCCTCGCTGAGCTTTACTTCAACTTTAAAGGACAGTTCTTGTAATTATATAAATATAAATATACATATGTATGCAGGGGTGTGTTATGGTGACACCAATTTTAAAGTGACAACATACCATCAACCTCGTGCTGTCACATGGCACGTTATCCTGCAATATTAGGGTGTATCCTGCAATATTCATTAGTACGCATTTTAGATAGTTTTCTACAGATTGTAAGATAGTAATAGGTTGATTGCATTGTAGTTTGTTGAGTATTGCATTATTATCTATAATGCAAAATAACTATATACAAAAGCCATCAGTTTATATATATAATGCAAATTAAACATTCTATGTCTATAACGCAATACTCAACAATCCACACTGCAATCCACCTATTACTCTAACGCAATATGTAGAAATCCATCTAAAACGTCTACTAATAAATATTGTTGGATACGTCCCTAATATTATAGGATAATGTGTCATGTGACAGAACCAAAGGGAGGGAATCCACCTATTACTCTAACGCAATATGTAGAGGGAGGGAATGCTGCCGAGATCGTTGTACTCCAAGTGAATCGCACTTTTCAAGTACCAAAGGTAACCACGCCATTCCTTTCTTCTCATCAATCACGTTTAGAGCATGAGGCCTACAACCATAGAATGAATTTGGTTGGTTATTTATGTTGGGCCTTATAAAGATATGTATATATATTTGTGTTGGGCTGAAATCCTTAATTAATTCGGGCTAAATTCGTTAACTTGCGTTGGGCTAGAGCTGAAATAAATTATTTCTCGTGAGCCGGTTTTCTTATTTGCTGAATTTTGGATACGCAAGTGGCCGACCGGCATCGCCCGCGACACCTCGGGCGGCCACGAAAAATCACATTGAATTTGAGTAGGAGGTAAAGAAAAATACAACCAATTAAATATTGTGACTGATTTCATTAAGATGTGAGTTTCGGAAAAATTCTAAGAAAGAACGCTGATATAAACAGACATTTAGGATGCATGCCTTCTAATTTATTTAATTGTTTCCATAAGTTCATGAATGTATTTTTATTCATTTCCAAAAGGATTTTCTCCGCAAGCAAATTGAGGTCGGAGTTGGAATATTTTTGAAATAAGGATTCTAAGTTTCTGATGTGGACTTTCTTTTAAATAAGGATTGTATACTAATTATATTTTTGATGTGATGTGAACTATGTTTATCATGTCGTGTTTTGTTTCATTGAACTTATAACTATATTGGTTTTGCCATGTATGTGTAAATTAAATTGCCTCCAGTAGGACCGCAAACCCCACTCGGACTAGTGTACACCTATAGATCGTGTGCTATCTTTCGAGTTGATCGGTCTAGTGACTTGGAGTGTGGCCACATTCCCTGCCATATGTTCAGAAATGGTCGATGTCACTCAATGGTGTCATGATAAATATTTTATGAAATATATTTTCTGCATGAGTCCACTTAGTATTTTAACTACTCAACCTTGCGTGTGTTTTAAAAATGTGCAGGTTGAGCGGTGATAGACGTGGTGGTGTTGAGTCGAGCATTTGAAGGATTGTGTTTATTGATATATTCTTCATATTGTGCAATATTAGTTCTTCTAAATTAGTTGTTGTCATGTCTTCATATTTGGCATCATTTCTTGTCTTGTACGCATCCGCTGAGAGCCAGTTTTCTTAAATCGATGACTATGGGATACTAGTTCTTCTAAATTATTTGTTGTTGAATTGTTGTTTCATTCGAGTTATATCTGTTGAGATAATATTATGTTTTCCTTCCAACTTATTCAATCTAGTTTGAGTTTTGGTCAAACATTTATCGTCCTCATTCTTCTCCGCTTCTTTAATCATCCTCTAGTCGCGAAGAAATAGAGAAGGGAAAGGTAAAGGTGACTAAGGTCCACACGTCCGAGAATCCAGCCGATATGCTCACTAAGCCATTACCTAAAGAGAAGTTTCAGCTGTGCATGAGATCGGTGAGTCTTTGCAAGTTGTAGTTACGTGGTGATTTAGCAATCAAGGTGGTGTTTGTTAGGATTCTGATAGCTCAAACACCGAGGGGTCATTCTTAAGATTGGCGCGTCTAATCATCAGTTCGATAGAATATAGCTGTTGGCTATTTAATTTGTTTAAATAGTTGGTTAGTTTGTTGAGAGATGATTCTCCACTCTTCTTTTGATTTCGATTGTGTTGCTCACTCAGCTCGATTTAGAGTTTCGGTTCAATAAAGTTCCATTCAGTTTTCGAGTACGATCTCTCTCAAATCTCCCTAGCTCGGTCTTGTTTTGCAATTAATACCGGTGGCGGAGCCACATTGGAACAAGGGTACCACTGTACCCCAAATTTCATGCTAATTATATATTTATATGTGTTAATTACTAAACAGTGCTGGTGGTGCAGCGGTATGTCACCCTATTTCTCTTTCAGGATGCCTAGTTTGATCCCTCCCCGGCAGCCTTATATTGTTTTAATTAATTTTTATACAATATTTAATTGACAACATATATATTCTTCTACGCAATAAATAAACATTACACTAGTCTAGTAGGAGTATTTTATATTCCTTGTTAAATATTTTAAACGAGTGGTTCGTATATATTTTCTTCTACAATAAACACTACCTTAGTGTTATAGTATTTCGAATAAATACTTTATTTTTTAAAATATATAAAAATTGAAGTAAATTAACATATTATATTTTTCTTCTATCCAATAAACATTACTTTAGTGTTATATATCAAGCATTAAGATAGTATTATGTTAATTTTAATTTATGCTAAAGTCGGAGTTTGAAGTTCCGAGTCACTATACAAATTTATCGCACCCCCGAACTTGAAAATCCTGGATCCGCTACTGATTAGTACTTAGATTGTGGCATAACAATTTTTTTGTACAGTAGTTTAAAAATGAGAGTAATCTGGTTTTGAGGGGTAATGCAATTGAAATTCGTTACACATGTGACCTTGACATGTCAACTACCTAAATTCTTGTGTTCGGTTGCGTAACTTTCCTCTTGATGCCTTATAAAGTGGTGGTTAGTTAGGCAAGGATGGTTTAGCTATGGCATATGTGTTAACTGTTAACCAACCTTTTTTTCTAATGAAATCCAATTATGAAGCTATTGAAGTAGATCCATAGATAGCATAGATAACTATCTATATAGAAAATTGTAAAATACCTTGAATCCTTAAATTTCTAGTCGGCTTGGTTATAGATTATAGCAATTTTGTGCATTTGGGGCTACAAATCTCATATTCATATATGGTCAACTAAAAATGCTACTGTAAGCGAAATTTGTATTGGTGTTTGCAAAATGAATATGCCTCTTTAGTGAAGATTAAAATAAATAATTGATGAGTTGATGGCCATGGGTGTGGAGTGAATTGGAATTCACTATTGTCTTGAAAATATTACGTGGTGTGGGCTTGCCAAATTTAATGGTAGACAACAACACCACCTCACTACTTAATAGTCTTGTCATCATTCTCAAATCATCAATATTCATCTTGCAAAGTTCTGACCACAAGTTTAGTGTGTCCCATTTCATTATTTTCAATCACCAAACAGTCTCATGTTGGAGTAGCCAATTCACTTTAATGTGGATGTTGGAAGGGTCATCTTGTCAAATTATTCAGCTTTTCACTTTGCTTTCAACTTTTGATGGGAGTTTGCAAAATAATATGTGACACAATGTGATATGTTCTTTGATTTCCATTTAACAAAGTAAGATATCTTACTCCCTCCGTCTCAAGATAGCATCAATTTCTTTAGCAAAAGAATTAATGAATTGATATTAAAAGATTAAGTTAATAGAGAATAAAATTTATAAGAGAATTAAGTAAAACAAAATAAAATTTTGTCAGAAAATTGAACTATGTAAATAATTTGGGTTGATCCAAAATAATATATGTATGGTTCAATTAATTTGAGTATCAAAGACTATAATGTCATATTGATATATTCTGAAGTGACTACTTCTAGATAAGTGTAATTAGATAATACTCTCTTTGTCTCATTCAAGATGTCCACATTTTTTAGTGATACGAGATTTTTGGAGAAGTTGTGAGGTAGATTAAGTAGAGAGAAAAAATATAATTGAATATTTTAATGTGCAAAGAGGAGATGGGGATTTATTTTCAAATATAAAAAAGTGGACATCTTGACTGGTATAGATTAAAAAGGAAAGATAGATATATTGAGGGAGACAGATGAAGTAATTAATTCAAAATAACTCATTTGACAATCTGTACATATATAAAAGGCGAGTTTTGGCCTTCTTTTGAAATATTTATATGCTTTGTCCTCATTCTGAAATATTTATAAGTTATGGACCGATTTTGAATATTTATGAAATAAATTTGAATATTTATAAGTAACTCTCATGAATATTTATTTAGATATTTTAATGAGCGCTTTGACCAATTCTTAATGCACTACAATGAGTAACCGACGGTTACAAATTTTGTAACCTCTATTGTCTTCATTTTATAATTTATGATGTTTTAATTCCATGATCTCCATGTCCTAATTTTGTGCCTATAAAAGGCATAGAGTTGTGGATGAATTACACTAACAAAAACATTCTCCATCCTCTCTCAAGCTCTCAACATTTTATACACATTTTAGGAATATTGCTTTGCTTGATTTTTGGAGCCCATCAGGTTCGTAGGTGCCTAACGGATTTGAGATGTTATATATGTTAGGAGGAAGTCGTTTCATATTTGAGGATAATATGTCAATCCGAGAGCACTAACCGTGATGCAATTTGTCTTGCGGAAAGAGGGTTTTTCTTGACTAATTTTCATTGTAATTTCCTTTCATTTAATGTTGTTATTTTTCTTTGATTATAATAGTTAGAGTACCGCGTGTATATTGTTTGAGAATTATATCCCAATATTGTAGGGGTTGGCAGCGGAAGCGTGCATTCAATTGATCACATAATATCTTGATCTATTTAGTAGATTATTTAGACAAAATCTATTCGCGTAATTCTCACATGTATCATGCTCATAACTTGAATTTAATCATGCTTTAGCGTAATTGAAACCTAAAACATGCTTACTACGGAATTAGCCAATTAACCTCGTTGATTCTCCAAAGAATCGAAGTTGGCTAGCGCCTTCTCCACGTGATGATCTTGAGTACTAAAACACGGATCTTCTGACTGGTTCCCGGACTGTAAACTAATATCAGTGTGGGCTGATCTCACCAGAATACTAGGACTTGAATAAAGAAGACGGAAACTGCTCACGGAGGGAGCTGAAAATCATCCCTCTTCCACAAAGAGAGGGGGACGGAAATTATGACAATAATTAAGTCTATTTTCTGTCTCCTTTATTCTCCTATTTATATTAAGTCACATATTGGGCCCAGTCACGGATCTATGGAAGAATTTGGATATGGCCTCCCCCAATTAGCTTCTTACTAATTAAATTGAATTCACAATTTAATATAAGCTTATATTGGAATATTACGAGCAACTCTACAGAAGTAATATTGCACTGCCCATCCAAATCCGAAATTACAAGTATTCTGGGTTTTCATTTGTTTGTCGTTCATTTTCCGTGCTTAAGATAGAAACGTCCATTAATTAATTAATGTCTGCTATGAACTTAATTAATTAACATATTATTAACTCCAAGAGTGGACTTAGCAAGAAACGCTTATTTATTATTCATAGAGTAATCAAACTCCAACCAGCTAGGTTCCGAATAATAAAACCTTGTTTCGAGCTCCTCTTGTGGACGTTATCAAACGAGACTCACCTCGCGCACGATTCAATATAATAGTAATCCTAGCACCGCTAGATATTAATTACCACTACCCAATATACCAGGATTCTTGGGTTGCGAAAAAACCCGCACCATTTGGTAAGTCAAAGTAGTGCATAATCAATTCTGTATGCTCAATGCTAACGTACATTGATTAAGAAATTAATTATCAAGATCTCGTCTTTCAGTAGATAGCATAAAGACTCGTCTTGCTGTTAGATCCAATTCAGTTCTATACCACACCAAGTCACCTTATTTCAGTAAGGCTTAGAAATATTCGGACTGACATTGCAACCTTTCACGATAGATAGTCTAGGCCTATCTAGGTTGTGAAATTCTTATTTTTCTTTGTTCAGAACTGACCATGTTACCTTAAAGTGGACGACGCCCACAACCGGTCTACTAAAACAAAGACTTAGACTTTGTTACTTTGCTTATACATTTAAATATGTAATAAACATTCATTAAATGTAAAACATAACAACATTATGACAAAATTAATATATTGCATCCATTGGAAAATAAAATATAGAGTTTTACAGTATTCAATAACTCGAAAGGTGATTTTTAGTATACAAACTTTAACAATTTCTTACAATTCTTAGAGAGGGAAGAATTCTAACATCCTTAGCTCGAAACATGCATAATATTTTTCTTCACCTTTACATAATTTATTATTTTTGTATATTTAGTTGTTCAAACAAAATAAAATAGTCTGTTACTAAATTTTGGTTTACTAATAATACTATTATTGAAATTAGGATCTAACACTTAATTTTTATGGGATACAATTGATTTTATATGGAGAGACTCCATATTTTTACAAAAAGAAAATTTGTAGTATTGATAATTGTAAAGTACTAGCTTAAAAAATAGTATAGATGTTTCATGATCCAACAAGCCACGTTTAAAAGTGCAATAAATAAAGATAAACGCTCCAACATTCAAAAGGCTATCAATATTCATTAATGTAATAATGTTAATTCAACCTATTAATGTAATTTTTTGTGTAGTTTATCATTTGAATTTTTTTATGGTCATAATTTTGACGTTTTGAATATTATGAGTTACGATTCATTATTCTGTTAAAAGTGTTATTTACATTATTTTTAGTAGAGAAATATGAAGGATTGTTTTAAACATATTTTTAAAAAATGTCAACACTTGATATAGTCTCTTCATCATTGCCCAAATAATTTTGTTTGTCTTGATTCCATTTTAAATATGTTTAATTTAATGTCTTTAGGTGTAAAATAAATTGAGGAGTATACATTTATTAATATTTTATTATATAGTATATTTATCTATTTTAAATCTTAGATATAGTTATATTATTTCTTATTTTAATTAATCAATTAAAAATTTAAAATGGTATGATGAAAAAATATTCTATCTAGTTAAAGGTTGAATTTTCAGTTCTAGATATCTCGGAATAACTACATGCTGTGAGGACTTATGAACTCAATTAAGTATAATTTCAAATACCGAATTCACAACAAATACTGAAAATAACCTGTTGACGGGCAATGTAATCAGCTTTAATCGAAGCAATGGACTGCAAGAGCTCCGGCAGAGGCAGAAGCTTCGCCACCTCCCTCACCGACGCCTCCTTCGCCTCCACCCCTAAATCCTCCGCCATCATATTGTTATCCTTCTCTCTGCGAAATCAATCCCTCGAATTAATCAAATTCCGCGAAAATGTACGGACAAATGGCTGAATTCAGAGAATTCAACTCACATTTCAATCTCGACTCGCTCGGATAGAAACGCAGCGCCCTGTCAAACTACAATCGAACTCAACGGAACAGATTCGAAATTCTGCCAGTTCATCACCGCCATTGAAGCATATGTCCATGAATTTCAACAATAACTCAGCTGTGTGTGTTTGTGTGTTTTAGAGAGAGAGAACGCGAACAACGATTGACGGTTATAACGGTATTCGATTTATTTTTATTTAGAGCAAAATATAATTCGCCAAAAATTAATAAAATCATGAATTCATAAAATGGGACCACTAAACGGGCCGATAACTCAGGCCGTGATCTATCACACTACTGTCGCTAAGCACAAGAACAGTTTGGGCTGGGCTAACCCGATTGTTGGGCCTCTAGTTGGGCGGTCCTAACTTGCGTTTAATATTTATGATATAATAATTTCATTTTCATTAACGAAATGTGTCTATTTTTTTTACCACATTTTAAATTCGCCAGAAATACTTATATGTATTAATAATTTGTAATTTAAGCGACCAATATCCTTCAGACAGTTTATTAAACCCATGGAATACCCACATTGCATAATTATGTCTTTTCAATTATCATGAACAATTATTAATAGAGATGTTTAAAGTGTTCGAATTCAGTAGGAAAATGTAGCAATTAGTTACGTACTAATAACTTTCTAAGTAATACTCCATCTCCTTTGTTAATTGAGTTATTTCTTTTTTTTCACCCATTTTAGAAAATGATAAAATAAAATAAGAGAGAATAATACAGAGAAAAGTCTTATTTATATTATTTTCACATTTATTTTATTTTTTTATTTTAACTATTTATTGATATTATTTTATCAAAATAAATGTAAAAAAGAAACGAATCAATTAATGGAAAACAGAAAGTATTGATTTGGGAGGGCAAAATAAATGGCTCAATCCCAATAAAGTTAGCACCTTACTGAGAAAGGTTGAATATGATACTTTGACCGAATCACCACACATATTACTTTATTTTTATAGTATATATAATCTTTTTTTAATTCGATACTGGTACTATTCAAGACTAATTAGAGTTTGTAATTTTTAAAATAATTTATAGGGGAACAAACACTAAATTTTTGATGCAACGTTTCACAATGGTGGATTGTACAAAACCATACAAATTGCAAAATTATAGTCCGTTGATAGTGATTCCCAAACAATGATAGCAATTAGCAAGAACATATACTTTGGAATCTTCTCTTTTCTTTGTCATAAAACATAGATATTTCAAATATGATTAGTATACAGAATTAAAGGCAGAAATTTGCATCTTACAATGATCACTCTTTTTATTTAAAAACTAACAAATCGCTAACTTTCGATGTTGGTTTAGTGCAAATTTTGCTACTATCATTATCATGGAAAACAATATACTCCGGAGTATAATATTATGATAAGATATATGGATAAAATGATTTATGAACAGGTGACAGATCATTAATATTTCAATGCAACTATTTTTTATATATAAAGAATACATTGTTTTAGTTAAGTCCAAGAATACGTAATGGCTTTGAATAAAGTCTTATTTTGTCCTAATATCTAGAAGATGCAATTCAATTTTATAAGAATTTCAAAAATTAAAATTCAATCTTTTACTTTGGAAGTATGGAAATTTTAATTTTAATTTGCAAGGTATTTTAAGATTATGTTTACTTATCAATATTTATATTATAAATATTTCATAATTTCGGATTGTTATTATACTTCTAGTATATATATAAATGATTGATTAATCACCGATCATGATGGTGGTGGTGGTCCAAAAATTTAATTTGAAATCATTGAGATTTTGTGTTTGTATTCTATTCTAAAAGCATGATTTTATTTTATTATATACGAAAAGTGTATCAATAACACTATACTAAAATTTGTCACAAAAATGGAAACCATTGCTTTTTAACTCGATAATTAATTTCTATATTAATGGGGTTTCTTTAGAATAAAGTCAATTAATCTACCACTAATAAAAAGCGACCAATTTTGCATCACATATAACGAATTATTAACTTTATAAATTCAGGGTTATAAACGAGTCGAGTGAAGTCGATATTATATGTTAGTATTATTTAAGGACTTATATTCTTAATTTTTTTATTCAATTTTAAACTCATCTACATGCCTCTATTTATTTAGTCACGTTGAATTTGTCAATCTTTGAAATTTGAAATTCCATCTAACTTAATAAAGTATATTTTCATGATTTGACTAACTCTATCTTGATTTGTATATTTGCAATCAATTGCGTTTATATATAAAGAATCTAAAGAAAACTTTTTAAGTCTAACTTAAATTGTGTCTCCACTCAACTTATCAAGAAATTAAATTCCACAAAATTAGCGAGTTCGAATTATTTATTTATTTTGTAATTCGAAATATTGACATGATTTTAAAGAGTGGAAAATGTATGCACCTCGAGCGCAATTGATGGCCTATTATAAATTACTCTCTACTACAGCTATTTATTTGATGATTAAAAATCCCAAATTAAGTATGAGTATATATATTTAATGCCAGTGTATTAAATAATCAGAATCAGAAGTCAACGAAGTAGATACTGTATTTGATTTTTTGGCGTGTGGGACATAGAAATGTTGTTCCAAAATTTATTAGTCAATTATTGACGCAAGGATAATAAATAAAAAATAAATCAATTATTGACGCAAGGATAATAAATCACGACCGCATTTTCTAAGGATAGAAAACACGGTTGATCGCGACTAGGGGAGGACTAAAGAAGCGGGGAAGAAAAGGGAAAAACAACACAACTCGACCATAGCTCCAAACAAATGGGAAAAGCTCGAAATAAAATCAGAGTTTTAAACAAAATAGATTTGAGTCTTTTAAGATGCACAACGGAAGCAAATGAACGCGGTTCCATGTATGAAGACATGAACATCTGAGAGTCAAAATCTGACTGAATTAAATGTCTTGTCTCAATAGCACTTCCTCCACCACTTCGCTGCTCAACCTGCACATTTAGAAATATATGCAGGGCTGAGTACAAAGAGTACTCAGTGAACACATTGCCGAAAATTACACATATACATTTGAAAATATTGTCAAGCCATCATCAAAGTAACACTCGGGGTGTTGTTGAAATGACCCGAGCTTACTAAAAATATCATATTGGGTTGCAATCCCTTTTTCCGGTACTTAGCCATATCTGATCACATTGTGCCGTCGAGATGGTGTTCTCGCACGGTCACCTTCTCTGCCCATCATGTCAGAGGTATCCTTGTGCCGGGAAGGTGGCCACCTTCCACGGTCACCTGCTCTGCCCAACATGTCAGAGGTAGCTTGTGTACACTAGTCCGAGCGGGGACACCACCCTCACTGGGACCCGAATTCGACTTATATCATCATTCATAATTCACTTGGCCTTAGCCAAACAGATAGACATCATACAAAAACATTTATGGCAAGACAACATCACTTGAAACAACAACGAACATAGGTTCGAGTTTTCATAAAATATCACCTCAAAATAATTTACATTTTTATCCACATTAGTATGTAGGATAAGAAAGTTCACCTTGATCGTTTAGTTCCCTTAACTTGAATCTTTCGTTCCGACTTTACTTGCGAACGTAACCTTTTTGAAAACTTCATAATATAATAATGCACTAATTAGACTAAGGACAAATCTACTTAAATTAGAATACATGCCTCATAATAAATCTCCTTTTCTTACTTCACTTATCTTTAAGAAATTTCTTAAACTCATATATTATTTGATGCGTGTTCATCCACTATTTTCGGGCTTCGACTAAATTGGACCTACGTATCTTTTTACTTTGAAAATTAATTCCAAGATTCATTTTAGTTTGATTACATCATTTGAAGAAATCATAAACCAATAATTAAAGTAAACAATAATGAAATCTTATTTTCAAACTTAGGCTAAAAATTAATACCAGATTTGCTCCCAAAAGATATTATTTTCTACTAGATGAAGGCCCTCTTTCATTTTCAGCCCAAAACATAAATAATTTCGGAATTGGGCTTCCCTCTATTAAACAGCCTTCATGAATTAACGAATTTGGGCTTATCTTATTTCCTCACTCCCTCGCCCAAGTATGAAAATTAGCCCAAGTAAATAAAAACACTAGCCCAACCATTAAGCCCATTTAAAGAAAACCTATGTTATAATACCCAAGTCTTCTTCTTCCTCCCCAATTCACCAAAATGAACACTCTCCCCCCTCACACATTGCCGCCGCCGCCAGCCTCCCTCCGGTGCCGCCGTCGCGCCCGTCGCCTCCGGCGGTGGTCCTTCCTCCTCCTCCTTCTCTCTTTCTCCCTTCTCTCACTCTCTCTATTCCTCTCCAGCCTCACGCCGCCGCCCTCTCTCTCCCGATCCGCCGCCGCCGCCGCCGCTGATCTGTCTCCGTCGCCTCCTTCCTCTCCTCCTCCTCCTCCTTTCTTTCCCTCGGCTCCCTCTTTCTCTCTCGGATTTGCCACCGCCGCCGCCGCCACTGTGCATGCACAGGTGGCGACTTCGGCCTCCTCCACGCCTCGAGCTGCCGGAGCAGTTTCCCGGCGCCACTCCAGCCCCGGCCGCCGCCTCCTCGCCGAACTCCCGGAAGGTAAATATTTAATTTCTTTCTCTTCCTTTTTTTTCTATAAAGGTTTAATCTTTCATTTATGTGTTTTGTGTTTTAACTTTGTAGAATTGTCAAGATTTTATTGAAAGACATAATAGGGGTGTGGGCTGCCCTCGTCGTCTCCGGGCGGCTGAGCTCGCTGCCGGAATCCGGCAGACTCATAGAGATAAGTTTTTCTTCTTCTTTCTAGTTATTAAGGCACTAGGATTTTATTTTATTTCCATTTACTGAATTTGATGAATTTGGAGTATATGCCTTGTTATATGGATGATTTAATGGTAAAATACACTATATTGTTAACTTGGGGGTGGGCAGATTTTATTTCCAAATATATGCAGGCTTACATATATAAATGAAAGGAAATGTTTGTTGTTTACCTTGTTGATGCAGAAAGTAAAGTGTTGGGTTGTCGTTTTTTTTTAGTTGTGCAATCTCCATCGGACTCCTCTATCTTTTGTGAGTTGGTGTGTGCAGAGAAAATAGACTGTGTGGTGATGATGTGGGGGTGAATAAAAGAAATTGATTGTATCTCTAGATGCGTACTCACCAAGGCAGTGAAAGTGATATGCATACTCAGCAAGTTGCCTACCTATTCTTATCTCAAATTATTCTCCTTCGTCAGGAAGGGATATGATTTGCATGCACTAATTAAATGCAGCATTTAATGCTGTGTCTGAAAAAAAATCGATCCTATCAATCTTTTATTTTTTTTATTTTATTTTTATATTAAAGTAATTGTTTTAGTATTTGTTCACTTGTTCATTTAATTTGGTGTGGGTATGATTGGTTCAAGTTTGTAGCTGTCCGCGTTGAAGTTTTCGATTTTTCTTAGAACGCAGGATGTATAGATTAAATTTTGTTTGACTTTTGCTGGATGTATCGGACATTAAAATTTTAATTATGGAACCTGATTCTTTTATTTTATATATATATATATATATATATATATATATATATATATATATATATATATATATATATATATATACTTGGCTAATGTCGGAAACAACTATAACGACAATCTATCGTAGTTCGAATTTAATCGCATAAAAAGTCACTTATATAGATAATCAAGCTAATAATATAGTTTATAATAATATCGGCTTAGCGGGTCGTTACATTATCGCAGAAGTAGTCGCGTACTAACCTTGCGGCGGCTTCCTCCTGGTTGCGATGGATGTATGTCCGGGAGCATCGTGGAGGCGGCACGGCTTCCTCCGCCTCTCGGCGTCGATCTTCTTCAAGTGATTGTTCCATTAGTTGAGGCATTTGATCAAAAGGATCCATTTGTTTGAGTTGATTTAAGATGAAATTGGAGTGGTTAAAGAGAGGATTTGAGAGGAATAGATGTGTGTTTGTGTGTGAAATGAGTATGAAATAGGATTATTTATAGAGTAAATAAATAAAAAAAATAAAAAAGAAAATAAAAAATTAACGGTAACATTACCGTTTAAAAACAATTTTTTTTTATTAAAATTCGATTTTTTTTAAAAAAAAAGAATTATTGCGTCATCCGTGACGACGCCCACTCGCAGGCCAGCGAGTGGGCGTCACGCATGCATCGAGGGCGCGACACGTCGCTCGGGCGCGTGACGGGACGGCGCGTCCCTTGTCTCGCTGCTACGGGCTACGAGACGGGCTGGGGACGGGCAATGGGACGGGACGAACGTTGCAACGCGTCCCGCGGCGGAACCGACCCTCCGGGACGGAACGCGAGCCGATCGCGGGACGCGTAGTGGATGCTCTTATTAGGTTCAAACACGGGACGGCGCGAATATCACGCAGAGAATGATTGATCTACATTGAGCTCTGGGTCCCTAAATTTCGTTCATGGTATTTTTTTAATAAACATCATAACATTTCAAAATTGATTTACCATTTTACATTCTGTTCTTCTATGTCCAAAATAAAATTGAATATTAAGAGTATCCACTGTAATGCAGACGTCCCCAATAGCCCCGTCCCCGTTTTTTTATCGGCGCCCAAAAAAAAGGTTTCCGACACTATAAAGCGGACACTTCCAATAGCCCCGAAATTTTATAACCAATTTTCATTTTAATTACACAAAATTCGAAACTGCTTCTTTCTCTCTTCTTCCTTCTTCCTTCTCCAATCTCCCTCTAAACCCTAAAAATGTCGGAAATTTGAAAAAAAACGCAGGGGGCTGCCGGCGCGCCTATAGGCGCGGCGATCGGGGACCGACGCGTCCTCGCACAAAACACGCCGAAGCCTCTTCCGCCCCGGAAATTTTGTCCGCCTCGGGGCGACATCTTCCCTACTATAATCCGGCGGGGCGGCCGGCGCGCCGCTCCCGTAGTGGATACCCTAATAATCTCAGTTCTACATACCTATATATATATATATATAGGTGTGATCAAATACAAACTCTCTAAAATACAAACTATGTCACCGGAGTGTACAAATTATGTCAACGGACTGTACAAATTCTGTCACCGGGTGTCGATGTCAACGGAATGTACAAATTATGTCACCGGGGGGATGTACGGAGTGTACAAATTCTGTCGACGGGGGGTGTCCAAATTCTGATTTTTCGATGTCAAAATGTTGACATTAGAAAAATCTCTTATATTAACCATTTATTAATTGTATTAAGTGAGTATGATTAAAGTTTGTATAGTTTGTATTTTAGAGAGTTTGTATTTTATTACACCCCTATATAGATATATATATATATATATATATATAGAGAGAGAGTTGTGATCAATGTCGAACCAATTTTAAAGACCGAACTAGAGACCAAATCTGGGCCATTAGATTTAGTTTATTTGATGAGATGTGCTGTTGTGTAAATTTTTCGGTCTTCATTACAGGCCCATTTTACTTCATTGTATAGGTTTATTACTTCATTCCGTACGCAATACCTTGAAACTACAACATGTTTTTACTTTCTTCCAGTAGGTTTTGAAATGATTCAACATATGTTTCATTTGAATTCATTGACCTGAGTTTTTACTTTATTTACATTAAAAAATACAATTTATTCAAGTAAGTTTATTACTTCATTCAGAAACGTTATTACTTCATTGGATAAGGTTTTTACTTCATTCCAGTAGGACTTCAAATGCTTCTACACATACTTCATTCCAATAATTTATTACATCATTCCATGTGTTTATTATACCATATTAGCGTTGTGGCGATGGTGATAGATATTGTAGAGAGAAAGAACGGCACGCGACGGCGAAACCGCATTTACGTACTGGAATGAAGTAATAATCCTACTGGAATGAAGTAAAAACCTACTGGAATGAAGTTAAATCTTCGTAACATGTTAGTATGACTTATTTACCTTCGGATGAATTAAAATAGGCTCGTGATGAAGGCGAAAATAATTGATAAATTTGTGTCCAGAGCCATTGTCCTAGTGGCAAGGAGCTTAGACATTATTGTATGAGGTGCTGAGTTCGGGCCCTCTTGACATCAGTTGTAATTTCCTCCTTTCTATAGTATAGGAGTTTATTTATAATTTCTTCCTTCATATAGGAGTTAATTTAAAAAAAAAATCCATAAAAAACTAGATCTAAAAACCCTAATTTGGTATGGTTCGGTGGTTCGGTTTTTAAGAGTGGATTTGTGAATAATAGGACTATATATATATATATATATATATATATATATATATATATATATATATATATATATATGATTGTGATCAAGATAGAACCATTCTTAAACGTAGAACAAATGCCAAACGGAGGTCGTTAGATCTTTTAATCCAATGGTGTTGATTTGCACAACAACTTCCCATTACAACCAAAACTATTATTAATGGGTGAATGCAGATAAGTGTAGATAATGTATTTTACAGAGTTTGTATTTGATCACACCTCTATATATATATATATATATATATAATATTTCATACGTAGATTTCGGTTGATTCTAAGCTTAGTTTGTCATTATATACATAGTTAGATTGTCTTTCTGAAAAATGAATAGAGGTTTGAAAAATTGCGTCTTCTTAAAAATTGAGAATTTCTTTAGGAGAATAATGTTGTTGGATTTGAAAAACCTTTTGTGCTACTTGGATCACGGCCTAAACAAAATGGGCCGACTGTTTACTGCCGCTCTTGGACATTACATAATCAAATTTACAGTTTTATAAAACGTTACTTAGAGAGTAGTATATTAATACAACAAACTCGAGTACTATAAGATATAAAATTAAAAAGTTACCAGAATAAGATTGGATTGAAAAATAAGTTGAGTAAAAATGGTAATTTTTTAATTAAGATACGACTTGATGGAATAAATAAGGTATATATATAATTTTAATTACAGAAATGAAATATAGTAATAAACTATCCCTTTTAAAGCAGGAAGATTAATATGAAATAATTAAATTACCGTCTTATTACATTTTAACATGTAAAGTATAGTTGTTAAACAGGTAAAATACAAGATGCAACTCAAAGAAACGCAGTGATGTACTCTCTCATTTACGAGTAAATTAATGTTTCATTTAATAATAACACTTAAGAGGATATATGTTAGTTTAAAATTTTAAAATAACACTTGATTGATAGTCTTGAATTATAAGAATATATAATTCATTTAGTTTTTAATATATATAGTAAAAATGAAAACAGATTTTAATGATTAATATAAAAAATGGCAATGTGTGATAATAATGTTTTCAATTGGAAGGTCTTCAATGCATCAGCCAAGGAGTAGAAAGCGTTTTCGAAATGGAATGTGTACTTGGTGGTCTTATATTTGCCCCTCTTTTTCCTCCAAAACATAACAAACTTGTCAAACTACCAAATGTCATTAATAATGTTTTCAATTGGAAGGTCTTCAATGCATCAGCCAAGGAGTAGAAAGCGTTTTCAAAATGGAATGTGTACTTGGTGGTCTTATATTAGCCCTCTTTTTCCTCCAAAACATAACAAACTTGTCAAACTATCAAATGTCATTAATAATGTTTTCAATTGGAAGGTCTTCAATGCATCAGCCAAGGAGTAGAAAGCGTTTTCAAAATGGAATGTGTACTTGGTGGTCTTATATTAGCCCTCTTTTTCCTCCAAAACATAACAAACTTGTCAAACTACCAAATGTCATTAATAATGTCAATTGGAAGGTCTTTAATGCATCAGCCAAGGAGTAGAAAGCGTTTTCAAAATGGAATGTGTACTTGGTGGTCTTATATTAGCCCTCTTTTTCCTCCAAAACATAACAAACTTGTCAAACTACCAAATGTCATTAATAATGTTTTCAATTGGAAGGTTTTCAATGCATCAGCCAAGGAGTAGAAAGCGTTTTCAAAATGGAATGTGTACTTGGTAGTCTTATATTAACCCTCTTTTTCCTCCAAAACATAACAAACTTGTCAAACTACCAAATGTCATTAATAATGTTTTCAATTGGAAGGTTTTCAATGCATCAGCCAAGGAGTAGAAAGCGTTTTCAAAATGGAATGTGTACTTGGTAGTCTTATATTAACCCTCTTTTTCCTCCAAAACATAACAAACTTGTCAAACTACCAAATGTCATTAATAATGTTTTCAATTGGAAGGTCTTCAATGCATCAGCCAAGGAGTAGAAAGCGTTTTCAAAATGGAATGTGTACTTGGTGGTCTTATATTAGCCCTCTTTTTCCTCCAAAACATAACAAACTTGTCAAACTCCCAAATGTCATTAAATTGATCGGAAACAAAAGATTCGAGTTGATAAAACTCGACATTATGCACACAGGGCCGTCCCGACAAAATCAGAGGCCCTGTGCAAAAATCTGGTGAGCTGGCAGGCGCTGCAGAAGCGATCAACGATGGCTCTGGTGAGCTGGTCCCTGTTGCGGCGTTTGTCGATGAGGAACACCGAACACGAACAGGCGGCTCCCAGGTCTACGATCGGGAAAAGAAACCGATCAGAATTGGAGTCACGGTGCTAGAAAAAGGCCTGGGCGTTGCTATACAAGAGAAATAGCTTTGTTGGGCTGAAAAAATAGGAATACATGTATATGGGCTGAAATATTTCAGAGGCCCCTGAAAATTGGGGGCTCTGTGCGGTCGCACAGGCCGCACGGGCCAAGGGACGGGCCTGTATGCACATTCAACAACCAATCAAACCTACAAAAATACGAATTTATCACTGATATATTTACAAAGCCTCTCAACAAACAATCCTTTGTGAAGCTGAGAAGCAGACTTGGTGTAGTGATTATTTCTTAGCCTGGGGGGTGTTAGAGAACCTTGTGAAGATCAAAACAAAGATCAAGCTAAGGTTGCATGGAATGTTTAGTTGCATGAAGTGGATGTGGTTGGTAATCACGTGGAGTCATTTGGAGCACGAGTGACGAGATATACCCAAGACCGGATGTACACAAGCTCACTTTAAATGAGAAGTTTGTTACCGAATCAACAACTAAGGCACAAGATGTGGAGTTGTGCCCATGCAAACGTGGAGTTGATCAACGAGCTAGGAGTCAAGTTAGGCTCGGGGAATGGGGCTGGGATAAAAGCCAAGGAACTAGCCGTTGGGAGAAGTTAGTTATAACTGACTTCTAACGGCCGAGAAGAGATCTTGGTTGAGCTCGATCACAACCTCACATATATAGCTAGTTTAGATCTCAGTTTGCAACATTGTAACACAAATTACACACACCCAAGATTGATAGATAGCTCTTGCTAGATTAGGAAGTTTGTTGGTTTCTGGGGATTACAAGATATAAACAGGGCGTAATACAACCCAAAAGGAAGGAATACAGATGGAGAAACTGAAGCTGAAATTACAACGAAAAGAAACCATAAACCGTGAACAAAGTTTAGCCGAGTCGAGGAGGCCTCTTCCCGCAAGACGAGATACGCCCCGGTAGTGCTCTCGGTTTGGCGTGTCGTCCCCAAAGGTAAAACGGCTACGTCTCTGGTGAAGCAGCACCGCTATCAGCAGAGCTCCGGCGAACTGGATGGAGGAGAGGGCAGAGCTTCGACAGAAAGACAATGCAGAGAGAGGGAGAGAGCTTATGAATGCAGAGAATGCTTGTTTGGCAGGAGATCGGGATCGGGATCGGGCCCGGGGCCCGCGAGCGCGAGCACGGGCACGAGCTCGGGCGGGCCGGAGGCGACGGCGCGCGCGTGTGCGCGCGTGTGGGCTCTTTCACCCATCTTGGTCCACTATAATTATTAAGTAACATAAAGCCACTTAATTTAAACACATTAAAATATGTGTTAATCCTCCAATGTGGGATAATTAACACTAGTTAATTATTCCCTAAGCTCCTAACTCCAAGCTTTAATTAAAAGCTAATTATGCCCAACTAATCCACTATTTCCCACTCACCGGAAATCGGATTTGAGAAAGTGAATATACTACATTTATCTACGTAAAATGTAGATCGACGCTATGTCATTTAATTTCACAAAATTAAATGTCTCGTTACATTTATTATTTGGTCAAAATTCATTGACCGGGCATATTTAATCCATGATTTTTTACAAAATTGAGAGCGCATCATCTTGTAGAGAGATTCATCTTCGTTATACTTGTTCAATAAACTCCATAATCCTTCTCCGTGGATGTAGGCAGATCTTTGCCGAACCACGTAACCCTCGAGCGTGCTTTATATCTTGCTTGTTGTGAGCGTTGAATTGCCGTGCGAATCCTTACACAAGAGCACAAAGGTACATGGAGAGACGTGACAATGAAAGGAATGGTGAAGAAGTTTGATTCATGATTCTGTTTTGAGTAATTCTGTAAGCAAGAGATAATCGAGTTGTACATAGACAGTTGAAGGAAGCTATTATACTTGTCTGTCACGACATGAGGGGTCTTGCTGCTACTACATGTTCATGAAGATCAACTTATGTTGGATCTTGAGTTTTATCCCAAAATGGTGATAATTGATTTAATGAAGAAATTGTAGATTTACATTATGCTAAAAGCAATGAAATCGATTCTGGAGTGGCCCCTACAATAGTTTTTGTGATGATGGAATCTTAAATGTAACCATTGAGGACAAAGTTTTCATATTTTAATTTGTCTTATATCACGGTCCATAATTAAAAGTCAAGTGGACTCCATAATTAAAAGCTAAAGACTACATATAATGAAGTGGATGTAAAAAGCTAAAGAGGCTTCAAAGTTTTACTAATAATAATGAAAAATAAACAGTTGAAAGTTGTGATGTTTGCATTTGAATGTCATTAGTCACCTCCTTTAACTAAGCATATTAATAACTCCATACCAATCTTCATGTCCTTTTAGTATACATGTATTATTGTTATTTATACGACTATATATATATATATATATATTCAATGATGCAGTTGCAATATTACGTGGATTGGGTTCGATTGCTGCTATAGATACTTTTAGTTCCATTCATTATCCACATATTAATTTCAGCCTATATATTAGGTGAAGAATTGTTTGCTTTACACTTTATCGAGTTATGTGAAATCCTAAGAGTTATGAGAATGAGAATATGGAATCTTGAAACAGTTGTTTCTTCATTGTGGGTTGAGCCATATACTGATAGGAACTTAGGCCATCTGCAACGCTGTCTCTTATCCGTCTCTTAACCATCTCATCTCTTAACTATTCATGGGCCACACTGTACTTTTCACTCCATCTCTTAACTAAGAGACAACACTTGCAACCCTCCATCTCTTATCTGTCTCTTAACCATCTCATCTCTTAACTATTCATTCAATTTCATTTTTTATTTTTATTTCCAACAAATTCAATTAATAAAAACACACTTCATTAAATAAAATAAAATTACAACTTAAAATCCTAAAAAAATATATAATTAAATTCATGGCAAAATAAATAAAAAAAGACATAATTTAAAATACAATTTTATAGAAATTATAAAAACTACTCCGCCGGCGAATCATCCCCCGAAGGCGGTGGCGGTGCACTCAAGCTACCTGGAGGTGGAATACCAATTTGTCTTGCCATATACTCAATTCCGTCAAGATGGGCTTGATATTGTGGAGGCGTCATGCGGGAAGTGTCCGCCATCGTGGCGGTCAAGTACATGGACAATAGGGTGTTCGAGCCCGAGACCGAGCCCGCCTGGCTTGATTCGCCTCGGCCCCTCCTCCCTCTAGCCGCCTTCGCCGCCTTGGTCCCTTGCGGCCGACGGCGCCCACGGGAGGAGCCCCCTGCATCGGTGGTCGTGCCCTCAACCTCTTGTGAGGCGCTGCCTGACCCGCCCTCACTAGACGAGTATTGGCCACCCGCCATGTACTTCGTGCGCTTCGAGCTTGAGCCCTGGCTGGACTGGACACCGTCTGCCCACCATTCAACGTCTTTGACGGCCTCCCAAACATCGACATGTTTGAATTCTTTACCGTTGTCGTCAAAGAAGACTCGCAAAGCCGCTCTTATAATGTCGGCTCCACTGGCTCCGCTTTGGTATTGAGCTGCTTCATTCTTGTAGATGCCGCAAAAATTTTTGACATCTCTGTCGACGCGGTCAAAATGACTGTGGAGCATCTTCAGGGTGCTGCGGCGGGACCGACCCGACTTGTTCTCGTTGTAGGCGGCGGTGACCTTTTCCCAAAAACACTTGCGGGTTTGTTGATTCCCGACGATGGGATCGTACGAGACTCTGACTCAAACGTTGAACAGAGTCATCATGTCCGCCCGGCTGTATGGATGACGACCTATATCCTCTTCCTCCTCGGCCGCCTCCTCCTCTTCCTCCACGGCGTCGAATACGCGACCCCTGGAGCTTCCACCGCCTCGTCCTCCTTTCGGATTGGGTTCATCCGGATAATCCTCCTTAATTTGGGATAATCCCTGCGAATACCTCGGGGCGGAGGGACGAGCGTATGCATCCACATCAAAATGGGGTGGTTGGTACGCCGTCGGCGTTGACGAGCCTCGGGTGCCCGGCGTAGACGAACCGGAACCAGAACCGGAACCACCCAAGACATTGTACATGCCCCCCTGTCGCCAAACGCGTTTATGTCAAAGCCGCTGAGCCGCAAGAGTTTCCGTCTCCAGACATTTTGTGATGAAAATTGGAGAGGTGAGATGAAAATTGGAGAGGAAATGAAGATGATTTGAGAATAATAGATGTGTGTTTGTGTGTATAATGTGGATGAAAGAGGAGTATTTATAGAGTAAAAAAAGAAAAAAAATATTTTTTTTACCGTTCAACGGTAATATTACCATTTTTTAAATTTTTTAATTTTTTTATTAAAATCGAATTTAAAAAATGATTTATTGCGTCAGCGTGACGACGCCCACTCGCGGGCCGGCGAGTGGGCGTCACGCCTAGCGCCAGCGCGCCACGTGGCGCTGGCGCGTGGCGAGCTGTCGCGCGAGTCGTCCCTTTGGGACGAGACGCTCGGCGAGACGGGACCGGGACAGAAGGCTGCAACGCTGTCTCGCGGCCGTCTCGTCTCTTCGAGACGAGACCGAGACGCCTGCAAGACGCGTTGCGGATGCTCTAATTTTGAAGTTGGGTCGAGTCTCTTTATTCATTGCCGTTGTGCACTTAAATGTTATGTGGTGAAGAGGGAGAGAATAGTATATTCTCCCTCCGTCCGCCAATTAAAGACACATTTTGACTCAGCACGAGTTTTGAGAAATCAATGTTTGATTTTTATAAAGAAAAGGAATAAAAAAGTTAGTGGACTATGAGTTCCATTTTATGCAGTATTAATTTTATAGCAGAATGTGAGTGGAATGAATTAGTAGAGTATGAAGCCCACTTACTAAAAGTGGAAAAAAGGGAAAATGTCGGACACCCTAAAATAGCAAAACGTGTCAGGTTTTTGGCGGACGGAGGGAGTATTGTGGATGGGGATTTGCAGTAGATAAGTAGTAAAAGTATATGAAACAAGGTTTGGTAATTATTTGCATGCTTTGGAAGAAAAAAAAGGAACAAAAGGTAGGCCTGTGGAGATGAGATTCCCTTATGAAACATGACATATGCAAGTTGTGTAGAATAGAAGCATTAGTTTTGTCTTCTTATGCTGCATAGCAAGATAGAAAGAGAATGTGTCCTTTCTCTAGTGAGGCAAATGGTGTGTATTGCTACCTTAACCTGCAACTTATTACACCCTACTTTCTAAAAGCTTTGGATATACCAAACCAAAGTAGCTTACCATTTAGCATATCTCTAGTCTTTGGGTCCATTCCATATGCTTACTGCTTATCTTTTCTTAATCGCACACACTTTGTATATACCTCTTAAAGCTAAAGGAATTATTGATTGATTCTGCCAACTTTTACTTCAATTCCTCATCTTTTTCCTTAACTCCATCTTGGGTTTTGAATATATTCTTTGTCCTTATCTTTGGGAGAAAAGTTTATTCTTCTAGTATGGACTCAAGTTACACTAATAATTCATTGATTTACTTTATCGAGAATGTTGATGCTAGTTTTCTCGAATTGGTTGTGTTTACAAGTAACAAAATTGTTCTCTTATAGGTTGTATTCATCGATAAAAAAGGGCGAAACAATAGGCAGTGAAAAATGAAAAAAGAAAATGGGAAAAGAGGATGCAGAAGCACAAAAACAGAGGGAAAAGAGATAATCCATCCAAACTTTAAAATTGATGAATCTTTTTGGTAAGCGTTGACATTAATGAAGAGAGTGTTGATGATTTATATGTTCACTACCAAATTGGCGGACCACCACTAACACTAAGATAATAAGAGCCCAGCACGGAAACACATACCAATAACATCAACTTTTTTACCTTCACGCTTACACCAACTTAATTTACTATTCCATACTTTTCTTTTTTCAACTATATATCCACTCATCAAATAGGTTTCCCTCTTCTTTCAAATTCACACATTAAATGGACTAGTTTTTAGATTCAGTTTTGTACTTATGCTATTAATATTATTGTTTTATTTCACTTTCTTTGTGATTTTCTACTAATTAAAATCCAAATACGTACTCCATTAGCTAAGTGAGCTTCAATCTACTTGCATTAATTTGTATTTTTACGTTGCAATTTACACTTTCATGCTAGTAGTATCAACATTATGTTGTATGCATAATATGGTATTCGGTTTGCAAGATTGTATCCCGGGGTTAAATATGTAGTGTGTTTGGTTTATGAGATTCAATCCCACAACTCAATCCTAGATGAATATTAAATAATCTCACAGCTCAATCTTAGATTATATATGTTGGTATTATTTTATCTAAGCAACCGAACACCACCTAGATAAATGGAATAAAATGTTAAACTATATACTAGTATAACATAGATTTTGTTTCACATTTAATTTTTGATAAGCAGCTCAACTTGAAAAACTAAGCAAGAAATTAATCAGTCTCACAACTTGTAATTAAAAGATCCGCAGATAATTTATTATTCTCGGTAACAGATAAACCCAAATTTAACACAAAAAAAAAACATGCATGATTTGAAGTGAATTTGTACTTAACAAAGTAGACACTTCCTCTCTAGCAATTGCCCCACCCGAATCCATGGTGATTCAACAGAGAGTTGTGAAACGCCGATACTTTCACCAGCGGCAGTTGCAGCTCCCTCACGCCGCCGCTGCACTGGTCTCCGGTCAGCCCAAGAAAATCCCTGGTCAATCCATCGCTAGTCTTGTGCATGTCGAGGTGGGCCATGGTGGACCCCACGTTGCCCGTTGCCCCCATCGTGGCCGCCTTCTGGAGGAGCACGGTGGCGGAGAGAGGAGGCGCCCCGGCCTGGAAGTTTCCGAAGGGAAAGGCCCTCTCTGAGAGATTGATGGGGTTAGGGTTTTGGGGGAGGGGGCCCCACGGGTTGCGGAATGGGAGGAGGTTTTGGGGGGTGAAGAGATATGGTTGGGTGGTGGTAGTGAAATTAGGGTTTTGTGGAGGCAAGATTGAGTTGGTGGCAGCTGAGAGCCTTGCACTTTCTTCAGCCAATGCATCACAGAATGCCCTGTGGGTAATGAAGCTATCCTTCCTGTTACAAAAAAGTGAAAGTAGAAAATACTGATAAATTACTACTATGACATGATCATTTAATTTGTTTGGGGGAATGGCTAAATGACAAGGTGGAATATTGTGTTTCAAGTCATCATGATCTTCATATCTTAGCATGCATGCCAACTTCTTCACCACCATCATGAGTCCACAATATGGTACATGTACTAGAGAATGCAACAGTATTGTTGTCTCTCTTTTTTTTTGGTATTAATGGAAACCTATAAGCCTCTAGCTAGTTTCGGTTATTTTATTCAGGCTTCAAAAAACGTAAAGAATAGTGAGTTGAAAAAGTTAGTATAATATGAGATTCATTTTTTTATACTCAATTGGTTTTATAATAAATGTGAGTGAAGTGAGGTAGTGGAACGTGAGAACTACTTATCATTTATGATAAATGTGAAATAGACTCTTATTATGGGATGAAGATAATGTACACAATAAAAATAAGGAAATTATCAAATTGAGTAGTCATAGTTTCTTCAACCCAAAACCAAATTCATAGGAAATTAAACATGTGAATTATGGGGGTGAGAGTAAAAAGACCTAAAGCTCTTCAATAATTAGTATAGGGGTGAATAGTCTTGTGGGTCACTATAAACTTTCAAAACAAAAGCCAAGAAGAAAATGTAGATGATTTTTTCTGAGCTTGTGAGCCCCAAAGTGTGTGTGTGAGAGAGAGAGATATGGATTTGCATGCACAAAAATGAGCAATAAAAAAGAACATCAATTTGCATATACGATGACGAAAGGTGATTTTGAAAATAGAGCTTGATCATGCACACACACATACACACAGTAGGGCGTGAGTGCATGTGCAGCTCGAAAACAACACAACACAACACAACAATGCCATATTCTTTTTGCAGTTTTTGATGATTATAGCCTCCCAAATTATTACCCCATCTGTCAGTAAATAGTGAGAAATCTTGCAGGGATTCTCCGCCATCATCAACAAAAGTATTCAAGCTTCCATAACTTTCTTTTACAACCATTCATCATTGTTTCCTAGACTCCTTTTATAGTACTCACAATTAGCAAAAGTTGTGAAAGAAACACAGACAAATTGCATGCAAGTGCAGGCTTCTCACTGTTCCACATTTCACAATTTTATCTGAAAAATAACAAGATTTTATTTCCCCTTTCCTATTTTATTTGACAGACACACGCATTAATTGCATTCATCACCTGTATAATAATACTTTTAACTAAAACAACACAAGCCCACTTAAAAAAATTGAATCTTTTTATAAATTAAATAAAACACGAGATTAATCAAATTGAATTTACCTGGAGAAGAGGGTTCCACAATCGCATCGATACTCTCGAGTTCCGCAAGTTTTGGAGTGGGCTTTCCAATCGGACTGAACGGCGTAGATCTTGGAGCATTTTTCGCACTTCCACTTCTTCTCGCCGTGTTTCCGGCAGTAGTGCTTCTTGATTCCGGTGAGGTCTCCCAGCGCCCGGGACGGGTGGTGGTGGAGGCACGACGGCTCCGGGCAGACGTAAGCCCTCTTCCGATTCTCCTTGCTGCTCCTCTGCTTCAGCTTCCACGGCAGATTGTGCCCTCTCCGGTGGAGCTGGAGGTTCTGATCCCTCTGAAAGCCCTTGTTGCAGATCTCGCACACGAATCTGTTCGCCGTCATCAGGGTTTTCGGAGACAACGCAATCACCTCAGCATCAGGGTCTGCATAAACGTACAGAGAATGACTTAACTGATAGTAATAAAAAATTCAACTAATCAAAGTAAAAAATTAATATTCAAAGTCGGTCGTTATAAAATTAAAAGTGAAAAACATAGATACACATGTGGGTGGGTGTGTGTGTGTGTTATGCTCTATTACTACTACTATTACCTGGATTGCCAGGGAGGTTTCTCTTCTTCTTGATTTTCAACTGAGGAGTGGTGCTGGCGTTGGAATTCTGGATCATTGAATTTAGGGTGCCCAAATCAGCTTGATGAGCTCTTGAAGAATCGGTGCCTTCTTCGCTTGAATTTGGAATCACCATTGGGAACATGGTTTTTTTGGTGGTTTTGTTTTTGAATTTAGTTGATGAATTGAGACAAAATGGAGCAACTGTGTTTGAATTTTGAGAGTTGAGGCAAAGATAGAAATAAAATTTGGATCTTTATGAATGGAAAAAACAAGTCTTGTAACAAACCCTCATTAAAGCCCTAGAATCCAACAGGTGGCGGAAAACAGACCTGCAATAGCTAAATCCCACCTGGAAAATTAATACATCTGACTAGTAAATACTTGTAATCGATGTATTTTCTTGATTTTTCTTATATATGAAAAGAAATAAAAACACAAGGAATCTAACTCTGTGCTCTTAAACTATCTTATTAGGGCAGCTTAGCAATGCAATGTGTTTGCCTTTCTCTCTCATCTTTTTGGAAGCTGCAACTACAATAGAATAGTATCCAATTTATAATTGGCAGTAATTGGGTGTACAAGAATGTGTGTGTTCATAACAGTTGAAGACTTTGGAGTGGTGAGAAATGGCCGCCAACCTAAGTATATAATTTTTTTTTAAAAAAATCCCAGAAATAAACGGCTCGAAAAACCAGAAAAGGCAAGAATTCTGCAAAGTAAAGTATGTGTGTGTGAGAACAAGGGGGGAGGAGGCAATAAGTTAAAATGAGGAAAGAAAAATGAAGAATTGGTGATGAATATATTGAACCATCAAATATTCTTTTCTTTTTTTAATATAATTAATTGTCGCTTATGGATTATATGCAATTGTTTTTGTTTTTCCTATAATTAGAGGACTGACATGGGTACTTTTTTGTCTCTTCTTTTGCTCCTGTTATAAAACACCCAAACCCCTGAAAGTTTTATTGAAATGGATTAAAAGGAGGAATATTTGTTAACATAGAAAATTGAGAAGCTTAAAAAGATACAAAATATAATGGAAATGGTGGCAAAACCAAAAGGCTAAAGCTTAAAGGCTAAAGGCAAAGTGGAAGAGTTGATGTTGACGAGGCTCTCTCTCTCTTTCTCATATATTCCCACAATTTTATGTAACCCCACGGCTATGGTTGTCATTATTAAATTATCATATTGACTATCATCAGCTCACAATTTTGATGATATTTTACACACACTCAGAACCATTGTATAAGTATATGGCAATTGGAGACAAAAAGCTCTACTTATTTCTAAATGTATATAACATTGATGTGTAATTATTCTTATTCTGAAAGTTGTAATTATTCAGTTTTCCATTCTTTAATCTTGTCGGAAATAAATATGACTTAATTGGACTCAATTATTTGTATTACTATATGCTTTTCCTGTGAGATGGAAAAAGGTAGTGAAATTGTATAATAATTTTAATAGTCTACGCCGGAGATTTGATTCATTATTTGTAAAATGACATAATTCACACGGATCGTGAACTGTTTCGGTCGACTAGAACAAAGCACACGGACCGGACCGGACCGGACCGTGTGATCAACTATTATTCTATTTCTTGCCCCATTCTTCGACCACTCTTCATTTTCGTCTAAATTTTCAACATCAAAAGGGAATATTAACATTTTTTACTCGAAAAATATAATAAAATGCATGACACCTATGACGAAAATATGAAATGTTTTATGTACATCAAATATCCCAAACTTAAGTTCTTGGTGATACTATGCAATCGAGAATTGGCATTTCTTTTACGCTCTCAAATACGAGTTTAGTTATCTCATTATTTTCTTTTTTTCTTTAATGAATTGTTAATTGTTGTACATCTGTCTCGATTTTTAATATAGACATTTATGAATTAAAAACATAGTAAAATTTCATGAAATCTATGAGAAACATGAAATATTTTATTCACATCAAATTCTACATCCAATGTTAAAATTGATCACAAAGAAACATTCGGATAATGAGCTTCATAAATCATCAATCCATTTGAATCTGGACACCGAATGAATCTCTGAATCTTTGGTCCAAATCCAAAATAATTCAGAAATCTAGAAGCAATGAATCTACTACAACAAAGTATTATTGAAACACTTTAAAAGTTGGATCTAATTTGCAATAATATTTTTTTTATAACTGCAAACATTATAAATTAATAAATGACGGCATCACCGTCTATTCGTTACTCCTTTATCACATATAGGCATGTAAATTCGGGTATCCGTGGATACCCAAACCCGAAAAATTCGGGTACTCGAACCAAAAATCTAAAAAATACCATACACAATATCCGACCCGTATGTGAATTCGGATACCCTAATACCCGATGCGGGTACCCAAACCCAACTAATCGGGAACCCATAAACCCGAAATTATTATATTTCAAATTTATTATTTTATATAAATTATATTGTGATGAGAATAGAAATTATTAAAAATAACACCATAGCTATTTATTGACTATTATTAAAAGTCTAAACTTCAATTCTAAATTTCTAATGTTTTAGCTTTCTCTAAATTTCTAATATATATAAAATAGACATTAGACAAATAGTTAAATAGACACTACTTAATTTTAAAATAAAGAAATTTTTGGCACAAATTGAAACATAAAAGAGATTAAATAAATTTACCCTAGATTTACCCTACGGGCCTATTGCCCTATACTAAATAAAAATATTTATCTCAAATACATAATTAATCGAGTTTAATCGGGTATTAGTCGGGTACCCTAATACGGGTTTCGGGTACCCTAAACCCGAAAATTTCAAACATTAACTACCGAAACTCGTACCCGAACCCATAATTTCGGGTTTCGGATACCCAAAACCCTTCGGGTATTGGGCCGGGGTCGAGTATACCCGAAACCCGCGGATTAAATTTGCATGTCTAATCACAGACATTAGTCACATTACTATTCTATTACTATAGTGATTATATTTTCACACCCAATTTACAATAAAGTTCAAATTTTGTATATATAAATGTAAAAATAAAATATTTGATGAGAAAAATTGAATAACATGCTCGAAATTATGTTGGTGGTAATATTAAAATTCCAAAATGTGAAACGTTAAGGAGTTTCAAACAAACTTTCTGCGCAGAGACAAAATATTCTACTTTAATTATATGCTTACTTATTTCCTTTTCCATGAAATGTAATTTCTCGTGATGTTTTCTACTTATCTCATCACTGGATTGCACTATTTAATTTATCAAATCCGAAGCCCCACTAGAGGGAATTTTGAAGGTCTCTTTTTTCTCAAATATTCTTTTGTAACTTTTTCACATTCCAAACCTGTATCCAAAACACATATGTATTGCAGAACCCGCCACCCTTTTATCCATTGAAAATCATTACATTCTTGATAATAATAATTTCATATATACACATTTCAAAAATATAATCATTATAGGGACAGAAAGCATGTAAATTAATTAGACAACTGGTCTTGAAAAACCATTCCATAATAATTCATGAATACTTTTCCTTAATAGTATACTACTACTACTACTACTTTATTAAACCATCTATATAAAGTATAAGCACATAATTAAATCCTAAATGTGTTAACAAGCTAGAACTCAAATTTATTCAAGTATATGACAACAAACAACATGTGAGCAATGGAAAAATAGGACCCATGATGCATGCTTATCTCGAGATTCTTGAAACTAATTAAAAACTGCTGAGTATCCAATGTAATATAGGATCATGTGTTTATCTTTCATTTGAGATTCAGTTTCCCTTCTTTTTGCTTCTTCCTTTTCTTGAGATAAGATTAGGTTTGTGTATTGCACACACATATATCCATCTTTTGAAACCCTAAAGAATGCATTATTGTTCTACGTCATCGACATCTTAACCACCGTCACAATTAAATTGAATAAAAAACTATTGAACACGAAGATTAATAAATTGTGTTGAAAAGTATGAGCGATGAATAAAGTAAGAAAGATAAAGAGAGAGTAAAGTAGTTGACTGAATAAAGTAAAATCGATTGAATGCTTTATTTTTTTGTTAAAAGGGGAAATGATTCAACTTAGTTGGGTAATCTAAAAAAGGAATACGACTCAACTTAGTTGGGACGGAAGGAGTACATCACTAATCTATCACGAACTTTAGTCAATAATTAATTGTTCCATTTTTAATTCAATTTTTTCAAGAATCGAAAGTGCTTTTTTTATAGATTATGTAATGTATGGTCGATCAGAACTCAAAATCTAATGAGAATGGAGTTCGGATTATGTTTTCGTGACCATCATCAGGTATTGATGTGACTTGATGCCGAAATCTTCTAAGTTTCCCCTAGCCCATAGGATTGGTGCATTGCATGCTCGAATCTCAAAACTCTGATAAGTTCGTCAGTGTCTATCAAATTTGAGGTGTTTCTACATGCTCAGAGAGTTCTTCTATCTACAATATGACAATATGAGAAAACTAGTCAAAGCATATATTTTGACAATATATAAATAAAATATCATCTGTAGGTGGCTTGGTTTTCCCATATATCTAGCAGATTAAGGATATGTTGTTAGCATTATAGTATTACTTATATGTAAACATTGGGTGTAACGAATATTTATTTATTTAGGGACGTAAAGAAAATATGGCAATAATGTCCGGAAGTGAATGATGATGAGTAGAGAAAAGAGAATATATGATAAGTGTGAAGGAATACCGAATAAGCAAAAGGATAGTCATGAATTGAATGATGCTTTTGATCACGGGTTTTCTATTCTCAGATTCTTTCATGGCTCATGCAACTCACTCTCCCATTTTTATTTTTATTTATTTCCTTTTTGGGTAAAAGAATACACTTTGCGAATCTAAAAGTATATACATGAACAAAATTATCTTCAAATCATTAAAACAAATTAATTACACTACTAATTACATGTTCTTAGTTATAAGATTGCTTTTCATGATGTGTACTAAACATACGATGATGATATTAATTCAATTGATATATTCTAATATTATTAGGGATTTTAAAATACGTCTGTATAGAATAAATATGTAAATTGAATAACAGTTAAACAGTTGATTAATAAATAGCAATTAAAATCACATGTATCCAAAAAACTTATACTCCCTCCATTTTTTAAAAATAACAACTATTTCCATTTTGGGTCGTTCCTTAAAAATAGAAACTTTAGAATCTTTATATTTTAGAACATGGACCCCACAATCCATTAACTATACTTTCACTACTTTTTCTCTTCCTCTCTCTTACTTTACTCATTTTTCTTTTCCTCTCCCTTACTTTACCAATTATTCTTACTTACTTTACCAATTGTGCATTAAATCCTGTGCCGTTTTAAATGTTTCTATTTTTTGAATACAGAGGGAGTATTGTATAATCCTGAAAAATTATTGCAACATTTTTACTAATATTGACTATTTTGAGATGTCATATGGACACTTTTTTTTGCATGTTTGTGTTATTCATGTACAGAATAATACTCCCTCCGTCCCATAAATATATGGACATATGATATGGCATGAGAATTAAGATAAAATTGGTAAAATAAGAGAAAAGATGAGAAAGGTAGTTAATGTAATGTTAGTGGATAGTGAGATCCCATTATTATTAGTATTTTAATGATGGTATAAATTGTAAATAACTTAATATACATGAGTAATAAATTAGGATAACTTTATATAAATGAAAATATCCATATTGAGACATATTAGAAATGAGTTACTCACCCCTTAAAAGGCCTTATAAGTGGGAGGGTTATCCATACTTTTATAGGTGAGCTAGGATCGTTAACAAGTTGATGTGGGACAAGATATTAAGAATTTTAACACGCCCCCTCACGTGTGGGCCGAAATGACACATCGGACTTCAATCACGTGGGTAGGCAAGAGAAGAGATAAAGAGATAAAATCCATCATCGACTTAGGCCCGCTCTGATACCATATTAGAAATGAGCCACTCACCCCTTAAAAGACCTTATAAGAGGGGGGTTATCCATACTTTTATAGATGAGCCAGGATCATCACCAAGCCGATGTGAGACAAGATATTAAGAATTTTAGCACATACCATATTAGAAAATGAGTCACTCACCCCTAAAAAGGCCTTATAATAGGGAGGGTTATCCACACTTATATAGATTAGATGGGATCTTCACCAAGTCGATGTGAGACAAGATTTTAAGAGTTTTAACACGCCCCCTCACGTGTGGGCCGGAATGACACATCGGACTTCCATCACGTGGGTAGGCAGACTGGCAGAGAGAAGAGATAAAGAGATAAAATTCATCATCAACTTGGACCCGCTCTGATACCATATTAGAAATGAGCCACTCACCCCTTAAAAGTCCTTATAAGAGGGAGAATTATCCACACTTATATAGAGTAGATGTGATCTTCACCAAGTCGATGTGAGACAAGATTTTAAGGGTTTTAATAAGAGAAAATGGAAAGTTCATATATTTTTATGGGAATGAGGGAATGGTATTTTACTGATATCGACTAATTTAATCCACCAAAATAACTATTTTCTCTTTGAAAATGCCTTAACCACGTGGGCCTACAAGTTGACCTTCTCCAGTACGGGTATACATTAATAAGTATTTGGGCCAACATGGGCTTACTTTCTCCATTGCAGCTTGCAAAAGGCCCAAAATACCACCCAATTGGTAATAATATCCCATATTCTCAAAATTAATCATTTTTGCCCCCGGAATAGTTGAAAAATAAAATAACGATATTATTAGCTTACTAGGAGTTTTTATTCTCTATTTTATTTTTTAAAAATCAATTCCACATTGCTTAATTCAATCTATGCATTCTAGTATAGTGATTTATTTTAGGATTGTGAAATTAATGCAAAGTTTATCGGTGAGAGTTGTATCCGATTGTCTTAATTGATTTGAAGAAGAAACTAATGTCCCAATTTGGCTTCTTGCTTCACTCACATTCTCCATCTCTTTCCCTTCAATCCCTTAGCTTGGTCTAGTTTTTTTGTGGGTTAAACCATCCTTTTTTCCCTTAGTTGTTTGGTCAGATTTTTAAGAGCAAGTCTTTGAGCAAATACTTTTGGAATTTTTATTTTTCCATGAAAAATCACATCTTTATAAATAATTCATGCCACGTACAATTTAAACTGATATAATTTGTCTAAGTTACAATTTGTACCATTGAGATATCATAAGATTTCTCATGGATCTTTGCAATCAACACACAAACAGAATAAATTTCCTTTTTCAATCGGATGAATACACTCTGCAGCTGCGACAGATCCGAATTTCTGTTGACAAAAAGTTAAACAAGGTTCATACTTAGCCGGCGAATCCCTACTGCACGATACCTCCGGAAATGGTACAACAGTGCACATCTTATCAACACTCAATCCATTCACTAAATCAACACAAATAAAATTAAATAAATTATTTGTTTGAACTAAAAATATGAGTTTTATCACATTCATAAAGTTTATATGCAACAGAGAGGTAAGGAAGAATTGCACGAGGAAAAAAACTTGATCACCTCATACATATGAATATCTCATTTATATAATCGATTTATTATACTAACTATTTTATGAAAACTTATACTTAGACATCAACAGTTTTCTATCAAGTTACAGATTTATATAATAGTGCCTACCTGTAATGATCATGAAAAGGACAACCACAATTGTGAAGTGCTTCTTCTTCTGTAGGTTTTCCATTATTGATGACTTTTTTTTCCAGAAGTTTCTACTACTAATGTCTTTGTTTTCTGTTATATATATAGACCTGAATTGTGCAATAAATTTATTAAACTGATATTATTAATTAATGGTATGTAAGTGAATTGGATAATTTACTTAATACGTAAGAAATATCATTTAGAATTTATATGATAGGTTTGCTATAAACACAATATGTAGAATTTGCAATCTATACGTGGCGATTTTTTAAATATAATTTGTATATGACATTTGAAAATAGGTTTGTTATAAGTACAATAAGCAGATTTTGCAATCTATACATGACAATTTCTAATTCGTAGTAGATTTTTGTAATGCAATATATCTATTACATACTCCCTCCGTCCCACATTAGGAGTTACTTTAACTTTTCTGCACTTATTTTATATAAATGATAATAAATACTTAAAGTGGAAAAATGATAAAAATATGCGAGAGAATAATGTAGATAAGAGTCTTCAATTATCTATTCCTCTTAAATGTGATGAATATAGATTTGGTTGTTAATATATATATGGAAATTCTTCTATTTGATAAAATCGCATAAACGAGGAATAAGAACTTGTGAATTTCACCATCTTGGAACAATAATTCCTTTTTATTCACAATTAATTAGAAGAGGAATTACCGATATTTTAATAGAGTATTTGCACAACCAAATTTATACTTTATATTACAATACAAAATTGCATTTCCGAACATGAGAAAATATATTATCATAGTTAAGAACAATTACATAACGGTAAATGATTTTTTTACACAATCTCTATTTAGCATAATGTCTATTTATATCTATAATGATTTTTTATGTTTCGACTAAAATATCATAATACTATTTTGAATGGATATAGATCAAATTATGAAAATCAAAATTAAATTATATATACACCATTTATATGCTTATGTTAAATTCCCCCTATCCTCCAAAAATATCTACTTTTACCATTTTAAATCAGTCTCCCAAAATTAGTCCATTCCATTTTAGTACTCCATCCGTCCCAAGTTACTTGAGTCGTATTCCTTTTTGGATTGTCTCAAGTTACTTGAGTCATTTCTCTTTTTGGTTAAAAACAAAACATCTAATCACACCTACTTTATTCTTTCTTTTACTTTACTCTCTCTTCTTTCTCTTACTTTATTCCCCCTCTACTTTATTTAACTCACTTAACACAACTTTCTTAAATCCCGTGCCGAAAAGAAACACATCAAGTAACGTGAGACGGAGGGAGTAGATTTTTTCCTTTTTAAAGAGGAGAGTTCATTCTTCACTAACAAGACTCTTAAGTCTTAACGCCTTTTATCTCAATATATTTTTTTACATTACGAATTTTAAATTAGAATTCATGTCATTCTAAGATTTTTTATGGAACGGAGAAAGTAGTAGCATTCCATAAAAATTATACTCTAGATCAAGAGCACGGTAAGTAAAATTAAACCTAAAATATTAGCCCTAATCACATTCTTAACCATTCTAACAGTCAGAATGAAAAAATACTATGGCTTCAAACTTTAACGTTGAGGCATTTATAGTCATGCGATAAAAAAAATAATTTATGTACAAAATACTATTACTATAATAAATTGTACTCCCTCCATTACTTTATCATGATTCATGGTGATTGAAGAATGACACTCACCATACATGAAAATTTTAAAATAAAATAATAAAATAGTATGATAAAAAAATATTTCCTTAGATTCATTAATGTAAATGTCACCATTTTTTCCCCTTAATAATTGCACACTTGGATAAATACGGTATACATACTTTGAAACCATCATATTGTACACTTTACCAAATATTTAGTATATAAAAAATCATACATTTATCTTATCAAATTTTTGGTATACCTTACTTTCGGTATGACGAATTTCAATATCGATACTATACCTCATTTTTGGTATTACGTACCGAAATTCGGTATACTGTACTTTTGCGGTATACCTTCCTTTCAACATCCAGGAAAATAGAATATATGAGTTTTTAGAATATTATCTATATTTATAATTTAAAAATATATTTTATATATAATTATATTTAAATTTCACAATAGATTTTATAATTTAAAAATATATAAAAATATATTTTATCTATAATTATATTTATATTTGACGATATATACCTTGATTTACGGTATATATAGAATTTCGGTATGCCACGGTATAATGCGGTGTATGAAAATTACCGTTATCGTACCGATATATTTCATTATCAAAAATCACGGTATACCGAAAATTTATATTTTTGATATTTTTTCAGTACGATAAGACCGGTATTTCGGTATTTTTCCCCTGCCCTACTGTTAGAGTTTAGTATACTGGAAAAACATCTTTCGTATGTATGTATATGTAATAACTCTTTACCCATTTTTGACCATGCAAATGAGAAAGAATATTTTGTTTCAATATGTTTTGCTTATGTATTGCTTGTGTATTTATGAAATGTTGAAATGTATTTTCCATTTAAATACACAGTTTAAGAAAAATGAGTCTAAGTCTTATGCATAGTGGACGAGTTGTGAGCGGCGTTCACAGTAGGTAACTTGTCGGTTCTTGCAAAAGGAAAACTATTTCACAACCTAGATAGGCTTTGACCACCTATCGTGTAAGGTTGCGACGTCAGTCCGAAAGTTTCCTTACCTAAGGAAATGAACGACGTCAGTGTGGTATAGCATTGAAAGCATCAAACAGTGAGATAAGTCTTTCTTGGCTATTTACTAAAAGACAAGGTCTCGGTGATTATCGTGTCTTAATCATTGTTGACATAACATTGAGCATACAATATTAATTGAAAACTACTTTGACTTATCAAATGGTGAGGGTATTTCGTTGCCCAAGAATCCTGATAGATTGGGTAATGATCATTAATGTCTAAGTGGTGCTAGTATTGTTATTGCAATGAATCGTGTGGTGGGAGATGCCCGTATGATAATATCCTCAAGAGGTGTTTAGAAAAAAAGTTTTATTATTTAGAAAACTGGTCAGTTGGAATTTATTCCATGAATAATAAATAATGTTTCTAAACTAGACCACTCTTGGAAAAAGAAATTAATTGATAAAAGTCAAATAGCAGACTTGATATTAATTAAAGGATATTTAAATCTTAAACACGGGAAATAATTTAATTAAAGAGGAAGTCCCGGAATACTCGTAATTTTGGTTTGGACGGGCAGTCAATATTATATCTATAGTGAATGATAATAATATTTAAGTTTGAGCTTAAATTAAATTAGTTTTAATTTAATTAGTGAAAGCCTGAACTGTGGCCCAATCCAATCCTCCATAGATCCATGGTATGGCCCAAATTATTAACTCTATATAAAGGGATAAGGTGAGAACAGATTTAATATTCTACCGATATTATTCTCATTCTCTGCAATCACAGAGAGATTGAAACGATTTCTACGGTTCTTCAACCTAGAGATTTCTGTCTTCAATTTATTCACCAGCTTTTGAGGATTTGACAAGCTTTTCCCACACAGAGGTCGAATTCGAGTTAAAAGGGAACAAATCAGAAGATCCGTGGTAGAGCTCAATTGAAGGAGTCCGAATTCAACTCTTGAATACCTACGGTATGTTATATTTAATTGCATATATTCAGTACGATCTATGATTATATGCTTGTTTGAACATGTTTCTAGTTTACAATCGGATGAAAGCATGTTTAGATGTAAATCTTTCAATCAAACTAAATAGATTTTCGCCGCAAAACCAACGCCTACTCATAATAACAAAGAAATATTGCATTACTATTCCATAAACAGCATTCACTACAAATCTTAACCTGATTATTATAAATCAGTATACTTCATATAATTTTTACTATTGCATCTAAAAATTATCGGCAATTTTTTTCATAACATTCTAAAATAATGTGTTGTAAGCCAACATTAGAAAGGATCTTTATGCATTTAACTAATACTCCATCCATCCCTTAAATTTTGTCACATTTTTCTATTTTCATCCTTCCCATAAAATTTTTCATATTTCATTTTTTATTATTTTTATAATGGAACTCATATTCCTCTAGCTCATTCATATAAAAATAGGACTCATTCTTCACTAACCTTTTCAACTCATTTTCCATTACATTTTCTTAAAACCCGTGTCCGGTCAAAGTGTGAAAAAAATTAAGAGACACAGGGAGTAATAAAGATGAGAATTTAATACATTTTGATATACTTCCTTCGTCTCTCTATGAACATTTAGTTTGATACGGATTTTAATTTATTATTGGTAAAGTAAGAGAGAATAAAAAAAGAGAATTTTTTTTTATCAAAAAAGGGGAGAAATTGCCCTAAAATTCACAAACCTTTTTCATTTTCCGGTTTTTTCCACGAACTAAAAAATTGGCGTATGATGTCATAAACTTTACTGGGTTGTTGGAATTTCCCATTTGACCCGACCCTGGAGTGTTCCGGTCAAAATCTTGCGCACGTGGCAAGCCTGAAATCTGCCGTGGAAAATGCCGGAAATTCATTACCCTAAAAGTCACAAAATTTTCTCATTTTTCGATTTTTCCCACAAACATTTCACATTCTCTTGTCGTGATTTATTTTCCCTCGTGTCGTGATTTCTGCCGTAATCCAATTTTGATTTTTCCGGTTTCAAAGCATCGATTTTTAGTCAAATTGAATGTGTGATTTTTAGGTTTGTTCGAATTCAGCCAATTTTCTGGTTTGAATGTGTAGTTTCGATTTCAATTTGTATTTTTAGAATAATCACTTTAGCTCTCAAATCTTGACCAATTCAACGTATCTTTCAACAATTTAAACGGCTCCAAAATGCCTTGTGGGAAATTCAAAGGAATCATTTCTCGGCACTTCTCTTTGTGGGAAGCCTCTTGACATCATGTGCCCCGAAACTCTGGTTATTGCCGCTGGTGGAGCCGTGAGTGGCAGCGGCGGAGGGAAGAAGCTCACTGGCAGCACCATAACGGGAATTGCAATTGGATCTGTTCCAGGGTTGCTTCTCTTGTTGGTACTATTATTTATCTTGTGTACGAAGAGGAGCAGAAAGAGTCGCAGTCAGTAGGCGTGGCAACATTTAAGAATCAAGAAATTGACTCCTCCGCCGCCACGCAGAAGACCCTCGCCGCCACCGTGCCCATTGTCATCGGCAACGATTTGAGAGTGAAGTGAATGGAATTCAGGGGTGTAAATTTAGGGTAAGAATGGAGAGTGAATTGATAAGTCGCATTCTAGGCCTTGGTTACTGGTCAGTATACATGCATAATTGGATTAGATCTGCAAAACAGTTGCTAAAGTGTGCAGGGAAAGGGTTCCAGTCAGAAGGAAAGGTATCGGATAACTCAGGTGAAAAGGGCGCCAGAAGGGTGCAATACTGACCAGGATGCATGCCAGAAAATGCTCGAGATGGAGAAGAAGGATTGCTGGGAAGGATCAACCACAAACAAGGGGAAAAATAGTCATTTCACGAAGAGAGTCTACCCTAAAAATCAAGGGCAGGCCTCCCTATAAAAGCAAGCCACTTGGAGAGAGAAAAAGGGATCGCCATTCACACTTAGTTAGAGTATTCTCTCTCGGTAGATCAGTTCCTTCAGCATCGTCCTATATTCTTCTCATTCCTCGCCACAACCATGATCACCTGAAGTTCCATCAGTCTGCCGGAGATTCGCCTTCCATCATTCTAGCCAGTTGTTTCCGTAGTAGTAGCAGTTTCATCGCCCGGAGTGGCAAAAACAATCTTTATTTGCTTTCTTAGTTAATCTTTACTTGTTTCCTTACGTTGGATCTGTTGCACTTTCAGTTTCCGTTTGCTTTTGAAGTGTTTCGTTTAGATCCAAACGCCTTTTATGCAATGAAGTTGTTTTTATGCATTTCTTTCGGTTCGATTCTGTTTCATTCTGCCTAGGTAGCTTAGATGTAGTTGTTGCGGTAATTTCTAAGGGTTAGAAGCATGATTTTATTTGGAGTTGTTCGATCTGTGTTTGTTAGTTAAGTTGCTGCCTAGATCTAATTTCTGAAGTGTTTAAGTGCGAGACCTGATTTACGTGATTCTGCCACCTTGCATGTCATCCAGTATGTGTAGATCTTGTTTTCGCTTGTCTCATCTTCGAATTTTCTGGTGTAAATTTGTGGATCTGAATTGTGAAGTTGTTAATATGCAAATGTTATTCATGGAATCGGAGTTTGTTTGATTTCTGCATACTTGTTGAAGACGATAACATCCACATCCAAGTTTGGGACCACTTTTACTTTTTAGTTACTTTTTGCTTTTGTCCTTTGTTTTTCATGCTGGTACCCTACAAATCTGTCAGTTTAGTCACCTAACAACCACTTATTCTCTGATATTCCGTTTAGCCTTTTATAGTAACCACCTACTTTCCACATGTCTCTGAAACACTTTGTTCCTCACTCTCACGTACACAGCCACATATCGTTCACTTTCACGCCACCCAGTCAGTAGAGTACACCCTTAAATTCCCGTCTAGGTAGAATCTCAACCCAAGCGTGGTAGCTAACCAAAACCTTCCAGAATATCACCACAATTACCAAAACGCATCATCTCTGTGGGATTCGACCCTTACCTCCACTATACTGATCAGTAGAAGTGGGTTGAGGAATTTCTTTGATAGCCAAGTTCAGGTTTAGCGGGGGTTTCTATCCTGATCAGTAGGATACATCCTCGCTTTACACGACACCTGAAGTTTAGCTCCATCAAATGGCGCCGTTGCCGGGGGATGAATGGCGTTATTAACTGTTATTGTGTGTGATACTTTGGCGTATATATCGTGTATAATTTTTCACTTTCTTTTTGTTTCTGTTTATGAGAAGCAGCTCGGCTTCTGACCATTGGAGACCAAAGATACTCCAACAAGGAACTATACTTGTGACCACTCGTTCTGGCATGTCGACAGCCCTGTCTGACTTAGGCACGAGTAGTGACGACGAGCAGGACACCATAGAAGGAGGAATACCAGAACCGGTGCTACAATTGGAGGGTAACCCAAGGAGAATGGCTGCCCAGATAGATGAAGACCCGGAGATAGGGACGTTGTACGCGTATACCGAAGGAGAACCGCCGCAAGCTATAGTTGTCACCCAGGACAGACGGCTTGTGATGTGAAGCCCCATGTTATTGAAATTCTACCCACGTACTGTGTGAAGAGCTATGAAGGCCCCTACGAATTCCTTCATGAGTTCTGTAAGATTTGTAGGGCACAGAGAAGGCCGACATGGGCGATCGAGGATGATTACAGATTGAAGGCTCTGCAGTTCGTCCTAAAAGGGGATGCCAACACCTGGTTCATGCGTCTGCCCCCTAACTCCATTGAGAGTTGGGCCGATTTCAAGTCAGCATTCTTGGGCGAATTTTTCCCGTCATCGAAGACGAGTGCGTTGAAGAGAGAGATAACCAAGGGTATGATGAACCCTTGAGTGATTATTGAGCGAAATATATGAGTCTTTTGGATGCATGCCCAAACCATCATATGGCGGATATAGAAATACATCACACCTTTTATGAGGGGATGAATAAGGCACCAAAGGATCTGGCAAACTCTTCGTCAGGAGGAAGTTTCACGCAATTGAGGGTCACTGAAGCTAAAAGGGTTCTAGGGAAGCTTTTGAGCGCGAAGAAGGAGTACGACAATTCAAGAGATGGCTACAACAGAGAAAGAATTGCGAGTGCTTCGTCTACTGACCAGGAGTAGAAGATAGAGCAGAAGATGGATTTGAAAATGGAAGAGCTGAAAAGGCACTCCTGAGCGCGATCGAGGATAACGCACCACCACCTTCCCCAACTGGGAGCTACAAGGATGCAGAGCAGGGAAGTCAAAGGACAACCTACGATCAACCGAATGACTTCATCAATATGGAGCAAGTCAATGCTGCAGGGTACTATAACTCTGTTGGGAATTGGATCCAGGGGAGACAGCGGGACGCACCATGGAGGGACCATCCAAATTTTCGATGGGGAGATAGGAACCAAAATCAGAACCAAGGTCAAGGTTAGAACCCTTACAACCCCCACCCGAACCAAAATCCCAACCGTGGCCTAGCAAATCCCGACCACCAATTCAACTGGTCAAGAAGAAACCAACAAACCCACAATCAACAACACCACAACCAAAACCCACAGAACCAGAACTCGAACCCTATTTATGTACCACCCCACCAGAGGAACTTCCAAAATTACCAGAATCAGCCTAATCAAGGTCCCCAACATCAGCAGAACCAGAACCAGTTCCAAAGCCAGAACCAGAATCCATATCACCACGACCAGTACAACCCTCCTGGCCAGTATAACCAATACCCACCTAACCAGAACCAGCAAAACTTCCATAATTTCCAGCCCAACCAAAACCCCCAGTATAACCAGCACCAAGGGCCAAATCAGTCCCAATATCCTAACAGGTCAAGGAGATCTATGGAGGACATGATGGGAGAATTGCTCGCTTCGCAGCAGAGTATCAAGGGTGAGTTGCAGTCCAATAATGAAGTAGTGCAGGGAATGCAGAGTGCCCAGAAGGAGCATAAGGCGAACATAGATATGATGAATAGGCAATTGGCTCAGCTGGCAAATTCGATGGGTGAATTGAAAGGGAATTCAGGGAAACTCCTGTCTACAGTCCACGTACCCGAAAAGGCAAATGTGAGCAAGGTCACATTGCGGTCCAACACTACCTATGAGGGACCCCAACCGAAGAAGCCCAACGGAGAGCCTAGTGGGACGAATATACTGAAAGACGTCGTCTCGGAAAAAGAGCTCAACAAACCTCTGCCCCAGATGCTGAATCCATTTTTCTTAGACGAAACACCAGTGGAAAATGATGAAACCAAGAGCAAACAACCCAGGGAAGGCTAGCCTAAAGAAGCGGAATCCATGAAAGAAGCTCCAGCCCAGAATGTGCCCAAGAAAGACTCCGGAAAGGCTGTCGGGGAACCGATTGAAGAGGAGAAAGAAAAAAAACCATTCCCTTACCGTTTTGTGACCAAGAGGAAAAAGGAAACCCCAGTGGATTACATGTCAATTTTTGGGAGGCTGGATGTCACCATACCATTCCTCCAAGCCGTGAAGCTACCCCCGCTTGGAAAATTTATCAAAGAGTTCATAGCCGGGAAGGTCCAGAAGGATGGAAAGATCATGGTGGAAGGGATAGCGTCAGCAATTATGCAGGAAAAGCTACCACCCTAGAGCGCCGATCTCGGTATGTTCACTTTGCCTATAACTATAGGAGATGTAAAAATCGAGCATGCAATGTGTGATCTGGGAGCTTCTATAAATGTTATGCCATTGTCAGTTTATAATCGGCTAAAGGGAGTAACGTTATCGAGCACTAGGGTATTAATCCAACTGGCTGATAGGTCGTGCATAAATCCTGATGGTGTGTTAGAAAATGTGCTGGTGAGAGTGCATGATTTTACTTATCCTGCTGATTTTTATGTGATCAAGATGAGTGGGTCTGAAGCTAGGGAGTCCAGTGGTATATTGCTAGGGAGACCGTTTTTGAGAACAACTAAGACAATCATGGACATGGCTGAAGGGACAATTTGCATTGATTTTCATGGGGAGAAATTCACATTTGATATCAATGAGGCCATGAAAAAGCCTATCGATTCTGAAAATCTATGCTACGTTGATGTAATTGACCCCATAGTCCAAGATTTTCTTGAGACTGAATTATTGCAGGAAAGGCTCCAAGCGTTGGATGTGTACGAACAGGCTGATGTAGAGGCTGCTGCATTGTGCGAACTGATCAGTAGCCAAGGGTTAACAGATGAAGAGATAGAAGGAGCAATTAAGGATTTCTGCCAGAAATCGGAATTTATTGGAGCCGTAGGGGCTCAGCTACAAGCCAGTACAGAGGAACTTTTAGATGGAGAGTTAGAAAAGGAGGGGGATACTGCAAGGAACCTTCTACCTGCAGACACGCTTCCCCCGCAAGTTGAACTGAAGAAACTGCCAGCAACCCTGAAGTATGCTTTCTTAGGGAAGGAAAACTCATACCCGGTGATCATTAGCAGCAGCCTTACGAAAAAGCAAGAGGCGAAACTACTGGCTGTGCTTAGCAGGAACAAGGAAGCAATAGGGTGGAGCCTTACAGATTTGGTAGGAATAAGCCCCGATGTCTGCATGCATCACATCAGGCTAGAAGAAGGAGCAAAAGCACATCAAGACTCGCAAAGGAAGGTGAACCCTAACATGCGTAAGGAGATACTGAAGGAAATCTTGAAGCTGCTATCGTTGGGAATTATTTATTCGGTGCCCGATAGCGAATGGGTCAGCCCCGTCCACATGGTCCCAAAGAAGTCAGGGATCCAAGTTGTTCAAAATGAGAGGAATGAACTGATACCAACAAGGCTATTTATTGGTTGGCGGATGTGCATAGACTACCGCAAACTGAACGCCGCAACCAGGAAAGACCACTTCCCCCTACCGTTCATCGACCAGATGTTGGAGCGACTGGCTGGGAAGACGTACTTTTGTTTTTAGATGGGTACAATGGGTATTTTCAAATCTACGTGGACCCTGAAGACCAGGACAAAGCCACTTTCACCTGCCCATTTAGAACTTACGCGTACAGACGCATGCCATTCGGTCTGTGCAACGCTCCGGGTACATTTCAACGATGCATGATGAGCATATTTTCTGATTTGATCGAGAAGTGTATAGAGATATTCATGGATGACTTCACAGTCTACGGAGATTCGTTCGACTCGTGCCTTCATCACTTGGACGTAGTTCTGAAGAGGTGTCAAGCAAAGAGCCTGGTCTTGAATTTTGAGAAGTGCCATTTCATGGTCACGGAAGGGATCGTCCTAGGCCATGTGGTGTCAGAGAGAGGTATCCAGGTGGATCAAGCCAAAGTGGACGTCATTTTCAAACTACCCTTTCCTACTGACCAGAAGGAGATAAGGGGTTTTCTGGGGCATGCAGGATTTTATCGACAATTTATTAAGGACTTCGCCAAAATTGCCCAACCTCTTACCAGACTTCTTCAAAACGAGGTGGAGTTCAAATTTGATAAACAGTGCAAGGCTGCTTTCAACCTTCTCAAAGAAAAGCTGGTATCTGCACCAATTATCCGGGCTCCTGACTGGGATCATCCTTTCGAAGTGATGTGTGATGCCAGTGATTACGCAGTAGGAGCTGTTCTTGGTCAGAAAATAGAAGGGAAAAGGTATGTGATTTTCTATGCGTCTAAAACATTGAATCAGGCCCAAAGGAATTATGACACCACTGAGAAGGAGATGCTGGCCGTGGTGTATTCGTTCGAGAAGTTTCGACTGTACTTGTTGGGGTCCAAGATCATCGTCTATACTGACCATGCGACCATTAAGTACCTGATTACCAAGAAAGAGTCAAAACCCCGCTTAATCCGATGGGTACTCCTGTTACAAGAGTTCGATTGGGAGGTGGAAGACAAGAAAGGGGTCGAGAATAAAGTCGCGGATCATTTGAGCAGGATAGTGCAAGATGGGAGCAGCGAGGAGGTACACGACCGATTTCCGGAGGAACACTTATGTGAAGTAATTTTTGCCGCTAGAAAAATTGATTGGGAGGAAGTGATGAAGCTTACTGGCCAGGATGTGACAGCGAAAGGGAAAGAAAAGGTAGGGCAAGAACCATGGTATGCGGACCTAGCCAACTACCTAGTTTCAGGAGAGCTTCCAGAAGTGCCAAACGTTACCAAGGCTCAAAGAATGAAGATCAAAAGTGAAGCAAAATACTACTTTTGGGACGACCCATACCTTTGGAAAGTAGGAGCAAATCAAGTGATAAGAAGATGCGTTCTTGACTGGGAGCAAAGGGACGTACTAATACATTGCCACTTCTTGGCTTGTAGAGGACACTTCGGTCCCAAGAAAACGGCAAGGAAGATTTTGGACAGCGGATTTTATTGGCCAACCCTGGACAAGGACGCCTATGAATTCTGTAGAAGTTATGAGCGTTGTCAACTGACCGGTGGGATATTTGCACGAGATGAAATGCCACAAGTGCCGGTTATTGTGTGTGAGTTGTTCGACATATGGGGGATGGACTTCATGGGTCCTTTTCCTTCGTCTTATGGGAACTTGTATATCTTAGTCGTAGTTGACTACATCTCTAAATGGGTAGAAGCAAAGTCCACAAGTACGTGTGAAGCGAAAGAGGTGGCCAAGTTCCTCAAGAGTAATATTTTCAGTCGGTTCGGAGTACCAAGGGCCATCATATCCGATCAAGGAACCCACTTCTGTAACCGTACTATCGAAGCCTTGATGAAGAAGTACGGTGTGTGATAAGGCTAATTTCATGCATCGGTCTAGGGGTTCATTTCATGAAATTACTGGGTCTAACGCATTGAATTAAGTCAGGTATGTGAAGTTTTTCGCCAGATCCAGGAAAAGAAGAGGACGCTTGCATGGTCCTAGGAAACTGGCGAAAGGGTGAACAATTGGAAGAAAATTGCTAGACAGAGGAAGCCTCGGAGTTGAAGGGTAGAATAGGGATTTCTACGAAAACTCTAGAAGGCTATGTCCGCATCTATAAAAGGGAGAAGCATGCAGGCTGGAGGGACCTTCTCGGTGGAGGCCTCACTAACAGCCCCTTGCTCGATTCACCTTTCCACACACTTGACTCCAAATTCGCGAGAGATTCCAGTTAGCACTTGGCTGGGGTTCACATTTTAGCTTTCCGAGAGTGGTTCGAGGGTTGTAACACCGTCCTAGTTCAAGGGCGAAGAAACAATTTACATTTCCGTTGCTATTACACTGATTCCGCCGAGCTTCGCTGTTCGAAGCTCGGTTTTCTTTTGTTAACCAATATTTCCTGTTTTATTCCAGATTTTTACTTTCGCTTATGTCTATTGTGTTCATTTCTGGTTTGCTGGTTGAGTTCGCTTGATGTCGAGTTGGATTGTCGGAGTTGTTTATTTTTTTTGCAGTTGGTTTCTGATTATTTGCTGATATTTTTCGTTTGGATCTGAAGAATGGTTCTGTTTTTGGATGAATCGGAGGTTGGGTTTTGCTGGAGTTTGTGATTTGTTTGCATTTTGTTCTAGATTGATTGAATTTGGCGGTGATCGGAGCAGATCTGTTAGAATCGGAGTTATGGAGTTGATTTAGTTGATTGTTGAGTTTGGATTGCTTGGATCCGGAGTGGATTAAGCGTCCGACGTGATTCTGAGCAGGAGTGTTTAAATTTCATGCCTAGCTTACGTGTTTTCATTTCATTCCGCCTAGTTTACGTAGATCTGGTTTATTTCCGATTCGTAGCAAGTTTCCGGCATCTCAATTTCTATATTCTGATTGAATCTGGGAGTATGCTCTGTTTTCTGCATTTGCGTTTCTGAATCTGTTAGGAACTTTGCATGCGAAGCTAGCTGGAGCTGATCTGTTATCTGCAGCTTTTTACCGTACTTGCTATATTTGGAATCATGTTCCCCGCTGTTTTATTCTTTCTGCCTAGTCTCAATCAGTTAGTTATTTACTCGGTCAAGGAAGTGATTGTGTCTTTCGGATTTGATGTCTGATTCCAGTAAGTTTTCTGTGTCCTAGGTCTAGCGTTTACATTTCTTGCCTAGATCTAGTGGTAGTTAAAATATCAACCCCTTTGCGTGGCAGCAGCCGTTTGTTTCCATAGTCTCTTAGCACTACCCTGCGAATCCATCTCTGTGGGATCGACCCCACTTCCCTATACTAATTCATAGTATTCGGGTTGAGGGATTTATTTTTGAAGGGGAGTCGAGTGTGTCCAACGACAAAAACACTGTAGTTCTCTTGAGTTCCTGGACCCAGTGATCCAGTGGATTTAAGGAGCGTTGTGTCTGGACCGAGCCTTGCATTAATTCTCATATGTGCACACTTGCTTACTCCTGAGTCTAGTCATTCGACATTAGAGTCGAGAGGCAGGCCCAACAATTGGAACTTCAAATGGCGCCGTTGCCGGGGATGGATGGCGTGCTCAGTGTTAGTGTTCAGAGTCTGTGGTGTAAATAGTTTTGATTTGTTTTCTTTCTCTTTTGTTTGCAGTTTATGAGCAGAGGCTCAAGGTCTACCTACTGGAGCAACTCATCTGGGTGGAAACACGGTCAGTTTGATTGGCAAGTTAGAGATACAGTCTCTACTGTGACCACCAGATCAGGGTTCACCACGGGAGGCCCGTTTCCGAGTGAATTTACTAGCGACGAATCTTGGACGTCATCAGGATGCGAAGATCCAGAATCACCACCCGAATCAGAAACAGAGTCAGAAACAGGGGAAGAAGAGGAAGTAGTCATGGCGCAGGTGGTAGACCCAGATCCAGAAATCGGCTCTCTCACTGCCCATTTAGATGGAGAACCAGCTCAAGCTATAGTGATGAATCCACGCCAGAGGACTATCGAGATCAAGACAAACGTACTCGGCATCTTGCCGACGTTCTCTGGGCGTAGAAATGAGTGCCCGTATGAGTTCTTAAATGAATTCAGTAAGTTATGTGGTATTCAGAAGAGGCCGAATGATGCAACAGAGGAGGATTATCGCCTACGAGCGATTCCGTTTACCTTGAAGGGGGAAGCTAATATATGGCTATTGAGGTTGCCTCCGGATTCTATCCGCACGTGGAGGGACTTCAAGTTAGAATTCTTAGATTATTTCTTCCCATCCAACAAGACGAATGCACTTAAGAAAGAAATACTAGAGTGTAAGCAAGATTACGATGAATCGTTGAGTCAGTATTGGTCGAGATTTAAGGGGTTGTTGGATGCATGCCCGAATCACCGAATGATAGAGGCAGAGACCTACTCTCTGTTTTACGAAGGAGCAACTCCCGAGTCAAAGGACTTAATGAACTCCTCGAGTGGGGGAAATTTCACAAGAAAAAGGGGAAGTGAGGCAAGAGAGATCCTAGGGAAGTTGATTGACGCTAAGAAGACGTACGATAACCCTAGGAATGCAGTGAAAAGAGGATCGGTGCATGCTGTGAGAGAACAAGAAGATGACAAAGTCGAAGCAAGGATTGATAGGCTCGAGAAGGCTCTTTTGAACGCGATTGAAAAGACGATTCCACTGGCTTCACAAGGGAAGGAGAAATCTCCTGGTCCAGGAGATAATCAAATGCAACAATATTACGGGACCCAGGAAGGAGATTATCAGGCCCAGGTCAATGCAATGGGAAGTTGGAACCCCGATGGGAGCTGGAATCCAGGGAGACAGAGAGATGCGCCTTGGAGAAACCATCCAAATTTCAGATGGACTGACAATGAACAGAATCAGCTGGCACCACAACAAAGTCAGCAGTTTGCACCTCAACCCGAAAGACAAGGTAACTGGTCAGGAAGGAATCAAGAAGGGCAGGGCAACAGAAATCAGAGCAATCAGGGGAACTCTTATGTACCACCACACCAAAGGAATTTTCAGAACAATTACCAGCCAAGGAAATCAATACAATAACTCTTCAGGTGGTCAAGGAAACGCTCGTCAGAATCAAGTGAGTGGACCAACTCTGAGTATAGGGCCAGGGCCCAGTCAGCCCCCGAAACCACCAAAAAGTATCGATGATATGGTGCACGACCTCGTCAGTTCTCAGCAACATATGCAAAACAACCTGCAATCGAACAATGACGTAGTGCACAAGCTTCAAGACGCTCAGCAAGAACAGAAAGCAGCCATGGATATGTTGGCTAAGCAACTGTCCCAAATAGCCACTTCTTTGAGTGACATGCGGGGAAACGAAGGAAAAATTCCGGCCTCAGTAAGGCCACCTGATAGAGCTAATATAAGTCAGATTACCTTGAGGTCCGGGAAAGGATATGAGGGACCGGTGGTGAGAACAAATGAGGGGACAGATCCTAAGGAAGGCAAGAAGAAAGAGGATACAACTCCCAGACCCAGACACTTGGAGGGAGGATGTCCTTTGGTCAAGGATGATCTTGAGGAAAAAGATTTGGAGAAACAATTGCCTAGACTGACCGAACCATTCTTCCTCGACCCAGAGTCGGAGTTGGAAGATGAGGCAGTGGGAAAAGAAACTGGAGAGTTATCAGCTGAAAGTTCTACCGGAGCAGGGAAGTGACTGAAACCTTTTCCAAGTCGGGGGGAAGCCAAGAAACAGAAGGAAGAACCGGTAGACTTCATGGACATTTTTGGGAAGTTGGAAATCAATCTGCCATTTTTACAGGCCCTGAAGATGCCAGTCTTTAGCAAGTTCATCAAGGAATTTATAGCTGGGAAGGCTAGGCCCAGTGGGAAAATTCTGATAGGCGAGAATGTCTCCGCAGTAATTCAGAAAAGGAAGATGCCTTCAAAATGCAATGACCCAGGTATGTTCACCTTACCCATCTCTATTGGTGACGTGAAAATCGAGCATGCTATGTGTGATTTAGGTGCGTCGATAAACGTGTTACCACTTTCCATATACAATAAGTTAGTTGGGGTAGGCATGGTAGATACGAGAGTTGTGATTCAATTGGCGGATAGGTCATGCATCTGTCCTGAAGGGGTGCTTGAGAATGTGATAGTCAGGGTACATGACTTCTTGTACCCTGCTGATTTCCATGTGATTAAGATGAGTGATAATGAGTCTGCTGAGTCGGGCGGAGTACTTTTAGGGAGACCTTTCCTACGTACCGCTAAAACTATCATTGATGTTTTTGATGGAACCATTTGCCTTGATTATAATGGGGAGAAATATACATTCAGTATAGATGAGGCAATGAAGAAACCTCTTGACGTTGAAAACCTGCATGTTATAGATGTTATTACCCTTGGTCCAGGAATACCTTGAGACGGAATTAATGCAGGAACAGGTTGAGAACTCCGAGATGAGTCATGCCATTGATACAGAGGTAGCCAGTTGGTGTCAAGCAATGAACACAAGTGAGTTATCTGATGAGGAGTTAGCTGAAGCAATTCTGGAATTCTGTGCAAATCCGGAACTAGTTAGGTCAAGAAAGACACCGTATGTGGCGAGTGTGGAAGGTTCTGCTGGGTCGAGGAAGGGAATGACTACGGAAGAAACAGAGAAAAATCCCTTGCCCCAGGAAAAAGATGTTCCCAAGAAAGAGCTGAAAACACTTCCACCAGACCTAAAGTATGCTTATATAGAGGAGAACGAAACTTTCCCTGTTATTATCAACAGCAGCTTGACCGAAGGACAAGAAGAGGAACTGCTGAAGGTAATCCGAAGAAACAAGAAGGCTATTGGGTGGACACTCTCTGACCTGGTAGGAATCAGTCCAGATTTGTGCATGCATCACATCCGTTTGGAGGAAGGAGCAAAAGCCTGCAGAGATCCTCAATGCAAATTGAATCCTAACATGAGGGAGGAAGTGCTGAAGGAAGTATTGAAACTACTCTCCCTATGAATCATTTATTCCATACCAGACAGTGAATGGGTGAGTCCAGTCCATATGGTACCCAAGAAGTCAGGAATACAGATGGTCAAGAACAACAAGAATGAATTGGTGCCCACCAGACTAGTCACTGGGTGGAGGATGTGCATCGATTATAGGAAGTTAAATGAAGCGACCAAGAAAGACCATTTCCCTCTACCTTTCATTGACCAGATGCTGGAAAGGCTGGGGGGCAAGCAATATTTCTGTTTCCTAGACGGGTATAGTGGGTATTTTCAAATCTATGTGGATCCCGAGGACCAGGAGAAGACAACTTTCACGTGTCCTTTCGGCACGTATGCTTACAGGAGGATGCCGTTTGGCCTGTGCAATGCGCCAGACACTTTTCAGCGGTGTATGATGAGTATCTTCTCGGATCTTTTGGAGGATTGCATCGAGATTTTTATGGACGACTTCACTGTGTACGGGAATTCATTTGACTCATGTTTGGCTAGTTTGGATAGAGTATTGAGAAGGTGCCAGGAAAAACATTTGGTTTTGAACTTCGAGAAATGCCACTTTATGGTCCCTGAGGGAATTGTCCTAGGGCACGTAGTCTCGGAAAAAGGTATACATGTAGACCAGGCAAAGATTGAGGTGATATCAAAACTACCTTACCCGACGAACCAGAAGGAGGTAAGAGGATTCCTAGGGCACGCAGGATTTTATAGAAGATTCATAAAGGATTTTGCGAAGATTGCTCAGCCACTCACTCATTTGCTGCACAATGATGTTGAGTTTGTTTTCAATGAGGAGTGCATAAAGGCTTTTCAACTACTGAAAGATAGACTAGTATCGGCTCCCATTATCCGAGCACCCGATTGGAGTTTGCCATTTGAAATAATGTGCGACGCGAGTGACTATGCAGTAGGGGCGGTGCTAGGTCAAAGAGTTGACGGAAAAAGTTACGTAATTTTCTATGCATCAAAAACGCTCAACCAGGCCCAGAAAAACTATGACACCACGGAGAAGGAAATGTTGGCAGTCGTGTACTCTTTTGAAAAATTCCGACCATATTTGCTTGGGTCGAGGGTGATAGTCTTCACTGATCACGCTGCAATAAAGTACTTGATGGCGAAGAAAGAATCCAAGCCGAGATTAATCCGTTGGGTGTTGCTTTTGCAAGAATTCGATTGGGAAGTTAGAGATAAAAAGGGAACTGAAAATAAAGTAGCCGATCATCTGAGCAGGATATTTCAAGGGGAGACCGAGGAAGCAGTACCGGACGCATTCCCTGAGGAACATTTGTACTACGTGAAAAAAATTCCTCGACCTATCAGCTGGGAGGAGGTTATGGAGTTAACAGGTCCAGGGGATGTCGAAAAAGGGAAATGCCATCAAAACGCTGAGCCATGGTTCGCAGACCTGGCGAATTACTTAGTCACTGGAGAAGTGCCCAGTTCGCAAGTAATCTCCCGGGCCCAGAAGATGAAATTGAAGAGCGAAGCCAAGTACTATTTCTGGGATGACCCGTACTTGTGGCGAATGGGAGCCGACCAAGTAATCCGGAGGTGTATCCCGGAGTGGGAACAGAGGGATGTGCTGAATCATTGCCATGCCCTAGCTTGTGGAGGTCACTTTGGACCTAGGAAGACCGCAAGGAAAGTGTTAGACAGTGGTTTTTACTGGCCTACATTGCATAGGGATGCGTTCGAGTTTTGTCAGAATTGTGAGAGGTGTCAACAGACCGGGGGAATATCCAGGATGGATGAGATGCCGCAAGTTCCAGTGATTGTGTGTGAGATCTTCGATGTTTGGGGGATGGACTTCATGGGTCCATTTCCATCTTCATACGGGAACACTTACATACTTGTGGCAGTGGATTATGTGTCAAAGTGGATAGAGGCAAAAGCAACCACCTCGTGTGAAGCTAAGGAGGTAGCAAAGTTTCTTAGAGCTAACATTCTCAACAGGTACGGAGTGCCCAGAGCTATAATATCTGACAATGGGACGCACTTCCGCAACCGGACTATTGAAGCTCTGATGAGAAAATATGGTGTCCACCACAGACTGTCTACACCTTATCATCCTCAATCCAACGGCCAGGTGGAAATATCCAACAGAGAAATAAAGGCGATACTGGAAAAGACGGTTAATCCGTCCAGGAAAGACTGGAGTAAGAGGCTTGGAGACGCACTATGGGCTTACCGGACGGCATACAAGACGCCTATTGGGATGTCACCATATAGGCTTGTGTTCGGCAAAATGTGTCACTTGCCCGTGGGAGTAGAACACCGAGCATATTGGGCGGTCAAGGAGATAAACATGAGACTCGAATCCTGCGAGGAAGAGAGGAAATTGCAGCTGCAGGAGTTGGAGGAGCTAAGGCTGGAGTCATATGAATCGGCGATGTGGTACAAAGAGAAAACGAGACTCTGGCATGACAAGAACCTCCGGGTCAAGGAATTGCAAGTCGGGCAGAAGGTTCTTCTATTCCAATCCCGGCTCAAGCTAATGCCTGGTAAGTTAAAGTCCAAATGGATTGGGCCATACACTATTGTGAGTCTGCGTGCAAATGGAGCTGTAGAAATCCAGGGAAGTTCTTCAAACTCTACTCCTTTTCTTGTTAACGGTCATAGGGTAAAGGTATTTAGGGATAGCTCGGAGATGTGTGTAGTGGATGAAATGCCACTACGCGCACTCCATGATATCGCCTAATAGATCTGGGAAGTGAGTGTTCTTAGAAATTTCCTAGGTCCAGCATCCAAGAAGTTTTAGCATGACCTGACCTAGGGAATCTTGGGAACACTTGAACATAAATTGTAAATATTCAATCGCCTTCTTTAAATCAAGAAAAACCCAAACAAATCAGAAAAAAAATAATCTTCCAAAAATATTTTCGAAATACCAGACTCCTTAAGGAATGTTTTTGATACTGTCATACCCTAGACCCGGGGAGTCTGGCGTTTCAATTTTTAGTTTAATGTTTTTTTTTCTAAGTGTGATTTTGCAGAAGGAATTCACAAGGGTAAGGAGTTGTGGAGTAAAAATTTTGGAGGGAGTTGGTACCGGTTCGGATTTCAAAAGGCACTTTATGGGGAGGCTTACGGTCGCAAGCGTCATCACCTGTAACCTCCTGCCAAAACGTCCTCTCTCATGCCTACACTATAATCGTTTTGCCTTTTTTATTTCTCGTTACCTATTCTCTCTCCAATATTCACAAACACGAAAATCCCCAATTTCCTCTCCCCTTTTACTCTCTCTAACCCTAATTTGCTAATTCCGCCCCAAATTCTTTACAAAAATTCCCCAAAACAACATCCATGGAAAACAAACAAGGAACCGGAAGCACCTCAGGGTCCGCCGACTCTGGGGCGGCGGCGTTTATGGCCGAGCTATTCCAGAAATTTGGGGGTGCGGAGAAGGCAATGGAGGCATTCGCCATGTTTGCAATCGTAATGGGTAAATCCGTACAAGCTACTCCGTCTTCTAGTGTACCACAACCGGAGACCGTCTCAGAACCCGTCGCCGAACCTGAAACCGTTCAAGAAGCCATCGCCAATCCGGAACCCACTGCCGTACCAGAGGAGACAGTTGCTCCGGAGACCACCATACAACCGGAGGACATTCAAGAATCCACGACCCCTAGCCCGGAACCAACCACCGCAGGGAATCGTGAAGACGACTCAGATTTGGTCACAGGGTTGGAATTGTTGGCTATGTGCGAACCAAGATTAGACTCTGCAACTGAGGGGGAAACCCCTGTTTTGGAAGAATCTGTGGGGGGGGGAAGCCCCTATAGTTGGTGAAGGTGGGGGCGACGAGGCCCTAAATTCTGAACAAAATGTGGAGGGGGATACCCCTGAGAAACCGGTGGGTGCTGAGGCCCACGTCGGAGAAGGATTTGAGGGGGTAGAGACCCCTGTTTACATCTCGGGGGCAACCCCATTGTTGTCCAAGGAGGGAGAAGCCCTCGATTCTGAAATTAGCCAGGAACCCGCTGACGCCGGGGTGAAGTTGATTGTGGATCTGACCGAGATCCCAGAGGAGACCGACTCTCCGGTCAACCCCAGAGATGCTAGGAGGCGGGCTCGCCGGAGCCTGATTGATGAGATTGATGAAACTGTGGGGCCGACGGAGGAAGAATTGCTGGGTCCAGAGACCGCAGCTTCTGAACAGGTGAACTCTCCCAGACCTGGCAGGGGGGAGAGTGATGAGGAGAAACGTCGCCAAGCGGCTGAGAAGAAAAGGAAGGGGAAACAAATTGCTCATTCCTCGACCAAGAAGGCGAGAGGGAACTCTACTGAATCCACACTTCCGCCGGCAGCTAAGGTGCCATATGCCGCAGAAACCGAGAGCCCTTCTGAGTCCAGCAACTCGGAAGAGGAACAAGAAGAGGAATTCAACTTTGAGCCAACCGAAGTGTGGATAACAAACAGCTTGCTAGATGAAATGAGGACGTTTGACGACCCAAAGCTCACGGCCATTTATAAGGAGAAGAGTACTGAGGGGAAGGTCGCTAAGTCCGGAAAGATGTATAGCTCATCGGAGCTCAAAAAGATTGCTTGCAACGATGAATTCCGGACTTATATCGACGCAATAGGCTTCGATTGGTTGCTCAAGCACAGTACTACCGAGGTTCCGATCGACCTGGCCCGAGAATTCTTTTCCACCTTCCGATTTAAGTCCACTACCGATTTGGATGCCGACTCCATTCATTTCAGACTTTTCAGTGAGGAACATACGATGAGCATCCGGGAATGGACCTTGCGGATGGGTTTGCAGAAGCGAACGGAGGACGATGAAGACCTGTGGAGCGAGAGGATGATTGGTCCCCCGAAAATGACGCCGGGATTCAAAGCGCAAAGCGCATGGGAGTTCTTGACTCACCCGAGGGTGGGTCAGTTTAAAACAAGCTTTTCGAAGGCACACCACATCGAAAATAGGGTCCTGAGGTTTGCCCAGAACTTTATTAGTTACAATTTAATGGGCACAGCCAACAACGCTCTGACTACCGCCGATCTGTACTTCACATGGTGCATGGCTACGGGGGTAAGAGTTCACTTGGGCTACTGGATAGCCCAAGCCTGCCATCAAGTGACTGCAAATCCTTCCCGGCACCTATACACGTGCCACTTGCTCGGAGCTTATCTGCAGAGGAATGTGATCATGAAGATCCATAAGGCATGCCGAGAGGTAAAGACGTGTTCGCCCCCTGAGGTTTTTAACATGGATTATTTTTTCAATAAAGGGTTGCTGATCGCACGCGGAAGGGAAGTATGCTTTTACGAGGTTGGGCAGTCAGAGACTCAGGTGAAACAGGAATCCGATGTGGTGGAAGTGAAGAATACTACTGGTTTGGAAGCAGGAGCCAGGATAGAAGTAGAGGAAGTGCGAAAGGAGGTTGGTTGGATGAGGTCAGAAATGAAGATGGTTCGGACTGAAATTGTGTCCCTGCGGGGTAAAGGGAAGGATAGTAGTGAGGCTGAGAAAGTGAGGAAGGAAGTCGCCAGAGTACGAACGGAGATGGAAGAAATAAGAGTAGAAGTTCGGAAGGTTAGGGAGGAAATGGTGGCCCTCAAGGGGCGCATGTCTGATCTTGTGGCGACATCGACCAGATGTACTGAAAAGATGACGGAAGGTGTTGAGTTGATGATGGCAATGACAAAGTGGCTTAGAGCAAGGTTCCCAGAGACACCGAAGGAACTTCCGAAGCCTAGCGGCGATTCTACAACGCCAGGTCAAGGAAGTCTGATTGCGCAGAAGCCACCGCATGCCCCGAGGCCCCATACTACTCCATCTCCCTCTCGGCCCGTGATATTGAAGACAGCCGTACCCCGCCCGACAGAAGAATGACAAGAGAAGCCGGAGTTGCCAGCCAGAAAGAAAGCTAAGGTGACCCACCAGACAGCGCCACCAAAGTCTGGCCCTCGCGGGGGCCAGACCCCGAATTGAACCCCCCACGGAGCCAAGTAACCTTTTTTTTTATTTTATTTTCCGTTTTGTTTGTGTTCTTATATGCCAGCATGCTCTGTAATTGTACATATGTGTTGCCTTTCTTACACTTAGCCCAACTTTTGGTCTAAGTGTGAGAAGGGGTGTTTTGTTTTTTTTTGCATGCCTTAGTTTGTTTGTTGCGCCTTCTCCCACTTAGCCCGATGCTCGGTCTAAGTGTGAGAAGTTTTGCTCTGTATTTGTGTTTGTTGTTGTTTGCTTTATCAGTCTGCTGTCAGTACTTCCCTTTTCCCCCCTTCACTACAATGGCTTGGGGACAAGCTTGAGTGAAGCGGGAGGGGGGGGAGTAAGTATCGTTTTTGTGTCTTAGGATGTGTGCTTCGCATGAGCTAGCTAGATAATAAGGCAAGATCCCCTTAGTAAGAGTGATTGAAGAGAGAAAGCAGATCAACTTTGACACTTTCTTCCTTAATAAGCCGAATGCGATCTGAATGAAGTTAGGACGATGGAAAACGCCTTAGATAACCTAGTTGTACAACCCTACTATAAAGAGAGTTATAAGCCTAAACACTTTTAGAGCTAACATGAAACAATGGGCTATCACTTGATGCTTAGGGAGTAGAGTATGAAGGGAAAAAAAAATGGGTCAAGGAGGAATAAGCTGGACGAAGTCCAGAAACCGGAGGTATAAGCTGGGCGAAGACCAGGGGAAAAAAAAGAAATAGGAGGAATAAGCTGGACGAAGTCCAGGGGAAAGGGGTCATAATACAGAAAAATGAGGAAGAAAAAAAAATCGTAGCCTGGCCCAGGGAAATTCATAGGAAAGGAGGAAGAATAGGGAGAAAACTCTCATAACCCGACGCATCAGTGGTATAACTCTAACTTTGGAGCGTTTTTTATCCTAACATCCCTGGTGAGGAATGAGTGATCGAGCGAACCTAACAGATGGGAAATCAATAGGCTATCTTGACTAACTGACAGACCGTTTAGGCAGACGAAGGAAGGGGGAAGATTTGAAGACTGTAATCGATCAGATTGAACTTAAACTTGTGGGGATAGTAGCTTAAAAATTCGAAACTAGTTCATGCTTGTTTGTTTTGTTGTGTTTCTGTTCTTTGTGTTATTTTCTTTTCTAAGTCCGTAGTTGCTTAGGTCTAGGAGTTCGTTTTGTTTTCATTTTTTTTTTAAAAAGTTTTACTTGGTAACCATGCATTGAAATTCGCCTTATTCCTATTTTCTTGTCTTTCATACTTGAGCACAAGCATGGTTTAAGTGTGAGCAGTTTGATAAGGCTAATTTCATGCATCGGTCTAGGGGTTCATTTATGAAATTACTGGGTCTAACGCATTGAATTAAGTCAGGTATGTGAAGTTTTTCGCCAGATCCAGGAAAAGAAGAGGACGCTTGCATGGTCCTAGGAAACTGGCGAAAGGGTGAACAATTGGAAGAAAATTGCTAGACGGAGGAAGCCTCGGAGTTGAAGGGTAGAATAGGGATTTCTACGAAAACTCTAGAAGGCTATGTCTGCATCTATAAAAGGGAGAAGCATGCAGGCTGGAGGGACCTTCTCGGTGGAGGCCTCACTAACAGCCCCTTGCTCGATTCACCTTTCCACACACTTGACTCCAAATTCGCGAGAGATTCCAGTTAGCACTTGGCTGGGGTTCACATTTTAGCTTTCCGAGAGTGGTTCGAGGGTTGTAACACCGTCCTAGTTCAAGGGCGAAGAAACAATTTACATTTCCGTTGCTATTACACTGATTCCGCCGAGCTTCGCTGTTCGAAGCTCGGTTTTCTTTTGTTAACCAATATTTCCTGTTTTATTCCGGATTTTTACTTTCGCTTATGTCTATTGTGTTCATTTCTGGTTTGCTGGTTGAGTTCGCTTGATGTCGAGTTGGATTGTCGGAGTTGTTTATTTTTTTTTGCAGTTGGTTTCTGATTATTTGCTGATATTTTTCATTTGGATCAAAAGAATGGTTCTGTTTTTGGATGAATCGGAGGTTGGGTTTTGCTGGAGTTTGTGATTTGTTTGCAGATTGTTCTAGATTGATTGAATTTTGCGGTGATCGGAGCAGATCTGTTAGAATCGGAGTTATGGAGTTGATTTAGTTGATTGTTGAGTTTGGATTGCTTGGATCCGGAGTGGATTAAGCGTCTGACGTGATTCTGAGCAGGAGTGTTTAAATTTCATGCCTAGCTTACGTGTTTTCATTTCATTCCGCCTAGTTTACGTAGATCTGGTTTATTTCCGATTCGTAGCAAGTTTCCGGCATCTCAATTTCTATATTCTGATTGAATCTGGGAGTATGCTCTGTTTTCTGCATTTGCGTTTCTGAATCTGTTAGGAACTTTGCATGCGAAGCTAGCTGGAGCTGATCTGTTATCTGCAGCTTTTTACCGTACTTGCTATATTTGGAATCATGTTCCCCGATGTTTTATTCTTTCTGCCTAGTCTCAATCAGTTAGTTATTTACTCGGTCAAGGAAGTGATTGTGTCTTTCGGATTTGATGTCTGATTCCAGTAAGTTTTATGTGTCCTAGGTCTAGCGTTTACATTTCTTGCCTAGATCTAGTGGTAGTTAAAATCTCAACCCCTTTGCGTGGCAGCAGCCGTTTGTTTCCATAGTCTCTTAGCACTACCCTGCGAATCCATCTCTGTGGGATCGACCCCACTTCCCTATACTAATTCATAGTATTCGGGTTGAGGGATTTATTTTTGAAGGGGAGTCGAGTGTGTCCAACGACAAAAACACTGTAGTTCTCTTGAGTTCCTGGACCCAATGATCCAGTGGATTTAAGGAGCGTTGTGTCTGGACCGAGCCTTGCATTAATTCTCATATGTGCACACTTGCTTACTCCTGAGTCTAGTCATTCGACATTAGAGTCGAGAGGCAGGCCCAACAATTGGAACTTCAGTGTGCACCATAGATTATCTAGCCCCTACCACCCACAAGCGAACGGTCAAGCGAAGATCTCAAACCGAGAGATAAAGAAGATTCTGGAAAAAACCGTCAATCCTTCTAGGAAGGACTGGAGTGTGAGCTTAGAGGATGCTCTGTGGGCGTATAGGACAGCCTACAAAACTCCCATAGGAATGTCCCCATACAGAACCGTGTTTGGGAAGATGTGCCACTTACCAGTATGGATCGAACATCGAGCATACTGGGCAGTACAACAAGTTAATGTGGATGCTAAAGCCTGTGAGGAGGAAAGGAAGCTGCAGCTACAGGAGTTAGAGGAACTTAGATTGGAGTCTTTTGACTCCGCCATGTGGTATAAAGAGAGAACTAAATTATGGCATGACAGAAATCTAAGGACCAAAGACCTCCATGTTGGCCAGAAAGAACTACTCTTCCAGTCGAGATTGAAGCTAATGCCTGGGAAGCTCAAGTCGATGTGGACAGAACCGTATGTCATAACCGCACTCCGTTCTAATGGAGCAGTGAAGATTTCAGGGAGTCTTCCTAACTCTGAACCTTTTATCGTAAATGGACATAGGCTTAAAGTGTTTAGGGATAATAGTGAGGTGGGTGTAGTGGATGAGATTCCACTACAACCACATACTAAGGTTGCATACTAACCGGAAGGAGAGGGATTTGGAGTTCCACTGGGCTAGTCTCTTTTAGCGATGTTTGCATATGCTGGCTAAGTAGAATTCCAAATTACCTAAAGTAAAATGTAAATATTGTAAATACGTGCCAGTTAATTAGTTAAGTCTTTGCATGCAAGTTAAAATTTAAAATCCAAAAAATATTTTCGGACCTCAAATATTAATTTGGAGTACGTACTGACCACCGGAATGCCATTTTGGTAAAACACCCAATTTTATTTAAGTGTCCTTTTTACATTATTACTGATCTGGGAAATGTAGGGGGGAAAATTATTAAGGGACGAAATTTGAATTGGGGTTTAGTGCAGCTTTGCAGGAGGACAGTGACTGGAAGGGCGCGTGTGCAGAGAAAGGACATGCGACGTCCAATCAGGGGGCAGCACTACCAACCGTCTCCCACACGAATCGACACAAACCTGGAAACCGCCTATAGCCGGTTACAAACCCTCAACTGCCCATTCCACCCTCATAACCAAACCGTCTCTCACCCTTCAACTCACAAATCCTCACCTGCAATTTCTCTCTTCCGAAAATTCCCACCATTCCTCCCAGAAATCAACAACCACCTTACCACCAGAAATCACCAACTCAAGCCATGGGAAAAAAGAAATGGGCAAAGAAACAAACCGGTGAGAAACCCCCTTCAATCCGCTGGGAAGAAACCCCAGAATTGCAACCACCAACGGAAGAACGGCCGCCGAACCCGCAACCACAGGAGCCGATTCCTCAGGTTCCGGAGAGGGTTTCTTTGGACGTAATGGTGGAGTTCCTCAGACAGCAAGACCCGAATAGAGACTGGGCGGCTGCGTTGGCGTGTTTCAGCCAAATCGGTGGCAAATGGAGCATGACTGGAGAAACCCCAGCAGGACCTGCATCAGAACCGATTGTGCAACCCACAGTACAACCACCCACTTCCATTCCGACTTCCTCAACAACTCCACCGGAAAGGGAATCTCCCTCAATGACCGCACCATTGGAACCCTCGATACCCTCCTCGACTCGCCAAGAAACCGAACCAATGGATGTTGACCCTCTTTCCACCTATTACGACTCTGACCAGGGGAAGGTGAAAGGAAAAGAAGCGAGGAGCAGAAGAGCCAGGAGGGAGGAGATGAACCAGAGAGAACACCGGCAGCGGAGCCCATTCCTCAAGAAATGGCGAGGGAAGAGATAGATCTGAATGAAACGGCCAGAGGCAAGGCCTCATGACTGATGAAGAATTTAAGGCTCTTTTGAATAAGGTAAACCGGATGAAAGATGGCACTGCCATGATGGCAGAGGGACTGGACCTCGCATCAAGGGCAGTAGGAGATGGTGAAGAAGTTGGTGCAGAGAACGACTCAGAAGGCCTATCCAACCAGCCAGTAGACGAGGCGGAAGAAGGGCAGACCAGAGAAGATGAGCCAGAGTCAATGACTCCCCAGCCAGAAGCAGGGGGAGAGTGATACGCACATTGAGAAGGAGGAGACAGAAGGAAGAACAGAGGTACCAAGACCAGTGACACCTCAAGTGTCAAAACCGAAACCAGTTAAAAGGAAATTGGTGTTGAAGCGCGATCCAAGGGTAGAACGGCCGAAGCCGAAGAGGGTATCGCAACGATGCCTAGGGAAATGGGCATCTAGCAAGACGAAGGCAAACACAGCAGCAGATCCAGTGGAGATTTTAAGTGAAGAGGACAGGGCTACTCCTACAAAACCTGGGGAGAAGTCCTTACCAGCTACTAACATGGAGGATGCTCCGAAGGATGAAGGGATTATATGTATAGAAACATTATTAATTTGAAAATTCTAACTAAGCAATTATTACAATACTTGTATTTAATGCGGAAACTATCAAAATGGACCGAAATTCAAAGCTTGTGGAAATGAGATCCCTTGTTGTGGATGGTGCATGACAGGGGCCTCACATCCAACTATTTTATTTATCAAATAAAATAATCGGTTGTGAGGGATCGCACCCCCTGTTGTGCACCCCTCCACAGCAGGGGATCCCAACCCAAGCTTCTGTCTCTAGGTAGCATTTTGGCCCTATTTATTTATAAATACATAGGCATTGATCGACATGATGCTGAAAAGCTGAAAGTTGCATGCAGGTACAAAAAGAATGAAACAACTTAGAATTAAATTTAAACGATTTTTTGACATCTTCTTCTCGATGATTCAACTAACAATGATTCAACTAACAGAAAACTAAACCTCCATTGATGAACACATATCGGAAAATTAAACTACACATCGTAAATGCAAACACAAGAGTTTAAGCATGTAAACTAAGATCTACGCTAATTGACTAATATGAGTGCATAACAAAACACTACAGAACGACAAATCAAATATTTCTTCAAAATCTGAACTCATTAACTAATGCAATCACTTAAAAAATGATAGATCTAACTTAACAAGTATACATCAATGGCTAAAAGCATCCAAACATAAACTAAGAAAAGAGAACATAAACTAACACAAACATTAATTATATTAGCACATGAATCAAGATCCAAAAGATTTAGAACAAATGATCAAACTTAAGCTAGATTAACTAAAGAAATTTAAGCACTAAACATAATCGATCACTAAAACCTAAAGTAAATGCAAGACCGAAATGTAAAACTGTTTCTCTCCTAAGAGCGGTAGACTGATAAACTAGCTAAGATGACTCGGCAGCAACATGCATGGTGATCCCTCATTCATGAAGAACTTTTCACTTGAGACTCTCGACCTCTACACTACGATTGCCGACTCTTTTCTTCACGTTTCTTTTTCTATTTATAAGACGACTTGGTTTTAATCCCTAGGGATATTCCTTTGTGTTTTGACAATTTTGCCCCTTCAGAATAGGCAACTCTTAGAAACTTGTCGTATCCTTCTTGAACTCCGCTCCATTGGGCATCACATTGATCATCATTATGCTTAATTTCCACTTGATTCTCTTTTAGCACTCCTTTGCACACATTTCTACCCCTTTCCTGCACACTGAGCAACTTGTTTGAGCATATTATCTGTTTAAACACATCAAACTGACCAGTAATCATGCACAAAACACGCTTTATCAAAGTACTCACACTTAACATTCACTTGTCCTCAAGTTTGAAGAAACAAGTAAAAAAACCCAGATAAGGCGAGTTCAAGTGCATGGTTATCTGCACTCATCTGACCAACCGTAAAATTGACTCAAAAAACAAAAAAGACTCTAGACTCATGAGGACTCGATTAAAAGACGCTAAAACAAAATCACATGCTTTATTATCAGCAGGCCCTCTTTCAAGTTCAGGATCAATCAGGCTGTCAACAGCTTATGATTTTCACCATCCTCATTCGACTTAGTCAAGTTAGTCAGCTTGTCACTGAATGGATTTGAAGTTGAGGCCTGAGACTAAGCATGCACAAACCGAACCGGCCCGGCGGTTAACCGGCAGTTTGGAACCGCCGGTTCATGAACTGAAACAGGAACCGGTATCAGCGCATCGAACGGGCTGGCGGTTCGGCGGTTCAAGCATGCCGGTTCAGGTTTAGGAATATGACGAACCGTAACCGGCGGTTCAACGGTCCCAACGGGCAGATTCCGGCTAGGGCGTAGGGTTGCAGGCAAGGTGTGCAGAAAAACTGGCGATTTTCGACAGTTCCGGTGCTTTTTCAGGTGGCAGAGCGTAGGTGGCAGTGTATAGGCCTAAAACCGGTCAGTAACCGCCGTTTTCCGTTAGAAACCGTGGACTGAACCGCCGGTTCAGACGGTAAACCGACCGAATTTGAAATTTGATTTTTTTATTTCTTCCAATTTTACTCCTATAAATACCCCACTTCCCCCATCATTTTTACTCACCCCATTCTTGTGTTAACAAGGATTTCCTTCTCAATCTTCATTTCTCTATTCTCTCCTCATTCTCTCTAATTGCTCAAGTTGTTTACTAGTTACTACTTACTACTATATTTGTTGTTGTGTTCGTAATTTACCATTTATTCAATACTCCATATTCCATCCATACTACTTTCATTTATCACTATTGTCTTCTTCTCGTGGTGGACCGTGACGTGGTGATCGGGGCAAAGGAATTGCCCAAGATCAAAGTAGTCGTCCCTCAAAATCAACGCGACCTAGTCGTCGAGAAGTTATGGAAGAGGTTTCCCGAGTGGCGGCTGAACGCATGCAAGTAAGTTCTAAAAAATTATTTTTACAATTCATAATTTCATAAGATTGAGTTTTTAAAATTTTTTGTGTTCCTACTTATAACTTCAACTTATATAATAATTATAGATAGAAGAATATCATAGGATGACCTTGCTACTCGCTGAAATGCATCACGGTGGGGGGAGGGGCGGTGGTAGTTCCCAACAACAAGATGACGGGTACGACGTGTCTATATCGTCGGACTCGGACAACAATGATGATAGATCTCATTCTCGTATTCCGTCTAGCACCGGCTGAAATGAGTAGATGCCTCTTCCCCCTCCACCCACTAACACTACAAAATCTTTGAAATCTGATATTTTTGTTAAACACTACAAGAAGGTCCCGGTGGTGATTCCAAGTCCTCATGATCCGCACTCTCAAGAAGAGACATCGGCGTTTCATGCATATTGTAACTATTGTGATAAAGTCTACAAAGCTGCAAATGGTGGGGGATATGGCACCCTCCGTCGTCATTTGGTGACAAAGCATCCGGTAGAATGTGGCACTACCTCTACCCAAACCCAACTAAACTTCCAACCCGGTGGCTCAGGTTCGTCAGGTACGCCTCTTTTCAAATATGATCAATTTTTTTTTTGCTGACGTTATGACTAGATGGGCTGCAATGAAGCATTTTCCTTTTAATGTTTATGATGATAAAAAAATTTGAGGTTACTATGCAAAGTGGTTTAAACGTAGCTATCAAAAGAGTAGGTCGAATGACCGTTCAACGATCTACCGTTAGACAATGTTTAGAGAAAAAAGTTGAATTATCACGTTATTTACTTAACTTGGGCCACAAAGTGAACATTTGCTCATGTATGGACTGATTGTTTTAACCGGCATTCATACATGAGCATTACAGTTCACTTTGTGGAAAATAGTTGGACATTGAACAAGCGTTTAAATGGTTTTAGAGAATTTGAGACACCACACACTGCACCCGAAATTGCTTCTTTAATTATTCAAGTTTTGAATGAGTTTCAATTATGCAATAAGATATTTTCTGTTGGTTTTGATAATGCAACTGCTAAAACTGCAAATATTAGTGATTTGATTGTGGCTTGTGCTCCGGTTATTGGAGGTAAGTATTTTCATCAAATATGCATATGTCATATTTTAACTTTATGTGTACAAGATGCTCTTGAATTATGGCAAAAGCATGTTAGTCCTATTAGAACTGCAGTTAGATTTATCCATCCAAAGCCAGCTATTGGCAAAACTTGGAAGAAATACTGCCATCAAAAGGATGTAAGATATACAAATTTTACTATGGATGTGTCTCATAGATGGAATTCGACATATGATTTTCTGAATTCTACTTTGACGCATAAAGATTTTTTATGTGATTTTTTTAGAACCTATCCCGTTCATGATTTATATCTTTCGAATAGTTGTTGGGAACATAGCATGGCTTTATTTAAATTGTTCAAATATTTCAAAAATGCAACTGTTGAATTATCGGGTGTTTATTATTGCACTGTTGTTCGTGTTTTAGAGTATTGCATGTATATATCACTTGGTTTTAAAACTGCAATGAAAAATACTTACTCTTCACCTGAATTGATGTGTGTTTTATACTATATGATTGAGAATGACTTAAGTATTTCAGTGAGATTCCAATGGTGTTTTTGATTGCAAAGGTCTTGGATCCAAAATGGAAATTAGCCGGTACCTCCAAGATTTTAGATTTTTATTATAACAATTTGAGTTCTATTGATCTTGGTCCACTTAAAGCATTGCAATCGGATACCAGTGATGAATTCAGAGTAGACCTCTCAAAAACATTTCAAATAAACCTCCGGAACCAGTCAATTATCCAACAAACCTTCGAGTTTAACTTGCGTGCTCTCTACACCGAATATAAAACCAAGTATAACAGTACCCACCAAGTCAGAAGACCTCCCCCTCCTCAACAACATAACTTTGGGTTCGCATTTCAAGCCGATTATGATGACCCCGACGTGCAATCCTAATTAGCCGACCTATATAGCTACAACACCGGCGGAAGGTCCTCATGTATGGTAAGTGAGTTAGATTTATATTTTGATTCACTCTTTTCCTTTGGTGATGAAGGTCCTATTCCTCCCGCCCAAATCGACGTCCTCGATTGGTGGGTAACACACGAGAAAGATTTTCCCATACTTGCATCAATGGCCAAAGAGATTTTTTCTGTTCCGGCTTCCACTGTCACCGTCGAGTCCGCTTTTAGTGTTGGCTCGCGTGTGTTGGATGAATCAAGAAGTAAGCTCTCCGCGAAAAATATGGAAGTCGAAATGTTACTTGATGATTGGGCCAAAGACGTCAGAGAACAAGAAAATGATTGGGATGATCGTCAGGAGGGATCACAAGAAGAATTCACCGGGGATGAATCTTAGGCCAACCATCAACCGCCGGCCAAGCCAAATAGGTAAGTAAGGTAAGAGAACTACGTGGGCTTTGATTCCCTAATGCAAATGAGCATTGGGGATACTTAGGCACCTCTACTTAAATTTTAAATTTAAGTTAAGCTCAAGTCCTTTTTCCTTTATTTCTTTTTTTCATTTGTTTCTACTTTAAAAATATGCAAATACAATTAAATAATTGTATTTGTATATACTCTAGTCGATGAAATAGATTACTCTATAAGGCTAAATTCGGGAAACTTTTGACATTCTATTATAATTGTTGATTGTTAGACTAAACTCACATTTAAAGTTGAATTGCTAAAGGTGTCCTCAATTTAGTTATGTAGAAAGATCGTCTTCGCCGACTAAAATTATATACTTATAAAATTATTGTTCAGAACTTCTAAGTCGTTTTTGTAATTTGTAATTAGCTTCGTTGTTGACTAGTAGTCTCGTTGCATTTAAATTTTTGTTTAAGACCTCAAGGTTTTTGTGATTTGTAATTGTTGTAACTTGTAACCTCAATAAAATTGCAACTTTCATCGTGTTTTTTTAATTTTATTTACTCACATTTCATAGAAAAACAAATAAAAAAAAGCAAAAAAAAATTGACGAGCTGCCGAACCGGCACCTGCGGTTCAGGCCAAAAACCGGCGGTGGGGGTGTTGGAGTAATCGGCGGTGGGGGGTGTTGGATTAAATACCACAGTGGTGTTGAGTAATCGGCGGTGGGGGGTGTTGCAGGCCTTCCTTGCTGCCTGCGTGATGTTCGGGCCCATCGAAGCTCCCTGGCCTCGGATTCGCTGCCCTCATCTCCTTCCTGTGGAGGAGCAGGTCGGTCTGTATCAGTAATAACAATGCCCCGGGTTGTGGGGCGCATCCTCTTCGGAGGAGGAAGAACACTCTTCCCCTTCCTTTTCCTTTCCCTCGCTGCCCTATCATGGCTGTCCTCAACAACCTCCCTCTTCTCACCGGCCTCACCGGCTCCTCTATCTTCTATGGCTTCCCCAGCCCCTTGGTTCGCTTCCTCCGGCTCATCCATCAGCCGCCGCATTACGCAGGGCCTCTGCTCCGGCTCTTCCTCTCTCCCTGGCTTATCGGCCACCCTGGCCTCTACCTCCTCCATCAGTGTGTTGATTTCTCTTCTGTGCATCCGGCGGCGCAGCGGCTCCTCCTTCGTCTCCGGGACCGACTCATCCTCTGCCGGAGGAATGAAGGTCCATTCTGCCCCATTTGTTGTAGTTTTTCGCTAGGAGGAGGAAGAAGGTCCTCCGTAGAATCGTCATCAATGTGCACAACCTCGATCGGTTGTGTCGGCCCTAGGAGAGTAGGAGAGTTGGAGCATCCGCCACTTGGTGGTGTCGGAGCGTTGGGAGCGGTCATGCCTTTTGCATGTGGCGGCGGCACGGACAGTGCTTCTTCGGCCGGGTCGGCGGCGGGCTGCGCCCCTCCCTCTTCTTGATAATCGTCCCCACTATATTGTACAAGGGGGACGGCTGGCGTAGGTTCAGGGGTGCGAAGGGGGACTTGTGTTTGGGATACAGATGGAGGGGGTCGGGGAGGATTTTGGGATGTGGAAGTTGTGGCTCGGTCCTTTGACAGGGATATTCCAAGGCGGGTTTTCACGGTGGTGTAAACCATTGCGATTCTATCTAAACGCCGTATGGCCTCTTCCTCCACTTCAGGCAATGGAGCGGCGGCGCTTGTTTGTGGTGGGGGTTGAGAAGATGGACTAGGGTTTTCTGTATGGGCTGGGGGAGAGATTTCCCGGTCACCACTGTTGGTGCCGGCATCGGAAGATGATGAAGACGTGCCAAGTTGGGTGATCTGCATTTTTACTGGTATTGATGGTGGGCGAGGATGTTAACTTGGGCAAAAGGCTTGAATTCTTGGAGAAATCGGGTGAGAGCAAGTGTAATGTACTGTAGACGGCTTGGATAAAAGTGATATACAGGTATTAAGGCTGCCTTTTATACTGATATCCCATTTGTTGAGATCCTGCCTTTTCAGAGTGCCAGTTGGCTTAGCTTCTCTGATACGCTTCCTCCTTCTCTCCAGGACGTCCTTTCATTGCGACAGTTGGCGCTGCCTGACACCTCTCCAGTGAGTATGTTTGCCTCCTGTGTGTGCATTGTCATGATGGTACGATGGTCCACCCATTTTGAATTCCGCCTCCTGGGTATCAGTTTGAGTTGACACTGGAAGAGTAGCTCTTTCTACCTCACTTTGAGCTCTTGGCCTTGGTTACTGGTTAGTATAACGTGCTTAATTGTATTATATCTGCAAAACAGTTGCTAAAGTGTGTAGGAAAAGGGTACCAGTCAGTACGAAATGGGTCGGATAACTCAGGTGAAAAGAGCTCCAGAAGGGTGCAATACTGACCAGGATGCATGCCAAAAAAGGCTCGAGATGGAGAAGAAGGATTGCTGGGAAGGATCAACCACAAATAAGGGCAAAAGAGTCATTTCACGAAGAAAGTCTACCCTAAAAAGCAAGGGCATGCCTCCCTATAAAAGGAAGCCACTTGGAGAGAGAATCATCATCGACATTCACACTTAGTTAGAGTATTCTCTCTCGGTAGATCAGTACCTTCAGCATAATCCAAGATCTTCTCATTCCTCGCCACAGCCATGGTCACCTGAAGTTCCATCAGTCCACCGGAGATTCACCTTCCATCGTTCCAGCCAGTTTATTTCGTAGTCGTAGCAGTTTCATCGCCCGGAGGGGCAAAACAATCTTTACTCGCTTTCCTAGTTAATCTTACTTGTTATGTTTTCGTTGGATCTGCTGCATTTTCAGTACTTGTGATCTTTTGAAGTGTTTCGCTTAGATCCAAACGTTTATGCAATGAAGTTGTTTTTTTATGCAATGAAGTGATGGAACCCTAATGTTCCATCAGTCCACCGGAGATTCACCTTCCATCGTTCCAGCCAGTTTATTTCGTAGTCGTAGCAGTTTCATCGCCCGGAGGGGCAAAACAATCTTTACTCACTTTCCTAGTTAATCTTACTTGTTATGTTGTCGTTGTATCTGTTGCATTTTCAGTACCTGTGATCTTTTGAAGTGTTTCATTTAGATCCAAACGTTTATGCAATGAAATTGTTTTTTTATGCATCTCTTTATGTTGAAATCTGTTTCATTCTGCCTAGGTAACTTAGATCTAGTTGTTGCAGTAATTTCTAAATGTAAAAGGGCATGATTTCATTGGGAGTTGCTTGATCTGTGATTGTTAGTTAAGTTGTTGTTTAGATTTAACTTCTGAAGTGAGTAAGTGCGAGATCTGAGTTTACGCGATTCTGCCACCTTGCATGTCGTCCAGTATGTGTAGTTCTTGATTTCACTCGTTTAATCTTTGAATTTTAGTGAGTTAATTGTGGATCTGAATTGTGAAGTTGTTGATATGCAAATGTCAACCATGTAATCTGAATTTGCTTGATTTTCTGCATTCTTGTTGAAGAAGATAACATCCACATCTAAGTTTGGGACCACCTTTACTTTTTAGTTACTTTTTGCTTTTGTCCTTTGCTTTTCATGCTGGTACCCTACAGACCTGACAGTGCAGACACCAAACCACCACTTATTCTCTGATATTCTGTTTAGCCTTTTATAGTAACTATCTACTTTCCACATGTCCCTGAAACACCTTGTCCCCCACTCTCACGTACACAGCCACATGTCGTCCACTTTCACACCACCCAGTCAGTAGAGTACCACCTTTAATTCCTGTCTAGGTAGAATCTCAACCCAAGCGTGGTAGCTAACCAACCCCCTCCAGACTATCACCACAATTACCCAAAGCGCATCCATCTCTGTGGGATACGACCCTTACCTCCACTATACTAGCCAGTAGAAGTGGGTTGAGGAATTTCTTTGATGCCAGGTTCAGGCTTAGCCGGGGTTTCTATCCTGACTAGAAGGATAAATCCTTGCTTAACACGACACCTTCAAGCCTGTGAGCTCATCAAAATGGCGTCGTTGCCGGGGATGGATGGCGTTATTAACTGTTATTGTGTGTGATATTTTGGCGTATATATTGTGTATAATTTTTCTCTTTTCTTTTTATTTCAGTTTATGAGAAGCAGTTCGGCTCCTGACCATTGGAAGCCGAAGATACTCCAACGAGGGACTATACTCATGACCACTCGTTCTGGCCTGTCGAAAGGCCTGTGTGACCTAGGCACGAGTAGTGATGAAGAGCAAGACACCATAGAAGGAAGAATACCAGAACCGGTGCTACAATTGGAAGGTAACCCAAGGAGGATGGCTACCCACGTAGACGATGACCCAGAGATCGGATCGCTGAACGCGCATGCCGACGGAGAACCGCCGCAAGCCATAGTTGTCACTCCGGGACATACAACCTGCGATGTGAAGCCCCATGTTATCGCAATTCTACCCACGTACTGTGGAAAGAGCTATGAAGGGCCCTACGAGTTCCTTCATGAGTTCTGTAAGATTTGTAAGGCACAGAGAAGGCCAACGGGGGCGACCGAGGATGACTACAGATTGAAGGCTTCGCCGTTCGTCCTAAAAGGGGAGGCTAACACATGGTTCATGCGCCTGCCACCCAATTCCATTGTGAATGTGGCCGATTTCAAGTCAGCCTTCTTAGGTGAATTTTTCCCGTCATCAAAGACGAGTGCGCTGAGGAGAGAGATAACCAGTGTGAGGCAAGGGTACGACGAACCCTTGAGTGATTATTGGGCGAAGTATATGAGCCTTTTGGATGCATGTCCAAACCATCGCATGGCAGACATAGAGATACATCACACCTTTTATGAGGGGATGAATAAGGCAACAAAGGATCTGGCAAACTCGTCGTCAGGAGGAAGCTTCACGCAATTAAGGGTCAGCGAAGCGAATAAGGTCCTAGGGAAGCTTCTCAGCACGAAGAAGGAGTACGGTAATTCGAGAGATGGATACAATAGAGAAAGGATTGCGAGTGCTTCGTCCGCTGACCAGGAGCAGAAGATAGAGCAGAAGATGGCTTGAAGATGGAAGAGCTGAAAAAGGCGCTCCTAAGCGCGATCGAGAAGAACACGCCACCACATCCCCTAACTGGGAGCTACAAGGGTGCAGAGCAGGGAAATCAAGGGCCAACCTACGATCAGTCGAATTACTTCGTCAATATGGAGCAAGTCAATGCTGCAAGGTACTATAACTCTAGTGGGAATTGGATCCCGGGGAGACAGCGGGACGCACCATGGAGGGACCATCCAAATTTTCGATGGGGCGATGGGAACCAAAACCAAGGTCAAGGTCAGAACCAATACAACCCCCACCCAAACCAAAATCCCAACCGTGGCCCAGCAAATCCCGACCACCAATCCAACTGGTCAGGAAGGAACCAACAACTCCACAACCAAAACCCAAAGAACCGAAACTCAAACCCTGTTTATATACCACCCCACCAGAGGAACTACCAAAATTACCAGAATCAGCATAGTCAAGGTCCCCAACACCAACAAAACCAGAACCAGTTCCAAAACCAGAACTAGAATCAATATCACCAAGACCATTACAACCCTCATGCCCAGTATAACCAATACCCTCCTAACCAGAACCAGCAAAACTTCCAGAATTACCAACCCAACCAAAACCCCCAGTATAGCCAGCACCAAGGTTCGAATCAGTTCCAATATCCTAACAGGTCATGGATATCTATGGAGGACATGATGGGAGAAATGCTCGCTTCGCAGTAGAGTATCAAGGGTGAATTGCAGTCCAATAATGAAGTAGTGCAGGGGATGCAGAATGCCCAGAAGGAGCATAAGGCAAACATAGATATGATGAATAGGCAATTAGCCCAGCTGGTGAATTCGAAGGGTGAATTGAAAGGGAATTCAGGGATACTCCCGTCTACAGTCCATGTACCTGAAAATGCAAACGTGAGCAAAGTCACATTGCGGTCCGGTACTGCCTATGATGGACCACAACCGAAGAAACCCAGTGGAGAGCCCAGTAAAACTAAGGTACTGAGCGACATCGTCTCGGAGAGAGAGCTCAACAGACCTCTGCCTCAAATGCAGGATCCATTTTTCTTGGGCGAAGCACCATTGGAAAAAGATGAAGCCAAAGGCGTGCGACCCAGGGGAGACCCTCCTAAAGAAACGGAACCCACAAAAGAGACTCAAGCCCAGAATGTGCCCAAGAGAGACTCCGGAAAGGCTGTTGAAGAACCGGTGGACGAGGCGAAAGGGAAAAACCCATTCCCTTACCGTTTCGTGACTAGAAGGATGAAGGAGAACCTAGTGGATTACATGTCAATTTTTGGGAAGCTGGATGTCACCATACCATTCCTCCAAGCCGTGAAGCTACCCCCGCTTGAAAATTCATCTAGGAGTTCATAGCCGGGAAAGCCCAGGAAGATGGGAAAATCATGGCGGAAGGGATAGCGTTAGCAATTGTGCAGGAGAAGCTACCGCCCAAGAGAGCTGACCCAGGTATGTTCACTTTACCTATAACTATAGGAGATGTAAAAATCGAGCATGCGATGTGTGATCTGAGAGCATCTATAAATGTTATGCCATTATCAGTCTATAATCGGTTGAAGGGAGTAAAGTTGTCAAACACTAGGGTGTTAATCCAACTGGCTGATAGGTCATGCATAAATCCTGAGGGCATGCTAGAAAATGTATTGGTGAGAGTGCATGATTTTACTTACCCTGTTGACTTCTATGTGATCAAGATGAGTGAGTCTGAAGTTAGGGAGTCTAGCGGTATATTGTTAGGGAGACCGTTTTTTAGAACATCTAAAACAATCATGGACATGGCTGAGGGGACAATTTGCATTAATATTCATGGTGAGAAATTCACCTTTGACATCAATGAGGCCATGAAGAAGCCTGTCGATTCTGAAAATCTATGCTATGTTGATGTAATTGACCCCCTAGTCAGAGATTTTCTTGAGACCGAATTATTGCAGGAAAAACTCCAAGCATTGGATGTATATGGACAGGCTGATGTAGAAGCAGCTGCATGGTGCGACCTAATCAGTAGCCAAGGATTGACCGATGAAGAGATAGAAGGAGCAATTAAGGACTTTTGTCAGAAATCAGAATTTATTAGAGCCGCAAGGGCTCAGCTACCAGCTAGTACAGAGGGACTCTCAGATGATGAGTTAGAAAAGGAGGGGGATGCTGCAAGAAGCCTTCTACCCGCAGACACACTTCCCCCACAAGTCGAATTGAAGAAACTACCAGCAAACTTGAAGTATGCCTTCCTCGGGGAAGAAGACTCGTATCATGTGATTATCAGCAGCAGCCTTACGGAAGAGCAAGAGGCAAGGCTACTGACTGTGCTGAGGAAGAACAAAAGAGCGATTGGGTGGAGCCTTATAGATTTGGTGGGAATAAGCCCCGATGTCTGTATGCACCACATCAGGCTGGAGGAAGGAGCAAAAGCACATCGAGACTCATAAAGGAAGGTGAACCCTAACATGCGGGAGGAGATATTGAAGGAAATTTTGAAATTGCTATCATTGTGAATTTTCTATTCGGTGCCCGACAGCGAGTGGGTCAGCCCCATTCACATGGTCCCCAAGAAGTCAGGGATCCAAGTGGTTCAAAATGAGAGAAATGAGCTTATACCAACAAGGCTAGTCACTGGTTGGCGGATGTGCATTGACTACCGTAAACTGAATGCCGCAACCAGGAAGGATCACTTTCCCTTGTCGTTCATCGATCAGATATTGGAGCGACTGGCTGGGAAGAAGTACTTCTGTTTTTTAGATGGGTACAACGGATATTTCCAAATCTACGTGGATCCTGAAGAGCAGGACAAAACCACCTTCACCTGCCCATTCGGAACCTACGCGTATAGACGCATGTCGTTCGGTCTGTGCAACGCTCCGGGTACATTTCAACGATGCATGATGAGCATTTTTTCCGATCTGATCGAGGAGTGTATAGAAATATTCATGGATGACTTTACAGTCTACGGAGACTCTTTCGACTCTTGCCTTCATCACTTGGACGTAGTTCTGGAAAGGTGTCAAGCAAAGAGCCTAGTCTTGAATTTCGAGAAGTGCCATTTCATGGTCACAGAAGGAATCGTCCTAGGACACGTGGTGTCGGAGAGAGGTATCCAGGTGGATCAAGCCAAGGTGGACGTCATATCCAAGCTGCCATTCCCTACCGACCAGAAGGAAATAAGGGGTTTTCTCGGGCATGCAGGATTTTATCGACGATTTATTAAGGACTTCGCCAAAATGCCCAACCCCTTACTAGACTCCTTCAAAACGAGGTGAATTTCGTTTTTGATGAACAATGTAAAGCCGCTTTCAACATTCTCAAAGAAAAGCTGATATCCGTACCAATCATCTGAGCCCCTGACTGGGATCATCTTTTCGAAGTGATGTGTGATGCCAGCGATTATGCAGTGGGAGCTGTTCTGGGTTAGAAAATCGAAGGAAAAAGATACGTGATTTTCTATGCGTTCAAGACCTTGAATCAGGCTCAACGGAATTATGACACCACTGAGAAGGAAATGCTGGCTGTGGTGTATTCATTCGAGAAGTTCCGGCAGTACTTGCTAGGATCCAAGGTCATCATCTATACTGACCATGCGGCCATTAAGTACCTGATTGCCAAGAAAGAATCAAAGCCCCGACTGATCCGATGGGTACTCCTGCTACAAGAATTTGATTGGGAAGTGGAAGACAAAAATGGAGTCGAGAATAAGGTAGCGGATCATTTGAGTAAAATAGTGCAAGATGGGAGCAGCGAGGAGGTGCACGACCGGTTTCCGGAGGAACACTTGTGTGAAGTGATTTTTGCCGTCAGAAAAATTAATTGGCAAAAGGCAAGAAGGCTACTGGCCATGAGGACATACAGGAAAAACCAACTGGAGAAAGAAGTCGAGGGGCAAGGAGAAAATCGATAAGGAAAAATCCCAGGTCCAAAAAAATAAGAAGGAATAAGGGTGGCGAAGCCACATAAAAAATGTTGAAGAAAATGGTCGAAAACAATTGACCACAAAAAGAAGGAAGAAGGAATAAGGGTGGCAAGGCTACAAAGAAGCTACTGACCAGTTGGAGTCCAATATCAGGAAACGTCCAGCCGAAAAGAAGCAACAGCCATGAGCCCAAATGCACACAGTTCCCCCACATCAAAATAAAGTAGTAGTTTTTTAACCTTAGAGCCTTAGGAACATCCACCCCAAACACTACAAAACAATAGCCTCATTACAAGCTTTAAAGCCCTTCAGGAGCCGCACGTGAGATCTGAGTTCGAAGCATCTGTGGTTCAGCATTTTGAGAGAAGACAGTCCTAACATCCCCGGTGAGGAATGAGTGACTGAGCAAATCTGGTGTTTGGCCGAGAGTTTGGGTGATCTTGACGAGCAGATATACTGACTGGGAAGGAAAAGGGGCGGCAAAAGTTCAAGGCTGTCTAAGGCCGGATTGCACCTGATCCCAATGGGAGGGATGGTTGAAAATATAGCCCGTTTAATGTGTTTAAGTGCTTGTGTGTCTGTTTATATGTGTTTTTCCGTCGTGTAAGTGTTTTTCTTTGAGTAATAGTTTAAAGTATAGATTAGGATAGGGTCGGTCAGAGGTGTAACCAGGCTAGAATTCGACTTATTTCTTTTGTTTGTTATTCACTCTTGAGGACAAGCATGTGGTAAGTGTGAGCAGTTTGATAAGTCGCATTCTAGGCCTTGGTCACTGGTCAGTATAACGTGCTTAATTGGATTATATCTGCAAAACAGTTGCTAAAGTGTGCAGGAAAATGGTACCAGTCAGTACGATAGGGGTCGGATAACTCAGGTGAAAATAGCGCCAAAAGGGTGTAATACTGACCAGGATGCATGCCAAAAAAGGCTCGAGATGGAGAAGAAGGATTGCTGGGAAGGATCAACCACAAATAAGGGCAAAAGAGTCATTTCACGAAGAGAGTCTACCCTAAAAAGCAAGGGCAAGCCTCCCTATAAAAGGAAGCCACTTGGAGAGAGAATCATCATCGACATTCACACTTAGTTAGAGTATTCTCACTCGGTAGATCAGTTCCTTCAGCATAATCCAAGATCTTCTCATTCCTCGCCACAGCCATGGTCACCTAAAGTTCCATCAGTCCACCGGAGATTCGCCTTCCATCGTTCCAGCCAGTTTATTTCGCATTCGTAGCAATTTCAATCTTTACTCGCTTTCCTAGTTAATCTTACTTGTTATCTTTTCGTTGGATCTGTTGCATTTTCAGTACTTGTGATCTTTTGAAGTGTTTTGTTTAGATCCAAACGTTTATGCAATGAAGTTGTTTTTTTATGCATCTCTTTCAGTTGAAAGCTGTTTCATTTTGCCAACGTAACTTAGATCTAGTTGTTGCGGTAATTTCTAAATGTTAAAGGGCATGATTTTATTGGGAGTTGCTTGATCTGTGATTGTTAGTTAAGTTGCTGTTTAGATTTAACTTCTGAAGTGAGTAAGTGCGAGATCTGAGTTTACGCGATTCTGCCACCTTGCATGTCGTCCAGTATGTGTAGTTATTGATTTCACTCGTTTAATCTTTGAATTTTAGTGAGTTAATTATGGATCTGAATTGTGAAGTTGTTGATCTGCAAATGTTAACCATGGAATTTGAGTTTGCTTGATTTTCTGCATTCTTGTTGAAGAAGATAACATCCACATCCAAGTTTGGGACCACATTTACTTTTTAGTTACTTTTTGCTTTTGTCCTTTGCTTTTCATGCTGGTACCCTACAGACCTGACAGTGCAGACACCAAACCACCACTTATTCTCTGATTTTCCGTTTAGCCTTTTATAGTAACTATCTACTTTCCACATGTCCCTGAAACACCTTGTCCCCCACTCTCACGTACACAACCACATGTCGTCCACTTTCACACCACCCAGTCAGTAGAGTACCACCTTTAATTCTTGTCTAGGTAGAATCTCAACCCAAGCGTGGTAGCTAACCAACCCCCTCCAGACTATCACCACAATTACCCAAAGCGCATCCATCTCTATGGGATTCGACCCTTACCTCCACTATACTAGCCAGTAGAAGTGGGTTGAGGAATTTCTTTGATGCCAGGTTCAGGCTTAGCCGGGGTTTCTATCCTGATCAGTAGGATACATCCTTGCTTAACACGACACCTGCAAACCTGCGAGCTCATCACACGGCCCTAGGTCGCACATTGCGTGCTTCATTCGAACGTCTCTGATGAAAATTGGGAGTGTGAACACTCCTGGGTCAGTCTTCTTCGGTGGAAGATCACTTGGTTGGATCACCACGGATACATTTTTTGCTTCGACTATCCTTCCTTTCTCAGTGACTTGATCAAGGGCACTAGACTCTCCTTCTGTTGTGACTTGATCAAAGGCGCTGGACTCAGGGCCTTCTTCATGATTGGGTCTGTCTGTGGGTGCTGGAGAACTCGCAGATGGGCTTTGATAAACTCTTTCTGATTTTATAGATACTGCATTGACATTCTCTCGCCCAGTTGGTGGCTGTACTGTAGCCGGAATTTTTCCTTCATACCCCTTAGCTCGCCCATTGACATCGCAACTTGAGAAAGTTGCTTTGTCAGCATCTCCAACGCCGCCCGCTGCTCCTTCTGAGCCTCTTGAATTTCCCGCATCGCATCGTTAGGATGGTGCGGTACTATCATATCTCCCTGGCCATTGTTGGGGTGTCGATTGTATCTTTGATTCGGCGGTCCCCCAGTGTAGTTGGGCTGCGGGTAGTAATATTGCCCATAATGCTCTTGCTGATATTGCAGCTGATTGTGCTGTTGATTTCCAGGATGCAGATTTCCCCGTTGGTGTGGTGGAACGTAGCTGACCATCTGGTTGTTTGGATGCCTTCCCTGGTTGCTTGACTGTGGGGCCTGAAGTCTGTATCCTCAGTTTCCCCCCGATTGTCTACTTGACCAGTTGCCTTGAGGTACGCCTTGTATTCTGTTCCCTCCAGTGTTTGGTCTATCCTGGATCCGAGCACGCCAGTTGGGCTGCCCTTCAGAGGGTTGCATCTGCTGTGTTGAGGGTTGAGGTAGCTGGCTTTGACTCTGATCAGTCCACCTAAAATTGGAGTGGTCTCTCCATGGAGCGTCTCTCTGTTTCCCCTGGATCCAGTTGCCATTCGCATTCCAATGGCCCACGACATTCACTTGAGGTTGCGCCTCTGCCTCAGGAGGAAACTCGCAATAGTAATAGTGATGCTCTTCTGGAGGGGGCGGTGGCGGGACATACTGCGTCTCTTTCGGTGCAGGTGGAGGAGGCAGTCTGGCTTTCTCCACTGCCTCAAGCAGCTTCTTCTCCATCTGCTCAAATCGAGCCTCCAGCTTTTCGTCATTGCGCGCCTCTGCTCTGCTGCGTGTACTGTACCACTTCGGTACTGGCCACGGGACGTCTCGTACGAGCGTTTGGCTTCAATGAGCCTCTCCAGGATGTTCTTGGCTTGGCTGAATGGGGTCTTTGAGAAGTCTCCCTAAGCTGCGAGGTTGAGATCATTCTTGCTATCGACTGTCAGTCCACCGTAGAAGATCGAGTAAATCCCCGCTCCCCCAGCTTGTGGTTAGGGCATGCTTGAAGCAGCCCTTGGAATCTATCCCAGTACTGGCCAAGGGGCTCGTCGTACTCCTGTCTGGCTTCTGTAATCTCCTGCTTGAGGGCACTCGTTTTTAACGCTGGAAAGAAGCGATCGAGGAATATCATTTGGAACTCGGCCCATATTTTGATGGACCCTTCCGGTAGTCTCGATAACCATACTCCAGCTTCACCCTTCAAAACGAAAGGGATGGCTTTCAGCCTATAATCTTCAGACGTAGATCCAGCCGTTACAGGCTGGATATCACAGTATCGACAAAATTCCTCCAGGAAGGCGTACGGGCATTCTTTTGAAAGGCTGTAAAAATGGGACAAAACGGCCAGTACTCCTGACTTGATCGTGATGGTCCGCATCCCAGGAGTAACGGCAATGGCATGTGTGGGCTCCTTCTCGTCATGAGCGTGCAGAGAGCCAATTCCTGAGTCGCTGTCGACGAGGGCCATCTCTTCTTTTGCTTGTTCAAGTGGAGGTGGTCTAGGTGCGTTCTGTTCTCCTTCTTCTTCACTGGTCAGTTGATCAGCGGCTGCTGCTGCGGCTAGTGCGGCTCTGTAACGAGTGGTAACTACGCCGGCTTCCTGGACTCTCCAATGAGCGTTAGTGCCTCTGTTTGTAAGAGGGTGATTCCAGTGGTTGCCGTGGTGGTACCTTCTCATCAACATAAGAAAAAAAAACAAATGAGAAAAGAAAGAAACAAAATTATATACACCTATGCGCTACACACAAACATAAAATAACATCATGCTTCCCCGGCAACGGCGCCATTTTGGCGGACTGGCGAAAATGAGGTTTTTTTTTATTCAAGTTATATGGAAGAGATAACTGAACCGGATGGATCAGTTAGCAAATGTCGTTGCCACTTGATCAAGTTGATCTCGCTTTCGCACGCCACCAATGTAATTTATAAACTCCCAATTTTGCACTACTTTAACAGTAAAGCGGCAAGTTCGGGGTCGATCCCACAGAGAAGCTAGTGTATCAAGTGTGTGAGTAGTGAACAGGGGGTTGGCTGCTGCCACGCTTTACTTTTGGGAGTTTTTAACTACTGATTTTAACTTAGGCAGAAAAGTAACTAACTACTTGCTCAAGGGAACTTTAACTACTGGGTCAAGTAAATCTCAGACTGGAATAAAAATTAACTACTCAAAACAGTAAACACGATGATGAAAACGAAAGCAACTTTGATTAAAATTAAAACTCAGAACAGTACAGCGTGAAATTTAAACTAAACTAACACTTCGAAACTACGAAAGCAAGTCAACCGAGGAGATCCTCGGCGGGAAACGTAAGAATACGCCGACAGATATCAAGTATTCTGCAGCGCTCCTTCAATTGCCCTTTCTAACTAAGCATTACTTTATCTAAGCTATCTAGGGAACTGAACTAGAAAGCTAAACTAAACTAAACTAAAGACGGAAAGTAAAGGATCCCCCATTTTCATGTGTGGCACATCCTCTATTTATAGGCTCGGCACGACCTCCAGCTGGATAACGATCTTGGCAAGGAATATTCGCTCATGCTGAGAGTGAGCGACTCATTGATTGCTACGTGCTCTCCTTCTAGAATGACGACGCTTTTCAGTATCATATTCGTGACTCAGCTCCGTCCTTGCGTCTCATATATCAGCACGTGTCCCCTTCTAGAACGTTGTCCTTGATAACAGAATGATGCGTACCACCAGCTCATAGCCTCATGTGTCCTTCTTCTGGAAACAGTGGTCCCCTCCTTGACTGCTTGATTACTCCCCTTGATCAACTCCCCCGATATTTGCCTTTTTTTGCCTATTGTACTCGCTTTATTAGTTAAGCCTTGTTGCCTTGGTCAAGCGATATTCCTGCATATTTAACACTTGCTTTGTGCGATAAACTGATCAAGTAGCGTACATTTTACCCCTAAACCGATGCATGAAATGAGCCTTATCACTTATGCTATCTAAAGAAAGACAATATCTCAGTGATTTGTATTTCTCAATCTTTGTAGTATATAACATTAAGCACACGTTATTAAATATACACTACTTAGACTTATCAGACTTATCAACATGTACATGTTTTTTGCAACCTTGTTTACATGCTTCAGTACTGGTAGTTAACATCTAGATGTGCTAATATAAGGTGATCTCCAGATATTCAAATTCATCATGATGATATGACAACAATATCAGGACGATATGACATCAAATCGGAGCAAACTTTTCTTGACAAGGAGCTTATTCTGACTACTCTTCTACGTAAATTTGTCCTCCATTGCTTTCCATAAATTATGCGCAGAACTCATTCTTGACAGGTTTTACTCTCTGGACAAACATGATTAAATTGTTCCACAAGATATATAGTCGGGTACTCCAATTTTTATCACCTACATTTCTGATTTCTTTGTTTAATGACAATTTCAATACCTTGCTGGAAAATGGAGTCTAGTGCCAATTAAAGTGGGCTACTTTGGATGATTTTATCGATAAAATAGGGCACTCTCTCCATCCCAAGGAAGATGACCCCTTCCTTGGGCGGCACGAGAATTTTTGCAACTTTTTTTATGCATGAAATGGAGAGAGTAAAGTAAGAGAGATAATAAAGTAGAAATAAATGTGTTTTCTTTTTTAGTAATGGGTCATTTTGGTTTGGACAAACCAAAAAGAAAAGTAAGTCATCTTCGATGGGACATAGGGAGTATAATTTATAAAATTAGCCGAAATAGGACTTTAATACTCCTCCTTCGCATAAAAATATGTACATTTTTTTCATTTGTCCCATAAAAATATTGGCATTTCCATTTATAAAAAATTATCCCAATTTATTTTCTATATATATCTAGTTATTTACAACTTATACCATCATTAAAACACTAATATAACGGGTTTCACTATCCACTAACACCTTACTTTAATAATTTTATCTTAATTCTTACGTGATATCATATGCCTATACTTTTATGAGATGGAGGGATAAATAAAATACTAATCTATACTACTAAAAGGGGCAACTGAATAGAAAGTCAATAATGCCCTTTTTTGGAGGGAAATTGTAAAGATATTTTGTTTACCCTTTTGGTCATTTTGAGAAATTGCAACTATTGGATAGAAAAAAGGCCGCTCCTATTGGGCAATAGTGACTTCTCAAATAAGATTAAACAGTTATATATACCCACACCATTAATTGAATCTGCATTTTAGTGGACTAATTATATGATTTTTTGATTGCAGTCGGCGACAACTCCAAGCCTCCACCGATGGATGACGAGGGAAGCAGGCTGAGGTTGTTGGAACAATTATAAAGCACCATAAAATATAACATAGAAAGAAGGGTGAGAAGAAGAAAGAGGAAGGAGAAAGAGTGTCGGCGGGCAGTGGCGGCGTGAAGCAGACGGCGTAAAGCTGGCGAGTGAACTGTGAGGCACGGGGGTAGAGCAGCGGGACACGGCGGAAGAAGCGGTGGAGTCGCGAGGCGGGCGTGGTCGTGGCGGCTCCGAGTTGAGAGAGAAGAAGAGAGAGCGGTAGGCAGCCGCGGGTGGCTGGCTGAGGTCTGAAGGAGGCGTGAAGCTCGCGGTCAAACTGGCGAGGCACGGCGGTGGAGCGGCAGGGTCGATTTGAGAGAGAATAACAACGAGCGACGGGTGATGGGCGACGGGCCGAGGTCGGCTGGCAGGCGCAAAGCTCAAGGATAAAACGAGATGGTGGGAGGCGAGAGAAGAAGAGGATGGTGGAGAGATGGGTGGCGCAGACTTTAGGGTTTGGGGATTTACTAATTTATGTAGTCTATATTTGGGCTCTATTTAGGGCTTGAAAGATTTATTTACTATGTATGTAGTATGATACTATGACTTTATTTTGAGCTTTAAATGTAATTTTATATTTTAAAGTTTATTAGTTGTAGTAGATATTAAAATTGATATTTTTTTTCATTGAATAGAGTTCAATTGGGGTGTTATACTTTATTATCATGTCTTAAATTATAAATTTCTAATTTCAACTTTTAATTTATTAGATTTTATATGATATGTATTTTGAAAATTAAATTCTTTTTAATTAAATAATTAAATTTATATATTAATTTATTTAACAAATTTTAAAAATTATTAAGAATTATATTTAAAAATAAATTTATGTGTTGTTAATATTTAAGATACATAATTTGTAAATATATCTACATTTAAATTTAGTATACATAGTTAGAATTGAGTTAATTTTAATATATTTTAATATAAATAATATACGTATTTAGTCTTTGGCCATATATTATAAGTATGCTAAGTCATCAAAACTTATAGTGTTGAATATTAATTTGGTGTTTATTACATAAAATTTGCTGCAATTTTATAAATATGAAAGCTATTTCATTTTATTAAAAACTAACCATAAATTAATGTAACTTAGGTTAATAGAGAGAAAGTTTGAAAAAAATTAATGTTTATGTAAAAGCTTATTTGTCATAGGATAGATAAAAAAGATTCGGAGAAAATCTAAAAAAAAAGAAAAAAAAAAGAAAAAAAATTAAATAATATTGATGACATGAAATTAAATGAAAGATAGTTGTCTTCTATTAATAGAAATCTAAAATTATGTAAAGTTCACATATTTTTTTAAGGATAGAGCAAGTATATATATCTAATAGTGTTTCTATACAAATGGGATATGTTTTATTTAATTACACATTTTCTGAAATGGAAACATAATTATTTCTACTTTATCGTATGTCTTACTTTATTATTTAACCACTCAACTAAAAAAAATACTATAAAATCTTTTACCAAATAGAAAATGCTGCACTTAGAGTGACAAGAGAGAATTACATTTTTTTAAAGTGTACATTATGATATTAGGTTTTGTTTATGTTGAATTGTTTAAAATTTATATTGATTAAGTGAAAATTATATGTCTCGTGCTATGCACGAGTGTTAGAGCATCCATAGTGGTCGGCGGACAAGCAATAGCCCAGCCATGCCACATCAGCAGCACTAAATTCCTCATGCCACATCAGCTTGACAAGCAACTGGACAAGCAATAGCCCAGCCAGAGCCTTGCCACATAATCAGCACTAAAAATAAATAATTAACAATCACACAAAATACTGAATTAAATTCACGCCACATATACGGGAAAATTCGATAATTTCATTTAAATTAAAAAAAGGTACATAATTTAACAAAATTACATAATAATAAAAAATTACATTATTTAACAAAATTACATAATTAAAAAAAACCCATCGTCGTGCAGTCCTCCGCGCCCACAACTCTTCAATTAAATCCTTTTGGAGTCGAATATGAGCATCCACTTGGCGCAAAATAGGAAGGAGAAAGAGTCCTCCGCGGCCGGCTTCATCGTGAGGTACCCCGCTTCGTACGTTCGGGGCGGCCGCGCCGTGGCTTGGACCGGCTTCATTATCGTCGTTGGCCCAACTAGTCAGTTGTACACCTCCATCTTCGACAATCATGTTGTGCTTGATAATACAGGCATACATTATATCAGCAATGCAGTCGACATGCCACAAACGCGTTGGACTCCTAACTGCCGCCCATCGAGACTGGAGCACACCAAATGCGCGCTCCACGTCCTTGCGCGCCGACTCATGTCGTGCCATAAAGTAGGCCTTCCTCTCATCTGATGCGCATCGGATCGTCTTCACAAAGACGGGCCACCTAGGGTATATCCCATCCGCCAAGTAGTAGCTCATATCATGTTGGTTGCCATTGGCGACAAAACTGATGGCCGGACTGACGCCCTGGCACTGCTTGTTGAAAAGGGGCGACGAGTTGAGGACGTTGAGGTCGTTGTTCGAACCGGCTACCCCAAAATACGCATGCCAAATCCACAGCCGGTAATCAGCTACGACCTCGAGGATCATCGTGGGATTCTTTCCTTTGTAGCCGGTCGTGTAGAACCCTTTCCAGGCAGCAGGGCAGTTCTTCCACTCCCAATGCATACAATCTATGCTGCCTAACATACCCGGGAACCCATGCTTCTCCCCGTGCATCTGCATCAGCTCCTGGCAGTCTTCGGGGGTTGGGCTTCAAAGGTACTGCTCACCGAATATTTCAACCACGCCCTGATAAAAATATTTCATACATTCAAGGGCAGTCATCTCGCCGATGTGGAGGTACTCGTCCCACATGTCTGCCGCGCCTCCGTAGGCCAGCTGCCTGATTGCCGCAGTGCACTTTTGAATAGGTGTGTGGTCGGGTCTGCCAGCCGTATCGTGCCTGAAGCGGAAACACAGATATCGACGCTCCAAACCGTCGGCAATACGCATAAACAGGGCCCTACTCATCCTAAAACGCCGCCTGAAAAGGTTGGCGTTAAACCGCGGCTCCGGTGCGAAGTAGTCTTCGTATAGCCGCTGATGTGCAGCTACGTGATCCCGGTCAATCACTGCTCGGCGGTGGACAACGGGTCGAGGTTGAGGTACCGCCGGCTGTGAGGCCCGTTGTAGCAGCCGGTCTATCTCTCGGGACGTATAGGCATCCAAATGTTCGTTCAAACACCGTTCGTACTCCTCAGCATCCCCACCACTACCACTACCACCCGCGTTACTCATTTCGCGTTGTTGTTGATCTTGTACAGAAATTAAGATAGAGAGAGTACTCGTTAAAACAAGTAGTGCGAATGAAAATATCGTGCAAATCGCGTATATATAGTGTTTCGAAAATTAAAAAAAAAATCGCTCGTCGGTTCCTCGCCGATCGGGAGGCTGCAATAGCGGCGAGAGAATCGGCGAGCGCCCGGGAATCGGCGTACCCTCGCCGAAATTCTCCCCGATTTGACGCTCGCCGGCTGCAATAGTTCGGCGAGCCGTTCGGCGAGCGCAAAAAATCGGCGAGCCGCTCGCTCGCCGACCACTGGAGATGCTCTTAATACTAGTGTCGTACTAAAACAAAATAAGGGAAAGAATTCAAATGTTCATAGGCCTTAGTAACGATTGCATGCGGTTACGCCCTGTTGTCTTGGCCCGGCCCAATTTGAATGTAAACTCGTTATGCGAAACGTATTTATATCATCAATTTTATGAAAGCTTAAGAATTTTTCTTCCTTTTGGTTCCATCGTCTGATGATGATGATCTTCAACGTGTTTGATCTACTTCTCCTGATTTTGGCTCTGACCTCTCCCGTCGGAGGAGAATCGCCGACGTGCTTAGCGGTGTACCGAGAAGGCGGCGCGACGGCGGTTTTCCAATCCCCAAAATGCCCTCGCTGGACCCTCTCGAATTTCAAATCCCAGTCCAATCGGCGACTGGAGTCGCGGTCAATGACGTGTCAGTCGTCTACACTCCAAGGCCGCCGGAAATCACAGGAGGATCGCACTCTTTGCGCTGTCGACCTTCGCATCCCTTTTCCAGGTACCTTTGTGCTTAAAATTACGTCTCTGGGGATTTCGGTGATTGAATACTCCGTTATTTTGTTATTGTCAAGGTCCGAAGGGGGTTGAGGAAGTTAATGTTGGGATAATGGCGGTTTTTGATGGACATAATGGTTCGGAAGCTAGTGAAATGGCATCTGAGTTGCTGTTGGAGTATTTTGTGCTGCATACTTACTTTCTTCTGGATACTACTTACTCTTTCTTGTCGAGGAATTTGATGAAAAGGCTGCCGGATAAAATGGAAGATGCTGCTGGTTTCCAGAAGATTCAATACGAGGATATCGATGGCCGAACTCTGAATCTTGGGAGGTCTCTCTTTTCTTGTCGTGCTAAGAGTACTCTGGGTTAAGATAGTGAGTTAATTTATGTAATTAATAATGTGCGTGTAATTATAAGCTTCTGTCTGTAGTTAAGATGAGAGTGTGCTGCTACTTGAACTAAATTTGGATGACTTCTTACCATATGTATACATCTATTTGTTCATGTGTTTTTCCATTTATTTGGACTCTTTATATGTAAGATTCGTAGGTTCAAATATGATGAGTGTATGCTATGTTTTCTTCGTTTACATTGTGTTTTCCTCCTGTCCTTTCAGTTGATATGGATGAGGAAGATAATAGTAAACGGAACTCGTTTTTCAGGTTCAAGGTGACTTTGTCAACTATTTTAGATGGATCTTTACCCTTTGACCTGTTGAGGGAAGCATTGTTAAGAGCAATTCATGACATTGATGCAAAGTTTGCTATGGTGAGTTTTATTTAGGTAATTGAAGATTTAAGGTACTGGTCATCTGCCATTTTCTTATGTGGGTATCTGGTCAATGAAGGATGCATCAAGATACAACCTGAGTTCTGGCACTACTGCAGCCGTTGTACTCCTAGCAGAAGCTCAAATTCTAGTTGCAAATTTAGGTGACTCGAAGGCATTTTTATGCTCTGAAGTATATCAGTCTCCACCTGAGAATAAAGGTTTGACCATACTTGCCGTTTAAATAGAATCAATTTACTGTTTTATGCTGCCCTATATATTAGCAGAAGACTACTGATTCACTTGGACCATGTAATATGTTAATAAAATCAAACTTCTTACAACAGTTTCTTAAAGTTTTTCATCTATGTTTCTTGAATTGAGGCGAACTCCTGTTTCTGACTTACAATTGGTGTTGCGAACTGTAGCAACTGTATTTAGGATTATCAAGCAGAGAAGGGCTGAGGGTGTTTCTTTATCTGTAAATGAACGCAATCAGTTAAAGCAAATGGCGACTAATGGATGGACAGTGTTAATTGCTAAGGAGCTTACAAATGATCACCATCCTGACAATGAAGTAGAAAAATCCCGGGTTGAATATGCTGGGGGCAATATTTCAAAATGGGCTGGTGTAGCTCGAGTCAATGGCCAATTGGCTGTAACCAGAGCAATCGGGGACATTCGTTTTAAAAAGTACGACTATTTCTTTTGCGAGGAGCCTTGGATTTATTTTGACACATGCCCTTCATATTGATAAGTGACCTTGAACCAAGGGACTTAATCTTTACAGATATTCACTCTACACTTTAAAAGAAATGACTGGAAACTGACCAGATCATTCTTTTTATCATGCTAACAGCTTTGGCGTAATCTCAGTGCCTGAGGTGACAGATTGGCAACCTTTGTCAGGCAATGAAAGTTATATTATTACTGCATCGGATGGTGTCTTTGAAAAGCTTAGCCCCCAAGACATTTGTGATATACTATGGGAACCCCTTGCTGGCTTCACTCTCCGGGAGAAACTCAATTCTACGTGTTCAAACTCATTGGCTGATTGCATAGTTAATGCTGCTTTTGAACAAGGAAGTATGGATAACTTGGCAGCTCTAGTGATTAACATGAGAGCAGCAGGTTCCATTGCGACTTTTGGGGGCAGGATTTACAAAGAACCTGATTACTTGGGAATAGTAGATGAACGGAAGATCTATGTGAACTCAGGTGATCTCTTTTCTCGAAGTAGTTTACATTTTCTCATTGTTTAGGATAATCTTTATACACTTACAAAAATGATAAATATCTCATCCAAGATTAGGTCTAAACATGGTGTGGCTAAATTTCTATGACATCTTGCATCTTCTTATTTCTTGTTTAAATTCACTTTTTGCATAGTAATATTCACAGGCATATATTAACCATTATTTCGGTTGCCCCTAATTATGAAAAATATGTTTAAAAGCTCACAACTCAGTGCCAGGAATTCTCGAGGAAATAGTTGAAAAGCTTTCTGAAATTTTTTTAGATAATTACATGCTTCTTATCATCATTTTATTCTTACAGGGGATTGAAAAAGTATGATTTGACTTTGTAATTGTTACTTGATTTGCCACTATTATTGTTAGCAAAACTTGAATAACTTGGGCCCGTAGCAGATCTGAATTGATGAATTAATAAAGGCTTCATATGATTTTTTGAGTATGTACAAGTGTATATATAGAGGCTCAACAGATTGAGCGATAAACCTAGAAACTAATAAAAAAAATCCTACACTAGTTAAGGGAACAATATAATGAGGAGATCTGGAATATAATACCAGAATCTCCATCATTACAGTGTACGTTCACAGTTTGTGACTTAGCTCCTCAAATTTGCACATGGGCAGGGCTTTGATAATTATACATGCAGTTTGAGACTTAGTAGGGTAGTAGGGGTGTACACAAGTTGTATAACTGAGTCTTAAATCTTCTCAGGAATGAACTGTCGATCTATCTCAATGTGTTCTGTTTGACATAAAGAACAAGTTCAATCTTTTACGGAAGCAAATAGGTCCCTGTCCATGCATGCTGCTGTTTTTAAATACAAAAATATTTCTCAATTAGTAGCCCATATTATTCAAGCAATCGGTTTTCAGCTGCCTTTGGTTTCCCAAGAACCATGACTATTTGACCTAGTTATGATGCTGTTTCAAGGTTATTCATGTTTGTCTGGTTACCATATGTATGGTTCTCATTTCTGACTTTTGAGTCTGTAATCATATTTTAACAATCTGTATCTGAAATCTGATCTGCTCCTTTATCATTTGTCTAGCTGATGCCAACACCTCAATACTCGCAGAACTGCGGCCGCTTCCAGATGTTACCAAGTTTGATAGATTACTGGTAAGTCCTAGAACAAGAAATACAATCTTTATCCTCTATTTCTGTTAGCAACTTAACTTTTTTGTCAATTTTTTTTCTTGTTTCTTTCCCAATTTTACTGAGTCCACTGTCCTACAGTTATTCTGTCCTTTTAAGCTGGTTTTATTTTCGACAAGTCAAATGTTTGTCTATCAGAAGAAATTATTTCATTCTTGTGATAATATGGTATGGGGCTACTGCTTATGCACATGCACATGCACATGGTGATTTAGCCAAAGGATTAGGACAAGATTTAGATCACTTTTCACAAGGATAACTGAATGTCATACTTATTTCTTTCAGGTGATGTTCACCACTCTTTTCAAAATAAATTAAGAGGGAATCACCAGAAACCTAAAATCACCAGAAACCTAACAAATAAATAAGAGATGCATTAAGAATTTAAGATGCTTTTGAGCTGCATACATCAATATTTGTATTTGGCTTTTGATGCAAATACTTTTATATAGCTTTACTGTTTGTTTCTTTTGTTTGTAACCTGTTGTTCATAAGCAAATTAGACTTATTCCTTCCATTTTCAGTTATCAATCTTACTTCAAAATGATCAAAGAGAGAATTGTATTTTATGGTAATTTGGTTCTTACTACAGGTTGAAGGAAAACACAACAATTTTAGATGCTTTTATTTATCTGAGAATCTTGATGTAAACGATGATTACACATTTTGGATCCACAAAGATGCCCGTGAACCTGTGTCGGAACAATTAACTGCTTTAAGTGGTGCACATCAGTTTACCTGGAGTAAGTTAAAGTTCCATTTTCATGAAAATGAATTGGCTCTGATGCTCTCAAAAAGTGGCATATGTGTTAGTTTTTTCACGGACAACGCCACTTGATAAAATATGTGGAAACTTGGTAAAATTTGGGTGCAAACTTGATATGCAGGCCGGCCTATAGATTTCTACAGTGATCAGCACACATGCATGCACTTTGGGTCATATATTGATGATGAGAAAGATCACTGCATGAGCTCTGATGGCTTTGCAAGATTCCTTGGTTTTCTGGGATCAATTCCTTTGCACAATTCTGGTCAAAGTGAGCATGCGACATCAGACACAAGGTGGGTGAGTTCTCTAGTGAAGCTAGTAACCTTTCTCTTAATGCTCCAAGGGTGAAAGGACATTTGGGACTTTGACTAGATGCTGATGTTGATATGAACTGAGTTAGTTAATTCTGTCATTTGCAGATGTTATTCATTTTACAGTCTAGTTATTTAAGAAGCAGGGGCTTATTCGTAAGCTGATGCATTAGGTAGTCAAGTTAAAATATTAGGTCGACGTATTATTTTACACATTTTTACATGACGACAGTTCCATGATAAAATGCTTAGTAAGTGTAACTGTATGAGTTTAAGTATACCTTACTGGGTCCCTCATTTTTTTGGTTAATTTCCAGTTGACAACTCATTTATAACTTTGTGAATTGGATATGGCCATGTTTTTCAGGTCATAGTTGTTTTTCCTGGTAAAGGTTGGTTTGTTTCTTTTAGAACCTGAATGAGCCTATTGACATAGTCTGGATATGACCTAGATGTATGTTGAATAGAGCAGCTGTTCCAATATCCCTAAACAATAATTGTATTTAATATGTGTCATTTTGTCAATTAGCCAATAATGTTGTTATGTATTTTGAATATTTGCATGCCTTCACTCTAGGTACATACTGAAGAAGAAGTTTGATCGTGGAGCATACGGTGAAGTTTGGCTTGCTTTCAATTGGAACTGTTCTCAACTTGGTAAGAGTTCCCAAAGGAAGTTTGTAGAAGAAAATGGTTTCTACAGAAATGAGAGAACTACTGTGCATAACGAAAATGAAGATACAAATATGTTCTTTGAAGATTGCAAAAGAGGCAATTCTGATGATAACATGTTCATTTTGAAGCGGATAATGGTACATAATCAAATCCGTTATCTTCTTTCGATGTGTTTTTACTTGGTGTATCTCAATGTTTTCATAATTACATTTTGAAGCAGATAAGGTGCACTGTGCTAGTTTTCTTGATTGCTATTGCCTCAATCTTTTGAATGTTAAGGTTCTAGGCAACCTTTTCAATCTCATACTCATATGACAAACTTCTTCATAAGAAATTTTAGAAGATTTCACTCTGCCACTACAGTACACTCAAACCTATATTAAGAAATGGTTAACATAGAAAATGAACAAACAAAACATAAGATAATACTTGCTATTATGGAGTTGGAATCATTTATTTTCTTGAAGATGCAGTTCTAAACTACATAATTACATGAGAACAACCCGAGGTAATTTTGGTGAACAAAATAGTGATGAAATATGCAGGGGGAATATAGTCCTTCGATGCATCCTAGGAGAGTTGGTAGTGGTTCAGTTAATCAAGAGAAGAGGTCAAGTTTCCAATATCTTACTGCCCTACTTTCCATTGGTTAGAGAATTTAAAGTTTTCTAAGAAAGGAGAAAAACTGAACTAAATTAAAGTCATTAAGCACACGTGAGAATCACGTTCATTTGAAGTTATAATTCCTGATTTTTTTCTCCCCAATATGTACAAGGCTTCCAACATATCTTAATGCCTAAAACTTGAGTAGGATTGTCCTTGAAGCTATTTCCACTTTTATAATTTTGGAGATTTAATGATTGGATTTCCATTCTACATTTACTAGACTAAATTGAGGCCTCTCTTGTATTAGCTTAGGGAATTGTGAACAGGCTAACAAAAAAGTAGAATTAATGTAGAAATGGGCCACCCACCCCCTTAAAGACCTTATAAAAGGGCAGGGTTATCAAATATATATAGAAGAGACATGATCATTACCAAGTCGATGTGAGAAAAGCAAGAGGGATCTCAACAATAGGAATTCTTTCCTGGCTTATTTTTCCAAACACTTGTCAAGATCTTATAAGCCACTAAACAACTTTATAAGATGTTTTAAAGGAGCTTATAAGCTCAGCCAAACACCCCTATGTCTTTGTTCGATGATTGCCTTCATCTTTATCTAGTCTTCATTGTAGAACTGAGTATCTTGCTGGGTGATTGTCTTAGGCATATGTTTTGCTAATTTGAAGGACATGTCAGTTTTTTCAGTTAGTTGACATATATAACTCAAAAGATTGAGTCAGCACTGGGTGTCAAGAATAGTAAAATGTACTCTTATTTAGATGCCGAGATTGCAATCAATGTAAAGCAGTCAATGTTGGAATTTGAAGCGTCTGAAATTCTAATTTTTAAATCAGCAATCTGAATAAGTACGCTATTGGAACATTTTCTGTATTCTCTTTTTATGGGGATTGTCAATATATTTCTTAGTCGCTTTGTGTTTGATTAATTTATCTAGCAAAATGCATCGGTATATGGATAATATACTGGCAACTGGGATCTTACTTAGTCATTAGTCATCAAATGGTTGATATTACAATTTGCGGTTTCTATGTGCAGGTTGAAAGAGGAATTGGTGCTTACTTGAGTGGGTTACGAGAGAAATATTTTGGTGAAATCTTCTTAAATGCTTCCAATTCTCTACAAGGTTCATCACCACCTAGAGAGCCAGATTTCTGGAAATTATCACATTGCAGTACACATGGCTCTGGAAATGTAAATAAATCAGTTAATCGGGACACTGAAGATTCCTCAATTCCTGAAGATGTGAATTTTAGGGAAAAAAGATTGGGTGAAGCTGCAAATGAAGAAGGACTAAATCACATTGCTAGATATGTTGAATCTTTTGAATCACGGTCTAACGAGATATGGCTTGTGTTTCATCATGAAGGTTTTTCCTTGTCAAAACTTCTGTATACTGCAGAAGATGTGGTCAGTGATGCTGACAAAGAAAGAGGCAATCATGGGAAGCGCATTCAGATATTACGTGCTTCAAATTGGTGGCACTGGTTGAAGACAACAGAAGCTGGACAAGAGGAATTTCGTGATATAATATGGCAGTTGGTAAGCTAGTATTATTTACTTAAGTAGTAGTACATTAAGAAGCATGAATACCCTCTGTTAGTTACTTGTCTCTAGAGGTCTACAATGATTAAGGACCACTGACTTGATGTTCTGAAACCTCAGCGCATAAAGTGGTTTAAAACAAATTAGAAAAAGGAAAACTGGTGGTTTATCCCTCCAACGGTGAACATATGTTGGCCGTTCATTAAGATTGATTAAAATATCTTGACCATTGAAGCATTAATCCAAATATAAAAATAAACAATTCGAAGATATTAAAAGGAAAATCTGTAACCCATCTTCAAACTGAAACCAAACACTTATCGGCCGTGGTTTCGGTTACAGTTCATAACCATCTCCCATGGTATGGTTTTACTCTCATAGTCAAACAGTTTGGTTCCGGCTTGTCTGAACAACTGAACACGTCTGCCTGTCTCATAACAATAGAGTCCAGATACACCTTGGCCTTGAAATAGTTTAGAATTTTAGACCATATGATTAATTAAATCTAAAAGAAGGCGGTGTTTAATTATAAAATAGAATCCGTGATTCTCACTTCAGCCCTGTGATTCATCACTTTGTGTTTTGTTTAGTTGATGGCGCTTAAGTCCTGCCATGATCGCAACATCACTCACAGGGACATCAAACCTGGTAAGAAGGCGTATGAGGTTTGTACTTTATTTTGCCTAAATTTCACAGTTAAAAATCTAATCAAGGATGTCATATGTTATCTTGCAAGAAAACATGGTAATATGCTTCGAAGACCAAGACTCTGGAAGCTGCTTGACATCAACTCCAAATAGTAGCGAGAACTGCACTACTAAAATGTACTCCCTCCTTCCCACTCAAGATGCCCACCTTTCCTTTTTAGTTTGTCCCATTGAAGATGTCCACTTTCTATATTTAGAAATAAATCCCTCTCTCCTTTCTCCTCATTAAAATATTCAACTACTTTTTTCACTCTACTTAACTCCACCTAACAACTCCTCCTAAGATCCCGTGCCACTCAAGAATGTCGACATCTTGAGTGGGACGGAGGGAGCACTGATTTTTAGTATATTTTATCTTTGTGTTTCAGTATCTTGGTTCATAAAAATTGATAACCGTACAGTCTATTTTACTGCCAAGATATTCACGACCTTTCCTTTAAGCTATCTGCTTTAGTTGGACTGCATTCTGCAGTTATTCATTTGCACCACATATCTAGCATATAAATCCAATGCATACTATTATACAGTGTTCCATATTTTGTTGTACAAATGATTTTCTCTGGTTATCCCTGTAAAACAAGCATTCTTGTTGGTAGGCAATTGTTGAAAACTTGCATTACTAAGTTCTGATGTATTGATCAAACCAAATGTGTTTGATTTCTCGGACTAGTGTCTGACGCTCTTTTCTTACCAATTGCAGGCGCATTATTGACTTTGGTAGTGCTGTGAATGATTTCACAGTGAAACATTTTTATGGATCTCTTGGACCATCGAGGTAATACATTCTCTAGATGGCATGTTACTTCCATCCCTCAAGTGTATTTTATAGATCTTATACAGAGGAATGAATCAAAGCTAGTATAGATTAGAAAGCCACACTTGTAATTCTGAATGATTTGGTTTTGAGGTTATTTCTACCTTCTTTAACTGTCTTACAGAAGCATAATTTATAGGTTAGAACCACCAGTTTTCTCTCATTCTTACATGCTATCCAATTTATCTGTGGATGCATCTTCTATGTTCTTATTTTGCTAATTAACTGTGATTTGCTTTCAACCTACAGCAATGAACAAACGTCAGGGTATGCTCCTCCGGAAGCTTTTCTGAATGTCAGCTGGTATAAGGGGCCTTCAACTGTTACATCAAAGTATGTTGGATTTTCTTTTTATTTGTATTTTGCATTTCCATACTTACATTTCTGTGAGATGAGATGGATAATTAATTGGACAGATATAAACTGATTTCTCTTTCCTTATATCCGAATACCCTTCCTCCTCTGTTAAGGTGTGTAATAATTATCTGTGATTCTGTGCTTGAGAAACTTTTCCGCGTAACTCGGTATCAAATCTATAAGCTTGAATGCATGCATGCATGCAATCCTGTTGTTTCTGCCGTTAAAAAAACAAACATTCTATTGTAAGCTGGACTTTTTAATCATTTCTTAGACTCTCAAAAAATAGTTTGTTGGAATGTCCCAGTATCTCAATATTTAGCTAATCGTATATGTGTCTCATTGTCAAGAGGAATTAGTAAACAACTATCTGTTTTATTCTTCATGGTCTCCATTTATATGGTTATTTTCTGCTCAAGGCTCTGACTGTTGGCATTACTTTTCTCAATAGCATTGGTTGTCTTGTGAGAAAACAATTCATCATTGTAAATGCATTCCATAACCAGTATAATAAAATTATAGCAACACCGAGAATCATGTTATGCATCCATTACTCTTTTATATGCAATGTGATTGATCTTTTCAGTGTTGTTCCTTGGCAGGTATGATATGTGGAGTGTTGGTGTGGTAATCATGGAGATGATCTTAGGATCACCAAATGTTTTTCAAATAAATTCTAAAACGCAAGCACTTCTTGATCAACAGCTCAAAGGTTGGAATGATAACTTGAAAGAGCTTGCGTACAAGTAAGAACAATGTATTAATTTGAGCTTCGTTACAGTCCCTTCAGATATAGATTACAATCTTGTTGTGCTTGCATACGACTGGACTCTAGCTCAGGCACTTCTAGGTTGGTGTTGACACCACATCATCAGAAGTTTAACCTTATGAGTGTGACTCTCTTAACATGGAAGGTTTTTGTGCTCGTCTAATCTTTGATTGTCATCGGATGAAGCTTCCTTCAAATCACCACATCTAGAAGAAAAAACCACCTGCAATTGTGGTTACATGCTATGTAATAGCATATGTACTAATGTGACACAATAGTATAATAAGCTAACACAACTAAACAGGATAAGCTAATAGTAAAACATACATATATAAGAAATTTGACTAAATATAGTATTTTCATCACTTCATAAACACAACAAATTACACAAATCAATCTATTGGTGACTTATTAAACAAATTTCTATGTTTCTGAAATTCAAATATGCCCCCAATTTTTTCTTTGACTACAAATATCTCTATTGACTTGGTTATCGATGGGTGTTTTTTGGCAACTGGAAACAATTAAAAAATATGTTTCTCGATGCCAGGCTTAGATCATTGATGGAAATGTGCATCTTAATCCCTGGAATTTCCTCAAAGCTCCATCAGAATGGGGGTACAAATAGCCAGGTGAGCTTTTTTCTCCTTTTGAATTCTGAGTCCAGGTCCCATATGGCTTAAGTGGATGTCAAATGGCTCTTTTGTTGGGGTAAACCGTAATCATCCCACTTCATGTTTTATGTTTTGATGTCTCTAGAATGTCTTTTTTAACAGTTTCCATTCTTAGTCTTGCAATTAAGTAATGTGCATGATAAATTACGTCACATGCCAACAAAAATGAGATTAGTTTCACACATAGATCAAGTATCCAACTTACAACAAACTCTCAGTAAGACAGCATATTATGTTTCAAGTTGCCAAAAACTGGGATTCCAGAATAAGAACTTTATATTATCAGCTGTTGAAGGTTATTATGTGCATCCAAAGAATGAAGATTTTGTGGCTTGTGTACAGAGTTCTAGTTCACCAGTTCCGTGGAAGTGTTCTGAAGAGTATTTCTCTTATCTAATCCGGAGTAGAGATCCTCTTCAATTAGGGTCAGACTTCTCTTTCCCTTTATTTGGTGCATTTTAGTTGATGGGTGGGTTGACCTGACTGTTTAACATTTTTGATTTTTCCTTTTCCCTGTATTAGATTTCCAAATATATGGGCTTTGCGTCTAGTACGTGGCTTACTAGAGTGGGATCCTGTAAGTTTTCTCTTCAGTGGTTTAGTTTTTTAAGTCATTTCTACAAAAAGTTACCCTGGATGATTCAATGAATTCTTACAAATACATATGATGTGTTTGTCATCTTAATGTTAGTTTGGTTATTCCATCAATGCAGTTACTCATGTTGAGTTTTTAAATCTGAACTTGTGTTGATCGTATGAATTTCTTACACATGGGATTTGAATCAGGAGAGCCGGCTGAGTGTTGATGATGCTCTGAAGCATCCTTACTTTACATCAGCTTCTTAAGGATTGTCATCCTTATTCATTGATGTCCTTAATTTTTGAGGGGAGAAGAGAAGCAAGTATGAAGCCAGTTCTAACGTACAGGAAGCTATCCCCATTTTCCATCCAAATTTCAGGTTCTTCTTCTCGTGGATGGAAAATATCAATTTTGGTAATCGTTTGCCCGTATGGAGCAATGGTTCCTAGCATCAGAGCTGTGGCCTGCCAGGTGGGATCCGAGCCAATGGTTCATCGGTAAGTTGATGCAAAAATAGCATTATGTTCCAAAGCTAATCTAAACACGAACCAATATTTGCTTTTGGCCAAGCAAAGTCTTGAAATCGAATGAAAGCTGCTACCAGATAGATGGAAGTGAAAAATCAGAAGGAAGCAGAAGAGTGTTGTTAAGGGGAGAGCTTTATTGCTTGTGTTTGTCTTGAATCCTTCAAAACATTCTACTTGTAGTCCAATACTAATATTACCACTCTGTTACTACACTTTCCAATTTTCAATTCTCAAGTGCTTTCAACTTCTCGTTTTTCTTTCTCTAAATAATTACCAAACATTAAAAATTAAGTGGAGTTATTTATAAAAAAAAACCATTGGAGGGGCTTGTGATGTTGCATAACACACACAGGGATTTCTTTTTATTATCAATAAATGGCGTAGGTGGAATGATTATAATTGCACGTTGCTTGTTTTGTTGGTCTTGAATCTTGATTGTTTATGCGCCACAATAAAAATCCACGTACTCTTATAAGTTACTAAAACATTAACAATTCATCGAATATAATTTGGCATCCAATTATAAGTATGCAGTGGTTAGCACTTCAATTGCTCATAAGCGAAGCAGTTGAATCCAGTCTCCCATTTCAATATTTCTTTCTAATTATTTTTTGCCGTTGTTGATTATGGTTTGTTATACAGTAATTAGGGAATTTAATTTAAACTTTATTAATTAACAAATGATTATTATGGTTGATAAATCCTTATAGAATTATAGTGTTTAAGTTTCCGAGCTCCAAATTTTTTAAATGGATACAAGAGACCAGTGGCGAACCCATAATTTCTGTTCTGGGAGGGTCCCAATTACTATTAACAATTATAGACTTATATAACTAACCAATTTTGGACTTCAATATAATGAAAAACATAAAATGTAAATGATTATGATCGTGACCTACCATAAATAGTACTCCTATAAGAGTTTGATTTACATATTTGGAATTTTACCTATTTGTTTTAGGTAAATACTACTGATTATATTAGTATTTCTACCAACAATGAATATGTCACCCAACAAAATTTCTTCAACGCGCTGATCATGACACGACTCACCAAAATTTATACTCTTATTTTGCATTTCTTTTACATATCCGCAATATATGCCACATCATCGCCTCCCCTATAAAGTTATCGAGCGTAAATAATATATTTATATAACATATTTTTATTAAAAAAATCCATTTAATATTTTATGGACACTTAAGAAATATTATTACATGTGAATTGAATTTTTTTGGTTGGGATACAAATGTAAATATTTGAAAATGGAGTGCTAGTTTGTAATTAACCATATGTTAGTATTTGCAATTACAAATATTGATGCAATAAGTTACACTTGGTTAGTATTTTTTCAAACTGTAAAGTCCACTATTGGTGTTTATAAGCTTTTTTACATTTATTTGTTGATTTATTTTCCTTTTTGGTAGTCTAGATTACTAATTATTTACTTTTTCACACAATAAGATTTGTAAACTTTATGCCCAACGGCATAAAATAAGTGGGAATTTTTTGAACACTGAAGAAAATGAAAAAAAGAAGAGAGAGAGAGAGAGAGAAAAGGGAAAAAGTATAAACTTTTCTTTTACCAAAACGAGAGAGGAGAAAGTGAAGACTGTAGTTTTCCCCCCTTTGGATTCCATTCCCAGCTCTTGGATCCAAACGCCTCAGCTCACTTCCCGATTCTTGGTTTTCTGAAATGGAGACCAATAGAGTGACGGTTCCGCTCTTGATTTTGGTTTAGTTTCGCTCCCTTTTGTGGATTGGTTATTTTTCCGATCTTTTTATGAGATTTGTTGGGCAAAATGTGGTTTTGGTTACATTTCTGGTAGAGATCTTGCGTCATTTTTATTCATCTTTTCAGATTCCACTTGTCTATTTATGCTGCTCAGGGTTTTCTCCTGAACTTCAATTTAAAGGGTTTGAGTTTTCTTTTCTTATTTTGAATTAATTAGAATTGCTGGAAAGCCCAACTTTAGGTACTGTTGAAGTTATTTGAATTGTGTTGAAAAGCTTGGATTTTTTGTTGCTTCAGGAGAGATAGTGACTGATATGTGAAGGAATTATTTTCTTCCTTTTCTACGTATATATATTCTCCAATTCTTCTCTTTACTCTTCAAGAGTAAATAAGTTATTGCTATTGTGGAGATCTGGGACCTTCTTAATATCTTTTGTCCCATGAGGGCTCTTTTTCCTTCAGAGTCATGTAAAGAACCATTTCACAGTTCTATCAATCCTCAGTCATGGCTCCAAGTGGAAAGAGGCAAACTCACTAAATTCGTGCCGCAGTCTCCTTCTTCGATGTGAGTAGCCTAACCTTTTACATCAAGTTGAGAGTAGCATATGTGTCTGTTTCATGTGACTAATTGATAAGATTAGCATATTAAGCTGTGCCATGCTTGATGTGATTGAATATTGAACAAGGTTTAACATGTTTGTAGAGAATAACATTTGTTTGTTTGTGTGCGTGTTTCGTATTATGACCAATTAATTTTGCATTAGGTTACTTCCTGCTTGACTTGATTGAATATTGAACAAGATTTAACATTGTTTGTAGAGAATCCCTTATCAAGGTTCCCGAACCTTCAATTCTTCCGTTCTATAAGCCTGTTGATTATGTTAAAGTGCTAGCTGAAATTCATGAAGAACTTGAGTCATGTCACCCTACAGAAAGGTCAAGTCTTTACTTGCTGCAGTATCAGGTCTTTAAAGGCCTTGGTGAATCAAAATTGATGCGTAGAAGCCTTCGGTCAGCTTGGTCGAAGGCAAGTACGGTTCACGAGAAACTTGTCTTTGGAGCTTGGTTGAAGTACGAGAAGCAAGGTGAGGATATAATATCCGACTTGCTGTCCTCTTGCGGAAAATGTGTTAAGGAGTTCGGATCCATAGATATTGCGTCTGAGTTCCCTGTGGTTGAAACTCGAAACTCTCTTGGAAAAGTAAACAGCACTAATCTCCGACGTGTTGTCTCTTTTCAAATTGGCGATGAGAGAATAACATGTGAGAGGGATAAGATTGCTGGACTTTCTGCTCCATTTCAAGCAATGCTAAATGGCTGCTTCACGGAATCGGTTTGTGATGACATAGATCTTTCGGAAAACAACATTTCCGCTGCAGGGATGAGAGCAATCCACATTTTCAGTGAAACGGGAAGTTTAAGTGAAGTGGCTCCGAGTCTTTTGCTGGAAATTTTGGTATTTGCAAACAGATTTTGCTGTGAAGGCCTGAAGGATGCTTGTGATAAGAAACTTGCTTCTTTGGTTTTATGCAGGCAGGATGCAGTGGAACTCATTGAATTCGCTCTCGAGCAGAATTCTCCTTTACTAGCTGCCTCTTGTTTGCAAGTGTTTCTGCACGAGCTTCCTGACTCATTAAATGATGAACAGGTGGTTGAACTGTTTTGCAGTTTGGATAGGCAGCAAAGGTCAATAATGGTTGGGCCTGCCTCATTTTCTCTGTATTCCTTGTTGGCTGAAGTTTCCATGAATTCTAATCCCTCCTCAGACAGGGCAGTTCTTTTAGTTAAGCAGTTGGTAGACTGTGCCAGAAATAGACGGCAGAAAATGATAGCCCTTCATCAATTGGGATGCGTTAGACTTCTCAGAAAAGAGTATGATGAAGCAGAAACGTTGTTTGAAGCTGCTTTGAGTGAAGGGCATGTTTATTCCACTCTTGGGTTAGCTAGGTTAAGTCATATAAGAGGGCATAGCAAACAGTCATATGAAAAGATTAGTTCTGTCATATCCTCTTATACACCACTCGGATGGATGTATCAAGAGAGATCGTTATACTGTGATGCTGATAAACGATGGGAAGAACTTGAGAAAGCTACTGAGCTCGACCCCACCTTGACTTACCCCTACATGTATCGAGCTGCCTCCTTGATGAGAAAGCAGGACGTTCAAGCTGCCCTTGCAGAAATCAATAGGGTCCTTGGGTTCAAACTAGCCTTAGAGTGCTTGGAGCTGCGCTTCTGTTTCTATCTTGCTCTTGAGGATTACCAATCAGCTTTGTGCGATGTGCAGGCGATTCTTACTCTCTCTCCAGATTATAGGATGTTTGGAGGGAGAGTTGCGGCTTCCCAACTCCGTATTCTTGTGCGTGAACATGTCAAGAGCTGGACAACTGCAGATTGCTGGCTACAGCTTTATGATACATGGTCCTTAGTCGATGATATTGGATCACTCTCTGTTATCTATCAGATGCTTGAGTCTGATGCAGCGAAGGGTGTTCTATACTTTAGACAGTCTCTTCTTCTTCTCAGGTAACTTTCCGATCATCTTTAAATATAAGATTTTTCTTATTAAATAATGTGACTGTCATGACTAGTATGTAAAAAAGTCCCCATCTTGTTTATCCCTCTCATTTTTGAACTAATGGACTCGTGTGCTTGAAAAAGCTCAAGTTTTTTTCCCTATTTTCTTCAGCTTTATCATGTTCTAACGATACTATATCCGAACAGATTAAACTGTCCTGAAGCAGCGATGAGGAGTTTGCAGCTAGCACGTGAGCATTCATCAAGTGAATCCGAAAGATTAGTATATGAGGGGTGGATCTTATATGATACTGGTCATTGTGAAGAAGGGCTACAGAAAGCTGAGGAGTCCGTTAATCTTCAGAGATCTTTTGAAGCTTTCTTCCTGAAAGCTTATGCATTAGCCGACTCTTGTCAGGATCCATCTTGCTCATCAACTGTTATTTCACTTCTTGAAGAAGCTCTGAAGTGCCCGTCAGATAGACTCCGCAAGGGTCAGGTATGAGATGTCTTTCCCCTTTGGAATTCGGAATCGAGATTGTTTAGCCTTGACTTGTTTAATATGTTTAGCCACGGGGGTCTCAAACTTGAGAAACTGTTGTTGCATATTGGCTGCTGACATGAAAGAAACTTCCCATTAGCTTATCGAATTTTGGTTACATGTTCTAATATCTTTTGGCTTATTCCCTCTTCTATGTGGCTTTTGGGCGTTCGATTCTTTATTGCGTTAATTGCAACCATAGAAGCAGTGTTTACTTCGAGTGGTAGCTTAGAATGATAAAAGAAATATAGGCTAATTTGTTACATAGTTGATTGTCTGAGCAATTTTGAGCTTGTTTGATCGTCTAATCCTTCAAATACTCAACAATCACATGTATTGTCAATCTAATCTACCACCTAAAGCAACGCCCGTTGATTTTTTATACAAGAGCTGTAGCGTTCGCCTGTTTAACTTGTTTTCCTAATCTTTTATACTTACGACCCCAGGCGCTGAACAACCTTGGAAGCGTGTACGTTGATTGCATGAAGCTCGATGCCGCGGCTGACTGCTACATCAATGCTCTCAAGATCCGGCATACTCGGGCCCACCAAGGCCTTGCCCGCGTCCACTTTCTTAGAAATGACAAGAACGCTGCATATGCTGAGATGACCAAGCTGATCGAGAAGGCAAGGAACAATGCGTCTGCTTATGAGAAACGGTCAGAGTACTGTGAGCGCGACCTCACAAAGGCCGATCTTGAGATGGTCACCCGCCTCGATCCTCTTCGGGTCTACCCTTACCGATACCGAGCAGCAGGTTAGATAAAATTAATCATTCAAATTTCCGATGATATGTATCGTCAACCAAATGTAATGCCTCTTTGGTGAAAAATTAATCTTGCAGTGCTGATGGACAACCACAAGGAGAATGAAGCCATTGCTGAACTGTCGAGGGCGATTGCTTTCAAGGCGGATCTTCACCTTCTTCACCTCCGGGCTGCATTCCACGAGCACATTGGCGATGTTATGGGAGCGCTGCGCGACTGTCGAGCTGCGCTCTCGGTCGATCCCAATCATCAAGAGATGCTTGAGCTTCATAGCCGTGTGAACAGCCAAGAACCTTGAGGTTTTGGGGAAAGTGGAACTAAATTATTGAAGAAATGAAAAGAAAAAATGAAGTGAAAAAAGTTAGCTTGTAGATGTCAGTGTATACATCTCTCTTTGTGTAATGGTGCCTCCTTAATGCGCCAAATCAACCTTGTATCATCTTCAATTATCTCTTCTAACTTGCCTGAATTTTGTATACTTTGAATTTTTTTGTTAATATAATTTTATTATGAGGTGCACTTCCTCTTGATTGTTACCAGAAATTGAATATATGAGCTTGTGGCAATATGAAGGGCTCACAATTTTGGAAAGGAAATGAAAATTCAATATAAACCCACATGAAATTAATGTGTCTAGATCAAGTCTTGTAAGGTTCATGTTTTTATTGAGTTGGCTCGTTTAAGTTTCTGTTGTTGACTCATGTTGTTATCGTGTCAATCTGTATTATTTCCTGTTATTAACGGGTTTGTGTCGGGTGCCGGCCGCGAGCGGATCGAGGGTGGGTTGGGTTATATCTGATAACGACAGGCCGGGAATTTTACCACTTTGAGTTAGATATTTAATGCGCACACAACAAAGCATAAATATATTTTATTTCATTTAATCGAAAAAAATATCTTGTTTTACTAACGGTAGATCAGTCATCAGTCTAGGGGTGGCAAATCGTGCGTGTCGGGTCGTTATCGTGTCGACACGATAACGACACGAACACGATAACAACAAATACGAACACGACCCGTTAAGAAAACCTCAAACACGAACACGAACACGACACGAAACCCTCAGACACGAACACGACACGAACACGACACGAACCCATTAACGACACGAACCAATTCAGGTCAACACGACACGATAACAACACGTACATGAGATGACACGATAACGACTCGATAACAACACGACTTGATAACGGTTAAACCTATTAAAAATGAAAATAATAAGAATTAATAATATTAAAATATTATTTGTTAACGGATAACACGAACACGACACGAACACGACACGGACAGGTATTGTTAACGGATAACACGAACCCGACACGGACACGACACGAACACGACACGAAATTTTCGTGTCCTTAACGGTCGACCCGTTAAGGACACGAACCCAATAAGCTCTGACTCAAACCCATTATTTTCGTGCCGGTTCGTGTCGTGTTATCGTGTCGTGTCAAAAATTGTCAGCCCTAGTCATCACTCATCTGTACCATTTTATTATTTAAGTAAAAATTAATACAATATGTAATCAGATTTGTGGCCTAGAACAGAATAGGTCAGTCGCCTACAATTTAATGAAAATCCAAAAGTTTCCGCGCTTCTTCGTCACGTAAATTACTGTTACAGAGGCTTCGTGATTTCTCTTTAAATTCAATCTGCTTGCAGGTGATGATAAGAATCAAGAATTTCAACGATCACCGCACAACCCGACACTCAGGTTTAATCACCGTTAATTCCAACCAGCTTCGGATTACTGCTTTGTGAAATGTTACTTGAAATTTCCTAGCTGAATTCGCACATCAAACGACACTTGCAAATAAAAAAGAGTAATGTTTGTTTTTGCTGCTATCACAGATCAAATTTTGAGGATGCGATTGATGATTCAGTGGGTTGCAACATTAACATGGTTATTTTTATGCACGGCAGCAGCATATGCCAATAAAAATTATGGGATTTCATTGTCATTGGCGTGTATGATGATGGCATATGAAGAAGGTGGAGTTTCTGGTGTGTTGGATTCACCAGAGTGTCCTTGGTTACTCCCTTCTTCTCTTCACTCTTCCAACTCCATTAATGATTGCCACTTTGCCACTCTCCAAGGCCGCAGAGACTATCAAGAAGATCGCCTACTCTGCAATCTCCACTTCAACCTACCATTTCCCCATGGTTATTAATGTCTCTTCATTCTTTATTCCAATTCATTTTGGGCTGTATCATGTATGTACTAGAGTCAGCTGAAGCTTGCTTGATCAATTGCAGGTGAAGGGGTGCCTAGCATAGGTGTGGCAGCTATCTTCGATGGCCATGGAGGCCGCGAAGCTAGTGAAATGGCTTCCGCCATGCTCTCTTCTTACCTTCTCATCAATGTTGCTTTCATGGCTTCCAAGCGCGTGCTTCCAACCAACGATGAACATAACCAGACACAAGTAAGGTTTATATGGAAGAAAATCTTCAGCATCAGTAGTCTCTCTATGTAGATGGTAGAAAATCTTCAGCATCAGTAGTCTCTCTATGTAGATGGTTCAAGTTGAGTACATTAGTTCAAGATTCCAATTCAATCTAGTCTTATCTTGCTATAGTGCAGCCTGCGGAGGACGCAGGCAGTGATTGATCACGACTCGCTTCGTTCGGTTTTAGAGGAGGCATTGCTGAGGACGATCCAAGATATTGATTCAGAATTCTCAAAAGTATGCACCCATTTCCCCCTTCACTATTAGATAGTAGTAGTGATCTTGGAATGAAGTTCCTTTTTTTGTCTCTCATCTCCAGCAAGCTTTGGATAAAGGCTATGTTTCCGGTTCTACCGCCATTGTTGCTCTTTTATTCGAGGGTCAACTTCTCGTTGCCAACATTGGGGATTCAAAAGCTCTTTTGTGCTCTAAACATGGTCCGACCGTATCGTTTTCTTATGGAAAATCTTAAAATGAGTGTTTTGACTTGATCACCTTGTGCTCAACCTTTGTCGTCGTCGACAGGGGATTCGTCGAAACAAGTTTATGTGGAGGAATTAACAAGAGACCATCACCCGGATAGAGAGGATGAGAAGGCCAGAATTGAAGCAGCCGGTGGCTTCATTACTCGATACGGTGTCCCTCGTGTGAATGGTATATTAGCTCTGTCCAGAGCCATTGGCGACGTCTATTTCAAAAGGTAAGCGGTCATACCCTGCAGTTTCATGCTAACTTTGAACTTCTTGATTAGGCTTGTCTTGACTAGTCTGTTGCTTCTAGATTTGGGGTTACAGCTGAAGCAGAAGTAACTAGTTGGAAGGCTTTCACCTCTGAAAACAGCTACTTGGTCGTTGCATCTGACGGTGTATTCGAAACATTGACTCCAAAGGATGTCTGCCGTCTTCTCCACAGCAAGGGGTCGTCATCGTTGCCTGAACGGATAATTCGCCATGCTTTCGAGACTGGCAGCATGGACAACCTATCAGCTATTGTGATTTCTAGTCTTGTTAGTAGGGAGAGTACCGAACCCCAACCATTATAGCATCAACTTCATTTGCCTAGTTTTTCAGTATTGGTATTTTATGGAAAGAAAATCATGAGTTTGTTGAAGATAGGTAATGGAAACACTAGAAATTGAGGGAATCAACAACTCCATGTTGAAAGATTTGTCCACATTCCGATGAATTTGACATACTGTCAATTGAAACTAAGGGGAGGGTTGAACCTAATTGACACATGATGGTAAGAGAAGACATGAGTGGGATGAGATAGTCAATGAACCAACGTGGGAATAATTATGGATGACACAGTTGCGCCCACCACCAAATTTCGACAAAACAGAGAATGAATTCGACCCTACAGACTCGCGTGGTACAAAAGTTCAACAGGGCTCGCATACTCCACCTATACACCTGCAACGTAGTAGTTCGTTAGTCCTCCTTCACCCTTATAGATTTTACTTTCTTAGTTCTTTCCTGGCCCGACAAAAAAAGAAAGAACTAAAAGGAAATCCAACCGAATGTAGCAACACACTCGTGAACAATGAACAAAGGATCCAGAAAAAAGTTTGGCTCAATATTTCTGAAACCAGAACGGTTAAATCAATTTCAGACATCTTACAATCAAAGTAGTGTGACTAAGGTTATCCGTACGAGTAATAGATTTTAATGCAACCTTCCCAAGCAGGTATGCACTGGACATGAATATTACTATGAATAATGGGATGAGTATGAACCATCAGATCCTAACTAGTCACACTAAAATCTTCCAATAAATTGCCCAATGAGAATGTTGCAAACAAAAAGTGAACCACTGAGATCACCATTTTGGATCTTTATAGGCAATTTGCTATGACACATTTCAACAATAAACTTATTCAACACTTAATTTGATGACAGAAAACTGGATTGAGTATATAGCGATTTCATGCTTTCTACTTAGTTTTTCATTTTTTACCTCTTTGTATTAAGTGCAGAAGGATATTTTATGGAAATAAATCTTGGCCACTCATACATATTCATTACAGCAATGATTTGAGACAAGCCCAAGAAATATCTAGTTATAAGAACCCTAAAAGTAACAATCTCACCTTTGTGACTCAGACCAGTAGACAGGCAAACTTTCTTCACCGAATCATTTTCCATTGAACTGCAACGTGTAAGGTTAGAAGGTTTTCTGATTCGGGTTATTGAAGTGTCAATTCTTGGCAGTTGATTACCCATTCGATGGTTAATATAATCATTCAAGCTTGCACACAAGGCCATTCCTGCCTTTCCCTTGCTCTTAAACCTTCACCTAACAGAGATATGAGGAAACAACAAACAAGAACCAGAAATACTTTCTACGTTTTCTTATTTTCGTCAAACAGGGTACCTGTCTTTTCTCTTCTCAAGGTATCTTTGAACAGATGCTTTTCTGGTTGATGGTCCTTCCACTGATTTGAAGAAGGGAAGGTACATAAGCATTTTTAAAAATTGAAGTCATATTTCATTAAGTTCTTTCACAGCTCATAGCCTTAATGCTACAGATAGTATGCATTCATTCAGTTTTACTATTGCATCAGTGCAATCACAAATGCAGATTATGTGAAAATCAGGGCAAGCCTAGGAGAGCCAAATATTATCTTATGCATGGAATAATATCCTCTTATGCATTCGAATTCAAGCTCAGAAGAGGTGATGCTCAAAGCGTCCTTTGCAGTTTATATTTCTATTTTATTTGACTTTTTACATTTTCCACATCAGTTACAGAGAAATAAAAAAGGTTACAGCTATTCCTGCTTGCTTTATAACATTAAGATAAGATAAAGTTTATGCTCCCACATTTAGAGATTTTGGTCACATATACACACTAGACCTGATTTATTACATAAGAGGTGTAAATAAAGCTATTTTGTGCATAGGTCTCAGATCAAAGAAGCTAATATATCTAACATTGTCATATGACACAGAGTAGGGATATGTGTTCAGATACGGAGCAACTGTATGCAATGGTTCGATCAAAATGAAAGCATTTGATACAGATTGTTTTCCTCGAAGGAAAATATAAACCAAATATGAAAAAGGACCGATACAACTTATTAACTAGATAAGGTAAAATATTTAACAGTTAAGCGGGCACCTAACTTTTGTTTTATCTTATAGACATGAGGTATTATGCTTACCCTATTTTAATTCATTCCAGTCAACCATTTTATCAGGATAACTGAAAACTAGTCATCCGTCCTCCAAATAGAATTATCTGAAGCAGTTATATATGGCCCTATAACATTTGGAAGAGATAGAAGATTAAATTGCCACCAGTATCATATCTCCTAGAAGAGGTAACTCCCACTAATTATTGAGTAGTTGATCATTGGCCCATTGGGTTGAGTACATCTCTTTATGTATCTTGCCACAAATAATTAAAGCAAACTGATGTATTCCCAATGCCACTTCAGTATTTTACAATAAATATAGATTGAAATACCAGAATGGTTATTGTATAACTAAGTAATCCAATACCAGAAGAACTTCAGAGAAGTGTCAAAAGAAAAATTGCTTACTAGGGGTTTCTTCTTGAAGCAGTTTATTTTCTTCCCCAGGCAGTCGGGTGCTTTCATTCATTTTCACTGCAAAAGCAATTCAAAAATCCAATTGAGGTAACTTGTTACACTGGAGAGTAATTTAAATATATTTATTGCATAAAGAGAGAGAGAGAGATCATCAAACTCTTCCAGGAATTCCTGAAACCATTCACACCAAATGTAGAAATCATAATAGGGCACGAATAGACAGCATCAGAACTAGCATTCTTCAAGTTTGCTTGTTCAGAGAGTTGAAAATGAGTTTGCACATGAACATAAATGTTAAGAATATTAGTATTTTATCCCACATCGGTGACGTGACATAGCCTAGCTTATTCTCTTGTACTATATATATGTGAGTTGTGTTGAGTAATAAAATACACTAAATACACTACTACTTTCTCTACTATGTCTATTTACTTTTCCGCTTATATCTATATTTTACTGTTCTACATGGTATCAGAGCGGATTCGAATCCGTCTCTAGAAAATTAGGGTTTCCAAAACAAAAAAAAAAGAACTATATCCCCACTCTGCTCTTCCGTCACTACTCTACTCTACCCGAAATTATGTTTTGTTCTGCTGTACTGCGCTATTATGCCCAAACTAGGGTTAGCGGTGTTGCTGCTCTACTCTGCCCAAATTTGGGTTTCTGCCACTACTATATTGCACAACTGCTCTTCTCTGCCCAAACTAGGGTTTTTACGTTGCTGCATTCTGCGCTATTATTAGCATGTTGTTCTACTCCTACTCCGTTGCTCTGCGTTATTATCTGTCTGCGCTCTTACTTGCTTTTATCTACCTGCTCTCTTGTCAGCAGTTATTATTCTACTCCTACAGTTGTCCTCCTGCTATAGTTGCTACTCTGCTACAACTGTCACTACTACGCTGCATCTACTACTTCTGCTCTACAGTTGCTACTCTGCTGCAACTGTCAATGCCCTGCATCTGCTACTTCTGCTACAGTTGCAACTACTGTCTAGCTGCTACTCTGCTACAGTTGCTACTACTGCTCTGCATCTGCTACTCCTGCCCTATAGCTGCTACTCTGCTACAGCTACTACTACTCTGCCTTGCAGCTCTACTTATGCAACAGCTGCAACTACTACTACCCTATAGTTTCGGCTACTACTATTGCTGCCGATGTTTGAGGAAAAACATTTTTAGAACTTTGTACCAAGCTGGACAATATAGATGTTCCAGCTTGAGGGGGAGTGTTAAGAATATTAGTATTTTGTCCCACATCGGTGACGTGACATAGCCTAGCTTAGTCTCTTGTACTATATATATGTGGGCTGTGTTGAGTAATAAGATACACCAAAATACACACACCAAAATACACTACTACTTTCTCTACTATGTCTATTTACTTTTCCGCTTATATCTATATTTTACTGTTCTACAATAAACATATTGCACAAGCACTTGTCACATAAAATTCTAACCAAAGCATAATATGAAGTCTTGTAAAAAATGTAAACAGTTAACTAGTACTCCCAAGATAAAGGCCTCCGTACCTGTTGGCAACATAAGAACAGCTGAATCCTGACGAGCAGAGCTAACAGTTTTTGGGATGCATGGTAAAGGTTGCAGTCCTGCAGCACCATCAACGGGATGTTCGTCTGGAAACCTTAGAGGACTTGCAGCAATATGCATTAGTGCTTGTACCTGAGAAACACGATAGCGTATTGTAAAAGACCAATATACGGACCCGGGGATGAAACTGCATCAAGTCAAGCGACATTAGAGTGACAATAACCTCTAAGTAGAGCAACAAAAGCTTCAATACCTTATCTGCAGGGACATCATCATACACATTCACTTTTCCACAATAGAATATTGTCATTTGGCCGATAGGCATATTTGTCGAACCTGGGGTTCTGGAAGAGAGAAAATACCCACTTCATCAGAAAGGCAAAGTTAATCGTGAAATAACGACTATGGAAGATTGTTAGATATCTAAGAACAACAGAGAAACAAAGAGTACAAGACTGGACTAGTTCACTGGTTCACTAAAAATGTATGTTTTGTACTTATCTAGGAAGTAAATTTCTGATATTGAACAACAAATATTGTTTATTTAGAGAATTTTAATTCAGATTGAGCAAAATTCGTAATAACCTAGGTTGAGTAGATTCATCATTTCCGGCGGCAAAACTGCTAGACAAACCACCCGAAAAATCAGGTTTGTCGAGATCTTTTACAGAATGTGGCGTCGTTTCCTCAGCGGATAAAGAATTCTCTGCATCCCCAATTGTTCCTCTGGGAACCTACATTTATTAATTAATTGAAATAAACAGGTTAATTAATACTAAACACATATTTAATTCCTCACAAACACTCAATTCAAGGCAGAACATGCGAATAATCTTTTATTCATTCATCCTCAAGTTCTATCAACGAAGTTCCATCAATGAATTAAATAAATAATAAACACAGAAGGAGAATTACGCACACTCTCCAGAGCAACATTGCTGCTGCTATCGGTATTGTCAGGGCGCGAAATGCGAAGCCGCTTGCGCGCACCAGCAGCGTCCGAATCCGGCGTTGTTTCGAGGAGCGTCTTCAGCATTATCACTTGCTGAATCGCCTGAGATTTGTTCCACGAAGGTCTCCTCATTCCTGCGCCAACCAAAATTAAGGCGAAAATAATCACCGAAACATAACGCCTGATTGTTCGTTCGAGCTCAATTATTAGACAGATAAACAGGTACCTTTCTCCTTGAGGTAACGGCGGCAGTCTTCGCGAGTCACCTGAGCAATGTCATCCTCCGTAAGCAGGTGAAGCGGCTTGTCTAGTGGCGACTTAGCGGCGGTGTCCTCGGGCGGCGCAGGGCAAGATTCCGGCATCTATTCCGATGAACTGTACGACTGGCTCTCCGGCGACAGCGAGGTAGCAGATCGAGGGTTAGATAGGGGAATTAAGTTGGAACTGGGGTCTATTTTGGTAAATTGGAAGTTGTGGCTGAGGGAGGGAGGGAGTGAGTGTGGTGGACTGGTGGTTGCTGGAAATATGGCCGCGGCGTCGCAGCTTTGTCTAGTGCGGTATTATTTTTTTTAATTGTTTTTGTATTGCCTTTTTCTTTCTTTTTTCCTTAATGGAGTTTGGGGATGGGGGCGGGGCCGCGACAGAGGTGCATCCCTAGAGTGCCACGTAAGCGTGGAGGTTGACGATTACTTTCTTGCACCTCTGTTTATCGGAAATGGCAGTTTTGTCCCTCGGCGTTTGAACGTGTTTTTGGCCATTTTGTCTAAATTAATTTAACATAGATGTTAGAGCATCCTCAATAGCAAGGACTTCCCCACGGACTAGAACTATGACTTTTTAAAAACATCTTCTACCACGTTATAAGGACTTTCCACCTCACTGCCACATCACTAGGACTTCTCACTGCACAATAGTGGACTAGCACTAGGACTTCCCAACAACACAATTTCATATTTTTATACGGAATTTAATACGAAATTCAAAATTCGACACAAATACGAGGAAAATGCAATCATAATTTCATTATAAATTAAAAACATTAAAAAAGTACAATTAAAAAAAACAATTACATCATAAATATCAACGTGCATTCTTCCGCGCCCACAACTCTTCAATTATATCCTGCTGGAGACGAATATGAGCTTCTTGTTGGCGCATGTCGGCATGGGCTTGGAGCCGCCCGGCTTCATCATGAGGTATCCCCATGCGTACATTGGTGGTGGCCACGCCGTGGCTTAGCCCGGCGGCATCTTCATTGGTCCAATAAGTCAGTTCTGGACCTTCTTGTTTTTTTAAAAAAGTAACTCCTATATAAAGGAGGAAATTACAAATAAACTCTTATACTATAGATAGGAGGAAGTTACAACTGATGTCAAGAAGGCTTGAACTCGGCACCTCATGTAATACTGTCTAAGCTCCTTGCCGCTAGGACAAAGGCTTTGGACGTTCTGGACCTTCTTGTTCGACAATCATATTGTGCATGATAATACACGTGTACATGATATCAGCAATGTAGTCGTCATACCACAAACGGGTTGTTGTGAGCCTGGAGCACACCAAATGCCCGCTCCACATCCTTGTGCGCTGCCTCCTGTCGGCTCGCAAAGTAGACCTTCTTATCTTCAAGAGGACATCCGATCGTCTTCACAAAGATGGGCCACCTAGGGTATATCCCATCCGCTAAATAGTAGCTCATATGATGCTAGTTGTCGTTGGCGACAACATTGACGGTCGGACTAACGCCATAGCACTGCTCGTTGAAAAGCGGCGATGACTGGAGGACGTTGATATCGTTGTTCCCTTCGGCTACCCCAAAATATGCATGCCAAATCCAAAGCTGGTAGTCAGCTACGCCTTCGAGGATCATCATCGGATTCTTGCCTTTTAAAGCCGGTCGTGTAGTGACCCTTCCAGGCGGTAGGGCAGTTCTTCCACTCCCAATGCATGGAATCTATACTGCCCAACATCCCAGGAAACCCGTACACCGTCTCGTGCATATCCATCAGTTTCTAACAGTCTTGGGAGGGTAGGCTTCCGCAGGTACGTCTCCCCAAATATTTGAATGACGCCCTAACAAAAATATTGGAGTCATTCGCGGGCAGTGGTCTCGCCGATATGGAGGTACTCGTCTAACATGTCGGCCGCGCCTCCGTAAGCCAACTGCCTAGTTGCAGCAATGCACTTTTGTATAGCGTGTGTCCGGCTCTGCCACTCGCATCCCTCCTAAACCGGAAGTACTTGTATTGACGCTCTAAAGCGTTCACGATACGCATAAATAGATCTCGGTGCATCCTAAAACGCAGCCGGAAGAAGTTGTCCCAAACCGTGGCTGCCAGCTCGATGCTGGATGGGGCGAGGTATCGCTGGCTGCTGTTGCTGCTGCGAGACCGCCCTCATCATGCGGTTTATCTCAGCGGACATATACGCTCGTATCTGTTCTCGGATTTGCCGCGATGCTTCACTATCCTAGCCACCACCGCCCGCACCACTACCACTGCCATCCGCACCACCACTACCATCCGCACCACCACCACTACCACTACCACTAGCCATTTCGGGATGTCGAGAAATGTAGTTGAAGAAGAGAAACTCATTAATACAAGTGGTGCGAATGAAAAAGAAACGAAACAAGCGGTATATATATAGTTTTTTTAAAATAAAAAAGCCGCTCATCCGTGCGCTCGTCCGTCGGGTGCCTGCAATAGCGGACGAGCTGACGGACGAGTGGGACATACGACGGACGAGGGGTCGTCCGCCTAGCTCGTCCGCGAGCGTCTCGCCGGTCACAATAGTGGACGAGCGCGACGGACGAGTGGCTCGCCGGTCGCTCGTCCGCCGGCTCATCCACTATTGGGGATGCTCTTAGAGCATCCGCAGCCCAGCTCCATGCCGTCTCCATCTTGTCTCGCCGAGATGAGACAGCGAGGAGCTGGGGCTGCAACTTTCTCGTCGCCAAAAATTCTCGCTAAGTGGAGATTTTTTCGATCGACATTGTGGACTTTTTAAAATTTGCCAGGATTTTAATTATATAATTTTTAAATTTTTATGATTTTAATTTGTAATTTTTGAATATTTTAATTAATATTTTTTTAAGTGTAATGTTTTTTAATTGAACAGTTTTGTTTAATGAAGAAATTAAATAGTTAAGAGATGAGATGGTTTGGAGATGGAGGGTTGCAAGTGTTATCTCTTGATGAAGAGATGGAGTAAAAATGGTATAGATTCATGAATAGTGTAGAAATGAGATGAATTGGAGATGTAATGGAGATGAAGTTGTGGATGCTCTTACCTCTGTCCTATAAAAATATATACATTTACTATTTTCGTTCGTCCCATAAAAATATAGACATTTCTATTTATGGAAAGTTGTCATCAACTCATTACCCATATACTACATTAATTTATTTACAACTTATATCACTATGGTCTATTATTACAATTCATTAAACACTAGTGTGTTTGAATTGAAGTTTAGATTTCATTTAGATAAGAACAAAATCATTTTGTAGAAATGTTTTTCTTGGTTCTCCATTTCTATTTGTGGTGTTTGAATTGATGGTATGTTATCTATAGTCCTTAATATCACATGTTTGGTTTGTTATTTAAAGCCACTATATAGAAGTAAATTTCAAAACTATCATTTGTCTTTTTCTATATTTCCAAAGTTGAGGACTATATTAGTAAATTTCATGTAATTTAAGATTGATATAGTGTTGGACATATTATTATCACTCAATTTTCCATGAGAATAAAACAACATTTTTCAGCCTTAATTCAACGGAAAGTTGAATTTCCTGAACCGGAAGTACTTGTACCGATGCTGTAAAGCGTTCACGATACGCATAAATAGATCTCGGTGATCCTAAGAGTGTCCACAATGGGGGAGCCGCGGCCCGTGGCCTTCACGCGGCCCCCCATTGCAGAGAGCCGAGAGCCGGGGCCCTGAGGCGAGAGATGAGGCTGAGCCGCGGCCGCGGCCTTCACGCGGCTGAGCCGTGTGAGCCGCGGCCCTCCACTGCAGCGGGCCGCGAAACGCGGCTGGGCCGCCGAAATTTTTTTATTTTTTTTTATTTTCGAAAATTATTTTATAAAAATACACTCCCTCCCATTTCCATTTTTCCACATCTTTGTACACTTCCATTTCCTTCATTTTCACTTTCAAACACTACAAAAAATGCAAGGTGGAGATGGTAATTCCCCGGGGTATGGAGACTCGGGATACGGCAACTTCCCCAATCAGACGTGGAGTCCGCAATCGCCCCATTTCCGGGTCCAGCCATCCCAGCAGAGGAACTTGGTTCGCCAACCATCGGGGTTCGGTGACTACCGAGCGAATATGGACGCGATCAACAACTCGTCCCAGCACTTCCAATCCTCTCAATTCCAATCCTCCCAATTCCAATACTCTCAGTCTCCTCTGTCTGAATCTGATAGATTCACATGGGAACAATTGATGGGTACACCGGAGACCCCGACATCCGGTAGTGTGGAGATGAAGGCCCCCACCGGGGGTCGCCGAACCGGCGGTGGTGGGGGGCGAGGCGGCGGTGGCGGTGCGAGGCGAGGCGAGGCGACAGAGAGACGGCGACCGGCGGTGGGCGAGGCGGAGACGGAGACGGAGAGCCGGCGACCGGCGGTGGCCGAGGCGGTGGTGATCGGCGGGGCGAGAAGTACAACGACGACGAATCCCTCGCTGTTGCGCGGGCTTGGGAGGCGGTCACGACGAATCCGGTCATCGGCACGGATCAGACCGACATTTGCTTCTGGAGGTGCGTCCTGACGGTGTACAACAGCTTCAAACCAGAAGGCAGTGCCTCCCGTGATGAAGGCCAAATCCGGAAGAAGTTCGGCCGGATCAGTAGAGCTGTGAAGAGGTTCAGGAACATTTACGAGAGACAGCTCCAGAATGCCGAAAGCGGCCGCAGCGAAGCCGACGTACGGGCGTTATCGTATCAGTTGTTTAATACTGAAAACTGGCCCAAGTTCACCTACTGGAATGAATACATGCTTCTCCGAGACTCCCCTCAATTCAAGGCGATTTGCGACGATGAGACCGGTCATACTGGGAAGCGGACAAAAACCGGGGCCGACGGCACCTACAGCAGTGGTACCGACTCACGTGCATTCGACCTGAATGACGATGTGAGAGATGAGCCCCCCTCGACAATGTCGCGGCGCCAGCGCCCGCAAGGCCAACAATCCGCCATCCGGGAAGCTAGATCCGCTTCCCAAGTCTCTCGGGCGAGCGCGACGACAGCGCACCCTTCAACACCGACCGCGGCGTTGACTCAAACACTGGAGGTGCAGATGATGAAGCAACTCCAGAATAACTTGTGCTTGTACGAGAATTCGACGGACCCCATCACCAAGATGATGTACTACGACCTCATTCTTAGGTTGAGGTCGAAGTTGGGCTTCCCCGCTGGGTCGGCGACGGGCGAAGCAAGCGGCAGTGGGGCCGGTGTCGGCGGCGGTGGCGGTGAAGGAGGTGAAGAAGATGTGCCGGATTCCGATGACGCAACCGAGTAGGTAGCGGTGGCGTTTTTTTAATCTTTTTATGTTGTGTTTTTTAAAAATTTTCGTTGTAGAATTTTCCCCTATCAAAAATACGACGAAAATTTATCTATAATTCGTAACTTTATTAAATCATGTTTGATCCACAAATTATTAGTCTACAAAAAATTTAATATAGTTAAATTAAAAAATAGCATTAACCAAAAAGAAAATAAATTAAATTTTTTTTAGAGGGCCACATTTGGTGGCCCTTGTTATTTTTTACATTTGGTGGCCCTTGTTAGTTAATATTGACTTTTACCATTGTGAAGGCCACAAGAGAGCCACGAATGGTGGCCGGGCCACATTTAGTGGCCTTTGAAGGCCACCATTGTGGACACTCTAAAATTGGCTCGCTTGCAACATTGTAGGTGATGATTAGAAATCGGAACGCTGTCAGCCGAATACGTGTCACCTGAATTCTTCGTGTAGTGTTAGTTAATGGAAGAAATTAGAATCTGAATAAAATCGAGAGAGGTCTGGAATTAGTTTGGTGAAAGCGCCACAATCCATCAAAATTCTAATTTGTAAACGATGCATCTACAACTTTCTTATTCTCACTCACCCATTTATATATACACATACAAGCCCTTTCCCTTTCCACTAAGCAATCCCAAACTCCAAAAACCCGCAACCCTCTCAAACTAAAACGAACCATGTGGTCCCAGCCTTACCGGAAAGATGACGTGGAACTCGGCGGCGCCAGGCTGTACCCGACGATGCTGGAGAGCCCCGACCTGCGCTGGGCCTTCATTCGTAAGATATACGTCATAATCAGCATCCAATTGCTCCTCACCGCCGCCGTCGCTGCCGTCGTCATCACCGTTCACCCAATCTCGCATTTCTTCGCAACCACCGGCGCTGGTCTGGCGGTTTACATTCTCCTCATCATCACCCCTTTCATCGGTACATATTTACACAATTCTTACGCTTTGCGATATTATTTTATTTTGGTGGAATTCTAATTGCTTTTGTGCGCAGTGATGTGGCCGTTGTATTACTATTACCAGAAGCACCCTCTGAATTACTTCCTCCTCGCCATTTTCACGCTCTCGCTAGCCTTTGTAGTCGGCTTCACTTGCTCTTACACCAATGGTTAGGCTTCATTTTTCTTCTTCTTCTTGCCGCTCTCTTTTTCCCAATTTTGCACACGAAAAATTCTAATAATCCCCAAATTGGGTTTGACACTTGTTTCAGAATTTACCATTGAAAAAAAAAATAATGAATCAACATGATTAAATGTCAATTCGAATTTATAGTATGCTATTCCTCTGCAAGAAGCAGGATGCTAAAATTTTTATGCATTGTCGCTTATCAGGGTTTATCTGCATATGTTATTCTAGTAGTTTGAGAATCATTTTCAAGTGAATAATACTGATGCAATGTGGTATGTGTAATGGATTGGTATGTATATTTGAAACAGAGTTGCCAAACAAGAGTTATTATCCCCTTTCTAGTTTCTACTATCTCGGTTTATTTACCGTTCAGTAGGCTCTAATCGTTCGTTGGCCTGAGAAATGCTATCTCGGTTGAATATAGGATTGGAGATTTTCTCATTTACTAACGTTGAAAACATTAAGATGAGTTCACTATATGACTAAGTCTCTGTATGCAGGGAAAGTGATTCTTGAATCCGTGATCTTAACTGCTGCCGTGGTAGTGAGCCTCACCCTGTACACATTCTGGGCTGCGAAGCGAGGCCATGATTTCAATTTCCTTGGCCCTTTCCTGTTTGGCGCCTTACTTGTGCTCGTCCTGTTTTCCTTCATTCAGGTACGTACATTCATATCCGACTTATTAAACATCAAGTGTTTGTGATTACAATCTTAAAAAACATTGAATGGTGGTGCAGATTCTGTTCCCTCTTGGTAGGATTAGTGTGATGATCTATGGGTGTTTGGCATCCATAATCTTCTGTGGTTACATTGTATACGACACCTATAATCTGATCAAGCGTTACAGCTACGACGAGTTCATCTGGGCTGCGGTTTCTCTCTATTTGGATATCATCAACCTCTTCCTATCCCTCTTGACATTCTTCAGAGCTGCTGATAGTTAAAATGTGGAGTAGTTGAAGTTGTTTATCTGGATAAGTGTAGAAAGTTTACCTTGTGAATATAGATGAAGTGAGGGCTAAATCTTGATATGTGTATATGATTGAAGTTGAATTCTTGACAAATATTTGGTCTCCTTCCTTATTCTTTCTTCAGGTCATGTGTTCACATGCTTATGCATGCCACATGTGCATATCTAGTTTAATATTAATATATTTTGGTTGTTACAATGTTGATAATTGAATTAGAAACTTCCAAGTTCCAACCATGTATTCATGAAGTCATGAACTATGCTGAGTTTACTATTAATTGTTACTCCACAATTCCTCAAAAATGATTATCACACAATATATCCAAGACCTGAAATGTCTGGAAGTTGAATTTGTAAATGATTGGAAGTTGGATTGATCATAAATTTTCTTAGATTTCATGTTCTTTCACGTGATTGATCAAAATCATGTTTGGCTACATGTGCCTCTATGTGGAATATTTGGGTTGTTATAGTTTTGTTTTGAGAGAGTCAACATAAAGTCACAATTTTACTGCCAGCAAGTTATTAGTAGTACTGTATCATTTTTTCAGACATGTCCAATTTAGAAATAACATCATTTTGATTCTGAAAATAAGATAGTTTCAGGTCAACTTTTTTACTTCTAATTTTTTTGGATCAAAATAACGTCGATTTGATGTCAATTAATTTCTACTCCATTTACATGGTTAAAATTCATGTTAAATTCCAGCGTATTACACAGGACTATTTGATTATATTAATTTTACTAACAATTTTAATTCAAAAGTCAAAACTGAAGTATAAACAGGTCTACAATTTCAGTCTTAAAATATAACTTAATCATATACTAACTACAAAATACAGATATATATCCATGTTAAAAGGTGCTTATAGCCCTTATTGTAGTAGCAACATACAATATATTATGCGAAATGTGCATTAATTTAAAGGTTCACATTAGCTGTGACAGCAGCCTTTCTTGATTAATTTTGGCTATATATAGTCTGAAATCAAGCTCTTAGAAGTAGAACATCAGAATTTCGAAGCAGAAAGCAATATCGATTAGTGGTGGAAAATGTCAAACGAGAAGAGTGATGATATTGAGGCGGCTCTCTTACATCCATCTATGGAAGAAAACCCACAGCTGCGACGGGCGTTTATTGGAAAATGTTAGAAAATGAAAGATTGTTATTGGAATCAATTACTCCAATTAGGTGATTGACAGAATATTTTGTAATTAAGATCTTACCATGTACATTGCTCCCTACACCCTATTTAAAGGGTCCTTTATACAATGAAATCATCATCCTATTCAAAACAACTGCTCTCTACCTTTCTCTCTTCTCAACTATGTTTTCTGCACCATTTAACATGGTACCAAAGCAGGACTCAGAAAAGTTTCATCATCGTCCCTAAGCCTTTCCCGACCTTTTAGCCAAAACCTGCAGAAAACCTTCCAAACATGTCAGAAAACGACGAAAAAATCAGTTTATCCCAGTCGGATGAAATTGCTCGACAAATTGCCGAGATCATGAGCCGAAGCCTTGCCATGATAATACCACCAACACCCAAACCAGAGACCACAGAAAATCCACCAGAAAAACCAGTTGTCTACAAAATTGATACACAACCTCTCCACATCGGAGGTAGCAAGTTAAACGGAGACAATTACTCCGAATGGGCTGTGCTAATGAAGATGGCTATAAGCGGCAGGGGAGTGGTATCTCATGTGACCGGAGTGCGGCCCTCCCCGCCACGAACAGATCCAGCCTTCCCGCAATGGCAACAAGCCGATCATTGCATGTTTACATGGCTTATACAGAATATCGAACCGCGGCTGGTCAGCCAGGTGTTGAAGCAACCGACTGGCAAACACATATGGGATGCATTGGCGGTCACTTACGGGAGCGGATGAGACAAACTCCAGATTTACGACCTGCACATCAAAGCCAGTATGGTGAAACAAGGAAGTCAATCGTTGGAAGAGGTATGAAGTACCCTACAAGATCTATGGATGTCAATAGACCAGAAACGAACAAACCGTATGAAGTACCCTAAGGACATGGAAATACACGACAATTGGATCCAAGAACAGAGATTGTATACTTTTCTGACTGCCATTGACGGCAAATACGAATCAACAAAGATGAAGATAGTTAAAATGGAACAACTTCCCTCGGTTGATCTTGCGTATAACCTGATCAAACAAGAAGAAACACGATCTCAGGTATTGCAGTCAGGAGCCGCAACCACTACGGATGGCATCGGGGCTGGACTCATCGCCCGAGGAGGGTCGTACCAGTCCGGTGGCGGCTCGAGGGGCGGCGGTAATCGAGATGGAGATGGCTGGAACCGGCGAAGCAACGACGAGGACAAATCGAAGCTAGTTTGTTCCTATTGCAAGAAGAAAAAACACACAAAGGAATCATGCTTCAAAATGATCGGATTTCCCGATTGGTGGGAGGAGAAACATGGCAAAAATTTAACCGCCCCACCACCTGCACGCACACCCTGGAACCGCGGCGGTCACGCAGCGGCAGTCGTCGGAGGAGATGGAGGAGGCTATCCTCATGCCGCCACCGAGGGCAACAGGGAAGTCGCTCAAACTCGGGGGAGGGGGCGATAGGGGAACTGCAACGATCGGTGCTGCACAACCGGCGACTCACACCGGCGCCGCCAATTTTGCCGGAGGGACGGTGATAGCGGACTGGAGTGAGGCAAAATTTGGAGGAAGGAACGACGGCGGGTGAAGGTGAGGTAGGGTTTGAGGGTTCTGTTATTAAAGAACCCCAAACCCTACGAAATTCTCATTTCTTACCCCCAAAGTTTTGATAAATTACCTTATACACCCCATTTATTGCCCAATGACCCCCGAACTCCTATTTCGTGCAAATCAGGCCCCAAATTATGTAATATTCCTGTAAATGCCCAAATTGTGTGTAAAAATAGGTTTCAGCCCCTAGAAAACTTTGGAATTGCATGTAAAGTGTCTAGTGAATATGAGAAGAACGACAGATCTTACAGGGATTCATAAACCTCAGAAATCTCATATTCAGACAGCTAATGGGGAGTTTACAAAAGTTGAAGGGGCGGGAACTGTGAAAATATCACCTACTCTTCAATTATCTAACTGCCTTTACATTCATTCGATGTCTCACAAATTGTTGCCTATTAGTCATGTCACGAAGGAAATAAACTGCACCTTATTGATGCAACCACATTTCTGTTTGCTGCAGGATATCCGAACCAGGGAAATAATTGGACGTGTCACTGAACGTGATGGATTGTACTATGTAGATGAGATAGCTCAAAAAGGGGCCGCATGCTAACTCACGGGTCTGCCGATAGGAAAGCTTGGCTTTGGCATCGACGCTTGGGACATCCGTCTATCGGTTACTTAAAACTATTATTTTCCGATTTTGTTTCTACAACATGATGAGTATTGTGAAACCTGTTTTTTATCCAAAAGCCACCGAACTTCTTATCCTTTGAATAATACTTGTGTTGATTTTCCGTTTTCCTTAATTCACTATGATGTTTGGGGGCCCGCACCTTTTACTGGGGGACAAGGTCTTAGATACTACTTAGTTTTTGTAGATGATTGCCCTCGCATGAGTTGGGTATACTTTAAGAAACAAAAATATGAGGTTTATACACACTTCACATTTTTTAACCTTGTCAAAACCTAGTACCAGCACTCTATAAAAATTCTGAGATCAGATAATGGGAGGGAATTCGTTAATTCTGCCATGAAACAATTTTTTCAAGAAAATGGTCTGATTCATCAAACTAGTTGTGCTTATACTCCCGAACAAAATGGTGTAGCCGAAAGAAAAAACCGTTCCCTCCTAGAAATGACCCGCTCTATGCTCATTGAATCAAAGGCCCCGAAACACTTCTGGCCAGACTACCTCTTGAACAGACTACCCACAAGTATCCTCAAACACCAAACACCACTCCAAGCTCTATCCTCCTTCACCAAAATTCCACCACCCTTAACTCTTGAACCACAAGTCTTTGGGTGCCCCGTTTTTGTTCATACCCCGAAACATGAGCGAACCAAATTTTCCCCTTGTGCAATTAAGTGTGTCTTCGTGGGGTACGGGGTAAACCAAAAGGGGTATATGTGCTTTGATCCTAAAACCAACCGAATGTTTGTCACCATGAATTGCAATTTCCTTGAAACGGAATACTTCTATACCCACCTCAGCGGTCAGGGGGAGAATAGTAGTAAGGACCCGCTAAGTTGGATATCAGTGCCAATGCCAACGCCGAGTAATCTCGAAGTTGGCCTAACAGAGACGGCAGTAAGCGGTTCCGCTGAGCAAGTCTCTGAAGTAAGAAAGTCTGTTCCTGAAGGTGTCACTCAGCCAACTACTTCCCCGTTGAGGCTATCCAATGTAAGTATTGATAACCCTGTTCCTACGGTTTCTTTGTCTACTGATGATGTAAGTGTAGATGAAGAAACAGACCCCGTTGTGGAGAACACAGATGAATAAACTAATGAAGTAGAAGAGGTCGAAGGAGTTGACCCCGACACATGGGGATACATCCTTCCACATCGAGGGAACATGGGAGTTCCACCCAAAAGGTACACGCCTGAGAGGATTAACAGGAATGCCCGTTACTCCGTTGCTTGCCTAGTTACGAGTCATCTGTCAGAAATGGCTCAAGCATTGGAGAAGACACTATATGAGGAAGAAGATATCCCACAGTTATGGGAAGAGGCTATGAGACATAAGCACTGGAGAGAGGCAATGCAAAAAGAAATAGATGCACTAATTCGGAACAACACTTGGGAAACGTGCATCTTACCCAAAGGGAAGCGACCTGTAGGATGTCGATGGGTCTTCACTATCAATAGGAGACCAGATGGATCAGTTGAGAGGTACAAAGCATGACTAGTCGCAAAGGGCTATACTCAGACTTATGGGGTAGATTATTCAGAAACCTTCTCCCCAGTGGCCAAGATGAACACAATTCGAGTCTTATTACATGTGGCGGCAAATAAAGATTGGCCACTGTACCAATTCGATGTGATGAATGTCTTTCTTCATGGTGAGCTGAAGAAGGAAGAAGAGGTGTATATGGAGGCTCCTCCAGGGTTTCCAACAGACTTCAAGATAGGTGAAGGATGTAGGCTCTTTTGAATTTTTCATTTCAACTCGGATCACAATTGGTCATAAACTAACAGTTCCGTTAATTTTTAAACGGTCAACATTTTAAACCCAGTTTTGACCAATTAAATCTGTTAATCCCATATTATTTTCCACCCCAATATACTCAACCCATCGGTCTTTCTCCTCTTCCAAACTCAAACCTTGCGAAATCCCTAATTTAAAGGAGGATGAAGCAGTGGTTCCCTTTTCGCCCTTCTCACTTTTCTCCGGCGAATTCGCCATTCCCCGGCGATGCCGGAGCTCGCTCACTCCTCCTCTAAAATCTCCTTCGTTTCTCTTCCTCATCACTCCTCCCTTCATCTCCAATATCTCTAAATGTCCTCGTTCGAAAATGGGAAGGCAGGGGCGCCTTTCGGAGTCGCCAGTTGCTCACGCCGGCATCCTCTCCTAGCACCGTCGGCTCCGCTCTCATCTTTCAACAAAACGGAAGTTCCCATTCCAGAAGAGGCAGCGGCGGTTCTCCTCTTTCACTCTCCTCCGCCGCCGACCAGATTCGCGTAGATCTACCGGCCCTCTCTCTCCGCTAAATTTCGCAGAGGAGTTCTCGGCCTACGTCTCCTCCGGCGGTTCACGTCGTCGCCCATTTGTATTTTAAATGATAATTTATTAAAATAATTAAGAATATAATTAAAGAGTAAGTAATTATATTTAACAGCTTTAATTAGTTAAAATCGGGTTAAAAACATTGACCGTTTAAAAATTGACGGAACGGTTAGTTTAGGATCAATTGTGATCCGAGTTGAAATGCAAAAATTTAAAAGATAATGTCCAGGACTAGAATCGTAAGAGTGTCCACAGTGGGGGAGCCACGGATGGTGGCTCGGGTGCGCGGCCCTCACTGCAGGGAGCCACGAAGTGTGGCTGAGAGCCGAGGGCCGAGAGAGAGACGCGGTCGCGGCCTTCACGCGGCTCAGCCGTGTGAGCCGCGGCCCACCACTGCAGAGAGCCTCGATTTGGTGGCTCGGCCACCGAATTTTATTTATTTATTTTTTTTCGAAAATTCTTTTATAAATATTACACTTCCATTTCCATTTCTTCCCACTCCATTTTATACCCTTCAAAACCCTAATTTTAATCCTATCAAAAATGGAAAGTGGAGATGGTGATTTCCCGAGATATGGAGACTCGGGATACGGAAACTTCCCATCTTCCCAACCATGGAGATCGAGTCCAACCTCCCCTCCAAATCAAATGTGGAGTCCACAATCGCCCCAATACCGGGTCATCCTCTCATCAGCAGAGGATCGTGGTTCGCCAACAATCGGGGTTCGGTGACTACCGGCCGAATATGGACGCGATCAACAACCCGTCTCAGCACTTCCAATCCTCCCAATTCCAATACACCCAGTCTCCTCTGTCTGAATCTGATAGATTCACATGGGAACAGTTGATGGGTACACCGGAGACCCCGACATCCCGTAGTGTGGAGGTGGAGGCCGGTGACGGGGATGTTCGAACCGGCGGTGGTGGGGGGCGAGGCGGTGGCCGAGGCTGAAATGGCGGCAGTGGTGGGAGGCGGCGGTGGGGGAGGGAAGGCGAGGCGGCGGCGGGGGCCGAAGTGGGCGGAGACGTGGCGGAGACAGAGAGTAGTGGCCCGGCGGCGGCGGAGACGGAGAGCAGGGGCTCGGCGGAAGCAGCGGGCGGGCGGTGGTGCTCGGCGGGGGGTCCCGTACAACGACGATGAATCCCTTGCTATTGCGCGGGCCTGGGAGGCAGTCACGACGAATCCGGTCATCGGTACGGATCAGACCGACATTTGGTTCTGGAAGCGCGTCTTGACGGTGTACAACGACTTCAAACCAAAAGACAGTGCCGAGCGTGATGAAGGCCAGATCCGAAAGAAGTTCGGTCGGATCAGTACAACTGTGAAGAGGTTCAGTAGCATATACGAGAGACAACTCCAGAATGCCGAAAGCGGCCGCAGCGAAGCCGACATACGGGCGTTAGCGCTTCAGTTGTATAATACTGAAGACTGGCCCAAGTTCACCTACTGGAATGAATATATCCTTCTCCGAGACTCCCCTTAATTCAAGGCGGTCTGCGATGAAGAGACCGGTCCTACTGGGAAGCAGATAAAACTCAGTGTCGACGGCACCTACAACAGTGGTAGCGACTCACGTGCATTCGACCTGAATGACGATGTTTTAGAGGAGCCCCCCTCGACAATGTCGAGGCGCCAACGCCCCGCAGGGCCAACAAGCCGCCATCCGGGAAGCTAGAACCGCATCTCAAGTCTCTGCTGCGAGCGCGTCAGCACCGCGCCCATCACCGACCGCGGCATTGGCTCAAACACTGGAGGTGCAGATGATGAAGCAACTTGGGGATAACTTGTCCTTGTACGAGAAGTCGACAGACCCTCTCACCAAGAAGATGTGCTACGACCTCATTATTAGATTTAGGTCGAAGTTGGGGTGGGCCGAAGGGTCGGAGAAGGCCGAAGCTAGCGGCAGTGGGGGCGATGGCGGCGGCAACGAAGGTGGTGAAGAAGATGTGCCGGATTCCGATGACGCCACCGAGTCGGAAGCGGTGGCGTCTTTTTTGTAGTGTTTTTTAAAAAATTTCGTTGTATAATTTTCCTCTATCTATAATACGACGAAAATTTGTCTTTAATTTGTTTTTTATTAAATTATGTTTATTTTCCAAATTATTAGTCTAATTAAATTTATTGTAGTTAAATTAAAAAATATCATTAAACAAAACAAACAAATTAATTTTTATTTTGGAGAGGGCCACATTTCGTGGCCCTTGTTGTTTTTGGGTTTTAACCATTGTGGAGGGGCCATGGAGAGCCACATTTGGTGGTCGGGCCAACTTTGGTGGCCGGGCCAACTTCTATGGCCCTCAAGGGCCACTATTGTGGACACTCTAAAATGGTCATATGTTCATGACCAATTTTGACCTTCACTCTTATCTAATTATATATTTTCGTGTACATCATCTCCACTTGGAGGTGCTCTAAGACAAAAAAAACTTATTTTGGTGGATTGCAAAAAAAATATGACTATATGTTTACAGTAAATCTATGTGATCAAATTTTATACAACCAAAAACTAATTTTATAAATAAAATTCGATTTATTTCTTATTTCCGGTTCCATAACAATTAAATTTACTTTTTTATCCTTATAAACAAAATTACTGCCTCATTTTTCTTCCCCCACAAAATAGCGCCTGTTTTTTGTTTTCTCTCCAATTTATTTTTCCCTCTCTTCCATTTACTTTGTCCTCTCCCCATATTTCTTTTTCTTTAAGTAGTGTTTAGAAACTGATCTCTTTTATTTATACACATTTTCCTCTCTCTCCCATTTACTTTCATCTATCCCATTTCTTTTCTTTTAATAGGAGTAATTTAGAAACTTATACCGAGTATTTCTACCTTTTTTTTCTACTTTCAAAATTTTCAAAATTTTCGAAAATCATTATCAGCCCTCACCGCTGAAGACTGAATCTTTGAAAATTAAATGATAGAGAGGCTGAAATAAATATGGGAACAAAATAGAGGAAAAGGAATAAAAATGGTTGCGGCGTCAGGAAGAAGACAACTCAAATAAAATTAATATTATAATATTATTTTAAAGATTAAAGTTTAATTTTGGTCTCTTAGAGCATTCACATCCGTACTCTTGCCAACGAGCACGGATATGGGCCCGGATCCACTTTTTCTGCGTGCTCTTAGGCAAGAGCACAACACCCACGTCCGTTTTCTTCCGCAAGGACGAGCACAAGAGTCCCACCATTCTATTATTCAATTTAAATAAAAACATTTCCACAATATTAAAATTCATTAAAAATACCCAAAATACTGTTACTAATTACTAAAAAATTAAAAATTACATAATTAAAATCCTAAAACTTAAAAATTTCATAATTAAAGTCTTAAAAATTAAAAATTACATAATTAAATTCATAATTGGCCGAATTTCGTCCAAATTGATGATGAATGTGTGTATTTATAGATGATTTTGGGATTAAACTTTTTTAAAAAAAATTCAAAAAAATGGTAATAAAACGACTATATTTTTTAGAATCCGAAAAGATATGGTTTTTTAATTTTTGGTATTATTTTCGATTTTTTTAAAAAAAAATGTTAACAGCCAATAGAAATGGGTCAGGTCGCCCTGCTCGCTGGCACGGACGTGCTCTTAGCTGCAAGGATGTCCGTGCCAGCGGCAAGAGCGCAGCGGCGGACAGGCGTGTCCTTGCTAGCGGCAAGGACGGACGGACACGTTAATACAACCGCTGCGGATGCTCTTACATTTGTCCTAAAATTCTTTTTGGTCTCGTACATTAAGTTTTTGACATTTTGGTCCCTAGCATATTGTTTTGGTACATTTTGGTCCTGAACAAGACCACAAACTTAATGTATGAGAGCGGAAAAAATTGTATGAAAAATGTACGGGACCAAAATTGGACTTTAATCCTAAATTATAATTAAGTTATTACATTGATCAAACATTTTGACTGTTAATTTTTTAAAAAAAATAATTATTTTGGACCAAACCAATATTGTTTGGAACCAAAAAATACCAAAATAATATGTTAAGGATAAAAAATTATATACTTAATGTAAGGGACCAAAAAGAATTTTATAGCAGAAGTAAAGGATTAAAATTAGACTTTAGTATTTAATAAAAGCTTTCTTTATAATCTTGGGAGTTGTCGTGTCGTAAAACGTTTCTTCGTGGTTAATAATAGAAAAGTAAAATGTGTTGTTTTAATTTACTGTAGATTTTTGTTTAATGGACATAAAATTTCAAATTGAGTACTTTGTTAATGATCGCCGATTAAATTATGGAAAATTTTGTTTAGTTTACATAAGTCGTCATGTATACTTATTACATTATTATTTAATATTAAGAATGAAAATATGAAAAATATTATGAATTAAAATTGTAATTAAATTTATCTAGGATATTGTGATTTATTCTATAGAATTAATTTTACCTACTTACAGCTACTTATGGTAACATTTTGATTTATACTAGTTTTATACATAAAATATTAACGTATTTTTTAATAGAATAAAGGTCAATTTTGGTCCTTAACATATGGCTGAAATACAGATTTGGTCGTAAACATTCACTTTTTGAAAAACGGGTCCATAACAAATGAAATTCGTGTCGATCCAGTTCTTTTTTAATGGCGCAGTCAATTTTCGATTGTCAAACGTTAATTAGCAAATTGTTGACCGAATTAGGCTTTTATAATCATTGTAGCAAATCTTTTTAATTTTTTTTAAAATTGTGAAATATTTTTAAATTCAAATAAAGATGAAAATAAAACTCAAAATTTTAATTTTAATTTCACTGAATGAAAATCAACCTTTTTAAAATTTTCCCTCTCTTTCGTCTTCTTCCCTTATTCTTCACCATGAACCCTAATTTTTTTTTCTCCGCAACTCAACACAAAATCCGACGGACCCATTGAATGTACGTCTCTGATTCTAATCTAAGTCCCTGAATTCCAACGATGTTGTAATGCATACGAAAGTTATGAAATTGGATTTGAAATCTGGATTGCGAATTAAAAAATTTGATTTTAGGGTTCTATTTCATTGTGGACGAAGCTTGTTCATCAAAGAAGAAGAAGCATAAAAATCCAACAAAAATCCCCTCAAACTAGTCCAATATTTTCATTATGAATGTCAAATTCGTCTTGAACATTTCACAATCCTAAACATGGTAGTGACGATTGATAATTAGCCTAATCCGGTCAACAATTCGTTAATTGACGGTTGACCATCGAAAATTGACGGCGCCGTTAAAAAAGGACCGGATCGACACGAATTTCTTTTGTTATGGACCCGTTTTTCAAAAAGTGAATGTTTTGGACCAAATTCGTATTTCGGCCATATGTTAAGAACCAAAATTGACCTTTACTCTTTTCAATATTTATGGTGTTTGTTATTTCATATATTTGTGTATGTATACATACTACCTTCATTTTAGAAAAATCGAAACTTTTAAAACTGCACGTGTTTTAATAAAAAATTAGTAAACTAAAAAATATATTTTAAAAAAAGTGATTGAAGTATTATTAGTGAAGAATGTATCCACCTCATTAGAGAGAAAAAATTATTCAAATAGGACTTTCTAATTTTAAATGTCAAACTAAAATAGAAATAGTTTCTATTTTTAAAATACGAAGATGATATAATGAAGCCCCTACAACCAAAATTTTCTGTGTCCGCCCTGCTATCCATAATTTATTTTCTTTCTCTCTCTCTCCCATTTCCTTCTCTCCCACAAAATGGCAACAACTCATATTTATTCCTATATTCTAGGATTTAGTTTATTCAAAGCAACATAACTACTGTTAAATTTGAGGATTGCTCTGCTGGGTGCCCAAAATGAGCGTCAGAGTGAGTGACTGGTTCTTTCGCCACTTTTTTCAACTTTTCTTTAAATTTTTAGTTTTAAATTATTTTTAATTTCCATTTTTTTAAAATACTACTTACTTTGAAATTATTTCTCATTTCTTCTGTATTGATGTGCATAATTTTTTTCTCTCATAAATATCATATGCTCAATTCTCTCTTTCTACTCTTTTTCTCCAAACTGACATTCCACAGCGTTTTTTCTCCAACATATTAGCATTTTGAGGAGATGGCGGAGGATGTATACAGGCCACATATTAGTATTTCTTTTGCAGGTGCATATCCACACATGTCCAAGGAGTATAAACAATTTCAAGAGATGGAACAAGAGTTTATAAAATGCAGCAATTGATTCGGGGGAGAAAATCAGTTTTGTCAAAGATAAGTTCAAAGAGATCTTAAGAGATGGAAGCCAGCCGGCACAACTTCTCTTCGAAGCCAAAATACATCTGCCGCAATAGAAATTGATGCAGGTAATATTCCTATTTTAGATCCAATTGTTGTCACTCGCATTACAAAGAAGAGAGTTACTTACCTATCTGTTAGCCTGCAAACCTTTACCACCATAGTATTGCTTTGTAGTTTCTTTCGCGAATTCTACAAATGTCATCCCATCGCGCAAGCGTGAAGACAGGGGAGGAACAATCTCCTGAATTTTCCAAGCCAATCCATTCGACTCATGCCTAGCACTACAAGTTTCCTGGTCACACAGCTCTGAACCCTGACCTCCTAATCTTAACAGTTCCTCGGGGTAGTTTGCAAGTGAAAACGTCTTGCTCCATGCCGGCTGTAGAAATATAACAAAAGTCTCCCTGCTCAAATTCTCCATCTTGAGCGGTGGTCTAGAAACACTATGGAGGGTGGCTCTAAGCCTCCCCACCCGACAACACGTCTGCTGATTCTCCTACCTGAACAATAAAACTCCCTCGTGGCGCCTTCACCATAACCACACGGTTCATCTCTGGAAGAAAGACTTGCAGGTAGGTATGGCCACTAGGAGAGTCGCATTCTCGCTCATCGCTTCCATTCGACAACATAAACATAGGCGTAGTCAAAATCGTAAAAATCCCATAATCGTAATGCCACTGCTGCCACAGCCGTGAGTTACCATCATCACCACAATCAGATTTACGATTCTCCCCCAAATTAACCCTGCTACGGCGCCTCCTATTCTCCGCCTCGTTGATGGCAGCATTATCAGCAACATAGTGATAATGTATCAACCGCCCCTTCGCTGTGCCACTTTGCAATAAGCTCTGTTCTAGCTCACACCCACCGATTTGTTGATCACAAACTCGAGCAAGACAAAGCCCCAATTCCATCATACACAACCCTAATTCTCGAAATGCAAACCCTAGATCCTTGAATTCCCCAAATTCAACCTCTTTATCCATTGCACTGCCCCCAAATCCAAAATTGAATTCATCATCATACTTCATTTGCATTGCAAAAGAAGACACAGTTCTATTCAAATTCTTCAACGGAACATCGCTCCCCAGATTATGATCCTACGAGGTTGTTTAAGAAATTAACATCTAGTCAATTGAATAAGTAAAGGTTTGATTATTACCTTGAGAATCCTTTTCCGATCATCGTTGCTGAGAAGAGAAAGCTTCCGGGCCAAAGGTTTGATTATTACCTTGAGAATCCTTTTCCGATTATCGATATGGAAATGGATGCGAGGCGTTGGATTTCATTTTCATCGTTAGATGTGGGAATTTGGTGGGACGACAACGCCATGAGATCGGCATATGGAAGGTGGTAGAGTTCCAGGATTTCATTTTCTTCCATCTATCATATCTATCTATCAAACTGCAAACACCACTTGGGTTTGGGGTTTTCGAAGGGGTTGGAGCATCTCCAACAGCAATAGCCTAGCCACAAACTCTCCACGTCATCAGCACTAAAAACTCACCTGACACGTCATCAGGACAAGCAATTGGACCAGCAATAGGCTAGCCACAATAAACAAAATTATAAAAAACAAATAATTAACACTCACACAAAATACGGAATTAAATTTACGACACAAATACGGAAAAATTCAATAATAATATTTAATTTTAAAAAAGTACATTAATTAAAAAAACTACATAATTGAAAAGGGGCGACGAGTTGAGGTCGTTGTTCGACCCGGCTACCCAAAATACGCATGCCAAATGCACAGCCGGTAATCAGCTATGGCCTCGAGGATCATCGTGAGATTCTTTCCTTTGTAAGCGGTCGTGTAGAACCCCTTCCAGGCAGCGGGACAGTTCTTCCACTCCCAATGCATACAATCTATGCTGCCTAACATACTCGGGAACCCATGCTTCTCCCCGTGCATCTGCATCAGCTCCTGACAGTCTTCGGGGGTAGGGCTTCGAAGGTACTGATCACGGAATATTTCAACCACGCCTTGACAGAAATACTTCATACATTCAAATCGCGTATATATAGTGTTTCGAAAATTAAATAAATAAAAAAAATGGGCTGACCGATCGGGAGCCTGCAATGGCGGTCAGCCGACCGGCGAGCGGATCGGCCACCGCCCGAAAATCGGCGTGCGCTCGCCGATTTTCTCGCCGAATTGCCGCTCGCCGCCTGCAATGGTTCGGCGAGCGAACCGGCCAGGGCCGAGAATCGACTAACCGATTCGCTCGCCGCCATTGTGGAGGCTCTTATATTTTCGGATTGCTTCAGTGATTGCCCAGCAAAATTCATGTTAAATTTTTAGTATCAAAAGACCATGTCATATTTACGGATGCTGGAGTGTGATTGTTCAAAAAAAAAGTACAGTATAATTGAAATATCAAAGTTCACGTGCTCCACTTACACTAAATTCAAATCCATGCTAATTTTATCTTTTTGTAAATGTCAAGTTAAATACAGATTTTACATCAAATTCAACTCAACAAAAATACTAGTAGTATTTATCTATCCATTTTTTAGTTAATAATTATCCTAAATGTACTGGATTCAGATTTTTAGATTCGGATTTTTAGATCACTTCAAATACCGCAAAGAGAAAAGATAAATGTATATAAATTGTACATGTACATAATATCGTTAATTTTTTAAATTTAATTGAATTTACTTAAAATTAGTTATGTTATTTATTGTATTATGTATGTAGCAATAAGAAAGAAGTGATATATAAATTTTATGTCAAATCGTACATGGTTTCGAGCTTGATTTGAATTAATTATACAATATTTAGTAAAAAATAAAATTTTTTCTTAAATATATAAATATTTAAGTTAAAATTTTAATTTTTTTTCGAAGTGTTGCAAAATGACTAGTACGAAATTTGTTTTAAATCCATTAGTGTTTATAAATCGATTTTCAATGTAAAATGCTAAAAAAGTTCGATTATGTATGTACTATTGTCACTGCCCCTATGGCAAAAATCCTACTTACCCGAAAGTATTGGATTTGGATAAGGATTATTAGATTCGGATTTTTGGACCACTTCAAATAAGGCAAAAATCCTATTTGGCCTATATGGTTTGTATTTAAATTTGAGATTCAGATTTTTGGATCACTTCAAATCAGGCAAAAATTCGAACTGATATCTAACAATCACCCTAATGAATAGCATGGATTCAAGTCGGGCCACTCCTAAAAATTACTCGCAGACAAATGACCTCGTTAAATGTTGGGCCGAACAAAAATCGAAGCGTTATTTTGTGCGTTGAGTTGAGAGATAACAAAATAAAAGAAAAAATAAAATAGAGATAAATGTGTTTTATATTTTTTATAATGCGTCAATTTGATTGAAACAAATAATTAAGTGGGTCATCTCAGCATATTTTGTACTCCTATGTGGGTCATTTTTTATATGCTAGAATATTAGTACTACTATGATTAAGAAACAGAAAGATGAAGACAAGTTCTTACATAATAGTATGTGCTCTCAACTCTAGTTTTGGTTCCCATGAACAAGAAGTTCATGATAATGCCAAAAAGAAACCCTACATTAACAACCATGTAATGGTTGGTTCCTACCTGCCGTTAGTTGTTATTCTTATATGGGTTTTCATCACGCTGCGTTCTCCTTGAAGCTCTTGGTCAGCCATATCGCCGTCTCGCGTGGCGACACCTTCTCTGGCCCGAACGGCTTCAGCAGGACCTGTAGCTCGTCCAGCCTTTCTTGCTGCAACAGCGTCGCGCTGAACTCGAGCAGCCCCTCCAGGGCTTCTGCGCGCTGCTGGTACGACGTCGTGTCAAACCTCCTCTGCCGAGAATCCGCCGACGAACGGCTCGAACTCCCGCCGCCGACCGGGTTGTGTTCGGAGCACTCGCTCCCGTTGTACAGCGGGCCTTGAGCGGAGAGTGACCTAGCAAAGGTTCTGTCGAGAATCTGGACCGTGCACTTGTCTTTCGTGATGGAACGGCCACTGCTGTATGGTGGGGTGTACGAGCACTGAACAGAGGAGAATGAGCTCCGGCGGCTTCTTGGCAGCCCAGACTCGTCCTCAGACGCCAATGGAAAGTCGACCATCTTGTCAATTCGTGGAGCGTTGACAGAGACATCCAGGGAATCCACACTACCAAGTAGACCGACACTAGGTTTAACTCGGGTAGACAGCGGAAGAGACTCTCTGCGTGCTGGTCGGGACAGTTTTCTCGCTGGAGTATGCCACACTGGAAGCTGCATATATGTAAAGCAATGAATCAATCGCATAACTATCTGAAACTAGATCGAGTTAAAAAGTGAATTCACACGAACCAGTTCACGAGTAGAACCAGGGTTCGACATTCTTGATGGGGTCATAGACTGCCTTCTATGATTCGAAGAAGTCTTTGCAGAAGTCGTTCTCGGAGTTTTGACAGCACTGAACTTGGTGGAGTTAGCCAACTTCTGCACTCCAATATCATCACCGACACTACCAATCGATAGGTCGGACAGTTTATCATTCAAATGGCTGAACGTTTTTTGTGCTCTTCTCGAAGAGCAAGGACTGTCGAGTTCATTTCCAGATATGCTAGGATTCAATGCCCTATTGTTGCTGAATGACAACCTTTTCTCTCGTTTGGCAGCATCAGCTCCAACGAATCTCGTTTTCTTGACAAAATTGGATTCAGAGGGCAGAGCTGGAAAAGTATGCCTCCTAGGGTTGTTCAACTTGAGATGGATATCGAGGATATATGGCCGGAGATGTGGATGCCGGAGCAAATCTGCAGCCTGCACAAGAAAATCAGATATCAATGTCTTGATATTCTTGCACGTTATATCCGGAAGGAAAAGCATAGAATTGGAGCGTACGCTTGGTCTCAGCTCTGGATTTTTCCGAAGCATACTCTTGATTAGCCCACGGCTGCAAGAAAGGGAGACGGTAAAACATGCATGTTAGAGAAAACAAAGTCTTGTCGAGAAATTGGGGTCTTAGAAAACCCGGTATGAATATTTTTGACTTAACAGACTTACAAGGGGCCGGTATACATGGTTGGAAGCGGAGACACGATTGATTTATTTATCTTGTGGATGAGACCTTGTATATCCTGTTAATAAAGATGATAACATACACAATCTAGTTAATTGCTGACTATCCATCAAATATTTGCCTAAATTCGAATTTTGTCGATGATGGTATGTTTAGATATAGCAGAATTAGACTTACAAAGGCTTTAAATGCAGGCTTGTGAGCAGCCATTTCATAGAGGCAGCACCCTGAAAAAACGTTAAAATTCGTAACGCTCAAGAAAATAAACCGAAACAATGTAGCAAGTTTGAGAACTACGAGATCTCAAGGAAGTTACCCAAGGACCAGATATCCGACTTGGAACCATAAGGCATATCAGCAAGAAGCTCGGGGCACATATAACTAGGCGTTCCCACTACCTGCAATCGGATAGCATAAATATAATTTAGACATATGAACAAGGGAGATCATGAAGAAATCTGAATCTGTGTATGTGTCATCGTTATACTCACAGAGGATGCTAGATCATCGGAAATCAATACTTTAGCAAGACCGAAATCCCCTGGTACATTACAACAGAAAAAAATATCGTAAGATGGAAAAGTAAAAACAGATGTCTTTTTGTTATTAAAAAGTTTCACACAAAGGCATCAAAAGTAGTAGCAGGGACAAAGAATGATTATAGTTAGTTACCTAAACGTATGTCTTGATCTTTTGTCAGAAATATATTCGAGCACTGAGAGGAAATGGATGAAGCCTTTTAATATGTCTTATTCTGTTTCTCGTATCTGACTATGTTAAATGAGGAGCAATTTATACCTTGACATCACGATGAAGAATGTGGTTGCAGTGCAAGTAATCCAGTGCCATTAACAGTTGAACCAACCATTTGCAAAGCTTCTGCTCGTAGTTCAACAAATGGATGTAATCATTAACACTTAAGCTTGGTGAAAATACTAAAGAACAGAAGATTGAGATTTTGTCGAACCTCCTCAGGGAAATGAATTCCGTTTCTCTTTTTAATGGCTTCGGCCCTAATATAACATTAAAGGCAACAGGATCAGTGATGCACAAAGTAAGGGTATGACTAAATCTGCAGGTACAGTTCTAGAAACAAACAACTTACACGTCTCCTCCCTCACAGTAACCAATCACGATGCACACGTAACAACCCTGAAAATACAGAATTTTTACATTGCAATTGGATTATATAATGAAAAAAATCTTAAGCAAGGAAGTAAACTTTGTAGCAAACACTGATATTTTTAGTACTTGTTACTAAGCCTAATCATGGTCGCCCAAAACTTATTCTCACTTCAAACTCTATGTTACCTCCAACAAGGTAGCACAAGTTCTGAGATTTTACATTTTTTATGTAAATGAATAAGCAGGAAAATAATTAATTTCCTCCATCTGTAAGTGTGATATGACTCACATACCCTTTCGACCCAGGAATCTTTGTACTCCACAATAAATGGATTCTTGACTTTGGAAATGAGCTCCATCTACACAATGGAAAATATTATTGAAACCATAACTAAATGAAATCGGGGAAAGTGACAAGCAAATACACGTGCATATTCTTTAACTTAGATATGAAAAACTCCAATTGAAAGAATTTCTTTTCCATTTCAGAAGTGTTTTCCCACAGTCCATATGACCACGAAATTATACAAGCAACCATTTCATAAGTTTGGGAAGTGCTTTACCACATCCCAATATCTCATACAACCTGAACTTTTTTAGCAGTTGTTGTCAACTCCATAACATATTCACAAAATCCAATATATATTTCCCACAAAAATTAGCTTTGAATCACACATAAGTATCTCATGTTAAGTAACCTGAAATTTGAAGTTTTCATAATCAAATGATGAAACAGTGTCCAAATCCAGAAGGTATTATAAAAAATTCAAACTAAGCATTACCTCCTGGTGGGCAGATCTGCGGGTACGATCAGTCTGTCTAGCTAGGCGGATTTTCTTCAGAACATACCTGTGAAAGAAACACACAGAAATCAACAACAAGAGAGGCATAAATCTCCAGTTAAAGTAACAAAAAACTGGTTACAATGTCCCCTTACTTCTTCTTCTCTTGTCTATGCCTAACAAGCAGCGCAGAGCCAAAGGAGCCTTTACCAATCTGCTCCAATATATCATAGTTCTCCATTTTACACAGTTGCAAGCGACGACTTTAGTCTATGACCCTTTACCAATCTGCTCCAATCACAGAAAGTTATCAGTAATCAAACTACCAAAGAAGCTGCCAAATGCAGAAAACTCGAAACATCAAGTTCCCGATAGCTTGGCTCGTCGTTAGTAGCAAGAAATAGACACATGTTTATGGCACACAACACACGGATGTAGTTAACAGACCACCTAAAACATTTTCCAAAAGAGCAGCAGAATGATGACTAAGATAAGAAAACAATAAACCACAACCGACAATGACATTCACCACTCTCTTCCAATAACTGAAAAATGTAAGCCCTCTTTCTAATTAACAATGAAACAAGAGAAAAGCAAGTAGGAAGCATACCCATTTGAGATATAGTAGTAACATTTTCTCAAAAAACTTGCGAGAAACAAAAGGGCCTAAGAAAAGGTAAATTAAATGCAAATTTTTGCTTTGATTCAAGAAAAACCAGTCACCATAATTATTTTCCTTTATATTTGGGGTACAAGGTCGAAAATTTCACAAACCGGAAGCATAAAAAACTCTTTACACATAAATTGTTTGGTTAAAAGAGACTTACTGCTGTAGTGCATTCTCAGCATCAAACCAAAAACTCAATTAAACCCAAAATGGTTTTGCAAAATTGGGCGAATTCAAAGTAGGAAGTGAAAGCTCACAGCATAAGACAGATGAAATTACAACAATCTAGCACATTTTGTTCAATCGCTGAGATTAGAAGAGAGGAAGTTTATAATTACAAAATCGTACCTGAAATCGAGAGCGGCCAGATAAAACGCAGATCTTTAAACCCAATCACGATGAGTGAATTTAGGAGCATGTGAGGATGATAAACGTATTGAGACGGGTGAATGCGCAAACAAGTCGAATATTTTTATATTTTATCTAAATTATATAAAGTGAAAATTAAAAAAGAAGAAAAATCGAAAATGAGCGGCAAAAGAAGATAAAACCAAATACGACTATCAGTAAAAGAGGAAAGGGATTTGCAAACTTGGAAATGTGATTCCCGAAAGAAAGAAAGAAAGAAAAGGAAATGCTAACCACTTCGTTTCTTCTTTATGCAGAACAGAAGAAGAGAAGGGTGAAGAAATGTCAGAGATTTCAGTGTGTATGTGAAATTATGTTTTCGAAACTCGAGCATCGGTTCAACCTTAATAAATCCATCAATTAATATCGGATTAATGTAGCATTGAATAAAAATTTAGTTTATGGATGAACACTCGGGGGGAATGGAATGGATAGAGTCAGCAAAAAATTGTAAAATGTGTGTGTGGGAATTTCCCTGAGATTCTTGGAAAAGGACAGGAGAGTATTTTAAGAGTATCCACTATAGGGCGGACACGCCCAATAGCCCCGCCCCAGTTTTTGTCCATAGCCCCAATTTTGCTGTCCATAGCTCCAAAATTCTATTTCCGCCACTATAGTGGACACCACCAATAGCCCCAAAATTCCAAATACAAAATTCCACATTTTCACATCCCTCCAATAGCCGCGTCCTCGCCACGAACGCGGCTATCTCGCGTCCGCCCCCCCAATAGCCCCAAAAGTTGTCCGCCCACCTTCCCCACTATAGCCGCCCGCCCACCGCCGCCCACCGCCCCCAAGACGCGGCTATAGCCGCGTCCTACTATAGTGGACACTCTAAGAGGAGATGGTGGACTGGTGGGGCACTCAGTTTTCAATTTTCATCATTCTATTTTTTATTTTTATTTTTTTGCTTGAGAAAAAATAAACTTAGAAAAATAAGAGTGATGAAAGAAATGGAAGTTTTAGTCAATCGATTTGCTGGTATGTTGATAATTTGATGCCTTCCATGAATTTTTTTCATATGTTTCACTTGGACATAAGTTTAATAGAATTGGTCTGACAATAGAAAATGACTGAGTGATGTAGTGCATTTTCAATTTCCATCTCCTATGTCAAATAAATAAAATAGAAAATAAATTATGGAACTATATTTTTATGAAACTGAACTTTATTTTATACTGTTATTTTGATTTTATTTGTTAAAATTATGGAACACTAGCCACGGCATTAAAGTCACGACATCAAATCAAATTATGCTATAGTCTGAATATTATGAAATGAATTTTATTTTATAAATATTTTAGTTTGATTTCAAATATTTTGTTTGTTAAATGGTATAGTCCCGTTACATATACTTCCTCCCCTCATAATAATATATGCATTTGAATGAAAATTAATGCATAATTAGTAAATAAGAGAGAGGATAGGAATGGTACTTAAAAGTAGTATCAGTAGATAATGAAACTCATATTATTATTATTATTATTATTATTATTATTATTATTATTATTACTACTGTTTAATGAGTTATAATGATGGGTTATAAGTTGTAAATAAATTGATGTACATGGGTAATAAGTTCTATAAATGGAAATACTCAGACATATGCAAACGAAAAGTACTCACTTTGTCTTAAGGAAGATGACCACTTTTTTGGACTGCATGAGATTTTATACCGTTTTAGTTTGTATGTTAAGGGAAAATAAAGTAAAAGAAAAGGAATAAACTAAAGATAAAAGGTGCTTCCAATTTTAACAATAGATCACTTTGTTTGGAGCAAAAAGGAAACTGAATCATCTTCAGAATTACATATATTTTTATAGAACGGGGAAATATTAGTTAATGTTTTGTATATACTCCTTATATGATAAATTAATTGATTAATGGGCCAACTGTGCTAACCAACACCAACCACTTACTATATAATAAAATGATTTGGTGATTTGGACCCCTACCGTGTACAGTACCGTACCAACACTCATAATTACTCCCTTAGTTTTCTAAAGTTTGTCCTAGTTTAATCAGATCAGTTTTATAAAATTATTTGACTTTGTATTAAATAAAGGTGTATAGTAGAATAAGGATCCTACATTGAGAAGATTGATGATGTATTTAATGTCTATTTTTGGTAAGTTTCCAAGTACGACAAACATTATGTGATAAGTGAAAATGGTAAAATGAGACAAACTTTGGGGGATGGAGGGAGTAATTAATTACTACTCTCCGTTTCACTCGAAGTCTAATTCTAAGTGACACATTTTCCTTTTTCAAATGTCCTACTTCAAATGATATAAAATATAAAAACATTACTCCCTCTATATATATTTTTTTATCCACTTTATTTATTAAATAACACGATATAAAATTTCGTGTTAAATTAGATATGCTCCACTTAAAATGAAAAGTAGGGAGTAAACATTTAATGGTACCACCCAATCTTTATTGAATCTATATATCTTCTCTCTCCATGTTTGAGGGGACACCTACTTTGTTAGATGAAAAATTCACACTTTGAATGATTATGTTATATATATATATATATATATATATATATATATATATATATAGGGTTTTGATCCATGCAAAACCATTCTTAATACAAAAATGCAGAACCAAGCATACAAAAGTCATTTTTAGGTCATTGTAAGCTTATTTTTACGTCATTATAGTAAGGATGATATGAAATGATCTTAACATGACCTCAAATCCAAAGTTTATAATATGACCTAAAACTGCTTTACAATGACCCTCCGTGTTTTTATTTAATTATTGACCATTGGATTGTCAAATCTCATGGTCAGGATTTGGTCTGGATTTTGTATTGAGATCAAGTTTTGTATTGATCATTTTCCTATATATATATATAGATATATATATATATAGAGTAGTGATCAATGTATAACTAATCTTAAGTGTATAACTAGAGAACAAATCTCAGCCACATATCTTAATAGAACAAATATTATTTTTTTTAATAATATAAAATAGGCCAAGGGTATTTTTGGAAATTACATCATGAAATTTAAATCTGCGGTTTCCTTTCTTTCTCCTTCCAAATATCCGATCAAATCTCCTTTGATCTTAAAGTCGTTGCATTGTTTTGATTGAATGCGTTAGTTTTTTAGAATTTGATTGTTGCTGCTGCGAGGAATAATCCAGTTTACGTCTGGACAAATGAAACAAATGTTTGTGATTGTTTAATATAGTACTCCACTGTGTGAATATAAGGAAGACGAGATATCGCTTGCAATTTCAATCAAAGGAAATTGTGAATTGGTAGCAACCCTAGGTCTACTTGTACTAGCATGGCGTCCGATGCCTGAGAATCGAAGTTCGATGAGTATTCCGGCGAGAAATATCCTCCACCGGAGGAGATAATACTACTGGAGGCCTCGCCGCAGAGGAGGTCGGAGAAGCAGTCTGAGCACGACGACAGTGACATGGCGAAATCGAGCGCCGAAGACGACTCGTCATTCTCTTCGAATCATATGTTGTAGAAATTGAGCTTTGTATCGCCAGATTGGACGATTTATTCGCCGGAAAACGTGAGTGAGAAAGATGATAGGTGAGTGAAGAAGAGAGAGTGAGGGAGGGAAAGACTGTAGGTTTGGTCAGTGGAGACTTGAGATTCACTAAACATGTGATGCTTTCAATATATAAATAGCTAAAAATTAACAATCACTCTTATTCTGATTTTACTTCACTCTTGTTTACAAAATACATCACTCTTATTCTGATTTTACTTCACTCTTGTTTACAAAATACATCACTCTTATTCTGATTTTACTTCACTCTTGTTTACAAAAAACACATCACTCTTATTCTGATTTTACTTCACTCTTGTTTACAAAACACATCACTTTTATTCTGATTTTACTTCACTCTTGTTTACAAAACACATCACTCTTATTCTGATTTTACTTCACTCTTGTTTACAAAACACATCACTCTTATTCTGATTTTACTTCACTCTTGTTTACAAAACGCATCACCCTTATTGTGATTTTACTTCACTCTTGTTTACAAAACGCATCACTCTTATTCTGATTTTACTTCACTCTTGTTTACAAAACGCATCACTCTTATTCTGATTTTACTTCACTCTTGTTTACAAAACGCATCACTCTTATTATGATTTTACTTCACCCTTGTTTAGAAAACACATCACTCTTATTCTGATTTTACTTCACTCTTGTTTACTAAACACATCACTCTTATTCTGATTTTACTTCACTCTTGTTAACAAAACACATCACTCTTATTCTGATTTTACTTCACTCTTGTTTACAAAACACATCACCCTTATTGTGATTTTACTTCACTCTTGTTTACAAAACACATCACTCTTATTCTGATTTTACTTCACTCTTGTTTACAAAACGCATCACTCTTATTGTGATTTTACTTCACTCTTGTTTACAAAACACATCACTCTTATTCTGATTTTACTTCACTTGTTTACAAAACACATCACTCTTATTCTGATTTTGCTTCACTCTTCTTTACAAAACACATCACTCTTATTCTGATTTTACTTCACTCTTGTTTACAAAACACATCACTCTTATTCTGGATGGATCTGTCGTGGTTATGAAAATCTCTTCGATCCCAAGGCAAATGGCTTCGACAACGTGAACATCGATTGTGGCAAAAATCGACTGTGGCAACAACCACATACGAGAATTTTAAAAATAAGCTTATTTCATCACGACCATAAGAAGAAATTCACCGTTATAAGATAATTAGTGAGCTCCTTATCAAATATAGCAAAATTGATAATATGTGACTTTATTCTGAAATACTAGTTGAGACATTTCAATCGAGATGTGGATTCATTGATAAACCGAAATGCAAAACATAAGCAATTGATTTTTGAAGATGATTCTATCAACATAGTTAGCATCACTATTTGCTCAATCCATCATTCTGAGTTTGAGCAGTTATTAAACACCAGCTCAAAATTGCAATTGCAATTTCTTTTCGTTCGTGCCGCAGGAGATCTACGAGGGGGTGGTTTCGGCGCTGGCGAAGGCGATCGACGGGAAGAAGGCTACCGATCCGCAGGGGACTTTTGGTTTATGCTACCGAGTTTCGAGCGGGCAGGGGATTGATTCGCCGCCGGTGACGGTGCATTTCGCGGGGGCGGATTTGGTGGTGGAGGCGGTGAGCTTGTTTGTGGAGTGGGGGAAGGTTTGAGCTGTTTGATGATGGTGGCGACGCAGGATTTGGCTGCAATGACAATTATACCCTCGCCTTATTATTATGGAGTAAATTTATGATTGATGGAACTAATTTCTCCTTAAATTAAAAAATTACATTTATTAATACTAGCCCTTGATTTTTTTGATCTTGTGGCTATTATTTGTTCTCTAGTTATATGGTTAAGAAGTGTTTGCCATAGATCATGACCCTATATATATATATATATATATATATATATATATATATAGAGGTTTAGCCCAATAAATTTGAAAACATTATTCAAGTTTGAATAATCATGTGCCTATAAGTGAAAGTAATTTATGACATCTGAACGTGTTATTAAAGCATCCACTACACTGTCCTCCACTGTCCCTTAAACTACTATTTGAGGGACCCACTGTACTTTATTCATCCATCCCTTAACTAAGGGACGGAACCTGCAACGCTCCGTCCCTTAACCGCCCCTTATTTCGTCCCTTAAATTACTATTCATTAAATTTCTTTTTTATTTTTTTTCGAACCCAATTCAATTAAAACAAACACACTTTATTAAAATTAAAACAACATTAAAATTCAAAAAAATAGAAAATGGACATAATTAAAATCCTAAAAATCCGGGAGCGTCATGGAGGCGGCGCGGCTTCCTCCGCCTCTCGGCGTCGATCTTCTTCAAGTGATTGTTCCATTAGTTGACGCATTTGCTCAAAAGGATCCATTTGTTTGAGTTGATTTAAGATGAAATTGGAGTGGTTATAGAGAGGATTTGAGAGGAATAGATGTGTGTTTGTGTGTGAAATGAGTATGAAATAGGATTATTTATAGAGTAAATAAATAAAAATAAATAAAAATAAATAAAAAAGAAAATAAAAAATTAACGGTAACATTACCGTTTGAAAAATATTTTTTTATTAAAATTCGAATTAAAAAAAATGAATTATTGCGTCATCCGTGACGACGCCCACTCGCTGGCCAGCGAGTGGGCGTCACGCATGCATCGGGGGCGCGACACGTCGCCCGGGCTCGTGACGGGACGGCGCGTCCCGTGTCTCGCGACTACGGGCTACGGGACGGGCTGGGGACGGGCTACGGGACGGGACGAACGTTGCAACGCGTCCCGCGACGGAACCGTCCCTGTTGGGTCGTGATACCGCCGATCTCACACGCGCACGAACGAAAGAATAAAGCACACAACGATGTAACGTGGTTCGGTGATAAACCACCTACGTCCACGGAGAAGATGACCGGAATCTTATTGATGAACAACTCTCAAATACAATGAACTCACACTCACAATTCAATCACTCCAAACTAATCGCAAGCTAGAGCAATAATCTCCTAATTGTGTATGTGTATTGTGTATTCTCTCTTCTATCTTTTCAACTGGAAACTATCGAGCTATATATGCGAAGAACAAGAAATAACCCATCAACTGATTTCACACAAAACAGTTATAACCGCTGATTCCCAACGGCTAGTTTCAGCTCACCAAACCGAGCTCATTTCTTGATCTCTTCCTCGAGCTCCAACGGCTCTATCACTTAATCAAATCAGCAGCTTGACGTGAATGAGTTGCTCAAGAATGATAGTTTCCTTGCGCAAGAATGATAGTTTCCTTGCGCAAGAATGATAGTCCGCCAGTGTAAGAATGATAACTTGCGGCAACAAGAATGATAGTTTCCTTGCATGATTTGCATGGACACACATCCACAAATCTCCACCTTGTCCTTGCAAAGCTCCATCAATATCTAGATTCCCTTCTCAATCCTTGTTACAAATCTCAACACTCCACAATTTCAACCAACTTCAAACAATGTTTGAATTTCGAAGTTGGCTGAGATTTTGTCAACATATCTGATGCATTTTCTTCGGTAGGAACTTTCACCACATTGATCTTTCCACTTTGAATCTCATCTCTGATGAAGTGTCTCCTCACATCTATATGCTTCGACCTCTCATGGAACATTTGATGTTTGGCTAAACATATTGCTGAGTTACTGTCACAGTTAATCTTTACTGCTCCCAACTCCATTCCCAGATCTTGCATGATCCCTTGCAGCCATTTTCCCTCCTTTGCAGCCTCTGTTAATGCAATATACTCAGCCTCGGTTGTGGATAACACAACCACAGACTGTAGATTCGATTTCCAGCTGACTGCTGTTCCAAATAAGGTGAATATGTAGCCACTTTGGGATTTTCTGTTGTCCAAGTTGGCTGCATAATCCGAATCACAAAATCCCTCAAGAACTTCATCCTTTTCAGACCAAGCTTCACTGCCAAACTTCAAACCAATCATTGCAGATCCTTTTAGGTACTTCAGAATCCATTTCAGAGCAGCCCAGTGCTCTCTACCCGGATCAGCCATGTACCTACTAGCCACACTTATAGCATGAGCTACATCCGGTCTTGTGCATATCATCAAATACATCACACTGCCCACTATATTCGCATAGGGTATCCGGCTCATTTCTCTCCTAGCATCCTCTGTTCTTGGCATTTGTTCTTTGCTAAGTCTGAAATGACCTGCCAGTGGAGTGGAAACAGGCTTTGCATCTTTCACTTGATACTTCTCCACCACCTTTCTGATGTAGTCAGCCTGGAACAACTTCAATTCCTTCTTCCTTCTGTTTCTGACAATATCCATACCCAGGATCCTCTTGGCTTCTCCAAGATCCTTCATCTCAAACTTCTGCCTCAGCTCCTCTTTCACAGTTTGCAGCTCATTCTTGTTTGAACCTGCCAGTAGAATATCATCTACATACAGCAACAGGTAGGCAATTATCATATCTCCCTTCTTCTTGATGTACACACAACTATCAAAGCTTGACCTTTCAAAATTCATCAACTCCATTTGCTCATGGAATTTCTTATTCCACTGCCTACTACTTTGCTTGAGGCCATATAAGCTCTTTTTCAGCAAGCACACTTTCTTTTCCTCTCCGGGCTTCTCAAAGCCTTTAGGCTGCACCATGTAGATTGTTTCTTCCAAATCTCCATGTAAAAAAGCTGTCTTCACATCAAGTTGATGCAGCTCCCAATCAAAATGAGCTGTCAAGGCCAACAAGATCCGAATAGATGTGTGTTTCACCACTGGAGAGAACACCTCAGTGTAGTCAATACCCTCCACTTGTGTGAACCCTCTAGCAACCAGCCTTGCCTTAAACCGTATGCTTTCAACTTCCCCCACCTCTACCTTCTTCTTAAATAGCCATTTGCAACTTATCAGCTTCTGAGTCCCTGGATCAGTTACCAAAATCCAAGTCCCATTTCTCAGCAAGGACTCTATTTCTTCTTCCATGGCTCTGACCCATTTCTGACTTTCTTTGCAACTTATGGCTTCCTCATAGGTTGAGGGTTCTGAAAACATGAGCACCTCAGCCACACAAAGAGCAAAGAAACTCATATCATAATCTGAAAATCTGCTAGGCAATCCTGCATTTCTTCTGGGATTTCTTCTAACTCTTTGACTTGCATCAGTTTGTTGTTCTGATGATTGTTGGCTATTAGTGTCCTGAGCTGGTTGATGGTTAGATGCTCCACCTTCTTCCTGGTTCTCTGTGATCTCAGAATCTTCATCACCATCTGATCTGTGGTATTCTTTGTCAAACTCGAAATTCTGCACTCCTGAGCTGCTGCTCTCACCATCAGATACTTCTTTCTTCTTCTTGAATGGCATCTCTTCTTCATTAAATGTCACATCTCTGCTCACAATGATATTTTGGCCTGCTCTATCCAAGTTCCATAATCTGTACCCCTTTACTCCATCTTGGTACCCCAGCATTACACATTTTCTTGCCCTCGGTTCCAGTTTATCTTGCTTGACATGTGCATAGGCACCACATCCAAACACCCTCAGAGTGGAGTAATCACCAAGGCTTCCATACCATCTCTGATCTGGAGTTTCATTTGATATTGCTGAGGAGGGGCATTTGTTAATCAGATTAGCTGCAGTAGACATAGCTTCTGCCCAGAATTTCTTTGGCATCCCAGAGTAGAACAACATGCATCTCACTCTTTCTAGCAATGTCCTATTCATTCTCTCTGCCAATCCATTTTGCTGAGGGGTCCTAGGCACTGTCCTATGCCTTCTTATTCCCTTCATTTTACAGAAATCATCAAACTCAGCAGATAGAAATTCCATCCCATTGTCAGTCCGCAGATACTTCAAGACAGATCCTCTTTCATTCTCATATCTTGTATGCCATTCTTTGAATCTTTCAAATGCTTGAGACTTTTCTTTCAGAATATAAATCCACACTTTCCTAGAGTAATCATCTATGATGGAGATAAAATACTTACCTCCACCTATGGATTCTGTTGGAGATGGCCCCCATAGGTCACTGTGGGCATACACAAAAGGTCTTGTAGATGTGTGCTTTCCTCCAGTGAATGGCAACCTTTTGGCCTTCCCAAGCATACAGGACTCACATTTGCTCAACTTCTCTGTTGCACCCAGCTTCATAACCCCATGCTTAGCAAGTTCTCTGATGCCCTTCTCACCCACATGCCCCAACCTGGCATGCCAAAGATTCAAGTTCTCTGACTGAGCAGTATTGACAGAATCCACCACTGTCTCACCAACCAAGTAATATAGGCTGTTCTTTCTTTGAGCCTCCATCACAATTCTGGAGCCTTTAGTTACTCTAAGAACCCCATTACCAGAATCAAACCTGCACCCCTTTGATTCCAACATTCCAAGAGATATCAAATTTCTCTTAATTTGAGGTATAAATCTGACCTCTGTGAGAGTTTTCACACTCCCATCCTTCATTCTCAGTCTGATATTCCCAATGCCCTTGACATTACACATTTGATCATTCCCTAGTATCACTGATCCTTCCCAATCTGATAATTCTTGGAACCAAGACTTGTGGGAACAAATGTGAAAGGAGCAACCTGAATCCATGATCCAGCATTCTTCAATCTTGGCCCCTGAGTGGATATTCAAAGCCTCATTATCTTCAACATCCTGAGCCAGATCAGCGGTCTCTGCATTCCCAGCCCTTTCTTGCTCTTGTTTTTTCTTCCAAGCAAAACAATGTTTCTTTAAATGGTCGGGTTTTTTACAGTAGTGACAGCTCCTTTTCTCCTTCCACCCCCCACCTTCTTCCTTCTTCTGGAACTTCTTCTTGGAACCCTTCTTATTCTGATTGTTCTTCACATGCAGGCTCTCAGCCACTGGATCAGGTTGTTTAGCATCAGCCTTCTGCGATTCCTTCAGCTTCAATGCAGAATGTATCTCTTCATATGTAACCTTGGCCTCTCTACCAAGAAGCACTGCATCCTTGAAGTGCTCATAACTCTTGGGCAGGGAATTGAGCAACATTAAAGCCTTATCTTCATCCTTAATCACCTCATCAATGTTTTCAAGATCATCTATGCATTTCCCAAACTCCTCAAGCTGTTCAGAAATGCTCTTTCCATCTGAAAACTTGAAAGCAAGAAGTTTCTGCTTCAAATGCAAACGATTTGCAAGAGACTTGGTCATATACAATGACTCAAGTTTTGTCCAAACGCCCGCAGCCGTCTCCTCTTTGGAAACTTCCCTCAGCACCCTATCTGTCAAGTTCAAGATCAGGGTGCTGTAGGCCTTATATTGCATATCTTGAAGCCTTCCTTTTTCTTTCTCATCGGCCTCAGGCTTTTCTTTAGCCTCGGTGCCATCCTTCAAGATATCCCATAGGCCTTGCTGCATCAAGATAGCCTTCATCTTCAACCTCCACAGCCCAAAGTCGTTTCTGCCGGTGAACTTCTCCACCTCAAACTTGGCCGTGGACATTTCTTCGAACAGACGGTGGACAATCGTCAAGATCGGCTTAGACACCAGAGCTTCTGGACCCTAACTCACCCAGAAAACAATCAACAAGAAAACCTCTGGGATCTTCCCACAGACGGCACCACTTGTTGGGTCGTGATACCGCCGATCTCACACGCGCACGAACGAAAGAATAAAGCACACAACGATGTAACGTGGTTCGGTGATAAACCACCTACGTCCACGGAGAAGATGACCGGAATCTTATTGATGAACAACTCTCAAATACAATGAACTCACACTCACAATTCAATCACTCCAAACTAATCGCAAGCTAGAGCAATAATCTCCTAATTGTGTATGTGTATTGTGTATTCTCTCTTCTATCTTTTCAACTGGAAACTATCGAGCTATATATGCGAAGAACAAGAAATAACCCATCAACTGATTTCACACAAAACAGTTATAACCGCTGATTCCCAACGGCTAGTTTCAGCTCACCAAACCGAGCTCCTTTCTTGATCTCTTCCTCGAGCTCCAACGGCTCTATCACTTAATCAAATCAGCAGCTTGACGTGAATGAGTTGCTCAAGAATGATAGTTTCCTTGCGCAAGAATGATAGTCCGCCAGTGTAAGAATGATAACTTGCGGCAGCAAGAATGATAGTTTCCTTGCATGATTTGCATGGACACACATCCACAGTCCCTCCGGGACGGAACGAGGGACGCACGCGGGACGCGTAGTGGATGCTCTTAGAGCAATAGAGCTTGAGACCTAGTCTCACATTTGATGCTAATAAATTTATACGGAGTATATTTAAGAGAATAGTGAAAGTTTGAAATATAAGAAAATGTGTCAATAATTTAGTGGACTAAAATTAATACTCCTGAATCAACATATTCGACTCGATGTAAAATACTAATACTCCGTACAGTCACATATAATCGCAGACTGACAAGTATATTTCTCCGACTCAACAAAAATATTCACATACTCAATTTATTATACTTTAATAATTATTAAATACTATTAAGTTAATAATTATTAAATATTCACTGTACTTCTTGACTCAATAAAAACATTTACATACTCAAATTATTTTACTTGAAATTTTGCTTTTTATTCAACCTATATTTTACTTGAAAATAAGTAGTATTAATAACTACATATGTTGGTACCGAAAAGTTTATTGGCCTGTCTATTTTTTTTTGATAAAAAAGAGGCTCAAACCATTCAAAAAATAGTGAGGAAAGGAATATAAAAGTTTGATAAAAAAAACTAAAGCTCCTCAAAAGCAAAGAAACGTCACAAAAACAACATACCAAGCACAACCTACAATCACCACAAACAAAGCAAGCCCAAAGGGAACACTCGACAAACCCAAAAACTACTAGCAAAGTGCCAAACATCCACAACAAATATGAAAAGCCACAACTCACCGGGTATACTTCATTTGTGTCCCAACCACCTTCTAGCTTTAGGTAGGTCTTCGCATACTTGCTCGGGCGAGTAAGGAAAATTTGGACACCATACTTTAATCCATAATCCAAGCCTCATATTTGGTTTCATCAACATCCCAATTTGGTTTCATCTTTTCGAAGATTACTTTATTCCTGAGTCACCAGATTGACCAAGAGATCACGTTGAAGAGAGAGCTCCAAATTTTCTTATCAAATCTCATGAACGGTGTGTCCATCCATGTAATAAAACAAGATATTGGGTCATTGGGCATGCAAAAGGAGATATTCCAGCAATGACATCCAAAATACCATAGGCTACTAGAAACCACCTTCTCCTATTGTGTTAATGAATTTTTGTTTTATGCACTTTTTTGTATGATTATAATTATGTTACTAATATTTGTTGTTTGTGATTTTACTAAAGAAAGAAAGTTGAAATCATGGAAATGGAATCCACCTTCCTCAGTTATCTATAATCTACTGTGACGTCATCAATCAGTTGAAATCATGGAAGCATTCACCTGGCAGAATTTTGTTTTGAAACTGATGAGTATTTTGTGAAATTTTATAGTCATGAACTCTTACGGGTTGCGTGTTTTACGGTGCAAACGCAAAGATTGTTAACGAAAGCAAATATTTCTCAGAATTGCAATATTAGGGTCTATAGTTGATTTTTGTTTGAAGTTCATACCTATAAATGGGGACAAAGTGTTTTGATGGAAAATGGTGTCATACATAAGCGGAGAAGATGAAGGTTATAGGAGATAGATGGAGGTTGGTGGGCGTTGGGCAAAGCTTCATGAGTTGTATTGTTATTTGTGATATATAAACTTTATATAATTTTATCTTTTATTTTTTCATTTACTTAATTGACATTTCAGTAGGTCGTGCAACGAACATGATTGATACTAGTTCTCTTTTAATGCACATCTTTTCGCCATGATCATTAATCTAAGCATTTTCATTGAAAAAAAAACCATAGGCTACTGGAAAATTTGCGATTAAAAATGATATGGTCAATTGTTTCTGGTTCTTCTCTCGGCAAAGCTCATTTTCGACTTCAGGGAAGCCAAATCTAAAGAGTCTCTATCTGGTGTTTAGTCTGCCGTGCAATATAAACCAAAGTAGGAGTTGTGCACGCGGTGGGGCCTGTCTACTTATAATATCTATAAGACGATAAACTAAATTAAAAATAAAAAATTGATGTAGATTTAGTTGGTGACTGTAAGCTGAGCGCACGGTTGGCAATAATTTTGTAATCAAAATTCAGTTATGGTACTCACATTTTAGTATAGTAGTGCTACTTTATTTTTAATTCGTGATTTTATTCATATATTTTTTATTTAGCTATGAAACTGTTTGCTTAACGCGTCTTAAGCAACGCGGGCTTGATATGATAAGGATAATTAATGCTGAGATAAATTTCTATATTTTTTATGTTTACATTTTCTATTAAAACTTGCAATGGGAGTTTAAATAATGTAGATACTAAATTTTGTTACACGATGTTTACATTTTCTTTTATTCTTGAATACCTGCCTGCTATATGGAGTATCTTATATAGTATTTGTTGTTTGATATGACTGAGGGAGACTATTCCTATTGAGGGAGAAAATCGAGTGGAGAGCTCAAAGAGGTAGGTTTTCTTGAGAGGATATTTTAATTATTGACGTGAGAAAATAAAAGGTGGAAATAAAAGAACGTAAGGTGTTGTATCTCTATGTTAATTCATGATTGCGCAAGACTCAAACACATATTTATAATAGGTTAGGTTGGAAAAAAGATATCATATGCTAATACAAATATTAAATTAAATCTAATCCTAACAACTAAGGAAATAAATGATAAAGATAATATTAAATACTAATATATAGATTTATCAGCTAAATTCATGCTTACAATATATAAATATATCCGTATTAATTTCCACAAGGTTGAAATGTACCTTGTCCTCAAGGTGTAAAATCAGTTGCCAAGGGATAATCAGATTAAAAATGACAAGATTGATAGGAAGCCGAAGCACAGGATGAGTTCGTTGAAAATGGCTCTACAACTTGAATTTTTGAGCTAATTTCCATCGAAAATTATGAATTTATATTGCAATAGAGTTATTTCACTGGCAATGATGTGCAACTTAACTAGTAAAATGATACTCCCTCGTCTTGCCGAAGATGACTCACTTTTATTTTTGGTTTATCCCAACTCATTACTAAAGTTAAAAATATCTTTATCGCTTATTTTATTCTAAATTAATTTGTATGGAATCATGAGACGAAAGAAGTAACCAACTTGGCTTCACAAAACATTTTTGGTAATAATTACATGTCAGAGGCCCAACCCACACTTTTGGCGCACGTGGTCTCTATTAGAGTTTAATATACACAATGGACACATATTAAATGATGGCCTCAAGTCTATCATATAAAACCAGATAAGTTTTAGTTATCTACATTTGAATTATTTTTGACATGTAATTTAGGCTTGCAATAATAGAGAGCAGAAAATACAAAATTGACATGTTGGATATAAGCTAGCACATAATATGATTTAAAAATGATGATTATAGCGATATGAAGAGGAAACTTTTAACGAATATTATAGGATCAAATGACAATGACTAGACAACCAAAAAGCGACTATATTATACAGACATTTATTGGCATTTTCTATATGGATTGTTGGTTGAATGAATCTCATCGACAAGAAGGCAAAATGTTGATAGACTATATATATTTTACTTTGAAATTCAAGACAAGAAACATAGACCTTCCTAATATAAATGTTATGGAGTTGGGCACAACTGAACAACTAATGAAGTTGAGGGACTGACATGCAATAGCTCAGGGACTAATATGCAAATTCTTGTAATTTTCTGTTTGAATTTCCCTCCCAAATATTGAGTATGAAAAGAGAGGGAGTTAGTTAGAATTTTTCACTTCTGGAATCCAGCTGTAGCTAGCCGAGAGAAATAAGAGTTGTTCATCTTGTGTTAGTGAGAATTCTGCCACACATTTTGAATGAAAGTTCTCCATCATTTCTTCTTGAGTTCTTAGTGTTCTTGACTATTCATTTTCGATCAATTGTGTTGTTGCTATTCTTATTATTCGTTCCGAGTGTTGATCTTGCCTGTGCTCGAGATCTGAAGTTTGATTGCGTTGAGCTAGAGATTACAATTTACAATAAATAGGCTGAGTCGGTTACACTTGATTGATTGCACAAAACTAATAATGACACTAGGGTTTCTTTCAAAGCTGTGAAACGAAACGATCAAAATTGTACTCATAAGATTAAGATCTAGTTAGCATTGATAAAAGACTATTAAACTTGGCCAAATTTTTAATTTGTGATAAAAAATAATCGATTGTATTATAACATTAGTATATTTTTCAATTGTAACATTGTGAACCTCTGGAAAATTGTACAGATTGAGTCGTTATCAAGTCAACCTAAGTGAAATTTTGTGTCGGATTTCGTCGCTATCAAGTCAACGTAATATAAACCTTAGTCATCTCATTTATTAATAAATTAAATTACCATAATTTTAGCATCCATCCATAAACTAATGGGTTAAAATACAAAAAAAAATATTATTCTACCATCATAATTTTGGAGATAATTACCAAATATAATATTAATATCACATGCTCCATAAAAAATGAGCCCCTATAGTATTACTAGAAACAAACACATGGGAGATAGTCTTACAATTTTGATGACTTTTCTCTGTGTAACATTTAGTCATTTGGATGTTGGCTACCTTACTTTGATATGGATCAGCTTTATTTGATTTGGACTATTTTCAATTTAGGCCTATTGGATTTTCATGCTCAGATATTTCGGCCTAACGGTAGACCTATAATTTTTGGTAGCTTGCAGAGATAGAAAATTGTGAATTATTAAAGCAAACATTCTTTAAAATTGTGATTTATTAAAGCAAATATTCTTTAATAACGCTAGGTCCTTAAAAAAGGTTTTATTTACTCAATAAACAGCCTTGATATCGTATTGAAGAGCGAAAATTCGATTAATTGAGTCTACCCACTTGCTATTCTGAATATTTTCATATTCTCTTCTGATTGCTAATTAACTAAAGCAAAAAACAAAATAAAATAAAAGATATGAAAATCAAGAATTGAAGAAGCCGAATCCTATGGGTTCGTAACAACTATCCTATAATTAGCTGAATTTCAAATTATATTAGCAAGGGTCTCAAGAGCTATTAAGCTATCACAAATTAAGGTAAAATCATGTCTTCTCTCAAGCACACCATATGTGGATTATAACTTAAAACCGAAGTCTAGAATTAATTTAATAACTCCTCAAAGCTCTTAAGAGTTAAATTCCTCAATCAAAATCTCAAATATCTCGATTTTAATAATTAAGTTGTCAATTTCTCTTTTATCAAATTAATTAAACTACTCATCTCTCGATTGTAGTAGTAAAATCCACATGCATTCATGAAATGAGCAATCAAATAAATGTAGAAGCACAAGAGAAATTGAAATAACTACATGAGCCAAAACATAGAAAAACGAAAATCAATTAAGCATAGAGACCATTATATTTCCCTCATAGAACTCTATTAGAGAATCAACAGACATGTTCATAACAAAAGTCAAAACAACAAATGGAAGAAATCATGATAAAACTAAACTAACTACACCCTTGATCGAAGGAATCACGATTGAAAGCTCGGACTTCACTATGTAGAATGACTGGGAGGAATCATTTCTTCAATCTTTAGGCTATTCTTTCTGTGGTATGTGTGTGTGGTGGGAAAATTCTCTAAAAAACTAGTAGAATAGTGTATATATATTGCCCTAAGTTTCAAAATCCCGAATATAAGGAAATTTTCCAACTTTTCCGCACATCCCACCCGGACCGCTAGACATTGCTGGACAACTCACCCGGACCAAGGTTAGAGTTTGCTGCCTAAAAAGGCATGAATAAGGGTGTCTATACATTTCACAAAATCAAACCAGCCCTATTCATGTAGCACCATTCCAAACCACCAATATGTGACGTATTTCGTTTGACGGCTACACGTTCATGATGACATCCATTTAATTTGAAAAGTAATTGGTTTACTATCAATTATTGCAATTCAATCAAAAAAAGAAACAAAAAACTATTATTATTGCTAATAATGCGACCCTAACATCTTTAATTTCTTGGAAAAATATATGATTATAGTACAAACATGAACATCTATTCTCTCATCAAAAACTTACTCATACATCTAAGTTTGATAGCGGTGGCAAATCATGCATGTTGGGTCGTTATTGGGTCAATCTCTTAACGACACGACCTAATAAGGACAAACACGAACACGACCCGTTAAGAAAATTTCAAACCCGAACACGAACACGACCTGCTACCCTCTAACCCGAACACGGCACGAACCCGACACGAACCCATTAATGACACGAACCACCTTGGGCAACACGACACGATAACAACACGTACATGACACGGCACTATAGCAACACCACCTGATAACACAATTAGAACTTCATAAGACGATAAGAACCTATTAACAACTGCTCATGATTAACAAAAGTTACAAAACCTTGAATCTGATCAATAAAAATCCAACTAAATATCTAAAATCTAATTACACAATTTGATTTGATGAACAATAATATCAATAGATTCATAGCAACAAAATCTAACGAAGTCCAACAAAAAAACACACATCATTTTTAAAATAATAAAAATTAATAATATAATAATATTATTTCTTGGGTAACACGAACACAACACGAAATTTTCGTGTCCTTAACTGGTCGACCCGATAAGGACACGAACCTAATAAGCTTTGACCAAAATCCATTAATTTCATGAGGATTCATATCTGGAATTATCGTGTCGTGCCAAAAATTGTCAGCCCTAAAATTTGATTTATAATCACTCACAACTCAAATTTTGGATAAAAAAAAGTTTGAAGTCGCGCAATAATTAAGATTTGTAAATAAACTTGTATGTAACATTAGATAAATATAAATATAAATTCTTAAGTTTAATTTGGACATAATAACTTTTTGGTAGTTTAATTAGTTAAGTGTATTACATTAATTGAATATTTTGGAATTATAAGTGTACTTATTTACTTTAGTAATAAGTGTTTACCTAGCTAATAAAATGATGTCGATCCAGTCCAAAGTCTATTTACAGATTTGTTAATTATTAATCCAATAAAAAGAAGCGAAAGTGTGGTTTGATATAAATCGAGACTTGGAAGCAGGGGATCCACACTAAGTGCTCCCACTTTACCTAGCTGCATCCAACCCACAATTTGCACGACCACACACAATTTTCATTTTTCGAAATTATCTATTTTAAATAATTTTGTACTTAAACATCCTTCATAAATTTTTATATATATTCACATTATTTGCATATGTAGATAAAGTTGAAAATTTATGATCACTACACACCAGCAACCTAACTGCTTGCGTGTCGCCCAAATAAATAATGAAATTAAAATTAATAGATCCTATAAATTTTCGGACAAGACATTTTCCTTGGATAGAATAAATTTTGGAGCTTAAGTGTGTAATTATAATTAGAAACCACATTTTATCTCTTTGGTAGTATACTATGGAGTACTACATATGTCCCACAATAATAATCCTATTTAGTTTAAGCACGGGTTTTAAGAAATGTAAAGAAAAATATTGGGTTGAATAAGTTAGTGGATTGTGTGTCCCACTTATATATATTAATTTTATAATAAAATGTGAGTTAAATAAGTTGATGGAATGTATGGATCTACTTACCATTTATGGTGAAAGTGAAATAGAACTCTTATTGTGGGACATAAATGGCAAAATAGAACTCTTATGGTGGGATATAGGGAGTAAAAGATAAATTTATCCCTCGTATTATCACTCTATTTATAGGATAAATTAATACTAGCAAACACACTTTAAAAGAAGATGACAAATAAAGAAAAAACAAATAATAAATAAATAAAAACTTAGAAACTTGTTTAAAATCCTCTTGTGAGTCAAAACTCAAAAGAAGAACTCTTATATTTCGATCCAAACTCATTGACTCAAGTAGAATTATAATTTTACTAATGTTTAATTGTATTTGAATCTTGACATATTTACATGACTTTGGTCATATTAAGGCAAATTCCTACAAGGCTCCATTAATTTGAAAAAAGGATAGTAGATACATGCACAAACCTAACCCACTGAAATATATAGTCAAAACATTTTAGAAATGGTAACTACAATAAATGCAGTGATAGATGCAATGAAATTAGGGGTTTTCTTTGAGCCAAACACATTTCAAAATCTAGGCACAAATTAAAAATCAAATCAAACTCTTGTAACCAACTGAACCCATAATAAACTGTTCAATTAGATTTAATACTGAATTATGAGTTTGACTGACAATATTGGGTGTGACAAAATCGTCACATTTGTAAATATTTGATTGGTTGTCAGAGCATCTCAACTTCAAATTTAATTAAATCTGGTTTTTTTTTTATCGCATATGTATAAAATATCTGATTCGAAGCCTACCGTTAGGTTCGGAGCAACCCCCTAAATTGGCATGATTTCATTACCACCAAAAACTATAACTTTAAATTGAATTAATTATTCATTAATCATTTCCGGTTTTTAATTCCACCAGCATGCCATTTTATCAGATGCCACCCTGTACCTACCCTTAATTAATCTAATATCGTTTTTGGCTTTAGGCTTATGTGACAAGTGTTGCAAGATCATTGGTTGTTATAATTGACATCCAATAAGAATCGACCACGTTGGTAGGCAGCCATTGTAGAAGATTCAATATCATACCAGCACTTTGCTACACTTTTTGCAAGATACTAGTATAAAGTTGTTTTTTCTCGAGAAAAGATAATAGTAATAACTAAAATAAAAAATTATTATGAGGAATTAGTGGAGAATTTTGTATAATACTGATTGATCATAATTTGTTCAAATTTAAATAGCCGTGTACATAGATTAGATAAATCGGTCAATTTGACCTTATGCCTTAATTTGTGTATCACTTGGCTAACTCACACATAGAAAGAGCGGGAAAATTTGCTATTGCATGTGTAGGGATATAATGTATAAAGAAAGAGAAGTTTTGTCGGGGGCTTTTGTTGACCTAATTAATATGCTTTGATTACTGATTAGTTTGTAAACTTATGTTTATGGTATAAATGTGATAAGTATGGATATAAAACACATAAAGAATACGAGGACATAATATATTCTTGTAGCTCAATAATTATATGTAAAAAAAGATTTTTAGCACATCGTATACTTCTCATGTTTTGGTTTGACTTTACTATTATTAACTAAGATTGATTATATCTAATTAAGATCCATAATAACTATTTGGCCTTAACTTAAAGTTTTAATTTTTTATTAGTTATTAAGATGTGTAAAAAATTATACAATTTCAATTAAAGAGTTAACAAATTTTAAGAAGGTAATCTGTCAAAAAATAATGCCACTAAAAGATTACAAGTACAATGAGCTCAGTGTGGGAATATCATTCTCTCATCTTACAATAGAAGAAAATTAAGTAAGTATGATTAGTTTAGAATTAATCACTTTACTTCAAAATTATAATTATTAAAATTATAGTATAGGAGTATGATGTTACACTAAAAACATGATATAGAAGATCTTATTCTCAACATAATTTTAATTGAGATGAAAAAAGTTGCACTAAAACAATTAGGATTACACAATAAAAAAACATGAGATAGTAAATTCCAAGAACAAGATTACGTATGGGAGTGTCTCGGTTATGTATATAGTAAATATATACTACTACATGTTTTCCTAGTGAGATACTGAGATTAGATTTATGACTATATACTGTGCTTATAAATAGCGGTTCTTTTTCATTATAATATCATCCTAAAAATTAAATAATGAAATCAATGGTTTAGCACAGCCTATCAACATAGATGCACATCGTATTAAACTGAGTAACTAGTTTTGCGTTCAATCTCTTTTATATTGGTGATTGTCTCTATAATGAAAATGAGAGATTTGTAAAAGGAGGCTAACAACACGCTTACGATAGTTAGTGAGTGGATATTGATACACCATGAAGTTTCCTAACTAAACAATTAAAGAGAATATGAAAAAAAATCACTCTTTGACAAACATTTTTTTTTTCAAAACATTTTAATATCATCAATGTTTATTGTGTGTGTGTGTGTGACCCCACAAAGCACTAACTTGATGCCCTCTCCACCACTATATAAACTCCCCTACCATTCCTCACACTCTACACCAACATTACCACATTTCTCCAAGCCAAAAACACACACAAACTTAGTAACCAAAAAAAAAACTACTTACATATCATACCAAGAATGGGAACCGCCGACCACGTGGACCCCTACGCCGGCGCCGGCGCCACCCACCGAGTGGAGATCCCGCCTCCGCAGCCGTTCTCGGAGTCCCTAAAGAACACACTGAAGGAGACATTCTTCCCCGACGACCCCCTCCGCCAGTTCAAGAACCAGCCACCTCGCCGGAGGCTCATCCTCGGCCTTCAATACGTCTTCCCGATCCTCGAGTGGGGCCGCCACTACACTCTCGAGTTCTTCAGGGCCGACCTCATCGCCGGAATCACCATTGCCAGCCTCGCCATTCCTCAGGGAATCAGCTATGCCAAGCTAGCCAATTTGCCACCAATTCTTGGCCTTTGTAAGTTTTTTTTTTTTTTTTTTAATGTTAAATGCATGACATAAATATATATTATGATGTGTATAGATTCGAGCTTTGTTCCACCGTTAATTTACGCGGTAATGGGGAGCTCGCGGGACTTGGCCGTTGGCACGGTGGCCGTGGCATCGCTGCTCACGGCTTCCATGCTTGGCGACGCCGTGGACGCGCAACAAGATCCGCAGCTTTACGTCCATCTTGCCTTCACCGCGACTTTCTTCGCCGGCCTCTTTGAAACGGCAATGGGCATTTTCAGGTCACTATTTTCCGTAATACATGATTTATTTATTTTTTTTGGTAAAAAAAAAACCGCACATAATAAACACATGATTTGTTATCGTACTATATGTTATGAGCCATGTGATTTAAGTGCAAGTTACTACTTGTAATAGTAATTATTTATGTAAGTGATGAATCGGCGAATTTTTGATGGTGATGAATGCTTGTAAAAATAAATGAAGATCAACACAGAGATTTACGTGGTTCGATTTACTGAGGTAAATCTACATCCACGGGAAGAAAAGAGGGCAGAGTTGTATTGCTTGATCTGTTTTCTACAGCTAACAATACAGACTTGCTATTTGCTATTTTCTCTTTAGAGAGCTTAACAGAAGTTTTTCAGAAAAATCAGAAGATCCTTTATCTATCTGACCTAGGTCCTATTTATATTTTGAACCAAGATCGTGGCATGCAGCATTTATTAGGTAGTGGATGTCGTGGAGATCGTGGCGACCTTGCATGGGTCCACTATCCTGCCTGAGTTAATGACTGCTTGACACCACTAAAATAGATCGTCGGTGTAGCGGAGGTGGAAATCTTGCATGAGTCCACTATCTCCTAGTTCGGTCGAATACTGAGACCGAACTGCTGAAATTATTGCCGAGCAGCTTTTGCCGATCTGAGAGTAGAGCTTGATGCCGACAAGAGAGCAGAGCTTGATTAGTTGGCTTTTACCGAGCTATAGGCTAGGGCCGAACTCTTTGGTTGTGCCGAACTGAACTCTTGGCCGAACTGAACTCTTTCTTGGGCTTTGGGCTAGCCGAGCTGTCCCTGCTATTGGGCTTGTTTAGTTCGTACTCCATCACTACCCCCCCCGAAAAGCGAAGTGAATTACTTCGGCGAAGCGAGTCACTTCGGCATTCTGGATAAAGGTACGGGGTAAGTTGATGTTTGTCTTTGGTCTGATGAAATAAACATCTTTGTCCGGACTTGGCTTTGGTCTGATGAAATAAACATCTTTGTCCGGACTTGGCTTGTCGGTCTGATGAAATAAACATCTTTGTCCGGACTTGGCTTGTCGGTCTGATGAAATAAACATCTTTGTCCGGACTTGGCTTGTCGGTCTGATGAAATAAACATCTTTGACCGGACTCGTCTTTGGTCTGATGAAATAAACATCTTTGACCGGACTCGTCTTTGGTCTGATGAAATAAACATCTTTGACCGGACTCGTCTTTGGTCTGATGAAATAAACATCTTTGACCGGACTCGTCTTTGGTCTGATGAAATAAACATCTTTGACCGGACTCGTCTTTGGTCTGATGAAATAAACATCTTTGACCGGACTCGTCTTTGGTCTGATGAAATAAACATCTTCGACCGGACTCGTCTTTGGTCTGATGAAATAAACATCTTTGACCGGACTCGTCTTTGGTCTGATGAAATAAACATCTTTGACCGGACTCGTCTTTGGTCTGATGAAATAAACATCTTTGACCGGACTCGTCTTTGGTCTGATGAAATAAACATCTTTGACCGGACTCGTCTTTGGTCTGATGAAATAAACATCTTTGACCGGACTCGTCTTTGGTCTGATGAAATAAACATCTTCGACCGGACTCGTCTTTGGTCTGATGAAATAAACATCTTTGACCGGACTCGTCTTTGGTCTGATGAAATAAACATCTTTGACCGGACTCGTCTTTGGTCTGATGAAATAAACATCTTTGACCGGACTCGTCTTTGGTCTGATGAAATAAACATCTTTGACCGGACTCGTCTTTGGTCTGATGAAATAAACATCTTTGACCGGACTCGTCTTTGGTCTGATGAAATAAACATTTTTGACCGGACTCGTCTTTGGTCTGATGAAATAAACATCTTTGACCGGACTTGTCTTTGGTCTGATGAAATAAACATCTTTGTGTTCTAATTTGGCGATTTTTGTCGCCGGGATCGAACTTTCCCTTGTCCTAATTCGGCGAGTTTTATCGCGTGGATCGGACTTTCCCAGTTAACCGAAGTGGTCTTATGCAGTAAACCTCTTTGACTAGACATGGTCGTCCTCGGTCTTATGAGGTAAACTGCTTTGACCGAACTTGGTCGTCCTAATTCGGCGAGGTTTATCGCGTGGATCGGACTTTCCCTTGTCCTAATTCAGGCAAGTTTTATCGCGAGAATCGGACTTTTGTTGCAGTTCGTTTCAGACGAAGTGCTTGATTCTTAAGCAGAATTGTGGTCTTGTATCCTCTTTAGAAGCTTTGACGCACAATCGTTGGCTCGTTGCAGCTCGTTTCGGATGAACTGCTTGTTTAAGCTGAATTGTGGTCTTGTATCTTCTGTAGAAGCTTTGACACACAATCGTGGGCTTGTTGCAGCTCGTTTCGGACGAACTGCTTGTTTAAGCTGAATTGTGGTCTTGTATCCTCTTTAGAAGCTTTGACGCACAATCGTTGGCTTGTTGCAGCTTGTTTCGGACGAACTGCTTGTTTAAGCTGAATTGTGGTCTTGTATCTTCTGTAGAAGCTTTGACTCGCAATCGTTGGCTTGTTGCAGCTCGTTTCAGACGAACTGCTTGTTTAAGCTGAATTGTGGTCTTGTATCTTCTGTAGAAGCTTTGACTCACAATCGTTGGCTTGTATATGTTCTAAGAAGGGGATCAGCCTTCGAAGAACAAGATACCTCAGTTATATTTGTAAGAGACGACACTCACATAGACAGACACAACGCACGTAGAGAAGAACAAGTAAAAAACAAGGAAAACACATAAGACTGACTGAACTGTCTCTTACAAATGGAACTTTTTGAGGTTGGAAATATGCCATGCTCGGGGCGTTTATTCTCCTGACTTGAGAGTCAATTCATAAGACCCTTTGCCGAGGACTTCTGACACCCGATATGGAAATTTTTGATGGTGGGTTAGAGTTTGCCCAGCTTTTCTGCTCGGCCGACTTCGTTGTTTCTCAAGATGAGATCTTCCACTTGAAGTTGCAGCTTCTTCACCCTTTGGTTGTAATACCGGGCTACTTGCTCCTTGTACTTGGCTGCTTTTATGCAGGCCAGTTCTCTTCTTTCTTCGGCAAGATCTAGCTCGGCTCTCAGTCCGTCCTCCTTCAGTTCTGCTGAGAAGAAGTTTAGAGTTCGGAAACTGGGTATGCCGATCTCAACCGGAATTACGGCTTCAGGGACGATTTAGTCTTCCCGGCAGGGAAAGCATCAATGGTCAGGATTACTCCCTCATATTGTTGCTCGTCATCGTCTTCGGGATCCTGTTGCCTTTTCGGATTCTGAGGAAAGCAGCTCGTACCCCTCTGCTTTTTGTTTTTTGTTTTTCGGCTGCTTGCTTTGGTATTTTTTTAGCGTTCCTGTTTTCACAAGAACATCAATATCTGCAGCCAAATTTCGGCACTCCTCGGTATCGTGACCGTGGGTTTGATGGAAGGAGCAATATGCGTCAAGACTTCGGCGTGTGGCCGATTTCGTCATCCGTTTTGGTTTTTCGAACATTTCGGAATGTAGTTCGAAAATTTCCGCTCTTGACTTGTTCAATGGTACGAACTGAGTGGGTGGCGTCTCAGGATTGAGACGTGGTCCCAATCTACTTCGTACCGGTGCCCTCTGAATTCTTTCAAAAGGAGTTCGGCGAGGAAGAACATGTCGGGGGTGAGGATTCTCTCTCCTGGAGGACACGTCACTACTGCGGTAGTGACTTTCATGTCTGAAGGAGGAGGGAGAATCCCCCGTTTTCTTCTCCGGCTGCTGGCTTTTTTGCAGGAAGGCTAAGAACTCCTCCTGCTTCTCGGCCAAAAACAGCTTGACAACCTCATTTAAATCGGGCTGCTGGGAAGATTCTGTGCGATGACTCCTGGAGTGGCTTGCTCCTTCGTGAGAACTGGAAGTAGATGTCTCCCGAGGCCGTTTTTCAGACCTGCGAGCTAGACTTACTTCCTCACGGTTGTCACGGACAGAATTATGGGTGTTACGTGATCTGGAATGCATTTTTTTGGTGGAGGAGAAAGGGTCAAAAATTCGCTTTATCACAAATTTGGTTCTCTGTTTCCCACAGACGGCGCCAGTGATGAATCGGCGAATTTTTGATGGTGATGAATGCTTGTAAAAATAAATGAAGATCAACACAGAGATTTACGTGGTTCGATTTACTGAGGTAAATCTACATCCACGGGAAGAAAAGAGGGCAGAGTTGTATTGCTTGATCTGTTTTCTACAGCTAACAATACAGACTTGCTATTTGCTATTTTCTCTTTAGAGAGCTTAACAGAAGTTTTTCAGAAAAATCAGAAGATCCTTTATCTATCTGACCTAGGTCCTATTTATATTTTGAACCAAGATCGTGGCATGCAGCATTTATTAGGTAGTGGATGTCGTGGAGATCGTGGCGACCTTGCATGGGTCCACTATCCTGCCTGAGTTAATGACTGCTTGACACCACTAAAATAGATCGTCGGTGTAGCGGAGGTGGAAATCTTGCATGAGTCCACTATCTCCTAGTTCGGTCGAATACTGAGACCGAACTGCTGAAATTATTGCCGAGCAGCTTTTGCCGATCTGAGAGTAGAGCTTGATGCCGACAAGAGAGCAGAGCTTGATTAGTTGGCTTTTACCGAGCTATAGGCTAGGGCCGAACTCTTTGGTTGTGCCGAACTGAACTCTTGGCCGAACTGAACTCTTTCTTGGGCTTTGGGCTAGCCGAGCTGTCCCTGCTATTGGGCTTGTTTAGTTCGTACTCCATCAGTAAGTGATAAAAAAAATTAAAATTTTGTAACATAAAATTGTGACAGGCTGGGATTCATTGTGGATTTTCTGTCGCATGCAACAATAGTAGGGTTCATGGCCGGAGCGGCGACTGTTGTGATTTTACAACAATTGAAAGGCGTTTTAGGGCTTGAACATTTTACTCATAAAACTGACGTCATCGATGTCTTGCACTCTATTTTCACTCAAACTCACCAGGTATTTTTTTTTTCTCTATCTCTCTCCTCAATTATGTTATAGCATGTGTGTGTGAATGGAATTTGTTGTTGAAAAAACAATTTGTTGCTACTATATGTGTGTAATTACCATCTCTCTAGTGATTATTTTTTTCTTTTTTTTTTATTCGCTTCCTTTATAGGGTTGGTGGATAAATGGGAACCTCGGTAAAGGGGATTAGCTAGTACTACTAATGAATTAATTAATTAATTAGGTGTTTCTTAATTTTGATATTGTGTGCGCATGACGGTGATTATCTTATAGCACTAATTGACCATTTTCGTATTAATGGGTCGAGTGAATATATTCTCTGTCTACACGCACATACATAATTCCTTAATTGAGATTAATAATTGATTGAAAATAGATATTCGAGCTAATCTTTGATATATTCTTGTCCGATAGAAGAGAATTACATTGATTTGCTTAATTAGCTATTTTTGAAAAATCAACTTAGAAACATCTCTTTAATTATCTCAACTTTAATTTATCTCTGATCACTGCCCCATATTTATCAATTTGTGTTGACAATGACTTTTGATTTCTAGAAAAATCAACATCACTTATTTATTTATCAAAAAACTAAAACGTGGCTACCTATATTATTAATGATTTAGTTGTGTCCTATCATTCATGGTATTTGTAAATCGTTTCATTTTATCATTACATATTATGTTCATAAGTCATACTACCAATAATTGTTTTTACAATCAGTTTTATCTCATTAATTATAACTATGGTAATTTGCAGTGGAGATGGGAAAGTGCTTTATTGGGATCTGTTTTCCTATTCTACCTCCTAATTTCGAGATATTTTGTAAGTTCATCTCTCAACTTTAAGACTTACTTTCTCTTCCATTTTATGTCATGCCACTTTTTGTTTCTGTATAAAGGATTAAAATCAATATTTTTCTATTACTACTAAAGAAGGTTACTCGACAACGAAGTCAAGCAATACTTGGTAAGAAAAAAGAAGAATCATGTGCCCACCAAATTTAAAGTAAACCCTTATGTTCAAGCCTATAACTCATAAGAAGTTGATCAATATTAGCTTTAATGATTAAACTTTTTCTAGAAATCTTTGCAGCTAGAACGTCAAGTAAAGAAATTAATTAATTAATTAGCCATGACATGATCCCGCTTTTTCCTACAATTTTTAGAAAGGAAAATTAGTAACAAAATCATAACAATAAATGAAATTTACAGAGCAAGAAGAGGGCAAATCTATTCTGGATATCAGCAATGGCTCCATTAACATCAGTGATATTGGGAAGCCTTCTTGTGTACCTCACCCGTGCCGAAAAGCACGGAGTGCAAGTGGTGAGTCCTCTAATATTTCCAATTTAAATTGAATTAAATTAATAATGTTGGTTGTTTTTTGCATGCAGATAGGCCATTTGAAAAAAGGAATAAATCCAGCTTCATTTATGGATCTCAACTTTGATTCAAGATATCTGCCCATAGCAATCAAGACTGGCATCATCACTGGCATTATTTCAATGGCTGTAAGTATATATTTCTTTTTTGGTCTATTTTTGTAGTGTCGTATTGGCTATCCTATATATACACACAAAACTACAAAGTAGTAAATATATTTTTTATTAGTCATCAAACATAGAAAACATGGTTTGTTTTTATTTGCTCATTTATTTGGACCACTTGTCATTACTCATTGGTGTGGCTTTAATTGGTCCCAATATATGGCCTAGTGCGTCAAGATAGCTACTTGACTGTTTATAGCACTCTAATGTTATGGTTTCTATTGATCTTCTATATCAATATAAATTTATTTAAAATATAAATATGCTTGTGACGAGGATGAATAATTGATGGGGGGCAACTGCCCTCAAATTGAGGTTTTATCTTTTGGGGCAGTCTAATCAATTATCTCTCCATTATCAAATCTTCAATTATTCAGCCTTAGTAATCCTATGCAATGTCTAATTACATATGTTAATTCAGTTACCACTTTTTATCCTGAAATTAAATAATAAATGAATTTATATTATGGTTGACAGGAGGGGATGGCAGTGGGGAGAAGCTTTGCCATGTTCAAGAATTACCACATTGATGGTAACAAAGAAATGATAGCTTTTGGAATGATGAACATTGTTGGTTCTTGCACCTCTTGCTACCTTACAACAGGTAATAAAATAAAATAGAATAAAAAATAAAAAAATTACTCAATTCGTTCCATAAAAATAGACACTAAATTGAAAAATCCCTATTAATGGCTTGAAAAATAGGGCCGTTTTCTCGATCGGCTGTGAACTTCAACGCTGGATGCAAGACAGCAGTGTCGAACATAGTGATGGCAATTGCGGTGATGGCGACGCTACTTTTCCTGACGCCGTTGTTCCACTACACGCCGCTGGTGGTGCTAGCAGCCATCATTATGGCGGCGATGCTAGGGCTCATTGACTACGAGGCGGCCATGCATTTGTGGCACGTCGACAAATTTGACTTCCTCGTCTGCATGGCCGCCTATGTAGGCGTCGTCTTCGGCAGCATTCAGATCGGACTCGTTCTCGCCGTAACCACCCTACCCTACCTCCACACTTTATTTCAATAAATTTAGATTAATAATTAATACTAACATTAATAATTATATTATTTGACAGATTGGACTTTCGGTATTGAGGGTTTTGTTGTTCATAGCAAGACCAAGAACAATAGTTCTTGGAAACCTTCCTGATTCCAAGGTTTACAGAAACGTCCATCATTATCAGAAAGCACAGACAGTCCCCGGAATTCTCATTCTTGAAATCGATGCTCCAATTTACTTTGCCAATTCCAACTATTTGAGAGAGAGGTATGTACTTATAAAAAAAAGTAATATGCTACATGAAATTGAAATTAATTAATTTTAGTATCTAATTGATTTTTGTTCTTGCCATCTTTTCTTTAGGATTTCAAGATGGATCGACGAGGAAGAGGAAAGGATCAAATCGTGCGGTGATACTGGATTGCAGCACGTTGTGCTCGACATGAGTGGTAAGTAGTAGTAACACTAAAATTTGTACTAATAAAATTGATTTTTGAGGATTATATGCTTAATTGAAAAATGTACTACTATATGATTTTCAGCTGTGGGAAACATTGATACAAGTGGGATTAGCATGATGGATGAGATTAAGAAGATTATTGATCGAAGAGGGCTCAAGGTAATCAATTTCTATAAAATGTAATTAATTTATAGTAGGATTATTTAAATGAAAATGGGTTACTTAATATGATGGGGAATTTGTGGCACAGTTGGTGTTGGTGAATCCAGTTGCAGAAGTGATGAAGAAGCTTGAAAAATCGAAATTTCTGGAAACATTGGGAAAGGAATGGATCTTCTTAACTGTGGAGGAGGCTGTGAGAGCATGTAATTTCATGCTTGACTGCAAACCACAAGATTCTACCAAATATACCAATATTGTTTGAATGCATTGTAATACCCCAGAGACCCCAGTCACGCTGTATATGTATCTATTAGATGCTTGGCTAATTAATTCACATGTCAACAAGTTTAGATGTAATAAATTTCATTAATTTCCACTTTTTGTCTCGTTTTTTTTATATATATATAAAAAAAAACTACAAGCAAAGTATTATTACTAACAATTAAGTGAAAATGTGATATAACTTGACTGAAATTTGATTTTTTAATATTATATTAGTTACTACTAATGTTGGACTTAAGCTAGTATCTATTGTACTAGTACTCCCTCCGTCCCAAGGAAGATGATTCATTCCTTAGGAGGTACGTGATTTTATGCAACTTTATTTTGTGTGTTTAGTGGAGAGAGTAAAGTAGCAGAGATGGAATAAAGTAGAGATAAAATGTGTTTCCATTTTTAGTAATGAGTCATCTTGATTGAGACAAACTAAAAAGGAAAGTGGGTCATCTTCAATGAGACGGATGGAGTAGTAAAAATTGACGGATTAGTCGACTATTTATATATTTTTAATAGAGTGAATTACATAAATGGTCTCTGACTTTTCCATATGTGACACTGCAGGCCCCTGATAAAAAAAATATCACCACAAGACTCTGACCTTAAACATAATCACATATCATGTTTTTGTAGCCAATTTTCGAACCAAAATACCCAAATGCCTTGAAGGGATTTTCAGTCATATTACCCTTTCTTGCAGGCCTACTTTGCACACAGCTGCACTTTTGCAGACATTAGCTCTGCACTATTGTCAAATCAAAGTTGATGTTTCCCAAGGCTGTGTATTGTCCTTCTATATTTTAAGTGTTTGAAATTAATTTATCTTCTCTCACTGTAGTTCATCCTTCCATTGTCTTTCATCGTGTGATCCCTACCGTCGTATACTCTGTTGTCAATTCATTCTCTATAGCTGAGCTTCAAATCGCAATTTAGGTAACTTGCAATCTGACCGATTTTGGTCGATTTTTTGGGTGGAATTTGCAGCTGAATTTGGTTGTATTCAATTTAGGGTTTATGTGTGTTAGGCTATGTCGTGCAATTTTTTTGGGATTTCATTTCAAATCAAAGTTGATCTTTCCCAAGCTGTGTACTTCCCTCTATATTTTAAGGGTATGAAATTAATTTCTCTTCTCTCACTTCAATTCATCCTCCCATTTTCTGTCGTCTAATGCGTGTGATCCCTACCGTCGTATACTCATTTTTTAATTCATTCTCTATAGCTGAGCTTGAGATTGCAATTTAGGTACCTTGCACTCTGACCGATTTGGGTCGATTTTGTAGCTGAATTTGGGTGGATTTTGCAGCTGAATTTGGTTGTTTTCAATTTAGGGTTTATGTGTGTTAGGTTGTGTCGTGCAATTTTTGGGGGATTTCATTTCATAAATAATGACGTATAAGTTTTTAATATGTTTTGGGTTTTAATTTCCAATTCAGGTCCTTGTTGCAATGTCTTCTTCAAGTTCTCAATCGTTCGAGTCAAGTTTCAATTGGGATTGGCCTCGTCCCCAGATTGTGAAATGTAATCATGATCTTTAGGCTAAGCTTGTGATATCTAGGACGGCTGCTAATCCTGGTCGACGTTACTATCGTTGTCCAATATGGAAGGAAGATGATTGCAGATTCTTCCGTTGGTTTGATGCGGGTCTATCGCCAAGCCAAGACACTTACTTTCAAAGAATCAAGCTCGAACGAGACAAATTTGAAGAACAACTCCGATGCAAGAATATTGTGGAAGGTGTTCTTGAAGATAAATTGCGCATGAAAAGTGACGAATGTGAAGATCTGAAGTTAAAATTGAGCATGAAGACTGAGGAGTGTGTACGTCTTAATTTAGAAACTGTTAAAACCAAAAAAATGTCCCGAAATATGAAGATTGTAATATTGTTGTTATGCGTTGTAATTATTTTCCTAATGTAATGGTAACACTTTTCTTCTTCAATCAGTAAGAGGGGATTTTTTGGTACTAAACCTTTGAAGTTCCACTGTAAGTATAAGGGGTAATTAAGTGACACTTTAATTATTGTACACGAATGAAGTTTTACAATCACAAATGAAGTTCCCGAATAGTTACATTAAACTAACACTCTGAAGTTTTATAATCACGAATGAAGTACGCATCTTTTGGTGAAATACCACCCTACGTACAAAACTTTTTGTTGAATAACACCCAACGTACAAAACCTTTTGTGAAATAACACCCTACGTACAAAGTTAAAATGTGCAGTACTCAAATAATATACGTATAGGTAGATATCAACAAATAAAGCATACACAAAAGTATAGTCATAAAATACAGACAAAACATGCAATTAACTACAACTACATACAAGAGCCTTCTCATAAAGCATAGACAAAAACATAGTCATAATGTTTGATCCCTACCAAGCATAGTATTTAATATCTGAATACAAGGGCCTTCCCATGATGATCCCTAACAAGCATAGTATTTAATATTTGAATAATGTTTGACAAAAAAAAGGCTTCAAGACACTAACAAAAACCAACACCATTGTTTAGACTTTTAAGGTTCCCAAATTTGATTACCGCGATTATTCAATCCTGATCCCCGCGACGGTCACAGCGTTGCGGCTGAGTACTGGTCTGACGTGTGCTAGCCCTTAGACCAGTGGGATTGGTCTACAACAAACAACAAACCGGTCAAATTGACTGGCAATGTTTAGGAAATGAAAAGTGAAAATTTGATCTTGAACACTACCTCTTGGTTTGACCGCGTAGACCGACGTGTGCTAGGCCGTTCCCGCCGAGGTAGATTGGTCTGTAACAAACAAACCATTAAAATACAAGCCAACAGGTAGGGAATTCATATAATCGTACTGAATAATACCTCTTCATTTTGAAACACGTTAAACGACTCAGTCCTGTCACCTCCGTCTGTCGTGGGTGGCTCACTGGGCTCATTGGGCTGTGAACTCTGTCCAACTTCAGTTCGAGCATCTACACGGGGATCATTGGTGCATGTTCTCCTGTTATGACCATTTTGTCCGCACTGACGACATCTGAGTACAAAGATTCGTCGTAGTGACTCGGATCCATCCTCATGATGACGAACCTGGGGCTCTTCACGCCTCAGTTTCTTTGGCCGTCCACGTTGTCGCTTTGTCCTCGGGGGTGCCAGTTTAAATCCAACATCAAAAATCTTGGTCCAATTATCCATCTCATTGATTGGGTACAGGACATTCTCGTACAGAATCGACATTGTGGATCGTAAATAATAGCGGGAGACATAGTCTGATACGTCATTCTCATTCTTGTTGATTGTAGCGATGGCATGAGTGCACGGGATCCCAGTCAGCTGCCATGATCTGCACGAGCAAGTAAATTCATGCATGTTCACTACATACTGGCCTGACGGTCCCGACACTTGGTACGAATCCTCTCCGTTCCATGTTGATCTCCAGGAAGAAGCCCTCACGTACAACTTATCCACAATCTCTTTGATAACGGGCGGCAGTGTGTGATCGTATGTCTTGATCCACTGGCCTCTAATCTGAATTCTCTCCATTTGACTCGTCCGGATCTCCTCCAACATGGTAATAATGGCCAACTCTCGAGCAATTGCTATCTTCGAATTAAAGGTCTCACATATATTGTTGAGGATAATATCACAATAAACATGTGAAGAGAAATATGCCCTCACCCATTTTTCTTTTGGAGCAACACCAAGTAGGTATTGATGTGCTTGGGGATATATAATCCGCAATGCATCCATCCGCTCCACATACTGTTCGTGGGTTGTACTCGACTCAAGCTCCCACAATATTTCCTTAAAATTCTCCCCGATGAATCTCTTCTTGAAGTTGTTGTATATGTGCTGAACACAGAAGCGATGCTCGCTCTGTGGGAAATCCTCGAGGATGGCTTTTGCAAGACCCTTCCAAAATTCATGTAACACAACACCCATATTAGCACATGTATAAGCCATAACACAAACACAAACACAAAATCTATAATCACAATCGAACTATTAATCTATAGGTCAAATCACAGCTAAAGTATTATTATCTAAAAATCACAATTACAGTATACACTTTTTACTGAAATCACATTACTCGTACCTTTTGCTTATCAGACATGAAGACGTATCTTGGGGCATTCTCATGTATGTGAAGGTCCTCTGTTAGGTAGCCGAGGAACCGTTTCCACTGAGCATAGCTCTCAGCCTCAGTCACCGCCCACGCAATAGGCCACCAACCGTTGTTTGGGTCAATTCCCATGGCCGTCATAAGTTGGCCTCTGTACATACCTCTCAAGAAACAGACATCCAAGAAGATAATTGGACAGCAAAAACGCATCCAACCATTTTTCAAAGGCCCGAGGAAACAATAAAACCTCAAGAATCTCGGGCCTACAGCTTCAGGATCCCTGAAATTCTCGTAGTGTATATGCACACTCGAATCAAGGTGTGTCTGTTCCAATTCAGCTTTGTAGTCGAACAGTCTCCGGTATTGGAGGCCCGCCTTGCCAAAGAGACCTTCTAATGCACTGTCTCTTGCGCGATATGCCTTCATCCTACCAACTTTCAGCCTGAACTCCTCATCCACACACTGTTGTATAGCTGCCAATGGAATGTGGGGATTCGCTTTGATTTTCTCCATGTAACGCTCAGCTAGCCACTTGGACGTGAGCCATCTCTGATCCAACACTTGCGAGCATGTGTGACCATGATCTCTCTGCATATTCACTACCACAAAATCGGTATTGTTGTGGGTTTCGATCTTTCTTGTATACACATACCATTCGCATGTCTTGCCTTTACAAATGGCACGAAGTATCTTGCCATTATTTTTGGATACATGTACACGTCATCTGGTCATTATCGCGTACTAGCGAATGACCTGATAGAAGAAATCTCGATCGTTAAAAAAATCACCAGGCTTCCAAGCTGGAAGCTCATTGGTCAGCTTGAATGGGGTGTACTTGATACCCTTTCTACGCAACCCTTCCAAATCCTCTAGATCTTGTAGCTCATCCACTGTTTCTTGCTCATATAGTGGGTTTGTATCCGACGAGTTCCTTTTTTCCACCACAGGGGAAAACTTTCGCCTTTTCTTGGACCATCCGCTGGCTTCACCAGTCTGCTGTCCAGACCCTAGTGGTTTGGTCTCCGGCTTCGCACTCCACTGTTGTCCCGCTTCCTGTTCCGGTTGTTGTTGCTGACATAACGTCTCGTAGTATGAGGTAAACATCTGTTCATCTCGACACATGTTGGCCAACGAGATAAAATGGTCGACCTCATCAGCATCATCATCTTCATTATTTCCCTCATTATGAAGATGACATCCGTCGGGAACATACTCTAAAGAAGGACAATAAACATCATCTTGGACAACTTGTTGGGGTACTTCTCCTACAACTGGTACGGGTTCTTCAGACGCTGCTTCAGTTGGAGCTGACTCTTGCACATGGGTGTTAGCTTCGGACATGAACAATTCATGGGTAATGTCCTCAACGATCGGAAAGAATTCGTTGTCTACCCGTATGTCCGGCTGTGGTTGACAACCACCGTCCATGACCGGTTGGTACACGTCTTCATCTACAAATGCTCCTGCCCTGTCCGAATCGGGTTGGTGAACTACAGATTCAGATTCAGATTCAGTTGCAGGTTCATCAACATGGACACTTGGACCAATCGGATTGGAATGGTCAATAGATGAAGGTCTAGGTACATCCTACAATACACAAAATCACAAATGAGGTACTAAATCACAAATGAGACACAAAATGTACACAAAATCACAAATGAGGTACTAAATCAATTATGTAAATCACAAGTCATTACCTCTGGTACGTGTACATGGGAGTCTCTTCCTCCAACTTCTGCTATAGATTCAACGTGTGGTACTGCTACTGGTACTTCTCCAACTGCAGAGACCGGGGCTTCGGATGGTACTGATTTGGATGATACCGCTTCAAATGCTTTTTCCAAATTTTGACGAGCTACCTCCTCGTCCCTCCTCCTCTGAGCACAATCATCTTCTAAACTCTTTGTAAGATATTCCTCGAACTCAACATCCCTATCATACCAGCGAATCATCAAAGGCTTACTCCGGTGCCTTGCAACTGATCCCCCTGCCTCCTCTTCGTTCTGGGTTTTTGCTTTGCCACATTTGGCTCGGTTTCTTCAATCTCTTCAATAATGACTCCTGGGGGTTTCGACGCCCCTGAATCTGAGAAGCTCTTACGCTTCATCCTTCATTTTTTTCAATATAGCGTCAGCCCGGGTTATCTCCACAACGTAAATGTGAACTAAGTTTGTTGTAGTAGCCACCACTTTGAGGAAATCCTGTAGATGTGTATCCTCAACAATGGGCATCAAAGGGCCGCCTATTAAAACCCCCTCGCAGTCATGACTGTACTTTGGATCACAATAATAGAACTCACATATCATCTTCCTATCATACTTCAACTCTAACACCATACTCGAGAGGTCTATGAGCTGGAAATGGTTTATGTTACAGAAATCGAAGAATGTCAAATACCCACCAACATACTTTTTCTCATCTTTGGTAAAGAATAATGAGCCTCCATGATGGAAAGCAACTGAAAACTTTCCAGGTTCTTCCCCTGTTAAGGAATAATAATCGGACAATCAAAAATCAAACCAAAACATCCAATAAATATTCATAAAAATTCAATTTCCGGAGCCCTAAATCACAAACTGGGGATTAAAAATCAATTTCCGGAGGACCAAAAAATATTAACAAAAAAATCAATTTCCTAAACCCTAACTCACAAACTGAGGATTAAAAACATAACTTACTGTATTCATCTTCTGAGACGAAAAAATCCAGCCGAGGATCTCGGATATCCCAGGTTTCTTCTTCCACATCTATGAACTCCGGTGCATGTCTCGGTGGTGGTCGCCGTGGTGGTGGCGATGGCGGGGGTGTGGGTTCCTTTTTACGACGAGACGAATTTCGTGATGCCGATGCGCCTGAGGATCTATCGCGCTTCCGTTTTGGCGCCATTCATGCAAGAGAGATTTTTACAGAGGGGAACAGATAGAATGAAGAGTGAAAATAAGTTTGTGAAATTTTTAGGTGGGGTGGGAGAGTGGAGAGTGAACTACCTTTTTTGTGAAATTTTTAGGCGCGGTGGGAGAGACTGAAGACTGATAATACTGGTGGTGAAATATTTGAAATTTATTTGATAAATAACAAATGGAGTATTGTATACGTGGCGTGTATATGTGGTGTAACTGCATAAAAACCGCCGCTGATGCACAGACGTCAAACCTGATGGCTGACGCACAGACGTCAAATCTCGACAGGTTGTAGGCCGCCTCAGCAGATTTCCGTTTGATATGACCATAATGCCCTTTTAGGGCTGAAGGGTCTTTTAGTAAAAAAACATGATATGTGATTATGCTTAAGGTCAGAGTCTTGTGGCGATATTTTTTTTTGTCAGGAGCCTGCAGTGTCACAAATGGAAACGTCGGAAAATTTTTATGTAGTTCACTCTTTTTAATAATATTGGTATTAATTTTAGGATTGTAATATTATGAATTTTACATTATTGTTTATATCCTGAATATTTTGGTGCTTTCTACCGCACAAGTAAAATAAATTCCAAGTGGTATATATTAAGTTATATAGTACGAGGAGTGATCAATTGCCAACTCACTCTCTAGTTGTTAACTACAACTAATTTAAGATCATAGGATTTTAGAAATCTAGTGGTCTAAAATTTTCCACGTGTAATTTTCGTTTTTATTAATTAAATCGAAAAATATAAAAAAAACTACCAAATTAGGGTTTTGGATGAAAATGTCAATATAGTGTTTTAAAAATATCAACACAATGCTCTGAGAATGTCAACAAATTGCTTTAAGAATGACATTCTATATTGATATATTTTATATACTATGTTGATACTGTAAGAAAAAATTGAAAATTTTCAAAAGAAATTCAAATTTTGACATCACAAGTGAGATCTATTTAGAATCCTTATGAAATTATCTTTAATTTGATATATGTTGTGCGAAAAAATAATTTAAATCAAGAAAGTTATATGCGTTTTAAAGTTATATGATTTTTTTCAAAAGTTAGTTATAACTAATTTGTTGCAATTTGACCTTAATACCTTTATTATTAATTTTTGTTTATCGTATTGATATTTCGGGGCTGATGATCTAGGACCTTGATTTGAATGTCTAAGGGCTATTATTTATTTATAGTTAGCAATTAAGTATTGAGTTAGCAATATAACACTCCCTATATAGTAGACCCTATATAGTATAGTACTAAGTATAATGTTATTATTATGAAGTAAAAAATGGATAAAGCCAATAGGAAAAAAAACTGAAGAATTACAAAATACTTGCAATTTATCTCTGTCGAATTGCTTTCCGTGGCAATTAATCTTCTTGCATCTGAGCAAAATTAACTTAGATTAAAGCTATCGTAAAATAACGGTTAAGACAATTTTCAAACTCACAACAAAGCTGCGATGCATTGATGAAATAAAAGACGAGAATTTATGCTAATGAACTAAACATAAGTAGAGCTATTTTGTGACCAAATTTACAATGCTTAATAGAAGAAGCAATTTTAATCAACAATCTCTCTCTCAATCTTTAACTGCTGATGGCTGAACGCAACCACAGAAATTCCCTTTCTTACGCCTCTGGCTCCCTCTTCCCCCTCCGTACAGATAATCCTTCAACAAGATTCTCCGTTTCGTTTCAGACATCTTCGACACCCCATCCTTCTCATCGTCTAGTTTCAGCAGCACGAACTGCAGCTTCTGTACTTCCAACTGTATCCTCCCGATTTTCTCAGACATTCGACGTGCTTGCTCGGACACTCTCCTCCTCCGGGCACCTTCCTCGCCTTCAAAGTCAAACGAGGGCTTTGAGTCCGAGAACGACCTGTCATTGATGCTCTTCATCAACCTGCCGTTCAGATCAAACAGCTTCATCACGGACATGTCAGCTTCATCGAGCTGTCTCTTCAACGACTCACATTCGATCACAGCTTTGCCCCGCTTGCCCTTCTCAGTCACCTCAAGTTTCCTCTTCAAGTCCTGGACCGTGATCTGGAGATTCGCCAGTTTCTGAACGTCGGAGTCGAGCCTCTCCAAGACCTTCCTCTTGTTCCCTTCTTGAAATGAATCATTAGATCTTTTTGAGATCTCTAACTTGTCCACACTCAAGTCCACATCGAATGCATCAGACGAGGCCCCAAAACTGCCTTTCTGTCTCCTCGTTGATTTAGAACGATGAAAATCAGAGGTCGCGGTGGTGGAAGGAGGAATGGTTTTGTTTGACTTGCCAAGGGAGAGACCCACGGTGCCATCTGGTTCTGCAGTTTCCCATAACTCAACGATTTGATTGTCCACGTTAGTGGCTTCATTCTTGCTATATCGGTATGAACCATCGGAAACCTGATCAAGAACGATATCTTTAGTCAAAAGCGCATTATCTTCCATAGTGATTTCGGACGTAGGTCCCTTGTTTCTTCGATGCTTCCCACTTTCAGATTGCAGCAACTCGATTTGCCTCGATGATTGGTCAAGCTTGGCGTGCAGATCAGTGTTCTCGTGAACCATTAGCTCCTTCATCTCGACTGCTGCCTTCACAACCGCTTGAAGCCTAACCCGTAGATCATGCAAGTCAGAAACCGGCACCAACACTTTCTTGTCTTCATTATGAATGATTTTGGGTGAAATGTCGGTACCGGTACCGTGAGCACCCTGAAAAGGATCATATAGCAAAATAGAGAGTTAGCTAAAAATGTTTAAAATAGAAAAAAAGATATAAAGCATTACTACTCTATGAATCTCAAGAGAAAATCACCATGCCCAGCATCACAATCAAACTTGCATCAGAAATCTATGAAAAATGTAAAATATTTCTAGTGTTAAAAATGACCTGATAATCCTCATTTTCAGGAATTTGAAACTTGATGTGTATATCAGTTTGGTCCTCCAGGGATGAAATACATTCCTTCAATGATATAATCTCTGGCCGAAATGCATCCAGTTGATTTTTGAGGCCTTCATTTTGATCGATATAGCCAAGGCATGCATCATGGAGCTCATAAAACTTCTGCTCATAGAGAACCTGACAGATCATGGTATGTTGCAATTGACCAAAAAGTGAAGCAGCCTGAGCCTCCAACTCTTTGATGTCGTTGATTTTGCTGTCCAGCTCCAAATGCAATTTCTCTTCTCGGAGTTTACTCTTGTTATTATTATCTTGCAATACCTGCAGATCAGATTCCAGTTTCTGGGTTGCTTCAAGCAAGAAAACATTCTCCTTGCTCAAATTGTCACTATCCGTGGACAGTTTGAAAATCTGATTCTCTTGGTCATCTCGAGCCATTTTGACCTCATTGTATTCCATTCTGAGATCTTCAACACTTTTACTTAATTCTGATTTCTTTTTCTCAGCTAGACTTATCTTCTCTCCTGCTTCCTGAAGTTCTTGTGCCATCTGATTCAAAACTTCCTTTCCATTGTCAATCTCAATATTCAACTGATCTTTGACTGTTGCTATAGCCTTGAGCTCATCATCTGTCTTCTGCAGCCTCTCCTTGAGATGAAGATTCTCGAGTTCGGATTCTTCAAGCCTCCCCTCAGCTACGCTCAACTTTCCAATAAGAGCATTATTCATCACATTAAGCTTATTGCGATCATCACCGAGATCTCTTAGAACCCTAAGTTTCTCATCAGCAAAGCTTTGGAAAATCAAGTATAAGTTCTCAAGAGCTAATACTTTATCACATAAGACATAATTTTCCTCTTCCAGGACATTACGCTTTTCCTCTGAGTGCATGATTCTATCCGTTAAGGAAATTTTCTCCTCAGAACTCTGTAGTTTCTCTCTTTGTAAGTCCTGGCAAGAATCTTGCATGTCTTTAAGCTTGGAGTCCAAACTCTCAATCTGGATCATCATAGCTTTCTTATTGTGGTCTTCTTCTCTCAATTTTGACTTTAGTTGTTCATTCATCTCTAGAAGTGTAGAGGAGTCGCTCTGTAACTGTAACACCTGCTCGGCCTTCAGCTTGAATTCATGCTCTAGTTTGTCCTTTTCCACCTCGACATTCTTTGAATGTAATCCCAGTTGCTCAATCCATGTGCTAAGGACTGAGAATGCAACAGACCACTCCAAATTTTCTTCATCAGCACGAGAAACTGATTTCTTTAAATTTTGAAGAGCTGATTTTTTCTCATTTTCTAGATGCTCACATCTTCCTTCAAGTTCTCCATGAAGTTTCTCAAGATCTACCAGTCTTCTCTGAGTCTGTTCCAGCTGAGCAGTCAAACCGTCGTTTTCACTTATCAAATCAGCCTTCTCATTAACAAGCAACTGACATGAATCTTCCAGGATTTTCGATTTAGCCTTTAAAGCTTCAAGCTGATGATGTGCATCAGACAGGGAGATTTCTAGAACTGTGTTGTTTTGTGAGAGTTTTTCCAGATTCTTGTTTGTTTCCTGCAACTGTGTGGTGAGCGTCTCCTTCTCATCGAGGAGAGTAGATTTCTCTAGTATTAGAGATTGGCAAGATTGTTCTAGTTCTTCTATCTTCCCTCTAACAGCATCTAGTTCAGCATTCAAATCAGAAAGGGAGGTCTCCAAGAGCGAGTTTTTCTCGAGAAGCTGTTCCAGGATTTCCAATTTCAGTAGGAGAGCTGCTTTATCAGTACTTTCCCTCTGGCAAGTTTCTTTCAGATTGGAATTCTCATCCTGCAATTCCTTCACTGACAATCCCAAGGATTCTGGTTTTAATCCTACTTCATGTACCTTGTCCAAAACAGAAAGGTGCTTCTTATTCAGTTCATTTAGTTCCTCTTTAAGGCAATAAATCTCTTGCTGCAGTGCGTTTCTCTGGTCAAGCCTTAGCTCAACTTCCTCCTCAAGGTTTACTGTTGATTCCGTTAAGCTAGAAATCTCACTCCGCATATCTTGTATTGATAATGCAGAAGATGAGTTCAGCTCATCAAGATGCTTGTTCTCCTGCTTAACCTTTAGAACTTCATCTTGCAAACTCTGATTTTGAGTCTCAGAAACCTTCAAAAGTTGAGCCCTATTCTGTAGCTCAGAAGCCATAGCTCGGAGCTCCTCCTGAGTTTGCGCATGCAAATGCTGTAAAGTCTGAAAAGCAGTTTCAGCATCCACAAAGCGCAATCGCTCTTCTTGTACGGCTGCCCAAAGTCTTCCCAGTTCCTTCTGCTTCTCAGTAAGCTCTTGAGATTGAGTTCCCATCTTTAACATTAAAGATTCCAACTCAGAGTGAAGAGACTGGTTTGATCTTTCCAACATCAGACATTGTTCCTCGGCACCTTTTAGCTTGGACACCCCATTTTCTATCTCCCCATTGAGGCGTTTAGCCTCCTCGTCGGCCAATGTGAGTTTCTGCTCCAGACTACATATTGTCGCCAAGCATTGCTGGTGCTGCAGAGCTGCACTTTCCTTTTCCTCAGTCAATTTGGAGATTGCTTGTCTTAGACTTTCCACTTCACTTTCTGCTTTTTCAGCTCGCTCGTTAAATCCTGAAGAATTTTCTTCGGCAAGTCGTAACTTATTCTCCATGTTTGATATGATCTCCAGCGATTCTAGATACTGATTGAGAGCAGCATCCTTCTCGACAGCTAATACATCCAGTTCACTTCTCAACGATTGTGCTTCAACTTCAGCACTATTAGCTCTTTCACTAAGTTTCTGAGCATCATCTTGAGTAGTAGACACAGTAATTTGTAGGTCAGATATCTTGTCCAAGCATTTTTGGTAGTCTTGAAGCTTAGATTCCTTTTCAGCTTCTAATTTCACCAGAGCTTCGTTTCGTGCAGCAACTTCAGTATCAGCTTTATTTGCATGGTCTTTAAGCATACTGAACTCCTCTCTGGTTCTGGAGATTTCAGTCTCAAGCTGTGACAATTTATCCAAAGTTTGTTGATACTGAACAAAGCCAGCTTCTTTTTCAGCTTCCAGTTTGGCAATGGCTTCCTTCAATGCTATTATCTCCTTAGAATCACTTTGTCGGTCGTATTTTAATGAACTTTTATCATCAACATGGTTGTTCTCATTGATAAACACGTCATCCGCCTCATCAAAATTCAGACCTCTCCTCACCCGCTCAACTGGCCCAAATGAACCAGAGAACGGCTTTGAAGTCCTTTTTCTAGTCCCATTATCAGAATCATCAGTGAACTCTCCAATCTGTTTGACAAAACGAGAATCAGACAAAACAGAATCGTAGTGATACAGTAGTCAATTCCGCATAATTAACTTACCAAGTCTGGTGTTCTAGAATCAGCTCCAGAAACAGAACTAGCAGGTGAATCATCAGCAAACACCATAGGAACTTGAGCTTCAGTCATAGTTCGATGAGCATGCCGAATCACACCAGTGGCGTGATCATATCTTTCGGCCAATGCACGATATGCTCTATAGAACTCCTCAACAATTTTCATAAGCTCTGGTCTTTTCTTGTAGTACATCTCCGCCCTTCGTGCAAAGGAGTCCTCATCCACTTCAAGGAGCTTTATCATTGATTTAACTTTAACATCCATATCTACAAAAGCACACAAGGTTTTTTCAGTAGATGCACATGAATTGCATCCTTCCACTGTAATGCATTAGAGACAACCAAAAGGGACCAACTTCACAGTTATATGATCACAAAATTATCTGCTTAAGAGGATTTCAATTTTGTTGGGCACCAAAAGAGATCAGATTAAAGCATCATTAGTTTATCAAAGATAAGATTTAAGAGGTATCTTTCCAATGACCCTAACTTAGCGCACACAACTCGTCAAACTCGAACAGTCTGACCAGAAAACCTAAGACATTCAAATGATTCTCTGGTAATCCACTAGAAAGAGTGATATGGGAAACACATGACAGCACAGAAGGTCTGACTAACGATTTGAGGAGAAAGATAAAAGTCGAGATTTTAACAGAATGGCAATCAATGCAAGCAATAAAAGTCATCTAATATCAAGCCATTGTAATATGCTAAACAAAATTGACATGATTCTGAAGTATTGACTAATCATACAACCAAAAAATTTACATGTTTCAACTTTCAACAATGAAGAGCTGCATACTGTCAGCACATTTACCACCATACAATAATATCAAATCGATACCTGTGAGATTTTCCTGGAGCCATTTTGAATTTTTGGGGCTAATATGACTATCCCACCACCAGGAATACATTCGTCTGGAATCCGAATGCGACAATTTGGCCATCCTTCAATGTCTAGTTGCAGATTTATCACCGAATAGACAATATATTCGCCAAATTAAACACAAAGGCTCGGATAAACTAGATTCGGTGTGGCAAAAAACTCAACAAAAACTATGCAAGCACTCAATTCAAGAGTAAATAGTCAGAATTGAGTGTAGCTTCTCTTGAAACACTGCAACTACGCAAAGACAAAGGATTCAAAGTATGAGATGAAGTAGTTAACAACTAAAAAAGAGAACAAATTTGGGGAGACAAAGTAACTTACAGAAATTTAACCCTCCAATAATTCGAATAAATCAGTGGCCTCCTTCAACAGAGGAGTTCATCAAAAAAAGCATCTTCACAAATTTCACAACATGAATTAGACAAAAAACAACAAAATCAGTGACAATAGTAACTATACCAGAAACATATCAAACAATACCTATTTTGTTAAATTCAACAGAATAAACACAAACAGTGAGGTTCCAACACAGAGTTACAAAAAAACAAAATCAAAGTCCGCTAAAAACAGGATCTGTTTTGATCAAGGACAATTCTAAAAAAAAATTTGAGATCATCGAAGCGACTCCGTGTACGTGATCACAAAATTCAATTCTACAAAACAGTAGTGAAAAATTAAAATTCATGAAAGTAAGTCAACAAAAAACTAACTGTGTAAGGGAAAACGAAGCGGAAAAGGAAAAAAATGGAAGAAGAATTGAGTAGGCGGCTGTGATAAAGGGAAAAGAAGAGAAACAGTAGAGCTGCTTTTCAGTGTTTCTCCTTTGTTGATACGTATATTTATTGTGTATGTATATGTTGCGTTGCGTTGTGATTCGCTGACTCTGCGTCGATCATATTGTAACGGGACGAAATTAAAGCAACTTTTAATAATAATAATTCTCTCCCGCTCCTAAATTAAATTAAATTAAATTAAATTAAATTAAATTAAATTAAATTAAATTAAATTAAATTAAATTAAATTAAATTAAATTAAATCGATAATCAAGGGTATAATTAATTGGTGGGATTAGTTTTGGTGGTAAATGACGATTTTGGCCTTGGGATTGTCGTACCCTGTGTTTATTGTTTGCGGATTTCTATGATTCTGCTATACGATTCACTCAGAGAACACTGACACCACAGGAGTGTTGACCAAATGCAATATTCTTTATTATATAAATTGTTTAATATTAGTAGTTTCTATATATCATAGTAATGGATACATTTCTTTTTGCCACGAAGATTAAGAAAAAAATGTGTAATATATTAAGTAAAAAGATAATAAAATATGGGAGATAGATAAAATAAGAGAGAGGGAAAATGTGTTACTTCCTACGTTTCACCATAGGAGTCACATTTGGTGTGTACGCTAGTTTAAAAAATGTAAAGAATAGTTGTTTGGAAAAAGTTAGTGGAATATGATGCCACTTTTTTATATTGATTTTATAATAAAAGGTGAGTGAAGTGAGTTAGTGGAATATATGACTCACTTATGGTAAAAGAGAAATGTGACTTTAATATGTGACGAAGGGATTACTTTTTACTAAAAAAAATAAAATTATTCTACTACTATTGAAGTCTCAAAATAGAAAAATGAATTTACTACTATGAAACGGAAGTAGTATGTCTATATATTTATGATCAAATGACTTAGAGTATTTGTTTCACAATATTTAATGGGTTTTCATAATTACTTTAGTTATCATTTTACATAGAATATTGGATTGGCACGTATTATGATTTGGATCATTATACTGTGAGTCTGATAATTATCCAGCTTAATCTGAACTTGACTTGTTAAAAATGTTATCAATTGGAAGTCTGAAATACAAATCAAACCTTATTTACTATCTTTAAATCTAAACACGATACAGACTTTTTAACGACCTGATATACTTGGATTGACACGACACAGTAACAATAGAATAACCACACGAACTTGATGTCAAGATTAGAGCTTGTTTTTTAAACTTGATTTACACGAATATAATGATTTAAAATGAATATAAAATTTAAATATTAATATTATTTTTATAAGTTATTCGAACTCATTTCGGACCAAAAGAGACAACCCGAGAAAAGTCTATAATTAATTGGGCGGTGATTGTGAGAGTATGAGACGATTGTGAAGCCCTAATTTTGAAATGGAAGGGACACCAAAACTACTGCCCTTTCATTCCTTGAATACATATTGAGAAACAACAAGCTTTTGAGTTATATTATAGTATAGTTAAAGACTCGTATAAGTATAATGATTTTTTGTTATTCAATATCTAAATAAGTGGTTAGTGTTTTTTTATTTGAACTTTCCTATGTACATTTCGAAATAAGTTAACCAAAATTATTTATACATTTAGGTTTTTATTATTTTTTCCTCAGTTTCTTGTGACCACTAATTAATTCTATTTTTATTGGATAATGAGGAGTATAAAGACACTTTAAGCAACCTTTGGTCAAAGCTTTACTATTTTTGTCACATTATTAATTTGTTTATGATTGCTAACTGTCAACTTAATCGGAGTGAATCGCTAATTTTTTTTTCATAAATAGCTAATGTGGGAGGCTGAAGTACTATTGCCACGTGAGTCCATAAGTGTTCTTGTTAATACTGTCATTACTAGTGAAACTATATTAAATTAATTATAGCAATGAGTGCTTTATGGAGAAATGATGTTCATCAAAACTTAGATACAACAACCAATAAATATTATCCCGTTTATAAAAAATAAATAAAATTATAAATCACACAAGTTTTAATATGCAACTATTTAAGACTTTTCATTTTAAAAATAGGTCTAATTTTAGTAGACGATCTAAAATTTATAAAATTAATCTATTTTTTAATAGTACCATCGGCACCAACATTTAAAATTTAACCAAACTTTATTTAGTAATATAACATTTCAATACTTTTGCAATAATCATCACTTTTTAAATGTCAGACAAACCGTACAAATCCGTACTGAATTCGGGATCGTACTGCGTGTTGGCGTCGAACGACCGATATTCGTCGGGTTTTGTACCCGGCCAACCCGCATCACCACCAAACATCATACTATTGGGACTTGAATCAATTTTGTAGTAAATGTGAGTTTCGAGAGTGGAATCGTGAAATGAAATGTTACAAATGAAGGTGGGGTAGGAGGTATTTAAATAAATTTTTCGAATTTAGTATTTTAAAAAAAACAAAAAACGCTTGCCATCGGGCGCGCCATCGTCCGCGTCGCCCACAATGGCGCCCGATGGCCTATCGAGCGCGCTTCTACCGAGGACGATGGCACGCATCGGGCGAGCCTTCGGGCGCCCCATTGTGGATGCCCTAATTGTGTGGGTTATAGAACGAACTTCAAATTTCATTGATATATCAAAATTTCCTAAAAAAGACTAGAAGTTCTATTAAATCATTTGTAATCTGCTGCAAATCTGGTGGTTATGATCCTAATGAGAAAATCAAATGTAAAAAAAGATTAAAAGATTCCGTCAGTTAGCAGCTTTAAAAAAGTTGGTTTGAAGGGTGTATTTGTAATTTCGGACTGTATGCTTTGGTCTACTGTACACGCTGTCGACTGCCAATATAGACCAATTAGAAAGGTGGGGGCCCATTGGGTTGGCCTGGACGGTGTCGTTATTGGCCCACGTGAATCATGTCTTTTTCATGTTTAATTATTGTTGGCTTATAATTCTGTCCTCAAACTGCTTTGCTGTGATAACTTTATATTTTTATTAATTAATTTTACATATATTTTACTAGTAAAACAAAACGTGATGTTGTGATACACTCAGAATTGAAAATACTATACAGGCTTTTGGTCAAACTTTTATTTTAAGAAAGTTGTTGGACATTTTTATAGTACTATACTCCCTCCGTCCCACACTACTCGCACTTATTTCCTTTTTGGGCGTCCCAAGATACTTGCACTCTTTCCATTTTTAGTAAAAAATTTCACCTACCGCCGTCATTTTTGACTTTCCTATACACTCATTCCTTAATCTCCGAGCCGAAAAGGAAATGAGCGAGTAGCCCGGGACGGACAATATTTTAAACACGGACAACACGCAGATAAGTTACTCACATCAAATTAATGTGATACCTGAACTAAAATTCGAGGGATTTCGAGATAATCAGGTGGATCGATCCAACATCCAAGCTTATTTTGATTTTTTGTGCATGGATTTCTAACTTACATCATGATTTAAACTATCGATGTAGTGTAATACTTATGTGTCCAATTAACTGTTCAAATTTGAAGTTGAAAATGTGTGCATCAGTGCATGCATGTACTCTCTCTATTCCATTAAAAATGAAACATTTTCCTTTTTTGATTGTCCCATTAAAAATGAAATATTTCCTAAAATGAAAATAACTATATCTCTACTTTTTCATCTCTCTTACTTTACTCTCTCTTCATTAGCTTACAAAATAACACTACATAAAATCTCGTGCCGATTCCCAAATGTTTCATTTTAAGTGCGACAGAGGGAGTACTTGTTAGGAATTCATGTAATCATTTGACGAGCAATAGAAAAGCATATATGAATATAAGATCTAGTTTGTAATCAAATTGTAGGTTGAGTTTGTAAAACACAACGGAAATCTTGTACTTGTTGTGTAATTTATTTTCACGATTGATCGAATCTTATAGATTGACTCCACTGCTATCGAGATCCACGCGTATTCCAATCCGTTGCCGGAACTATTCTCAATGCAATTGCCATGCGGCAGAAAGCTAGGAAATCTACTTGAAGAGACTTTAAGTATTATAAGTCATGCAATTGAAAGGTCATTTGAGCTCTATGATTGTTGAGATGATGAATTAATATATTTATAGTCTAACTATAATTATTTAATCCATATTAGTCTAATTCAAGCCCATTTCTTTTCAATATGGTTGTTTCGATTTTAAGAGAAGAGTATGATTCATTCCTAATTAATCACTATACAAGCTTTTCGTATTTAATTTGTTTCCACATAGATAATATACTCGAAAATGCATACATTACTATATATATATATCTGTTTGAATAAAATTATTAGATGTGTACTCAATAGAAAGCATGCAATTATGCATTTCATGGAATATACAAATATATATACGTATAACATGCCAAAAAATGAAATATATTACGGAACCAACGTAGGACAGGTGGCCGGTTCCTGATCATTAATACCACCGGAAACTGTAAGGGCGCCGCCCAATGGCAGAAACTCTGTGAAGTGCCGATGGAAGAAGATGAAGTTACAGATTTAGGTTTTTTAATATTGGGCTGAAACTTTAAAATATAATTAATTGGCCCGTTAATATTTAGTAGCCTACGGAGTAGTATTTAATAATTCTCCTACTCCTATTTAATACCCCAAAATATTAGTACAACTAATATTTTGATTGATCAGATCGTAAGCCATTAGTTTTATTGACTCTAACTCATATATTTAATTCTTTTTCCATTAATTTGCCTACAAAATTATACTATCAATTTGTAAGTTCTAATTCATGTACTATCAATTGTGTATGGTGTATGAATTTAATTCCTTATACCAAGGATATCTATCGGCATATTTAGTGACTATTTCTCGTGTTGAATGTAGACACCTTAAACGGTGGACAACTGTCCGAAGAATTTAAGGTTGCTCCATACCCAAAGGTAGGGATTACCCTTAACCATTTAATTAAGGATGTACGAGTCAGATGACCAAAACGCTTGGATTACTACGCATAGTCTTAGATTTCTAGTCTTCTTATTTAAATTATAATTTAATTTAGCAGAATCAAGCAAAATTAAAGGCTACATTATCCATTTTCTTTATGTTTTTTCTCGAGAGGCAAAAGAGACTTGAATCGCTTATGATCTAGATTATTATAAATAGGTATTTTATTCCTTCACATTTCAATATATACAATATTAGTTTGATTATTTCTTCCCCGCAAAACCCTGTCCTCTCTTGCCATCAAACTAGGGTTTTCAAAACCGTAGTCTGAGTAGTAGATACAAGGTTAGTATTGCCATCAATCACAGTATTAACTTAGCATAGTTTGTATTCTAAATTTGGAGTGATTTTTGAAAAAAAACAAATGCTCAAAATCATTGTTTTTATTTCATATATCTCTAACTTGGAACATATTTCAATTTTATACTCCGACATTACGAAATTCGATGGCCAAACGACAAATCATCTTGAATGATTTTTTGATGAAGTATACATGAATATTATTTCCAACCAAGCGTAAAAGGATGAACCGAGCTCCAATTTATACAAGCGTAGTATTGTTTTGGAATTTGGCATATGTACCGATAGAGACTAACAAGTAACAAGTAACAAACTTATTTTATAAATGAAATTAAACACCACATAAAGCAATACTAAACTATCATTTATAATTTCGGAATTTAGCAACCAAGAAAATGAAATTACTCAAATTAGGATTGATAAGATAAGGCATTTTTTGGCCGAATATATAAGTTTGGTAAGAAATACAGACATGTTTGAAAATTCCACACAAGTCTCCTGGCTGTTGCAATCAAAAGTGATTGACAATGAAATGGTTTGGTTAAGATGAGATTAAAAATAGGATTACCAAACTAGGGTCGTGTTGGAAATCATCATTCCTTGTTGGATGAATTTCTTGTCAACACTAGCTAATTAAAGTGGATCTCATAATCTTTTAATTTCATTGTACTTCTAAATTAGAAATTTATTAATCAATTTGGGCTGCTTGCAGTATTGCTTAAGAATTTGTGCTTAACTTGCATTATGAAATGGTCTCACCATCAATCTATGGAATATATAACATCGATTACGATACAAGAAATTAAAAAAAAATCTATTTTCCCAACCATTTTAGGGATAAATTTTATTTAATCTTAGTTAATTTGATTTTCTCATAATATTTTTTTAAGTAATTCACAAGTCTTTATGTTTTTTTATGTACCAACTTCTGAATCATCAGGCCCATTATTGTTGTTGTAGATCTATTTATAGACATTTTTATCAACGTATTTGTTTATGTCTCAAAGCATATTTTAATATGGTGTGATTTTCTGAGTCTTTTTATATTTATTACATTACAATGTTAATAGTTAGTTATTATAACTCAGTTAGTGAAAACAATTGTTGGAAATTATTTGTCACCACATATTCAAGATAAACATAATTGAATATACATAAAGCAAGATCTTTAAACAATATGTATTTCACGTAAAATCATAAACATAATAGGATCGAAATATACCTTGGCGATCCATAGCAGAAGTGATTGAGTAAGGAGGAGATGATTTCCTTGAACTTTTTCCGGGGTAGTGGCGCAACTCCAACTCCAACTCCAATGATTTGTTTCTCTCTCTTTTCCCTCGTTTATGTGTTCTCTGTAATGTCTGTGATTTGATGGGATCACCTCACTTATTTATAGGCAGAGCAGAGAGAGGACAAACCCTAATTGTAAAACATTAAAGCCCTTTCCATCAAAGTGACTATTAAATTAGGACGTTTCTTTTTGACAAAGCAATACCAAAATCAAATTAAATAATTCATCATAATAATTTGATTTGATTTTGTCGGTCAATAACATAATTAATGTCAAATTCATGACAATCAAAAGCATATATATCATTGACTAAATTAATGTTAATCAAGACATAATTATATATAAAAATCCCAATTTCCTTAATGGCAATACACTAATAGAAAACATATATATTGGTCAACAATTAATGACTAATTAGGAAACGTCGCATTTAAATGAATGTATTCAATTGATAGCTAATTAATTAGGGAAAAATGCGTCTTACACCAAATTAATGTATTATATTAAAAATCCAATTTTATTTAAAATTCTATCACATGTCACATATGTGAGACATAAATCTTACAACAATCACTAATAATCCATGAACTTATGGTATAATAGTTTAGTTTCTATTTCTAGGTACAGAGAATAACTTGTTGGGGGCATAATACAAACTCAAAAGATATACTAACATATAAAAGATGATTGAATCAAAACATTTAGTTTGAATCATGCAAACTGCATTTATTTCTTGAACAGGAAACATGTAGAGAGGTCTTGCAATGCAGTGTTGATTTGATATGTAACACGTTTACTGTACCTTTATATGTATGAAATCCACCTCAACCAAATGTAATAATCTTGCCTTGAAACATTCACTAAAACAACAAAAAACAGTGAAGCCCACAAATTTGTTGATTTGGACTTTATTCTGTAATCTGTATCCAAGTGGATGATAATTCTAGGTTGTGTTGGCCAACGTGTTCTTAAATTCTTCATCTCTAAATTCATTTCTTTGTTTTTTGTGTTTAATATCATTACTACATCTACAATCTATGCCTTTTTATGTGGCTTGTTGCCCTGCCATGATTCCATAGAGATTTTTTCTCCTAAAATCTGTCGTTTTATATTTACTTTTTTATTGAAAAAAAACAAAATTTTAAAAGTCGCATCACGATGAACTCGAACTCGAACTCGAGACCTTTGGCCTCAGATATTAACTACTCTATTAGTAGGACAACTCTTCACTAGTATTAATTTTATTTTGACATATAGCAAATGAGTAAGAGTGGTCCATTATTATTATTCACTTCAAAAGCAAATTCTGTGTATCATTACCTGACCTAAATTGAATGTGTAGTCTGTGTCGTTGGACTTGATAGGGATAGCAATGTACATTACAATTTAACTTTCAATTGATAAAAGTGTGAAATGTAGTACTACAATTTTTATAAGCAATATGTAAAATGCTTTTCAAATTCGTAAAAACATTTAAATTTTCATTTTTAGTGTGATGGGGTAAAACTTAAAAGGGATTTGAATGTTGAAATGTGATCTACCACATATTCAGAAAATAAATCTTGTATATTTCAGTCTGGCCCACAATTTTTCATAGTTACAACACATAATTGAATTCCATTCCCAGCAAATTTTACTAGTGCAAACAAAGTTTAGTATAGTAAATAAATTACTCCGTCCCACAATAATTGTCACTTTTATTGTAGGCACAACTTTTTAAATAAATGTAAAGAAAAGTTGGTTGAAAAAGTTAGTGGAACGTGAGACCCACTTTTTTATATTGATTTTATAATACAATGTGAGTAAAGTGAGTTAGTGAAATGTGAGACATACTTATCATTTATGGTAAAAATAGAATGTGACAATTATTATGGGACGGGCCGAAATAAAAAAAAGAGGGATAATTATTATGGAACAAAGGGAGTAAAAGAATCCTCTTCCATTGGATATTATGAGTACTTTTAGTCAATTTAGATATTTTTCTCACTTCTTTCAATTGTGTACATTCCACATTAGTTCATGAGAAAATTATTTTGGTCTCTAAATCTCCCAACACAAACAGGGCCCTAACACCTCGACCACTAAAATAGCACCATCTTAAATTCTTGATTAAAATAGAGGAATCAAAGTATGCCATTTTGGAAGGAAAAATCATAACGTGATTTCAAAACGAGATTTGAAGTTACAGAGCCTAAAATTTGTAAAATCTCTAGCATACGGTCCACGATGTGTTTTGGTGTTGTTTAAAATCTCAATATTTTGTCATTTCCTGTTCCATTTTATCTATGCAAAATCAAGGACAAATGCTTCTTGTCCTACATTAATTTAACTTTTTCCTCTCCCTCCCTTCTTTCCCTACATATTTTAATTCCTCCACCATTTTCTACCATCACTTGTTGAATATTTCAAGTTGCTTCTACCATTTCTTGCTACATTTGAGCCCGGGATTGATGGATTTCAAGAATGTGGGGAAAGCCCGGGATTTGGAAGAAGAGGCCCGGGATAATACTAATGCAGAGAATAGTGTGTACTCGAGGGCTGGTATGATTGATTTCAAGACATGGGATGTGCAGTTGGAGAAGCATTTGAACCGGGACTGGCCCAGAAACACCGAGGGCCGCAACCAGCCCGAGGAATGGGAGATTGATCTGGCTAAGCTTGACATCAAGAATGCCATAGCTCATGGCACCTATGGCACTGTCTATAAAGGTGTTTATGATGCCCAAGATGTTGCAGGTCATAACTCTTTCTTTTTTTGTTGCTTTATCTTGTGTGTGTGTGTTTGACTATGATATGATTCAATAGGCTGAGCTCTCTTTTTAAGTGGAATGCCTTAAAATGCTAATTTGAAGTGCTAATGAGTTTATTGAACCAATAATTTCATTTCTCACAATTTTGTGTAATCATCATGTTAAGTGTATTTTGTGGATAAAGATAGATTATGTTGCCATTGTTGATCTTGATTGATTGTGGGCATATATTGATATGGGATGAAGTTTCATACTATTTAAGTATAATTCTCTCACAACTAAGTTTATTCTCAATTGGATATAGTTAAGGTATTGGAGTGGGGGGAGGATGGTATGACCACGACTGATGAGAGCGATGCTCTTCAGACATCTTTTCGACAAGAAGTATGATACGTGCAGATATATGAGAATATCCCTCATATCATTATTATATATCTGCACGTATCAAAGTAGCCGTTTGGCATAAGCTCGACCATCCTAGTGTTACTAAGGTGAAGAGTATTCATTCTTTTGTGGTTGGAAGATATTCCTTATTTTAACCCGAAACTCGTTCTTATTGTCTAGTTCGTTGGTGCCTCAGTCGGAACCACAAACCTTAAGTTACCTTCTGAAGGGACTTTGGCAGCTAGGCTAGCTCAATTCGCTGCCATGTAGAGCGTGGTGTGTCGTGGTAGAGTACGTTTGTGGTGGAACGTTAAAGAAGCTCTTGGTTAGGAATAACATGAAGAAAATGGCATTCCAGACTGTGGCTCAGGATCTTGGTAGAGGGTGAGAAAACGGTTCTTGTGTTCATCGTTCCTCGGTCTTAACCTAGCTGGATTAGTCCTCTTTTCATTTCCCATTTCCCCTCCAATTCACTATCTATGCCTTCATAATTTTACATGATGCCATTTTGGGTAGAATCTGAGGCCGGAAATTCCAAGATGCTGCCCAGCACCATTTGCAAACATCATGCGTAGATGTTGTGAGGATGATGTTGGAAGAAGCAGTGGCTTTACTGGGCGGGCGATGAGGCAAGTGGTTGCTTTTGTATTATTACATTAAGATTTAATGTAATAATTGTCAATTTTTACATTAAATTGAAAATAGAATAACAAATTAGGAAGTTTTGATTTTTTTTTCAATTGTCCCATTTGTATTTGTACGCAAAACAACATCATTCAGTGTATTTCAAAATAGCATTGATTGAATCAAATAAATATTATTCTCATTTATTTTCTTATTACTAAACAATATTGTTGTATGATCAAAAATGTCATTTTATACGATAATTGAAAAAAAATTAAAACTTCATAAGATAATATAGAGATAGATTAAAATTTAATCAAACTTAATAATTTAAATTAGCAATAGTATTATTCCTAACATCCAAATGATTAGATGGAAGAATTTATACACCGTTTAAATAAGTTGAAATTCCCGCGCAACCATTAAAACGTGAACCTCTTCGGCTGAGTTGAGTTTGGATTGCGCCATGGATCTGTACAACACTCACGTGAAGCTTCTCGCCTTTGATTTTCTCTCTCTTACCCCCACCCGAGCAGATCCCTCCTGCTTCCAGCGCAAAGGGCTGCGCCTATCCCGCGCCGAGTCGATCGGAGTGGTGGTGACTCGGCAGCTCAAGCCCGGCAAATTCCTCCGCTTCACCATCGATGACGGCACCGGCTGCATCCCCTGTGTCCTCTGGCTCAACCACCTCACCTCCTCTTACTTCTCCCGGCGGAGCCCATCATCTGTTCGATCAATTGCCCGAACGGCGCTCCACTTCGCCTCCGAGATCAAGCTCGGCGTCGTCGCCAGGGTGCGCGGCAGGATCACCGCCTACCGAGGAACCGTCCAGATCACGGTTTCCGATGCCGTGTTGGAGACCGATCCGAATGCGCAGGTTTTGCATTGGCTGGACTGTGTCAGGTTGGCCAGGAGATGCTACGATAAGTTTTCCGTAATTAGGGTTTGATTGATTTGGGGATTTCTCGTTTCTGAAGTGAATTTGCTTGATTGAGCCAATTTTACTCGATTCATATGCTGGGGGCTTGTTTGATTCATTCAATTTGCTGGCTGTTGATTCTTCATTCCTTGTTTGTGAATATTGCTGTTGGAAATAATTGGGGTTTTGCTTGATTCATTCATTGACACCATGGTTAATCAGCTCAACAAGCATGTGTTGTATACTTCAATATAGAGAATAGAGAATTCTCATTGACTAAAACAATTGGTATTGAGAGATGGAGGACTTAGTTTTCTTTCCTTTACGAGTTTGTTCGTCTTCGGGGACCCCCGCCCCTCATTGATAATAAATTTCCATGTTTCACCAAGTCTGGAAACTAGTTGAACAGAGACCAAACATAGGAGCTGTCGATTAATTGTTTGCTCTATATAGCAATTGCTATTTTGATATCAAGTCCATTTCTTTCTAATGGTAAATCTTGTCCTGCAATTCTGTTTCGCTAGTATTACGATCCAAATTCCTAGAGAACTAAGCAATATGCCAATAGTGGAACATGTTTTTCCTTGCTAGAAAACCCCAAATCAACAGTGTCTGTTTGTCTCTTGATTTCAGTTCATCTTTCATTTAGATTGTAGCATGTGTTTGGCTTTTCTTACTAGAGAAATATGTGATCAATCTAATGCTAAACAACGCTCTGTTTACTTTGTCTGACAATTTTGGCCAGTCAGAATGTTACGCAATCGACACAGCCTTGAACTGTTCGTCGCATACTGCTTCTGATCCATATGTGAGTATTACATGTTCCTTTGTACTGAAATTTTCACCTCTTGTAGATTTGTATCCTCCATTTTGATGTTTATTAATTGTGGTCGATTGTAGATAAAGTTTGGTTTTATGCTGTTTTGTTACACTATTTTGGTAGAGCTTTGCAGTTGTATGCTAATATGATAAATTTGTAAATTCAAAGCAAAACCTCCTACTGAATGGGAAGAAATTAAGATAAGAAAGAGAAAATAAATTGCACAGATTGACCATAATATACGTAATTGAAAGAGCATGTTTATAATTTAATGGACAATTTTGAAACTCCAAAGTATTGCCGAAAATCTATTACTACTACTATAAGTACATTCAGCAAAGTGTACATTTACGAATTCCGATACACCTATTCAACCAACATGAATAGTTCAGTAATGTAATATACTGATATACATAACCTATACATATTTAGATTTGGATTTTATTTAATTTGATATGAAACAATAATTCAGCTGGTGCAAAAAGATTTTGAAAATAGTTATTTATATTGTCGATACATTTAACCCAAACTAGTTTATTGAAACACAATTATATTTCCTTGGATCAAAAAATAAGAGGGAAAACGTGATTGAGTGAGAAGATTTGATGTGCAATAGATTAGAAATAAATTTAGGAGAACTTGGAAAATGGGGAAGGCAAGAAAGAGAGTGACGAGATTTTAGGCAGAGTCCAAGTCAATGAAATTGATTGTGAAATTTTTTTAACCTCAGTTTTACACCTTTGGTGAAAAGTTTCACATCATAATTTAAAGCTTCTCGTCTAATTTTGCTTTTTTTTTCTAAAATTATAATATACGAATTATATTTTTTTTAAAATTTGACTACATTGGCGCATGAACTAGGTTGCAACAGCTGCCCATGCCATTCTCGTCCTGTTGCATAAATATGTGTATTTTTTTGGAATAAATAAAAGTCAATGGATACGATGTGGACATTCTTATGCTTTGAATTATGCAGAATAGATTTTCAGATTTCTTGTTCTATTTATATGCAATTCATTGTCTGCTACAGTTGTCCTATTACTCTATATTATTAGAGCATCCGCAATGACGGACTTCCGCGCGGATGTCAAACCGGCGTGCGCGACGTCCGCCATTGTGCAACTGTTCAGCGGATACGGACGTCCGATACGGACACCGCATGTCCGCGCCTTTCCGCTGACGTCTGCCGGGACGTCCGCCATTGCGTTGACTCCCTCGGACGTCGGCGCGGGATTCCCGATTTTTGTAGTATTCTTTTTTGAAAAAAATTCTATAAATACGTCTCGTTGCATTTCATTTCATTCGCACCACTTGTTTTAACAAGTTTCTCTCTCTCTAAATTTCTTTTATATTTCCGTAATGTCTGGTAGTGGTAGTGGTAGTGGTCAGGGACGGATCCATATGGGCATCACAAGGGGCAATTGCCCCAGCTGAAAAAAATTATTTATACTATTTTGATTATTAATTTTAAAATTTTTTGAAATATCCTCTATATATGCCCCTTCTCTAATTCTAAAAATATCTTTATATGTATTTTTGCCCCACCTATATAGAATTCCTGGCTCCGTCCCTGGTATTGGTGGTGGTGGGCATTATGTACACATGATGCGGATGATACACACACATGTGCGGGAGGCCACAGAGAGGGAGGAACAAGCGGTCGGCACCGGCGGTGCCTCGACCCATCCATCGTTGCACTATAGTGCCTCGGGATCACCTCGCTGCCCACAGTCGGTTGTATGAGGATTACTTTGCACCGGAGCCACGGTTTGGGGAGAACCTATTCCGGCGACGGTTTAGGATGCATCGTCCTCTCTTTCTGCGTATCGTGGGCGCTTTGGAGCGTCAATACGAGTATTTTAGGGTGCAGGAGGATGCGGCCGGTAAACTCGGTCACACGCCGATTCAGAAGTGCACTGTCGCAATCAGGCAAGTTGGTATATTGAGGCGCGACCGACATGTTTGACGAGTACCTCCACATCGGCGGGACGACTGCCCGCGATTGCCTGAAGTATTTTTGTCAGGGCGTTAGGGAGATATTCGGGGAAATGTATCTTTGGATGCCTACCCCCGAAGATTGTCAGGCTCTGCTGGATATGCACGGGAATCACCACGGGTTTCCGGGGATGTTAGGCAACATAGATTGTATGCACTGGGAATGGAAGAACTGCCCCGCTGCCTGGAAAGGGGTGTACACTACTGGTTTCAAGGCCAAGAATCCCACGATGATCCTTGAAGCAGTAGCTGACTACCGGCTGTGGATTTGGCATGCCTATTTTGGAGTAGCCGGGTCTAACAACGACATCAACGTCCTCCAGTCGTTGCCCCTCTTCAACGACCAGTGCATGGGCGTCGGTCCGACCGTCAGTTTCGTCGCCAACGGCAACCAGTACAGTATGAGCTATTATTTGGCGGATGGGATATACCCGATGTGGCCCGTCTTTGTGAAGACGATCAGATGCCCAACGGATGAAAATAAGATATACTTTGCGCAACGTCAGGAGGCAGCGCGCAAGGATGTGGAGCGGACATTTGGTGTGCTCCAGTCTCGATGGGCGGCAGTGCTGTGGTATGTTGACAGCATCGCCGACATCATGTACGCATGTATTCTCATGCACAACATGATTGTCGAAGATGAAGGCCCAACACTGACCGATTGGGCCAAAGATGATGCTGCGGGTCCAAGCCACGGCGTGGCCACTGGCAATGTACGCATGGGGATACCCCATGACGATGTCGAGCGAGTCCGTGCATTCACCGACATGCGCCAAAAACAAGCCCATGTTCGACTCCAGAACGATATAATTGAAGAAGTATGGCAGCGAAGGGGTCGTCGTTGATGGAGTTTTTAATTGTTGAAATGTATTTTTTTATTTTGATGAAATGTACTTTTCTTTTTTTTAATTAATGAAATTTTTATTCCGTATTCGTTTCGAATTTTTCTTCTGTAAATTGCTTAATTCCGTAAATTGTTAAATTGGTGAATTTGTGATTTTTTTAATGTGGGAAGTCCGTCGGGATGTCCTTGGGGATGTCCGCCACTGTGCAGTGAGATGTCCGTATGATGTGGCATCCGCAGTGGGAAGTCCGTATGACGTGGCAGGAGGTGTTTTTGAGATGTCCGCGAGGATGTCCGCCGGGACATCCGCACCACTGCGGATGCCCTTAGAGTTTTCTGTGTTATTATGTCTACGGAGACGCCGATTTGGAAAAGTTTACACTTCTACTAATATTAGGGCATCCACAGTGGTGCGGATGTCCGGCGGACATCCCCGCGGACATCCCAAAAATACCTCCTGCCACGTCATAAGTACTTCCCACTGCACTGCCACGTCATAAGGATATCCCACTGCACAGTGGCGGACATCCCCAAGGACATCCCGACGGACTTCCCACAATAATAAAAATTCACAAATTCACCAAATTAAACAATTTACGAAATCAAACAATTTACGGAATTAAAATTTCGACACAAATACGGAGAAATTGCAACCACTTTATTTAAAAAAAATATACATAATACAAAAAAACATACACAATTATTAAAAAAAATTACATAGATAAAAAAAACCGTCGTCTCACTCCTCGGATTCCCCGCCGTCAGTACCCTCGTCGTCCCCGCCGGTAGTCCCCTCATCGCCACTCTCCACCATGTCTCCCAACCCCAAATCGCGCTGCATACTGTTGATGATATCCTTCAGCGACGACTTGTAATGGCGACCGGTCGATGTCCGCCATTCTATCATTGCACGTAACAGGGTTTCATGTTGCGCGACACGGGCGAGTGAGGGGAGCTCGGGATCGTATTGGGTAGGAGCTGTCGATAGGGCCTCGGCGGACCCGCTGGCGCTTCCACTCGCCATCCGCGCCGCAGACTTTTGCCCCACCGGGCGATGGCAGCTGGACGACGATGAAGGTGTTGGGAACTCTGCCTCGGCGGGGGGAGTTCGTGGGAACCAGCACTGCTACTGTACTCCCCTGAGGAGCTGATCTTCGTTCGCTTCGGCCAGCCAGATTCAACACCCGCAGTAAACTTGGCCGAAGTCTGCACCACAAGATACACATACCAATAGTTGAATTCCCCGAAGCCCGCCGCAGCGTGTTTGAACTGATGGTGAGACAGAAGCTTCACATCCTCGGCAGACATGCCGCTGGTTGCCGAGCGGAGGTTGTTTGTGTAAATGCCGGTGAATCGGCTGAGCTGCCTCTTCAGCCGCTCCCACTGTTTCCGACATTGCTCTCCGTTGTGAGGCTTCCCCCCTGGCGGTTTGAATTGGAGGTAGCTTTGGCTAATGCGCCACCACATCCTATCGATATCCTGGTTAGCCCCGATATATGGATCATCCACTATACTAATCCACGCCTTCGCAAGCGCGATGCACTCCTCTGTGCTCCAGACGGTCCTCTTTTTCCCGCTGGATCCCTCCCCCCCCTCAGCGGCCCCCGCTTCACCATCGTACCCCGCCGCAGGCGAGGTAGTGCCCCGTCACATGCCCCCCTCCCTATCGCTGTTGGTACGTCTGTGGGAGAATCCCGGATCGGAGATAGCCCTAACTCCTCTATCGAGAACGTCTCGATGCCAGTGAACTGAGTCTCGAGAGGAGTACTCGGGGGTTGTCCGTCGACAGTAAATCCATATAGGGCGATAGACATTGTCCACCGGTGATTGGGGGACCCCCACCTACTCCCCCGCAGCGACATGCGAGCCCTGCATCATCATCCCGGGCATCTGGGGCGGCATCATCCCCGACATTGGGGTCATTCCGGCACTCACCCCGGGCATTTGGGGCATCATCCCATACCAAGGCGGGTACATGTTGTAGTACCCGGGCATCATCCCCGCCGTCATTTGGGGTTGGGGCATCATCCCCGCCATTCCGAACATCGTGGAGGACATTAGGGTACTTCCGCCAACGGGAAAGATCGGTCTTTGTGACTCGCTCGTGGCGGGGGAATCACTATCGTGGTGCTCCATTTATCTTCGAAACAAAAGTATTTAGAGAGAGAGATACTCATTAATACAAGTGGAGCGAATGAAATGAAATTCAACGAGCCGTATTTATAGAATTAAAAAAAAAAATCGGGACGTCCGTGAGGTCAACGCAATAGCGGACGTCCGCAAGGACGTCGCCACGGACGTCCAGGGAATGCCGCGGAACTCCAGTGTCCGCAGCGGACGTCCGTATCCGCGTCACCTTTGCACAATGGCGGACGTCCCGCACGCAGGTCGGACGTCCGCCGGGACGGGCGCCATTGTGGATTTTCTAAGTACATATTTTACTAAATCATGTTCATGTGCAGCCTATAAATCAATCACAAAATAGTACATTTATGAGTTTTTTTTTTTTTAAATTGTTATAACTTCTAATGCTATTTATAACATATGCTGTATAAAATCAGGGCATATGCTTCTCAAGTAATAAGTGAAGTAAATCATGCAATACCTGATGTCATGAGCCAAATAAAAAATAAAAAGTGAGCAAATTGATCGGAATATTTAGATTATCCATTTTTGTCAAATGGCTTCCACTTGCACTTCTACATGTTTGCCTCATTTTTGCTTTTCACAGGGGCAAAATCTGCATATTGGCAAGGTTTGAAATACAGGATTCATTATACATCTTAAATTCGTAATACAGTAGTCAAGCATGTTATAAATTACATGTATTTTGGTAAAATCATCTATATATACACTTTCTTATCTGTGTTGGTTAATATAATTCTTTATAAATATAGATATATATTATCAAGATCCATTAAGCTGATATATCCCACACTTATCTAGCTAAAACCAAATTTGAAATGCAAGATATAAAAAGGGACACACGAGGTTTATTGATACGGATGCCCATGCAGCAGAGGAGCCAGCCGTTGCCGAGGAACCGAGGGCTGTTACGGAGACACCGTCGCAGCAGCAAAGGGAGACAGAAGACGTAGCAGCGACGAGAACCTTGAGGCCGCGGGATCGAATCAAGCCGCCGAGGAAGTACACGGCTTAAGTCGAGGACGCATAGGAGTCTTTTTTTATTTTATATTTTGTTTATTCTATTTTAGGATTATTCTTGTCATTATTTTTCTATTTGAGTCCGGTTTTCTTAGTTAGTTCTTTCCCGAACGTATTAGGATTAGGTCGAACCAACCCTAGGGTTTTAGCATAAATAGAGCCTCTTGTCATCAAACGATTTATCTATGAAATAATATTCAATTGGCTCAATTGCTTTTGCATCAAGAAACACATCCTCAAGCTGCCGACGAGACTTCTCGCGCTCAGCTGCACTCTTTGCCGTCCAAGTCACGACCCAGCTTTGGGCGCTCGACGAACGACGACATCTCGTTTCTTGATTTTCGCGAGGAATTCGACGTTATGGAATTAGGTCCTTAACAACTGGTGCCTTCATTGTTTACTCATCATGACTGGAACAGACAAGCGGATACCGCCGTCGGGGCTCCTCACCGGTGGCAACGCGCAGATAGTGATTGGAGGGTCTTCACGCCGCACGTCTGCTTCCGTTCCATGCGGCGATGACCAGCTGCGCTTTCGCGGCAAGAATTCTCGGCGACTGACGAGCCACCGCAAGACGATACCGGCACGGCAGGGATTTCCTCTACCGGGGTGGAGGCAATTTAGGCGAGATTTAACAGCTTCGAGTTCAGGCTATCTAAATTGGAGGCGCCGCGCGCTCCTGAGCCGGATGGCCCCTGTTTTTCAGATGACATGGATAACGAGGGCTATCGCTCCCCTCGCGACGCTTGGGCGGTTGACGAGGAGATTCCCCGTCCTTTCATCCTTGGCCGGCGAGACCATGGAGGGGATGTCCGCCGCCGAAGAGGCGCTGCCCGCGCTCTACAAAGGTGCGACGACCGCTTTTCGCCGCGCAACGTTGCTCCGCTGCCATACCGCGATCGCCCCGAACCTCAGCACCGCACGTGTTGGGACAGGACGCGTGACCGTTATCGGGGGGATATCGACACAGGTTGTCGGGGGTACCGCCACTCGACGTCTTGGGACTCACCCCTTCCTCGGCAAGAATACGGTACCCATAGGACGGAGAGACCGAAGGAGCTGTCCATGAAGGCTCCCCCCTTCGACGGATCAGATGCGACGAATTGGATTTCGAGGGTCGATTATTATTTCGACCACCTGGGGATGCCCGATTCCGAACGCCTACACTATGTGGTCATGCTATTTCGCCCACCAGCTGCAGATTGGATATTCAATTGCCGTGAGAATAACCCGGTGGTGACGTGGAGGGAATTTTTGGAGGACGTGCGCCACAGGTTTGATCCGCAAAGTTTTCGCAACTGCATTGGCCCGCTCTCGAAATTGGTGCAGATGGGCTCGGTGGCAGAGTATCACGCCGCCTTCGAACGTTACCTTAATAGGGTGAAAAGGTTGTCTGAGGAGGCATTGATCCCGATTTTCATCACGGGTCTTAAAGAACCTATTCAGGAGAAGGTAGAATTGCAGGAGCCGCGCTCTTTGGCGGAGGCAATGGCTCTGGCTTTACGACTAGTAGCGTCGCACGATGAACGCCAATTACAGGCAGGGCGCGCGAGGTAGAATAACTGCGACACGCGGGTTCCCGGGGTCGCCCAGCCCCAACTAGTTGGCCAGGCAGACACGGCGACCAGTGAGGCCCCGAAAACATCTTTTCGACCAATTCGGGTCTCGAACGCAGAAAAGGCGGAGCGCTCACGGAAGGGCTTATGCTACCACTGTCCGGAGAAATGGACACCCGGCCATGTATGTAAATAGAAAATATTGTCGTACGTGGGCGAGGATGATGGAGAAAATAACCTTGAAGGGTCAGAGGGCAGTGAGGAAGGTGAGACGATTATCACAGCAGACCTGTCACACCTTCACGCCTTGGCAGGGGGTGCTAAGGGTCTCCCGTTTAATATTGTTGGGACCATTGGGATGACGACAGTAAGTATACTCATTGATACGGGTAGCACACATGATTTCCTTCATCCCCGAGTGGCTTAGCAGTTGCAGTTGTCGTTAACCCCTATTCGACCTTTCCGTGTATATGTGGGGAACGGCGCATCGTTGATTTGCTCGCACATCGCAAGGAAAACCAAGCTCTCGGTTCAAGGGGTGGAGTTCCTTATCGATCTGCACATCATGGAAATTCACGGCCCGGATATTGTTTTAGGAATGGAGTGGCTCGAATCGTTGGGCAAAATCTCTGCCGATTTTGTCTGGAAAACATTGGAGTTCAGTAGGGACGGGGTCAGGATGACCCTGCACAGCGTTCTTCCCTCGCCACGCCTTATATGCCTATAGTCCTTGGCATTGCTTGCATCACGGTCATCAACACACGAGTTTTACGAGATTATTCGGATTGATGACAGCAGTCAGAACACCCAGACGCCGCCGGAGGATGAATTTCCGCCAGACACCCATCCGGAGGTACGTCGGGTGTTGGACCAATTCAGGCAAGTCTTCTCAGTCCCGACAGGTATGCCGTAGCGTCGTGAGTTCGATCATCGCATCCATCTGCTCCCGGGGTCAAAACCGATCAATGTGAGACCGTACAGGTACCCCTACTTTCAGAAAATGGAGATCGAGCGGCAGGTACGGGAAATGCTCGGGCAGGGCCTTATCCAGCGGAGCCACAACCCGTTCTCCTCCACGGTACTCCTAATTCGGAAGAAGGACGGGACTTTCTGGTTCTGCATTGACTACAGAGCCCTCAACATGGCGACAATACCAGATCACTTCCCTATTCCAACAGCAGATGAACTGTTTGACGAGCTCGGGAGAGCTAAATTTTTTACTAAATTAGACCTGCGATCGGGCTATCATCAGATCCGCATGCATGACGCGGATGTATTCAAAACGGCCTTCAGGACACACGACAGTCACTTTGAGTTCTTGGTTATGCCGTTTGGCCTTACCAATGCGCCATCCACATTTCAAGCAGCAATGAATAGTGTTTTTCAGCCCTTGCTCAGGAAATGTGTGATCGTCTTCTTCGACGACATTCTTGTCTATAGCCCGACACTAGAAGATCATTGTTCTCATCTGACGGAGGTGCTAGAGTTGCTGCAGTCGCACCAGTTCTTTGTAAAAATATCCAAATGTTCGTTTTGCGGCACGACAGTGGAGTATCTGGGCCACTTGGTATCGGATGGGGTTCTGAGGACTGATCGGTCAAAAATCGTGGCCATGACGTCGTGGCCCCTGCCTAAAACGGTCAAGCAGCTACGCGGTTTCTTAGGATTGACAGGGTACTATCGTCGGTTTGTGGCTAATTACGCCATGATTGCGGCCCCTCTCACCGACCTGCTCAAAAAAGAGGCTTTCGTCTGGTCTCCGGCAGCCGACGCAGCATTCGCGGACCTCAAGCAGGCTATGACGACGGCACCTGTCCTAAGCCTGACTAATTTCGACAAACAATTTTGCGTAGAAACGGACGCCTCCGACGTCGGCATCGGAGCAGTGCTAATCCAGGATAAACACCTGATCGCCTTCTTCAGCAAGAAATTGGGTCCGCGTCGCCGCGTTGCCTCGACTTATCACAAGGAACTGTATGCAATAGTGGAGGCTGTGCAAAAATGGCGCCAGTACCTTCTGGGCCGCGAGTTCATCATTCGGAGTGATCAAAAGAGTTTGAAGAATCTCCTACACCAGGTTGTCCAAACCCCGGATCAACATCTCTACGTGCGTAAATTGATGGGATACAAGTTCAGCATTGAATATAAGAAAGGGAGCACAAATAAAGCCGCGGATGCCCTGTCGAGACGGGATGACGACCGTGACACTGCCACCGCCGCCGCCCCTTCTGAGGCTGCATCCACATATACCGAGGCCGACTACCGGATTCCAGCAGAGGACGCGGTTTTCTTCGCATCAGTAGCCCAGTCGGTGCCGAAGATATTTGAATTGCTGCGTGAGGAAGCGTCAACGTTACCCGATATTCGTGAATTGATCAACCAGATTGCGACGGGCACCGCTCCACCGCACCTCTCATTTATCGACGGTTTGGTTTATTTCAAGCGTCGAGTCCTCCTATGCATCCACTCCAAACTCAAGCGGCCACTCTTAAAGGAGCATCACTGCACACCCCTTGCCGGCCATCCAGGGCACGGGAGGACTTTTCGCTTGCTGTCTGTAGGGTTTTACTGGCCTAATATGCGCAAGGATGTTAAGAAATTTGTCGAAGCTTGCTCCGTGTGTCAGTCGACTAAGTACTCCACCCAAAAACCGGCTGGATTGCTGTAGCCACTGCCGATTCCCTCATAGGTGTGGGAAGACGTGTCCATGGATTTCATTACGGGCCTTCCTCCCTCTAGAGGTTACACGACAATCATGGTAGTGGTGGATCGCCTGTCCAAGTATGCGCACTTTGCCCCATTGCCTACCAAGTTTGATGCGTTACGGGTGGCACATTTATTTGTCAGCACGGTGGTCAGACATCATGGCTTTCCAAAAACATTGGTCTCGGATCGGGACACGGTTTTTTTGAATGCGACATGGGAGGAAATGTTGCGCTTCAGCGGTACCAAACTCCATTTTTCCACGGCCTATCACCCCAATCAGATGGCCAAACGGAGGTCCGGAACCGCGTGTTAGAACAATATTTACGCGCGTTTGCCGCTGATCGTCCTTCCACGTGGTGTAATCTGCTGCCGTAGGCTGAGTTATCCCTTAATTGTTTCCACCACGCCGCGTTGGGGACTTCGCCCTTCAAGGCCCTTTATGGCCGCGAACCACCACTATTAGTGGCTTCCCCGCCGTCGGCAAAGACCCCCCAAAGGTGGCTGATTTGATAAGACAACGTGGGGCCCTCCTTCGTGAGCTACGTGATAACCTAGCTCGCGCCCAGCAGAGAATGCAGGCTTCCGCCAACAAGCGGCGGCGTCATGTCGAGTTCGAAGAGGGTGACTTGGTGTGGTTGAAACTTCAGCCCTATCGCCAACATTCGGTGGCCAGGCCACTGTCGGCCAAATTGGCAAGACGTTACTATGGGCCGTTTGAGATCTTGGAACGAGTAGGGCCAGTGGCGTACCGCCTGCGCCTTCTGGAAGGGAGTCACATCCATGACGTCTTTCACGTAAGTCAACTGCGTGAATTTGTGGCAGGGGAAGGATCAATGTCCCACGTTCCACTTCCAAGCGATTTTATAGGTGACCGTCCAATTGTGCAACCGGTGGCCTTTGTGGAGTCACAGGTCATGTGGCACAATGGAAAAGCTGTTGAGCACGTACTGGTCCGTTGGTCCGACGGGTCGGAATCTCCGTCTTTGGAGCCGTTAGAGGAGATTCGCAAGCGTTTTCCCAACCTCCACCTTGAGGTCAAGGATGATGTTAAGATGGTGGGAGTTGATACGGATTCCCATGCAGCAGAGGAGCCAGCTGTTGCCAAGGAACCGAGGGCTGTTACGGAGACACCGTCGCAGCAGCAAAGGGAGACAGAAGACGTAGCAGCGACGAGAACCTTGAGGTCGCGGGATCGAATCAAGCCGCCGAGGAAGTACACGGCTTAAGTCGAGGACGCATAGGAGTCTTTTTTTTATTTTATATTTTGTTTATTCTATTTTAGGATTATTCTTGTCATTATTTTTCTATTTGAGTCGGGTTTTCTTAGTTGGTTCTTTCCCGAACGTATTAGGATTAGGTCGAACCAACCCTAGGGTTTTAGCATAAATAGAGCCTCTTGTCATCAAACGATTTATCTATGAAATAATATTCAATTGGCTCAATTGCTTTTGCATCAAGAAACACATCCTCAAGCTGCCGACGAGACTTCTCGCGCTCAGCTGCACTCTTTGTCGTCCAAGTCACGACCCAGCGTTGGGCGCTCGACGAACGACGACATCTCGTTTCTTGATTTTCGCAAGGAATTCGACGTTAAGAAATTAGGTCCTTAACATTTATGTAGGGATTTTAAATATTTAGGGCATCCGTAACGCGTCTCGCCCCCGTCTCGGAGAGACAAGACGGCAGCGAGACGGCGATGCAGCCATCCATCTCGGTCCCGTCTCGGCGGGCGTCTCGGCCCGGAGGGTGGGTTGACGAGACGTCTCGCCACGCGCCAGCACCACGTGGCGAGCGCTGGCGCTAGGCGTGACGCCCACTCGCTGGCCCGCGAGTGGGCGTCGTCATGCTGACGCAATAAATAATTTTTTTTAAAATTTGATTTTAATAAAAAAATATAAATGAATAAAAATTAAAAAACGGTAATATTACCATTCAACGGTAATATTTTTATTTTTAATTTTTTTATTCTATAAATACTCCTCTTTCATTCTCATTATACACACAAACATACATCTATTCTTCTCAATTCATCTCTCTTTTCACTCCAATTTTCATCTCAAAATGTCCGGCGACGGAAACTCTGGCGGCTCCGGCAGCTATGACTTGAACACGTTTGACGTCTGGGGGCATGTACAATGTCTTGGGTGCTTCCGGTTCCGATTCGTCGACGTTGGGCACCCAAGGCTCGTCGACGTCAGCGGCGTACCAACCACCCTATGTGGATGCATACTCTCGTCCCTCCGCCCCGAGGTATGGGCAATCGCACGGATTATCCCCAATTAGGGAGGATTTTCCAGATGAACCCAATCCGGAAGTAGGACGAGGCGGCGGAATCTCCAGGGGTCGCGCATTCGACGCCGTGGAGGAAGAGGAGGAGGCGGCCGAGGAGGAGGAGGATGTAGGCCTTCATCCATACAGCCGCAAGGACACGATGACTCTGTTCAACGCTTGGGTCAGCGTCTCGTACGATCCCATCGTCGGGAATCAACAAACCCGCAAGTGTTTTTGGGAAAAGGTCACCGACGCCTACAACGAGAACAAGCCAAAGGGGTCCCGCCGCCCCATGAAGATGCTCCGCAGTCATTTTGACCGAGTCGACAGAGATGTCAAAAATTTTTGCGGGATCTACAAGAATGAAGCGGCGAATTACCAAAGCGGAGCCAGTGGAGCCGACATTCTGAGAGAGGCTATGCGAGACATTTTTTACGAAAACAACAAATAATTCAAACATGTCGATGTTTGGGAGGTGGTCAAAGATGTTGAAAGGTGGGCTGGCGGTGTCCAGTCCAGCACAGGCTCGAGCTCGAAACGCACGAAGCACGCGGCGGGTGGCCAATACTCGTCTAGTGAGGGCGGGTCAAGCAACGCCTCACAAGAGGTTAAGGGCACGACCACCGATGCAGGGGGCTCCTCCAGTGGGCGCCGTCAGCCGCAAGGGACCAAGGCGGCGAAGGCGGCTAGAGGGAGGAGGGGCCGAGGCGAATCAAGGCGGGTTCGGTCTCGGGCTCGAACACCCCATTGTCCATGTACTTGACCGCCACGATGGCTGACACTTCTCGCAAGACACCTCCCCAATATCAAGCCCATCTTGCCCGGAATTGAGTATATGACAAAACAAATTGGTATTCCGCCTATAGGTGGCTTGAGTGCACCGCCACCGCCTTCGGGGGATGATTTGCCGGCGGAATAGTTTTTAAGTGTGTAATTTTTAATTTCTAGTATTTTAAATTATGTCTTTTTTATTTATTTTTTTGATTTATTTATGTGTTTTTTTAATTATGTGTTTTTTTAGGATTTTAAATTGTAATTTTATTTTATTTAATGAAGTGTGTTTTTTTAATTGAATTTGTTGGAAAAAAAATGAAATTGAATGAATAGTTAAGGGATGAGATGGTTAAGAGATGGAGGGATGCAAGTGCTGTCTCTTAGTTAAGAGATGAAGTGAAAAGTATAGTGAAGCCCATGAATAGTTAAGAGATGAGACGATAAAGAGACGGATAAGAGACGCTGTTGCGGATGACCTTATAATTAGTGGCGGGCCAGAATTTGGAAGATGGGCCCCAAGTCATTATTGATAATTGTTGGGTATTTTTGAATGTCGGCGTTGCCAAAAGAAATTGTGACATATGTGGCGGGAGTCGTAAGAGAGATGTGTAATGGTAGAAAACGAATTGAAGAATAGGTGACTAATACTAGAAATACATGCACTAAGGCCACCCGCAACGCGTCACGCGGGTGGCCCGTATCCAGTCACTCAGGGACGGGACGGCGGCGTGAAGCGTTGCCGCTGGGACGAAACGCGAGACGGCTCGCTACGCGCCGAGGCGACGTGGCGCTCTCCCAGGCCATGCGTGACGCCCACTTTCCGTCCCGCAAGTGGGCATCGTCAGGCTGAAGCAATAATTCATTTTTTTAAAAATTGAATTAAATAAAAAAATAAAAATAAAAAATGTGAAACAGTAATATTACCGTTAATAGCCGTTTTTCCTTTTTTATTTTTTTTTATTTTTTACTCTATAAATACTCATAATTCATTCTCATTTCACACACAACTACACATCTATTCTTCCCAAATAATCTCCATTTCCTCTCCAATTTTCATCTAACATCTCATCACAAAATGTCCGCCGACGGAAACTTTGGCGGTAGCGGCCCCGGCGGGTGGGATCTCAACGCGTTCGGCGAATAGGGGAGCATGTACAACACATTGGGTGGTTCCGGTTTGTCGACGCTGGGGGGGTACCAACCACCCAATTTTGATGGTGATGCTTACGCCCGTCCCTCCGTCCCGCGGTATTCGCAGGGATTATCCCAGATTCAGGAGGATTATCCGGTTCAACCCACTCCGGAAGAAGGCCGAGGCGGGGGAAGCTCCATGGCTGAGGCCGAGGCGGAGGAGGAGGAGGAGGATCTAGGCCGGCATCCGTACTGCCCCAAAGAAACACTGGCGGTGTACAACGCCTGGATCAGCGTCTCGTACGATCCCATCGTCGGGAATCACCAACCCCGGAAGTGCTTCTGGGAAAAGGTCACCAAGGCCTACCACGAGATTAAGCCGAAAAAGACCCGCAGCCGCACATATAAGATGCTCCGCGCTCACTTTGACCGAGTCGACAGAGAGGTCCAATGATTCTGCGCCATCCACAAGAATGAAGCGGCTCATTACCAAAGCGGAGCCACGAGAGCCGACATTCTGAGGTCGGCTTTGCGGGTCTACTACGACGACACCGACAAATAATTCAAATATGTCGATGTTTGGGAGGTCGTCAAGGATGAGGAAAGGTGGGCCGACGATGTGCGGTCCAGCACGGGCTCGACGTCGAAGCGCACGAAGCACACGACGAGTGGCCAATACTCGTCTGGTGAGGGCGGTTCGGGCAGCGGGCCACAAGAGTTTGCCTCGCAGGAGGTTGAGACCCCGACAGATGATGCCGGGGGATCCTCCCGTGGGCGCCGTCGGCCGCAAGGGAGAAATGCGGCGAAGGCGGCTAGAGGGAGGAGGGGTAGAGCCGAATCAAGCCAGACGGGCTCAGGCTCGGGCTCGAGGGGACCCCCAACTCCCTTATGGCCATGTACATGACCGCCACAATGGCAGACACTTCCCGCTTTACGCCCGCCCAATACCAAGCCTGACTTAACGGAGTTGCGTTTATGGCGGCACAACTTGGCATTCCGCCTCCTCACGGCTTAAGTGCACCTCCACCGCCTCTGGGGGATGATTCACCGACGGAGTAGTTTTGTTTATTTTCTGTAAAATTGTATTTTAAATTATGTCATTTTTATTTTTTTAGGATTTTAATGATGTCTTTTTTTTATTTTTTTGAATTTTAAGTTGTATTTTTTTATGTTGTAATTTTATTTTATTTTTAATGAAGTGTGTTTTTTAATTGAATTTGGTTGGAAATAAAAATAAAAAATGAAATTGAATGAATAGTAATTTAAGGGACGGTTAAGGGATGGAGGGTTGCAGGTTCCGTCCCTTAGTTAAGGGATGAAGTAAAAAAGTATAGTGGGGTCTGCAAATAGTAATTTAAGGGAAGATTTAGTGACAGCGTTATGGATGACCTATATGTTAAAAGAATGGACAGTGTCAAAAAGATTTATCAGAGACAAAGACGATAGCATCAAGAGTGATGTTGTCATAACTGCAATTAATAATATTCTTCCTTACCAACTCAGCACTACAACACCTAAAAAATTAATTATATAGGCATCTTTAATACGAGAAATATACTTCAACACAACAATAAATTTAATATATTTTAGCACAACAATAAATCATATTTCTACACAATAACTAATCATACTCTTAACACAACAAAATTGCTATAAATGCTCCCGACCTGTTGGTTAAGTATGCAGTGTCAGTCATATAATACAATCAAAATCGTCTAAAATTCGCATCTAAGAACCGATATTCAAATTTAGTTACTTATAAAAAGTGGTTCTATAATTAATATAAACTCTTTATCATCATGGCATCATGTTTTGGCTAAACATCAACTCCATCACAGCATCACCAACATTTATAATAAACAAAAAATGCAACAAATTGCGATAAAAGCGTAATTAGCACATAACACACACCTTATTCTATTGCTTAATGCTTGCTTAGATAGAAAAGGCGCGATATGGGAGGCCACAAAGGTTTCTCCCTTTTATCACTTTCAAAGTAATATAAGAAAGAAGCATTGGGCCTTATTCTTGACTGATTATTACTATACATTATCGAATTAGACAATTAATTTTTATCAATTTTATACTTATATACTCCACATATATGTTATATGTATATGGCTATGGAGTATATATATAATATGGCCATATGCAATTAAAATCATAAAATCTAGAAGACTCACAAATTTTAAAAGTTAAATCTGATCTATTCTGCGATCTGAACCTATCACGCATACTCACAGATACTACTATAAACTATCCATGGTTGGTCGAAACTTCGATAAAGCTTAGTATTCACTGTTTTAGGAATATTTATAATCGGATATTAACCTGTCATTAGGGGGATTTTAATTGGACTACATGGAAGTAGTAGCTAGGTCTATGTGGATTTCCTGGCGTGTCACTTGATTAGGCAAATCTAGGAGTAATTAACGTAATATAAAAATTAAGAGTAAAGAGCCTTGGAAATATGAAACAAAGACCAAGGTTGGGACCAAAACACAGTCTCCCACATGCGTCATGTGGGTTTTTAGATTAGTCAATCAATACTCCAAGTCTAAGAGTGCTTAAACCAATTAAATAAAGAATGCTGCTAAATTGTCATATTATGACCCGCCATAATTTGTCCTTTTTAGAAAATTAAATGAGTTCACTTAATAATTAACTCACCTTAAAATATCAAAACTCTTAAGACAACTCTACTCTCTACCTTATTTGATAAAGTAAGTACTTTATATTCATCCATCCAACAATGTTTTTATTATTTTTAGAAGATATTTACGTTTTATTAGAGTATTTTATATCCTTTTACTTTTTATTCAGATTTTTATTTAAAATAATATTACTCAGACATATACTATAATCTTAAGAAATATTTTTATCATTACTATTATTATTTTTATTTTTATAAATTAAGTATGACGAAAAAAGCTATCATAAATTCATAATCTAGTTATAACTTAATATTAAGTTTCAATACTATATTGTCATAATATTTCATAATCTAATAATCGTATATCATAGTACAGTATAATATATTATTATTAGATTATAATACACCTTAGTGTACATAAATTATTAACTTGTGTATTATGATATAGTGGAGAATATATTATAATCATAATTAGTGTATATACTACACTAATTATTACTACTATATACGAAGTATGTCACAGTAAACTTATTATTTACCACTATGTGTTTTAATGTGTCACGATTATTAGTATTACATTCAGTTGAGTAATAGAGTTGTCAATTCATTTTCAATTTAATTATGTAACAAAAATTTTAAAATTGAATAACAATTTGCTTTAATAAATCAGTGAGATAATTGAATAAAATAAACCTACATTATATTAATATACTACTCACTTCATTTCCTAAAAATAGAAATTATTTACCTTTTGGTTCGTTACCTAAAAATAAAAACTTTAAATTTTAGGAAATGGACATCACAATCTACTAACACTAGAAAGCATAATTATATTAGTTCGCAATTACATTAATATTTATTGACGTAACAAAACATATCAATCATGACTCAATATCAGTTCGTTGATTAAAAAATATCCGTTTTTTCTTGACTCAACCAGTTACTGACTAAATATCATATATTAATATGTTTTCTAATGCTAACTGATATTAATGTATCAAATAACTGTTATGATTTTCAATTTTTAAAGTTTTTATTTTTAAAAAGTTCTCACTGAAACCACTTCCTATGGTAATCCCTCCGATTTCTAAAATAAACTTTTGCACTATCGTTCTGATTTTTAAGTTAATCTATGATCAATTGAAAGTTGGAACTATGTAATGGTTATGTATATTGATAAAATGTTATGAAATTTACTTATTTATTCTCCCCCCCCCCCTCCCTAAAAATAGGAACCTTTTGAAACGGTACGAGTTTTAACGTAAAATTGGTAAAATAAGAGAGAGCTAGAAACAAAAGCGTGTTACTAAAAAATAGGTCTCACTTCATTAGTGAGAAATAAATTTCCATAAATAGAAAGTTTCTATTGTAAGAGGACGGATCAAAGGAAAATAGTTTCTATTTTTATGGAACAAGGGAGTATTATATATGAACACAAATATATGTAACGAAATGCTATGCTATAAATTGATACAAATCTAATGAACTTCAATATCAGTTAGTACAATCCTAAGGAGTAAAGACTTAAAGTCCTAAACCGTCCAAGTGATATCTAAAATCAGTTAATATATTCAATTAATTGGTCTATTTAATTAAATACTGAATATAAAAATAAGTTGAATATTACTATTAAGTAAACATATTATAGTGTATATAGAAATAAATGATTCGAAAATCACGATATCAAAATCGACGAGATTGAGACGATTTGGGAGAATTTTTGTTTGACAAAGTGGGTGAAGGCATGAACCTCGGTATATTCCTTTTTTTCCTTTAATTTTATTTAATTTCATGTTTTCAAATTTTATATATATATATATGAATTAAATTCAAACTTAAAAATAATGCTCCCATCTTTAAAACAAATAGCAAAGGGTAATAGTGTAAACAAACTTGATCATTAAATAACATAATTAAGTAGTTATTGCTTTTATGCTATATATTAACCTAAATACCCTTTTATGGTTGGCCATAATGTGGCCACATAGCATTACCCTTAAATTAATCGGCTGCAACTCGTTAATTAATTCACTTAATTTGGATTTGTTGATCAAAACCCTAGGAGATCGTGTGGGCTGTGGGTCGACTAATCTAGGGCTAATGCCCTAAACAAGATCTTCCTACCTATATCAAAGCAAAAGTGCTCTTCTTTTAAAGGCCAAAATTCATTACTTACTTTGTGTTATGATGAAATCATTAAACTATATTTCAATAAAAAATAATAAAAAATCTTCTTGATATATTTTCTAGTCCAACAACCAAAGTGTGTATATATTCAGTATTTCATCCGTTTCATAGTAGTAGAGTCATTTTGTCATTTTGGTACGTGCCATAATAGTAGAGTCATTTCTTTTTTTAGTAAAAGTCAACACGTTTCTTCTCACTTATTTTTCTCTCTCTTACTTTTTCCTCTATCATACTTTATTATCTTTTTATTTAATACATTACACATTTTTTTCTTAATCTCCGTGTTGGAAAGAAATGTCTCTACTATAATAGAACGAATGGAGTATTTTCTCGTCTATAAATACAACTAAGTGTATATTTAGTATTCATGAGATCAATAATTATGCACTAGAGCTCCGTTTTAGAGATAATTTTAGCCTAAGAGTTGGGCTTAATTAATTAACAATTAAACTATTTTTAAATAAAAGTTAGGAAACCTAGTTTTAAATTGAGTTAGATCTGAGATGGGAATTAGGTCAACTCTTTAATTTCCTTCCACTTTTTATTTTATTTCCCCTTCTTTACGCGTGACCACATTACACACATATTAGTAAAGAATTAAGACATGTACACCTTAATTACCTCAAAAATAAAATAGAAGAAAACATTCCATCCAGTTTTGTGAATGCAAATTCCCTTTTTGTGAATAAGGTAGTTCCAAAGCACAAAAAAAGGAAGTTGCATTAACTCATGAAATTAATACTAAGAACAATATAGGTTTGTAGCAAATAGAATCATTCCAACAACAATTCTCAAATTAGGACATAGTTGCCTATGAATCCCAAGACACTAGTCTAGTTTGACCCAAAATTAACTCCAAATTGGTTTACAAAGAAACACAGAGTTGTCACATTCTATATAGGAAAACAAGTGTATAGATGTAAGAAATTTTCTTGAAAATCTGTGAACTCAAAAACCTATATTTTGAGAAAGAATAAAGCTATGCGGCCACATTATGGCCAACCATAAATTAATTAAATAATAAAAAAATTATTTTTTTTTTCAAATTTTGGTTTAATACTACTTGATTTTACTTTTATATCATCTTCATTATATGTTGCTCAACATGTTAGTGTTGCTCTTTCGTAGTTTTTGCTCAACTTATTACTACTGTCATTTCTTGATTGTCGCTCAACGTATACAGTAATTCGTGATATTAATGTGTTTTACGTAATGGAATTCAAAGATAAGTATCAACTCACAAGTCCATTCACACACATATATGTTTATATCGGTAATTCTAATTTTTTATACATATAAATGGACTAAATTAACTCTTTATGGCCGGCCACATTATGACCATTTAGCATCACTCTTTGAGAAATGGCCAATGCCCCCATGCATAACTAAAGCCAATAAAGACACTCCAAGATTACCCAAAACCCAATAATCTAGACTTGTTTTCGCATGCATAATTTCTCCCAAAAACATTCCACAATCTGTAAAATGCTGCCCATATTTTTCTTCCCCCCACTTAAATAAAACATTTTATGTATGTGAGCTGAGCTGTATTTTACTTTTGTTAGTTTCTCAAGAAAAGTTTGTTAAATAAAGGTGACTAAATCCAACCTTCCCAAATGGCCTTTTCTTGCTCCTTCAAACTGAATTTTCATTACTATTATTTTTTTATACTTTTATTTTTGTTGTTTTTGTTTTCTCTACGACCCTTAATTTAGCTCAGGACCCCTTCAATTTAGCCTAGGGAAATACACACACTGTGTGTATTATGTGTATGTGTTTTTTAAAACAGTTTTTTTGGTACCCCTGTTTCTCCTGCTCTGCACTCTATTCTCTTGAAATTTTAGATACTTTTCTCAGTGCTCACAACGACATTTTTGAGGAGAGAATACACATAAATTTCAATACAACCTCCCATTCTTTATAAATCATTGTGTAGTACTTACTGCATTTTCCTGTCTCTACATTCACAACCCTCACTATCTCACTGCTCTCCTCACTTTCTTGATTTTGCCTTCATTTCCTTTTCTCCCTCTCTGATTCTAAAAATACAACCAACTTCTTATTTTCTTCAATTGAAAATTCGATTTCCACTGCTGCATTATTTTGTTTATTTTTTTTCAGTTTTCTCACCTAAAAATCCCATCTTTTTTAGACCCTTTGATTCCGAGAGTGGAGAAAGTGTTCAATCATATATGAATCGGTGGAAACAATGAGAAATGGGAACTCCAAGAAAAGCAAGGTTTACATCTTTGAAGAAGAAACCATTACTGCATTGATGATTTTGTCATGATTTCTGATTAATTTTTCTATAAATTTCTGTTTCTTGATATTAAGTTTTCATGGCCGAAGACATTGGTGAAGAAATGGTTCAACATCAAAGGCAAAACTGAGGATTTTCACGCTGATGACATCATTTCCGGAGGTAAAAAAATGCTCATGGTAAATCTAATTTGGGTCTCTGAAGAAGGAAAAATGAAATCTTTTTTATTTCTCTGACATTTTTAAGATTAAATAGAAGTGCTCCTGTGCAATTGGTGTGCTGAATCAAAGCTTGCTCTGCACATGAGTTTTAGATTGTTGCAGAGATTTCTGATATCTCCAATCTGCTGAGCTCTTTTCTCTTTCACATTCTGCATCATATCTCTGTAGTTACCTATATTTAATTCAAGTTATCCCTTTTTTCCCAAAATAAGAATTTTGTTTTGGTTTCGTGCAAATGTGGGTCATATGCTGATGGCCACAGCTTTAAAATCCTTTTTTTGAAGTATATTTTTGCTTTTTCAGGTGTTGATGAAGAATGGAGGAACAGTTTCAGAGAGAGGGAGGAGGCATGCACTATCAAGAAAAGCAAAACAGGTTCAGATTTTCCCTTTAGGACCACTATATATCATTACTGGCCATTATTAATCTTTGCAAGCATTTTTCTAAAAAATATTCCTTCTGTTTTGAGATTTGTGTTTGCTTACTTTCTCCTATTTGGATTAGTAGAGAGATCAGGTAGACGAGCCTCCGATCGTCTCCGAAGAAGTAAGATTGATCTTGAGGCCTCCCAGCTCACAGATGTGCATAACTCTAGGTGTGTGTTTTTGAATTCTAAGTTTGTGTATTTCATCATTTATCACTTTACTAATGCATAATGCCTTTATATTTATGTATCAGAATCTTTGTGGCAACATGGAATGTGGCTGGGAAGTCTCCCCCTAGTTATCTAAATCTTGAGGAATGGCTGCACACTTCACCTCCAGCGGATGTTTACGTCCTAGGGTGAGTTTGAGTTGGTCGAAAATTGTCTTCTTTTTGCGTTTATGCTGATTGCTGCTTCATACGTATTGATGAAGGGTTGTTTGCAAATTTTATTTAAGGTTTCAAGAAATTGTCCCTTTAAACGCTGGTAATGTTTTGGGCACAGAGGATAATGGCCCTGCTAGGAAATGGCTGGCACTTATTCGAGAAACGCTGAATAGTCTACCAGGGAGTAGTGGCAACTGTCGCACTCCTTCACCGGTGCCTGACCCTATAGTCGAGTTAGATGATGATTTTGAAGGATCCAACAGGGAGAATGCTTCCTCTTTCTTCCACCGCCGTTCCTTCCAGTCATTGAGCCGTAGCATGAGGGTGGTCGAGGATGACAGCTTGATGGCCCAACCAAGGCTTGATCGCAGATACAGTGTCTGCGATAGAGCTATCTACGGGCGTAGTAGGCCAAGTGAATATAGTTATGATCCGAATGGGAGGTGGGATTGCTCCTCAGGTGATGATAATAACGGATTGAGTGAGTCTCATTGCACTTATTCCTCGCCCGTTCCATACAATGGTTCTGCTTCTATGGAGGATAGAGACAGCGGTCCTGCTCAGTCGAGGTATTGCTTGGTCGCTAGCAAGCAAATGGTGGGGATATTTCTCACTGTTTGGGTCAAGAGGGATCTAAGAGACGCAGTACGGAATCTGAAGGTCTCATGTGTCGGTAGAGGCTTGATGGGGTATCTTGGAAACAAGGTATGGTTCTTGAATTCAAGAATGAGAATACTTTTGTAGTTAAACGGCAACGTCTTATTGTGTGTTTTGGCAGGGTTCGATATCAATTAGCTTGTCTTTGCACCAAACGAGCTTCTGCTTCGTTTGTAGCCATTTGACCTCTGGAGAAAAGGATAGTGACGAGCTGAGGAGGAATTCTGATGTCACGGAGATTCTGAGGAAAACACGGTTCCCACGAGTTCACAGCGTTGGTGATGAGAACTCTCCTCAAACAATTCTTGAGCATGAGTAAGTTATTCATATACTTTTCATATAAGTTTTTAGTTCTTTTTTCATTCTTGATTTGATTTTGAAAACCTTTTACCAGTCGAATCATATGGCTCGGGGACTTGAATTACCGAATAGCCCTTTCTTACCGATGTGCAAAAGCTCTCGTTGAGATGAGGAACTGGAGAGTTTTGTTAGATAATGACCAGGCAAGCAATATATAATTTCATCAAAGCTTCCATTTTACCTAAAAAACATTTTAGTGATTAATTTCAGTGCTTCAAAACAGCTTCGTGTAGAGCAGCGACATGGGAGAGTCTTTACCGGATGGAACGAAGGGAGGATATATTTCCCCCCAACATACAAATATTCAAACAATTCTGACCGGTATGCAGGTGAAGATATGCATCCAAAAGAGAAACGAAGAACACCAGCGTGGTGTGATCGTATATTATGGCATGGCCGTGGCCTCCAACAACTATCATATGTTCGTGGGGAGTCTAGGTTCTCCGATCACAGACCAGTTTACAGTATATTTCTGGCAGAAGTCGAGTCCATCAATCGCAACCGCATCAAGAAAAACATGGCTTATTCAAGCTCAAGAGTTGAGGTTGAAGAAATGCTTCCATATGCACATGGTTATCTTCAATCGAATTTCTTCTAAACGGAATTCAAACTTAGCTTCTTCTGCTCATGTGGATCTTGTGTTGGACCACGAGATTCTCCGCTGCCCCTCAACAAGTATGTGGTTTTAGGAGTCCTCGAATGATTTGAGGTGATTTCTGATTGCCCTTTTCGTTTTCGTTGCTCAATCAGTAGTCTACTCTCACTTGCTAAACCTATTACATAAACAACTTATGTTGACATTCACCTATATTGGTCATGTCCTCGTCTAACATTGGCTCGTATTTGCAGATGAGATGGAGGGAGGCGGAGATGATGATTCTCGACTCATTGCTAAATGTATGGTGCATCGCTTCAAAAGTGTAAACTCTCCCACAATGCATCAAACATCAAGAAATGTAGAGAATATGCAGCAAGCAAGCAATTAGGTTAGAAATCTCAGTTTCGTTGTTGCAATCATAGCTTATTCGTTCAGTATCGTAGATTGATGGTGAACACCCTATTGAAACTCAAATTCTTCTAGGAACATTTGTATACATTAGAAAATCATGGCCAATTGAAGATGGCTATTTCAACTGTAAATGAGTATTGTGTTCAAAAAACATTTTTGTTTATGAGGGCAATTCTTTCATTAATCAATGAAACTCTAGAATTTGTTGTAGTGTGCAGAAGATGTATAGGCTAGTATGAAAATTTTCCCTAAAACATGGATGAAGAGCTTTACCATCTAAGGTTTTAGTGTCTCAAAATTTGAGGGCTCTATTCTACATTAGAAACATCAAGTTTACTTGTGTATACATTTTTAACTTTTACTTTTGGTTTGTTTGTGTGTGAGAGTCTTTGCTCTTTGTGGTAGCCATGCTATTATTGGGAAGTCCTTACTAAATCCCAAGTCCAAAAAGAAGTGTTGTATAGTGTTATACCATTTTGGAAAAGCATGGATTAAGGTGCCAAGACGATAAACAATTTTAGATTTGTGTTAAATTTGGGAAAAATCACTTATTTATATTAGATTAGTGATGAAATCACTTATTTTTGAGTGATTTTGTGATAAATTTGTTACAAGCTATTTTAGTCAAATTTAATTTTAAAAATCGGCCGAAAAAGTCATGAACTTTAATTAGATTTGTTCGTAATTATCCCGCGAGAAAAATCACCTTTTTTTTGTGACATAAATACGAAAATATCCAAACTTGTTAAATTGACAGCTCCGTTAAGAGAATTTGAATAAACTTCATTTTTTCTGACAATTTGACCTTTATTAACATGCATCAAATATATAAAATGGATCACGAAGTTTCACAGAAATCCTCATTTTCTTTACCTACGCATAAAATACTCCCTCCGTCCCCCAATAGGAGTCGTTGTTTGACCGGGCACGAGTTTTAAGAAATGTAGAGAAAAATTGGTTGAAAAAGTTAGTGGAATGTGGGACCCACTTTTTTATATTGGTTTTATAATAAAATGTGAGTGGAGTGAGTTAGTGGAATGTGGGGCCTACTACCATTTATGGTAAAAATGAAGAGTGACTCTTAATGGGGGACGACCCAAAATGGAAATTAGCGACTCTTATTCGGGGACGGAGGGAGTACAAAACAATTGCGATATAATCGACATGCATAACAGTATAATACCGAATAAAATTAAAAGAAAGGCATATACTATACAGATGGAAAAAATGTGCAGAAATATTTGCAACTTGACTTTTCATTTTCCCTCCTCCTTAGAGCATCTCCAATGGCGGCATTAGCGTAGGCACGCCGATTTTTCACGGACGCCGGTGCTGACGCCGAACCATTGCAGCCGGCGTCAGCGAAACCGGCGTCAAAATCGGCGCGCCTACTCCGATTCTTGGACTGACGCCGACTCTCACGGCGCCATTGTAGGCCTCGAATCGGCGTCAGACCGGCCTCAGAATTTTATTTTTTTTAAAATTTTTTTCGAAACACTATATATACGCTCTTTGGACGTCACTTTCATTCGCACCACTTGTATTAACGAGTACTCTCTCTATCTTAATTTCTGTACAAGATCAACAACGAGAAATGGAGAACAACTACGAAGGTACTCCAGTGACGACCGGGTCTCAGACTCCCCCGACACCCGGGGAGGGTCTCAGACTCCCCCGGCTCCCGTCGGAGGTGGTTGGCCTCCGATGACCGGGTACTACAACGTGTACCCGTGGCAGCAGATGATGCCACCGATGGTCGTCGGGGGAAGTTTGCCTGCTTGGCAGGGGGTACCGCCGATGCAACCCCCTATGCAGATGATGCCGGGGTGGGCACCTGGGATGCAGCCACCGGCGCAGCAGATGATGCCACCGCCGCAGGGGACGCCCGAGGGGGAAAACGTCTATCGGCCGGCTTTGGATTTTTCCACCGGTTCTTCTCACACATCGACCCCAACGGATGCACAGTACACGCCGTTTGAGAGCTTCTCCTTAGAGGAGTTGGGTTTTGATATTAACGAGGTTCCGGAAACCCCCATTCCAAGCCGGGGAGTAGGGCGGGGTCCGAGCGCCCCTAAGAAGAAGGGCAAGGCCAAGAAGGTCGGCGAGTCGTCGTAGCCGGTTGAGGATAGCGGGGTCCGGAGGAAGTGGACAGACGCAGAGAACGTTGCACTGGCCAAGGCGTGGGTGAGTGTCTGCGATGATCCTCTCGTTTCGAACAACCAGAGGATCGTCAACTTGTGGGACAAGATAGCCGCAGCCTACAGGGCATTTTGCCCTGAAGGGAGACCGCGCACCGGGGAGGAGTGCCGGAAATGCTGGGACCGAATCAGGTCTGCCGTCTCTCGATTTTCGGGTTTGTACGCCAACGCCCTCCGCATGCGGACCAGTGGCCAAACAGAGGAGGACTGCAGGAGGATTGCGGAGAGAGCCTACCCGGATCCCGGGAAATACTACGACTTCACCTATTGGACCTCCTACCTTGTGCTCCACGAGTCGGAGAAATTCCGGGCAGGTGTCGAGGCAGGCTGGCCGAAGAAGCAGAAACTGAACTATACCGGTGAGTATAGCGGCAGCAGCGGTGGTTCCCACGACCTCCCCGAGACGGCCCAGGAGCTCCCGACCCCTCGTTCGTTCGGTCGCCGACCTCGCCCGGTTGGCCAAAGGCGGGCGCAACGGGAAGCGAGGGGGGCACCCCGAGTTCCCAGGAGGTCCAGTCGGCGTCCCCCCTCGGCAGGTCCATCGATGAGCTCAAATTCTTCGCGCGTCAACAAACGCGCGCTCAAATGGTGAAGACCTTAGCCGACTTCCGGACGGCGGTGGACCCCGAGGAGAAGACTTATCTTCGCGTATTGCTCCGGAGCATGCGTGAAGAATTGGAGGGGTTTCAGAGGGATACCGGCAGTTGCATGTCCAGATGATGTGGCAGGAGGATTTTAATGCAGATGATGTGGCAGTGGGAAGACTATGAGAGGGCTATTGCATGTCCAGAACCATTGGAAATGCTCTTAATGCACTATTATTACAAAGGCATAAACAACCATGATACCCATTATCACACAATTAGTATCATAGTTATAAATTAAAACAAATGAAAAAATGATATAACTAGAGAAGAAGGGATTGATGTAAAAAAAATAGAAAGTACAATTGTTGGAAGAAAAATAGCAGCAGACATTTGTCCCACAAATTACAATGTCAATACCCATGGAATATTAACTACAGATTCTGCTTCCCACCCAACAAAATCCAGTGCAAAAATCAGCCTTTTCCTTTTCCTTTATTCATTCCCACTGAATTTATACTAGTATAGTATTAGTACGGAGTATAAAAATAAATAGATTATACTATAAAATATTCAGAGTTAGGAGTATTTATTACATCCGATGTTTATATAAACAAGACATGTTTGGATGTTTCTGAATTTCGTACTGTGTGATTACCGCCAGATGTGACATATGTCGATTCCTTTTTTCTTTATTCTATTTTTTAGTTTCTCTGTTTAGAGTAGTTCATTTTTTATTGTACTACTAAAATAGTTTACTGCCAAATGAATTTTATTATTGTATTTTTGTTTTTGACGGAACATGATTTAGCACATACTGCTACAATTCAAGATACATTTAAGAGTAAGTGATAAATTTATAAAGCACCACCCCATTCGTCCCAGTTAAGATGACTTCTTTTTTTTTCATACGTATTTTGAAAATAATATAGATATAGTCTCTTCTACATTATTCTCTCTCTTACTTTAATTTCTCTGCACTTTAATTAGTTATTATCACTTTTCCAAAACACGTGCGAAAAGAAATAAGTCATCTTAACTGGGACGGATGTAATATGTATCTCTTTTAGCATGTATTCATTGAATATTTATGTATTTAGTCATGCATATATTTTAAATGTGTAAGTTGAATTGTGAGAGACGGAGAGAGAGTACTGAGCATAATTTCAGTAATTTTTTTCTTGTACATTAAGTTAGGACTCTCGGAGATGAATGTTTTGGTACGAGCGTGTTTGAAACTATTTTCATTATACTTTCATTATACCAATGTTATTCAAGTCTATGTCTGATCATTATTTCTAGACTCTTATTAATCTTTAATGATGTCTAAAATTTTCACTTAAGTATGTGACCAAGTAGGGAATATTATGAATTTGATTATCATTTGTTTCTAAGTGACTATCCGTTTATTACCAAATCTCCTTTTTGTTCACTCTTCTTATAATCCTCCCATAGTTACTATTTCTCGAGTTTGTTATCATTAACAAAGTGTGATCGTGACAATGATATATCACACGACTTCGACACACTGCTTCACTTAATTTCAATACACCAATATATATAGGAAAATGGGATGCTGCAAAGTGCAAACTCATTCAATGCTTCACAATAACTATTATGCAATGTTCTACATTTATACGTATTAGTCACATATTAATTATAAATATATTGTGTATATATATATTAGCTTGACCAATATTAAGATATTGGCCGGTGTTAAGGTAACATTTTTGTTACTCTAATTTAAATGAAAGATAAAAAAGGGAGACAAAGATCTAAGTGGGGATGGGTCACCTGTTCTTGCTTTCCATTTTGACGACATTACATCCCATTTGATTTCTTTTAATTAATTTTTTTGCAAAATCAGCATTCCTTCTTAACATAGGAATATTGAAAAGCTCAGTGCATAATTTAATACGGACCGGTCACTATGTTACTACAAAATGAGACAGAACATAAATATTTAATACTCCCTCCGTCCCGTGCTACTCGCACGTTTGCTTTTCGGCTCGTCACAAAGTCCTTACACTATTTATAATTTAAGTTAGAATTAATGCATTTAATTAATATGTTAGTTTAAGTTAAGAGCTCTTTTATTAAGTGATGTCTCATTACACCTAAAATTCTTTTTTAATTACACAAAAAAATCAATCCCAAATTTACGGCCTAAAATGAAAAGTGCGAGTAGCATGGGACGGAGGGAGTACTATTTATAAGAAATGTAGAGCGATTCTATCGTTAATATTGTCCCGATGAGAGATTAAGAACGGTTTGGTGATAGATAGGTCAGCCTCTGATACGAGTATATCTTCGGAAATATCTCCCATATCTTTATTATTATATTATCATATCTTTTCCATATATTTGTTATCTTATTCACCAAGTTAGGTTATTCGTAGGAGTATTATAAATATGACCTATTGTTATTTTCATTAATCGAGGAATGAATATATGAATTTAGTCTCTTTATGTTTTATTTTATGCCCTTTGTTTAAAGCTTGAGTTGTCGACGGGATTCCGCCTCCCGGGACTTCTTGTTTATCCTCTCCGGCATCGTGATAAGGGAAATACCCTTATCAAATTGGTGCTTTCATCCTCGAACTCATGGCCGAAGTCAATCTTCGTTCATGGCCGGAGGTATTGCAACTATCCGAAGACTTGCAGTTGAATTCAATAGCTGCAAAGTTGGAGCATATTCTCGCTAGGTTCGTCCGACTCGAGTCCCGATTGGTTGAGCATGAGCGCAGGGTAGCAGCGACGCTCCCTCCGTTGCAACCCGAACCTGATCCACCCGACCGACCCCAGCTGTACGACCAACCACCGCCCCCAACCTTCTCACCGCTGGACCAGACTCCGATTTCTCCTATTGGGAAGCCCCTTTACACCGAACCAGGCCCTAACAAACAGTCGTGGAACTCTCACGCCGGTTACCAGCCAGGGCAACTGGATTACCATCCTCCATGGCCACAATTTGCTGGTCCAAAGACATTCGGGCAGCCGCGGTCCTTCCCCGCCAGATACCAGCACGGGCGGTCGGACTACCACCCGCCGGGACAACCCTCATCGCAAGGATTCCCGACATATGAGCAGCCATCCCCAACCGGCTGGCCCCCGCAGCTGTCATACTACCAGCCATCTCCCCACAACAGCCACTATCAACCCAATGGCTACGGACCGCCGACCACATATGAGCATGAACCCTACCACCAGCCGCATTCGGGGGCGCCCCAGCACCCACCCTATTCTGGTCGGGAGTCTTATGTGCAGCGGTTTCTGCTCCAAGACACTCAGGTGGGGGAGGAAAACATGGAGGAGAATATGGATTCAAATGGACAACAGGATGTCAGCGCCATTGATGACCTGCAAAAGTTGAAGATAAAACAGCTTCGAGAGGAGGCTGCCAAAAGAGAAATTTCTGCTCGTGGCACGGAGAAAGAGCTTCTAGACAGGCGTTGCACTGACAATGACAATGTGGTACGTGACTATGATATAGTGAAAGAGGAAGCCAATGGGGAGAAAATTGTCACAACTGTGAAGAAAGATTCTGTTGTTATGCACTGCAGTGAGTCAAGAAATGGACCACCAGCTCAAGCAGGAACAACACCTATAAGGGCGTTGAGGCCTGAAGAATCAAAGGAGGAACCTCGTATTGTCAAGTTTATCTCACTTATTTGCAATATAAGGCAACCTCTATGTGAAGCTCTTGAACGTTGGCATGGATTTTACCAGAGCATTCATCCTACTCAGACGGGTCTATCACACATCGATATGTCATCCACTGCAGGCATCGAGTCTCACTCGGTGATTTTTTATGGGAATAATGAAGGAAGTCGTTCAATTATTCGGTGTGCATTTGATCCGGGGGGAGTTATCTTGCCAAAGCTGTTGTTTTGGACTCTCTTCATTGTGTCGTGGTTCCCACCTTGAGGACAAGGTGGATTTTAACCGTGGGGGAGTTGATACGAGTATATCTTCGGAAATATCTCCCATATCTTTATTATTATATTATCATATCTTTTCCATATATTTGTTATCTTATTCACCAAGTTAGGTTATTCGTAGGAGTATTATAAATATGACCTATTGTTATTTTCATTAATCGAGGAATGAATATATGAATTTAGTCTCTTTATGTTTTATTTTATGCCCTTTGTTTAAAGCTTGAGTTGTCGACGGGATTCCGCCTCCCGGGACTTCTTGTTTATCCTCTCCGGCATCGTGATAAGGGAAATACCCTTATCAGCCTCAAAGTTTGTTTGGAATCAAGAATTATAAAAATATGTAATATACGAGGGGGGACGAAGTTAATTATCACAATGAAATATACAGCCAGAATTATCACAAGGAGGGCTCAAATTCTGCAAACTTCAACCATGTACTCCTGAAATAGAGTTTACGTGTTAATGGTTCGTATGAATTCAGATACAGATTAATTAATTTGAGGATGACGCAAGGCTGAATTATGACAAATTCAGGCTACTAATAATGTGAAAAATGAAATAGGGTGGGAAAAAAGGGTTGAGGGTTTGCTTGTTAAAGAAGGGGAACTGCCACATGATTTGATCTGATATTTATCAGACAGCATTGAGCACGAGTGGTATATAGTCATGAATTGCTTCACTGCTACTCCAACTAAGCATAGTAAATGCATAACATAATAATTTACAGGATAATATACTTAATAATAATTGGTGTTGTATCTGGACTGGGCAGATGACTTCATCTGTGGCTAGGCATAAATTTCATATGCAATGCAAGTCCAACTAGTGTAGGGCTGTAGCTATTACTTATTAAATACTCGGATTAACTAGCTTGAATTGCGTACCTGGCTGTACATAAAAACCTCAGAATTGTTAGCAATCCGGTTGCTGCAATAGCATAGCGGCAGCGCTCGAGGAAACCGCCAGATTCGGCGCTTCACACGTGAAATGTTGTATATTTCTCTGAAATTTTTTTAGTGTAAAATAGATGGAAAGAAAGGCTCTTCATGGTGTTATGGGCCCTACGTACGTGTGCCGTTTTCATAACTTACTTATTACTCCATTTTTTTCTTTTTATTTTTAAGTATACTTCCATCAAAACTTGGCAAACACATTCTCCTTTTATTTAACTTGTCTTCGGAATATACTATTTCTCTTCGATTTTAATCCATATGATATAGCACCATCTATCTATCGCATGATGAATCAGAATAACTTACATAAATCTTACAAATATTGCCCCCTTGAATTAATTAACACACATTTATATCTTAGGCATGTGAAGTAATTAAATAAAATGGGAAGTCTGGATTACTTCTAATTTCATATTTGGAAGGACATTCAATATTATTTTCCAGTAATGGAAAATAATAATATTTTATTATACTTTAATTAAATTGAATCTCAATTAATTAATTAAAGCCTAATAGGTGTGGCCTAAATCTAAACCTCCATACCTCTGGTGCAACATAACTTCACCATAACTTTATAAATAGGTAAATAGATGAGAGAAATATAATTCTCATCAAATTTTCATCCCTCCAGTACACATAAGGATTGAAAATCTCTCCCTCTCTTAGTGGGATTCGGTCATTCTCTATTCAAGACCTATATATTTTGATCAGCTTAACACACTCTAAGATCAAAATTCAAGTTCTATGTATGCAGCATGTTTATTTATGTAGATAGTTTTAGTCTAACTAATCAACTAAATAGATCTAACTCTTGATTTATTTATTTTTCTCTCACCTTTCTCATATTGTATTCTTCCCTACCGTCATCTTCTTCCAATATGATTTCACTCGATCTATTCTTCATTGCAACAAAAATCAGAGGTATGTTTCTTCCGCAACCAACGCATATGGAACCAATATATATACCATCCCTGTCTCGTTAAAAAAGAAACATTTCCTTTTTGGATTATCCCATAAAAAATGAAACATTTCCTTAAATAAAAGAAAAAAAAAGCATCTCTATCTTTTCCATTTCTCTTACTTTACTAATATATAAAACCATCTCTAATATTCCCTCCGTCCATGAAAAATAGATCACATTTGTCATTTTTGGTTGTCCATGAAAAATAGAGCATATTCAAAAACGAAAACTTTTCAACAACTTTTCTCTTACTTTTTTCTCTTCTATCTTACTAATAATATGGATCCCACATTCTACTAACACTACTTCTCTCTTATTTTTTTCCCTTCTCCTTTACTTTACCAATTCTACATTAAAACTCGTGTAATTCACAATATGTCCTATTTTTCATGGACGAAGAGAGTATGAGTTAATGGCTAGTATATAATACTCGTTTCTCTTACTTTACTAATATATAAAACCATCTCTAATATGAGTTAATGGTTAGTATATAATACTCGATTATTTGAACTATTTCAAAATCATACCACGATGTATAGAAATTAAATGAACTTCTATATCTCGCAACGTAAAATTCTATCGATATTATAATCGGTCGATGCAGAGTTAGAATTTCTTGACTATTCAAAGTGGAATTATTCAACATTAAATTGATGTTGGATTAAGAAATTAGTTTTGCTTTTTTTTACTTCATGTCCAGGAGTACAACAAGGAACGGTTGTCCGTGTGGTTCGTTGTAGGCCAGGTGCGGCTGATTGTAGGTGTGCTGCTGGACGTTTGGAAAGCCGGATCCCAGCAATCGGGTTGTCTCGATGCTTGGATTTCAGCAAGCCGGAGGTCGGCTGCATCTAATCATGATTCCAATTTGGTCATTACCAGTGAAATTTGTGCAAGCAGAAACGAGGGGACATCGTTTGATCGTGACATGATGACATGATGACAGTAATTCGGAGGATGAGAACCGAATAAAGCACCAAATGGGGTGATCGGCGTCCGTTGATCGTCGATCAAAGGGTTGCGAGTCGTGGGAACGTTGCCCGTCGATCAAGTGAGAGAGTTTTCTATCTAGGCGCGAAAGTAAAAAAGACCGAAAGATGAAAGATTGGGGTTGCGAAAAATAAAAAAAGTAACTTTCAATTAACATAAACATAACTGATAACAATAATGATGGTGTATTATCAACTACTCCCTTAGTTCCACAGTAGTATAGTCATTTTGTCATTTTGGTACGTTCCATAATAGTGGAGTTATTCCTATCTAACAAAAGCTAACACAATTTCTTCACGCTTACTTTACCCTTTCTTATTTTATTCTCTCTTCATATCTCTACCTTCTTCATTTCTTACTTTATTCTTCCTTTAATTAACTCATTTAACACAACTTTTCTCAAATCGCGTGCCAAAAAAAAGCACTTTCATTACTATGGAACGAAGGGAGTACTATTAATTTATTAGTATTACTCATACTTTAGGTGCAGTATTAAAAATACTCCCCTTAGTTCCATTCATGGACGACACGAGTTTTAATAAGAAATTGATCAGGTAAGAGAGAATGAGAAAAAATAGATAAAGTACGAGAGATTGAGAGAGAAAATGGGTAAAGTATGAGAGTGAAAATGAGACTATTTTTTTGTGGATATCACACAATGGCAAAATGAGAAAACTTTTCATGGGTAGATGGAGTATCAAACATTGTACTCCCTCCATCCAAAAAAAATAGACTAGTTTTACCATTTTCGGTCATCCCCCAAAATGAGACAAATTCTAAATATGTAATGTTTTTCAACAAATAATAATCATACACATCATTTATAAAGTGAATCTCACAATCCACTAACACTCATTCTACTACCTTTTTCCTCTCTCACTTACTTTTTTCTCATTTCCCTTTTAATTTACTAATTACACATTAAAACCCGTGACATTTACAAGTTTGTCAATTTTTTGAGGACAAAAGGAGTATTATATAAGATTTTATAAGCTATAAAGATAAACTATCAAAGCCAAATTCAATGCATGAATAGACTGAAATCGCAAAATTTCTATGGATGGAAATAACATTTTTGTTGCATACAATTGGCATTCATTCTAATTAATAAATTAAAAAGTCCAGAGCCTTTGTCATAGCGGCAAAGAGCTCAGACATTATTTTATGTGGTGCAGAGTTCGAACCTTCTTGACATACGTTATAATTTCCTCCTTTCATGTAGGAGTTTATTTAAAAAATAATAATAATAATTAATAAATTGAAAAATGATGTCTTTTTATACATACTTTGACTAGGCAAGGGGATAATGTACATTTAAAGATCGTCGCCAACTTTTCTTTAAAGTAGTTGTTGTTCAACACTTACTTTAAAAAAATTAAATTGATGGAGTTTTCATACCTCAATTCTTTTCGTTTTGAGTTTTTATTATTCAACTCCCAACAACAACGTATAATATGGAACGTTCAAAACCTTTCCAATTTTCTTGCTTAATTTCCTTAAAGACGAGTTTGCATATTTATAGCTGTAAATGAGCTTATAATTATAATCAAATTATTTAAATTTATTTCAATTTTCATCACAGTGAGGTAGCATAAGTTTGTTTTGGTTGTAAATGATTTTATATAGGAGTATCTATTAGCTCCAACCAACTACAACGATACAAAAATTAATTTGTAAATGAGTCATAATAAAATAAATCAATAACCTATTTAAAGACGACACAATTAGCTCTAGGTAATAAATCCTGATATCTGAATTTTGATGGATAAAAGTCAGAATCATTAAATATTTGCGTAATCTATTCTTGTAAAGCGACACCGAAACTTGTGATATCCTAAATCCTCATTGATGAATATAGTTCAAAACATCAAATGTGCTAAATCCATATTTTCAATATGTGGCTCTTTTATATTGAGAATTGGGCAATTATTGGATCAGTATATGTGTAAGCATACGGAATATAAATGTGCAAGCATACAGAATTGTCACGACCGCACTTGATAAGGATAGCATAGTCGAGGAACCGTGACTAGGGGTGGGGGTATAAGAAGCGGGGATAGAAATAAGGGGAAATTAAAGCCAACATTGGTTGCGAGATATGACTAATTAAGTGCTGATACATAGAAGAAAGATACTCGATCATGAAGACTCGAGTAATTGTTTGTAAAAATTTCAAAATATCAGAGTTTTGAACAAAATAGACTTGAGTCTTTTAAGATGCACAACGGAAGCAAATGAACGCGGTTCCATGTATGAAGACATGAACCTCCGAGAGTCAAAATCTGACTGAATTAAATGTCTTGTCTCAATAGCACTTCCTCCACCACTTCGCTGCTCAACCTGCACATTTAGAAATATATGCATGGCTGAGTACAAAAAGTACTCAGTGAACACATTGCCGAAAATTCCACATATACATTTGAAAATATTGTCAAGCCATCATCACAGTAACACTCGGGGGTGTTATTGAAAAAGACCCGAGCTTACTAAAAATATTCACATTGGGCTGCAGTCTCTTTTTCCTGTACTTAGCCATATCTGATCACATTGTGCCGTCGAGATGGTGTTCTCGCACGGTCACCTTCTCTGCCGTTCACGATCAGAGGTTCCAAGTAGGGACACCACCCTACCAGGACTCAAAATCGAATCGATTCACATATATCATCATTCATAATTCACTTGGCCTTAGCCAACAGATAGACATCATACACAAAACATTTATGGCAAGACAACATCTTTAAAAATCACAACCATGTGTTCGTGTTTTCATAAAATACAATTTGTATTTTTAGTATAGGAAAGAAAGCTCACCTTGATCGTTTAGTTCCCTTATCTTGAATCTTTCGTTCCGACTTTACTTGCGAACGTACCCTTTTGAAAATAAAACAATAGGAAGATACTAATTTAGTTTGAAACTAATCTAATTAAATGAGAACGAAAATCTCAAGGTTTAACCCTATTATTAATATTATTATTATTATTATTATTAATATTATTACTACTATTAGTGTGATTATCATTCATTAAGAATTTTCTAAAACTTACATTATCTATTACTACTTTGTTGCTATTTCGGGCTCCGACTAAGTGACACTCCATGTGCCACTAAAATTTTAACGTAAAACTCTGAAATAAATTCTAAGATCAATTATTTTAGTTTAATTACATCATTTGAAGAAATCATAAAACAATAATTAAAGTAAACATTAATGAAATCTTATTTTAAAACTTAGGCTAAAATTTAATATTAAATTCCTCCAAAAGTGGTTCTTATTTTCGAAATTGGACTAAAATACATTACTGCAGTTTCATCTATTAAAGGGAGTTGGGCCCAGATTTATTCTTTTCACTAATTCAACCCAAATGAATTATCATTAGCCCAATTCTAATTAAATTAGTTGCCCCAAACCATTTAATTCTTTAGCCCAAAGCTTAAGCCCAATTTAAAGAAACCCTATGTAAAACTAAGTCTTCCTTCCTCCCTCATTCTCCAAAAGAACGACAGCCTTTTTCTCCCACTTGGACTCCGCCGCCACCCGCAAGCGTCGCCGCTCCGACGGCGTCCCTCCTCCCTCGCGTCTCTCTCCATCTCTTCTCTCCCTTCTCTCTCTCAGCCTCATGCCGTCGCGCCGCCATCCCCCCCTCCGGCTTTCCAGATTCGCCGCCGCCGTGCATGCACAGGCGGCGGCTTCGTCGTCCTTCTCCCGGAAGTCCGCCGTCTGCACGCTCCGTCTCTCTCTCTCTCTCGGTTTGCCGCACCGCCGCCGCCGCTGCGGATCCGCCGTCGTCGCGGGTCCGCCCCAGCCGCAGTCGCTGAGGATCTCCCCCCCCCCCCCGCCGCCGACGCCGTCTCTCGACGGGTAGGGTGGTCGGAAAGTTAGTTCCTCCACCCCTCTCTTTTCATTTTTTTAAAAGTTATTATTTTTATATATTTTTCTTTGATGATAAACTTTGTTGATTATATTCAAAATTCCGGATTCAAGGAATGAAAAAGGACAGATGTGTTTTTGGAGCGTGGGCTGCCATCGTCGGCGACGGAGTGCCGAGCTCGCTGCCGGAAGTTCTTCGACAGATTTACAGATTGGTTCAAGAAAAGTTCCTATATTTAATTAAGAGAATCTGCATTTTTTTTGTATGTTCTTGGGATGCTATAGCAACTATGTCCTTGAGGCTCTAAAATTGTCCATATGAAGTGCATATTGATGCTAAATTGGTGTTCTTTAAATTCTGGATACTAAGTTTGTATTTTGACGTAGACATGTTTTTCCTATGTGAAATATGCTGTAATATGTGGAAAGAAGGTGGGGTGTTGATGATACTCACCTAAAGTGACTCGTTGTTGTTTTGTTGGTTCTCTTTTTGGACCTTCCTTTATGTTTGGTGGAAGGATCTCTGCTGCCTTTCCTTTCTCTCTTGTTTTTTTTGTTGATGTGAATAAACTTTGGTGGAATGGTGGGGCAGGTGAAAAGGATAGTATTTAGGGGTGAAGATAGCAAGTGGTCTGACAGAATTTTATCACAAATATTCTCATATGTCAGAGAATGATTGTATGATACAAATTTTATCTGTAGCATTAAATGAGCTGTCGGAAAATTGATCCTCTAGGATCTGCTTCCATTATTTTAATATATTTATTTTTTTTATTATTATTTTATTTAATTATTTAAATAATTTTTTATTGATTCATTCACTTGTTTATTAAATTTTGGTGTAGGTATAATCGTTTCAAGTTCGTGACCGTTCGCGTTGAAGTACCCGTTTTCTTAAAATATACTCCCTCCGTCCCGCACTACTCGCACTTATTTCCTTTTTGGGCGTCCCAAGTTACTTGCACTCTTTCCATTTTTAGTAAAAATTTTCACCTACAGCCGTCATTTTTTACTTTCTTATACACTCATTCCTTAATTTCCGTGCCGAAAAGGAAAGGAGCGAGTAGCCCGGGACGGAGGAAGTATGATGTATAAATTAAATTTTCGTTGGACTATTGTTGGATGTATCGGACATTTAACATTTTGATTGTGGGACCTTAATTATTAAATTTGTTATATTCATATAGATGTAATATATATATACGTTTTCTACTCACTTCCCTATCGTCAAACAAACAACGACGACAATCTATCGTAGCTCGGATTTAAATCGCATAAAAGTCAATTATATAAATAATTAAGCTAATAATAATATAGTTTATAATAATATTGGCCCATGTTGCCTCTTCATGTTCGTGGTGTTTCCACGAAACCCTCACTGTAGTAATCGACTTATTCCGAAGTTGCTGCACCTTTCGATCTAGTATTCTCACTGGCTTTTCTTCGTAACTCAGGTCAGGCCATAGAGCGATTTCTTCGTGGCGAATCACATGTTTTGGGTCGAACACGTATCTTCGAAGTTGGGAGACGTGGAATACGTTGTGTACATTCCTAAAGTTGGGTGGTAATGCCAAGCGATATGCTACTGGGCCCACTTCCTCTAGAATTTCATAGGGTCCAATAAATCGTGGTTTTAGCTTACCCTTGAGTCCAAATCTGGTTATCCATTTGGAAGGGGATACTTTCAAGAAGACCTTCTCCCATACGTTAAATTTCAGTTCGGTTCGACGCTCATCGGCGTAGGATTTTTGCCGGTCTTGCGCTTCCTTGATCCGACTCCGGATTTGTCTCACGAAGTCGTATTGTGTTGTATCGCAGTTGACATTAATATCACTTTTGGCATTGTTACTCTAATTCCAAAGTTCTATCACAAATCTTTGCTTGTTTTTTCCTCGCTTCTACGTCATTTCTCGTTCGTTCTCGGTTGTCAAACCTTCTTTCATGTCATCTTCGCGTTAGGTTGAAAATAATTAGGGTACTCACACTTTTATTTCTTAGTCATCATTGTAGTATAGATGTTAATTAGTTCACTTTTCGACTCAACTTAGTCTTAATCGTATCGATTGATCACCCAATTGTATACATATAGATCTCGCACACTACGAAGGGACTAATCGGGTCGAATAAATATTTCAATGACTATTGTTATCACTATTTTCTCAAAATTGTACTAAGTATAAAACGTTCGATCCCCTTGTACCTCGTAGCATGCAGTGTTTAGTCATAGCATAAATATAACGACTTGTCGTTCTAGTCTTGACACTTTTGGTCGGCGCATTATTTTTATGGATGTCCACTTCAGATTATTTACTTTTTTTTCTTCTTTTTTTGGCGTTTTCTGCACAGGTCAACGTCTTGCAGTCCTTGAGGGTTTCGCTCGAGGAAATACGAACCGAATTTGGGATTCAAAGAGAATCATTCGAATCGTCCTTACTTTGGGAGGCTCCAAGGTCACCAAACAAACGACTTAATTAGTTCGATTACGTGAGCAATTTGGTTCATCACAAACTCTCACCAGTAGCTTGCAACAAAGGTTTTCATGAAGTGCAAAGACTAGGCTCAATTGGGCTCATTATGCTCACTCCCAGAAAAGAAAATATACAACTTCAAAGGGCTTGAGCTATATCCATAGAGCTTGGAAATTTTATTGTGGGAAGAGCTTGCCAGATGGAATAAATTGCGAAAGTGAGAGTATGATGAATAGAATGTAGATGTCAACAATAGGTTGCCAATAATATAATCAAAATGAACAGTGAAGTAGAAAAGTTTCAAGTATCCCCAGATGATAACAAGAAGACCCGATATGGTTGGTTACAAATGGATTTGAAAAGAATAGGAAAAACAAACCATTGCAATTTGCTCAACAACATTGTGATAGAAGATCATATCAACGAAAGTTTTAGAGTTTATAAGCAGTTTAGGGAAACTAACTAATAAAGAGGGCAACAAGAGGAAACTAGCCAAGGGAGAAGCAATGTGCCAGCTTTAACATGGAGCTTGCAGAAAAGTTCAAATCAAGAGACAACATTCATATTTGAATTCAGAAGATGAGAGTACTCATGTAAAACAAAGAGCTTGTCAATAAGTATGTCTGAAAACATAAAGGGTCAAATTAAAAGGTTTAAGGTCTCACCAGATGGCTGCTCCAATATAGTAAGACTGAAAATGATTGGGCTCAAGTGGATTTGACAGATGTGTTTTTGGAGCGTGGGCTGCCATCGTCGGCGACGGAGTGCCGAGCTCGCTGCCGGAAGTTCTTCGGCAGATTTACAGATTGGTTCAAGAAAAGTTCCTATATTTAATTGAGAGAATCTGTATTTTTTTTATGTTCTTAGGATGCTATAGCAACTATGTCCTTGAGGCTCTAAAATTGTCCATATGAAGTACATATCGATGCTAAATTGGTGTTCTTTAAATTCTGGATACTAAGTTTGTATTTTGACATAGACATGTTTTTCCTATGTGAAATATGCTGTAGTATGTGGAAAGAAGGTGGGGTGTTGATGATACTCACCTAAAGTGACTCGTTGTTGTTTTGTTGTAGGTGTGCACAAACCGAACAGGACCGGCGGTTAACTGCCGGTTCGTGAACTAGACCCGGAACCGGCGGTTCGGCGGTTCAGGTTCGGTAAAATCATGAACCGTGAACCGGCGGTTCGGCGGTTTGAAATCTCAATTTCTAATTGCTCTATTATCTCATCATTCTCTCTAATTGCTCAAGTTGTTTACTAGTTTCTACTTACTACTATATTTGTTGTTGTCCTCGTAATTCATCACTTATACAGTTATACTCCATACATATTCCATCCATACTACTTTCATTTATCAATATGTCTTCTTCTCGTGGTGGATCCGGACATGGTGATCGGGGCAAGGGAATTGCCCAAGATCAAAATACAACTCGTCCCTCAAAATCTAGGCGACCTAGTCGTCGAGATATTATGGAAGAGGTTTCCCGAGTGGCGGCTGAACGCATGCAAGTAAGTAATGAAAATTTATTTTTCCAATTCATATTTCAAAATCTCATAAAATTGAGTTCATAATTTTTTTTTCGTTCATACTTATACTTATAACTTCAACTTATATAATATTTGTAGTTGGAAGAAGATCATAGGACCGACATGCTACTCGCTGAAATGCAACAAGGTAGGGGTAGGGGAGGTGGTTCCCAACAAGACGACGAGTACAACGTTGCTATATCGTCGGACTCGGACTCGGACAACAACGAGGATAGATCTCATTCTCGTATTCCGTCTAGCACCGGCAGAAATGAGGAGATGCCTCCCCCTCCACCCACTAACCCGACAAAAGCTTTGAAATCTGACATTTTTGTCAAACACTACAAGAAGGTCCCGGTGGTGATTCCAAGTCCTCATGATCCGCACTCGCAAGAAGAGACATCGGCGTTTCATGCTTACTGCAACTATTGCGATAAAGTGTACAAATTTGCGAGTGGTAGAGGATATGGCACCCTCCGTCGCCATTTGGTGACAAAGCATCCGGTAGAATGCGGCATTACCTCTACCCAAACCCAACTCAACTTCCAACTCGGGCCCGGCGGCTCGGGTTCGTCAGGTACGCCTCTGTTTAAATATGATCAAAAAAAATTTTCTGATGTTATGACTAGATGGGCGGCAATGAAGCACTTTCCTTTTAACATTTACGATGACAAAAAATTTGAGGCTACTATGCAAAGTGGTTTGAACGTAGCAATCAAGAGAATTGGTAGAATGACCGTGCAACGATCTACCGTTCGGCAATGTTTGGAGAAAAAGGTAGAATTATCACGTTATTTAGTCAACTTGGGCCACAGAGTGAACATTTGCTCCGATGTGTGGACATATTGTTTTAACTGTCATTCATACATGGGCATTACGGTTCACTTTGTGGACAATAGTTGGACTTTAAATAAGCGTTTAATAGGTTTTAGAGAATTTGAAACTCCACACACTGCACCCGAAATTGCTTCTTTGATTATACAAGTTTTAAATGAGTTTTAATTATGCAACAAGATATTTTCTATCGGTTTTGATAATGCAACCGCCAACACGGCTGCAATTGGCGATTTGATTGCGACTTGTACACCGGTAATTGGAGGTAAGTATTTTCATCAAAGATGCATTTGTCATATTTTAAATTTATGTGTACAAGATGCACTTGAATTATGGCAAAAGCATGTTTCTCCTATTAGAACTGCAGTTAGATTAATCCATCAAAAGCCAGCTTTGGCAAAGCATGGAAGAAATATTGCCATCAAAAGAATGTCAGGTATACGAATTTTACTATGGATGTGTCTCATAGATGGAATTCGACATATGATTGTCTGAATTCTACTTTGACACATAAAGATGCTTTATGTGATTTTTATAGAACCTATCCTATTCATGATTTATATCTTTCGCATAGTTGTTGGCAACATAGTGTGGCTTTATTTAAATTGTTTTAAAATTTTAAAAATGCTACTGTTGAATTTTAGGGTGTTTATCATTGCACTGTTGTTCGTGTTTTAGAACATTGCATGTACATATCCCTTTGTTTTAAAACTGCAATGAAAAATGCTTCCTCTTCGCCTGAGCTAATGTGTGTCTTATATTACATGATTGAAAAATGGCTCAAGTATTTCAGTGATATTCCAACCGTGTTTTTTATTGCAAAGGTATTGGATCCAAAATGGAAATTAGCCGGTACCTCACGGATTTTGGATTTTTATTATAACAACTTGAGTTCAGTTGATCTTGGCCCCCTTCAAGTACTCCAATCCGATACCAGTGATGAATTTGGAGTAGACCTCTCAGAAACCTTTCAAATAACCCTCCCGGACCGGTCCATTATCCAACAAACCTTCGAGTTTAACTTGCGCGCTCTCTACACCGAATATGAAACCAAGTATAACAACACCCACCAAGTCAGAAGACCCCCCCTCCTCCACAACATAACTATGGCTTTGCATTTCAAGCCGATTATGATGACCCCGACACCGCGTCCCAACTAGCCGACCTATACAGCTACAGCACCGGCGGAAGGAGCTCAGGTATGGTCAGTGAATTGGATTTATATTTCGATTCACTCTTTTCATTTGTTGATGAAGGTCCTACTCCTCCGGCCCAAATCGACGTCCTCGATTGGTGGGGAACCCGCGAGAAAGATTTTCCCATCCTTGCGTCAATGGCCAAGGAGATTTTCTCTGTTCCGGCTTCCACTGTCGCCGTCGAGTCCGCTTTTAGTGTTGGCTCGCGTGTGTTGGATGAATCAAGAAGTAAGCTCTCGGCGAAAAATATAGAAGCCGTGATGTTACTTGATGATTGGGCCAAAGCCGACGTCAGAGAACAAGAAAATGATTGGGATGATCCTCAGGAGGGATCACAAGATGAATTCACCGGGGATGAATCGTAGGCCAACCGTAAACCGCCGCCGGCCAAGCCAAATAGGTAAGTAAGGTAAGAGAACTACGTGGGCTTTGATTCCCTAATGCAAATGAGCATTGGGGATACGTAGACATCTCAACTTAAATTTTAAATTTAAGTTGAGTTCAAGTCCTTTTTCCTTTATTTCTTTTTTTCCCATTTGTTCCTATTTTAAAAATATGCAAATACAATTACATAATTGTATTTGTATATACTCTAGTCGATGAAGTAGATTTCTCTATACGGCTAAATCTGGGAAACTTTTGACAATTCTACTATAATTGTTGATTGTTAGACTAAACTCAATATTTAAAGTTGAATTGCTAAAGATGTCCTTAATTTAGTTATGTAGAAAGATCTCCTTCGCCGATTAAGAGTATATATACTTATAATTTTTTTAATAAGAACTTCTAAGTCTTTTTTGTCAACACTTGTAACTTGTAATTGTTGTAACTTGTATTTAAATTTTTCGATTTATAATTGTTGTAACTTGTATTTAAATTTTTCGATCTGTAACTTGTATTTAAATTTTTCGATTTGTAATTGTTGTAACTTGTAAACGTGTAATTTCAGTAAAATTACAACTTTCATCGTACATTTTTGAATAAATATTACACGTTGGAGTCGTAATTTAATTGAGAAATGCAAAAAAAATAAAAATAAAAAATTGGCCGAACCGCCGAACCGGCCCGAAACCCGGCGATTTTGAACCGCCGCTTGAACCGCCGGTTTTTTGAACCGGAACCGGAACTGCCGGGACCCTAGGCGGGCCGGTTTCGGTTCATGCATTTCGTGAACCGTGAACCGCCGGTTCATGAACCGTGTGCAAGCCTAGTTTTGCTGGTTCTCTTTTTGGACCTTCCTTTATGTTTGGTGGAAGGATCTCTGCTGCCTTTCCTTTCTCTCTTGTTTTTTTATGTTGATGTGAATAAACTTTGGTGGAATGGTGGGGCAGGTGAAAAGGATAGTATTTAGGGGTGAAGATAGCAAGTGGTATGATAGAATTTTATCACAAATATTCTCATCTGTCAGAGAATGATTGTATGATACAAATTTTATCTGCAGCATTAAATGAGCTGTCGGAAAATTGATCCTCTAGGATCTGCTTCCATTATTTTAATATATTTATTTATTTATTATTATTATTTTATTTAATTATTTAAATAATTTTTTATTGATTCATTCACTTGTTTATTAAATTTTGGTGTAGGTATAATCGTTTCAAGTTCGTGACCGTTCGTGTTGAAGTACCCGTTTTCTTAAAATATATGATGTATAAATTAAATTTTCGTTGGACTTTTATTGGATGTATCGGCCATTTAACATTTTGATTGTGGGACCTTAATTATTAAATTTGTTATATTCATATAGATGTAATATATATTTATACGTTTTCTACTCACTCCCCTATCGTCAAACAAACAACGACGACAATCTATCGTAGCTCGGATTTAAATCGCATAAAAGTCAATTATATAAATAATCAAGCTAATAATAATATAGTTTATAATAATATCGGCTTAGCGGGTCGTTACAGGAATACAAAACGATCATTTCTTTAACTACGAAATTAAACTAAGCTAACACTTCGGAGAATACGAAAGCAAATAAAACCGAGAGGTCCTCGGCGGGAAACTTGAGATAACGCCGACAGATATCGAGAATACTGTAGCGCTTCCTTCAGTCGCCATTTCTAACTAAACACTTCTCTATCTAAGCTACCTCTGGACCTGAGCTAGACTAAACTAAACTAAGATAAAGCTGAAGACGGAAGAAGATGGTAAAAGCTAAACTAAAAAAAAGGCGGCTCTATTATTGTGGTGGCGCATCCTCTATTTATAGGCTCGGCAACGACCTCCGGCTGGATAACGATCTTGGCAGAGGATATTCGCTCACGCTGTGAGCGGGCGACTCATCGATTGCTACGTGCTTTCCTTCTAGAATGACGACGCTTTTCAGTAACAGATTGATGACTCAACTCCGTCCTTGCGTCTCATGTATCAGCACGTGTCCCCTTCTAGAACGTCGTCCTTGATAACAGAATGATGCGCACCATCCAGCTCATTATCCTCACGTGTCCTTCTTCTGAAAGCCAGTGGTCCCCTCCTTAACTGATTGATTACTCTCCTTGATCAACTCTCCCGAATTTTGGCCTTTTTCGCCTATTGTACTTGCTTGATCAGTTTGGCCTTGTTGCCTTGGTCAAGCGGCATTCTTGCACAATTAACACTTGCTTTTGCGTGATAAACCGATCAAGTAGCGTACTTTTTACCCCTAAATCGATGCATGAAATAGACCTTACTAGGCATGGGTCACTGGACATGGTGCACTGAGCACGGCTCGCGGCTCGTGACGAGGCAGCGTGCACGCGTGGGCTCTACTACCCATCTTAGTCCACTATAATTATTACACGTAATAATTCATCTTATTAAATACATGTTTAATAAGGTTCTCTCCACCAATGTGGGATAATTAACTCTTTTAATTAATCCATTGGTTTTATCTCATAGCTCCTTTATAGCTCACAATTGTGACAAACTTTAATTCATAATTTCTCACTCATCGGGAATCGGTTTGGAGAAAATGAATATACAACGGTCATCTACTCCGAAAGTAGATCGTCGTTATTGCTTTTAATTTTTACAAAATTAAATATCTCGTCACATTTATTATTGGTCAAAGTCCATTGACCAAACACGATTCCAATAACTTAGCCATTGGAAAGGATTAAGAGTTGTTGGAATGTTAACTTGATTTTTAATATCTGCAATCTCACCTTCCTCTTTCTCTCTTTAACACGGTTTTAGTATAAGCTAACACTAAGCTTTTATGTTAAGAAATTTTTACGTGTCTCTCTTTTAACAAGTGGATATGTGTTATTTAATATACATTTTAAAATTATGGAAAAAGAAATTCTTGAATGAAAACATTTTCCCGTCAAGTCTTATTTGGCTGCAGGAATTATTTCTCTTAATTTCATTTGTAAAAATTAAATACAGTATTTGAACTTTTATTGGACCCTTAATTATGTACTCGGACATTACAAATTCTTGTATTTAAGAAGTACTATATAAAAAGGATCCCAGCACATAAACAATCTTAGCTTAAAAAGTCATACAGAAACTCGGGTCATTACAGCGATGAAATGAATTTCCTCCTTTTTTTACATAAATACAAAAGTATTTATTATCACTATTTTCAGACTTATATGAATGATATAATAAAAGATAATGATGTTTACCATTATATGGTAATAAATCTTGATACCATGGCCAACATATTATTCAAAAAAATAAAAGACTGGGACAGATTATTTATATGTGAAAAATATCAAAGTGAATAATTCGATATATGGAATTGTTTGATTACAAACTGATCTTCCTATATCATACAGTTGACTATAATGTCACGTAGTTTATTCAAGATTATTAATGTGAGAAATAAGTTAATGACTTCAACATTCCCAAAGGCAGTAACAAGAATAAAATTGAGGAAAACCATCTGCTTCGCATTGAGCATTAGCAGATGGGCCATGGCGTTTTTTGCATTCGATCCAACAATTCACATCAGCTTCGCTCCCTTTGCACTGTAAATCCTTCACCACTATGCCTTCCTTGCACGTCTTTCCATTCACTGCATATATTAGCATTAAAATTTATAAAATAATGAAACTCTATGAACTTAATTTCTTCGTTTCAAGTTAGTCGAGAATTTTTTTTGACCATATGATTTAAGAAAATGATGTTTAAGATTAAAAAGGCGAGAGTACAGTATAAGAGAGAAAGAGAGCAAACTAGGCAACAGAATAAAGTTTTGTAAAAAAAATGATTCATCTAACTTGAGACGACAAGAAACTTAACTATCTTAGGACGATAGAAATATTAAATTCAAAAGAATTATTTACCTGGTACAAGGAGAATGGTGGAGCATATAATGAAACAAACAACTGTCAAATATTTTAGGTTTGCCATTTTTCTTTGAATTTGATTGATGGAGTAGAAATTGTGTGTATTTATAGACGTCCAAGAAATTTGCAGCCTTAACAAATTAGAGACCTATTTTAAATATGTTATGCCATATTTAGTTTCCAACTAAAAAGATTTATTACACAAATTTAGGGTAATGATAAAATGCAAACTTGATATGTTGTACAAACTCCAAACTGTGATCTGGGCCGTTAGAAAATGTTAACAGATGACAAAATAACATCAACGAAAAATGTCAACACAACATCAACCGTTGACACTGTGTCAACATTTTTTGTTGTTGTTATTTTATCATCTGTTGACATTTTCTAGCAGTCCAGATCATACTTTGGAGTTTTTATATAGTATTTATAATTTCCATTTGATTACGTCCCCTTAAAATTATGTAAAAGTTACTACTTGTATGTATACTTAATTCTCATTGCAATCAACCAACTAATTGATATCCATCAAGTATATTTTCATATCTTCATGGAAAATTCATTAAACGACATAAGATATAAGTATAATATAGTAAAAGCTAAACTAAAATTTTAATAATTATTTGAGTCCAATTATTTTATTTTAAATAATTCTTAATAGTATAAATTATAAACTTAATTTTTCAGTGCTATCACCAAACTAATTAACTACTATTAAGTCTATATCATTATATATTCTACATTTGTATACAATTTACTACTCTATCCGTCCCACTTTAGGAGTCCCGGTCACTTTTGTGCATTCATTTTGTAAAAATGATAATATATAGTTAAAGTGAAGAAATGTTAAAGTAATAGAGAGAATAATATAGAGATGACTCTTCTCAACATTATTCTCTATCTTACTTTACCAATTCTCCACTTTAACTATTTATTGCTCCCTCCGTCCCACAATAATTGTCCCTATTTTCCATTTCGATCCGTCCCACAATAATTGTCGCACTTCATTTTTAACATAAATGATAAGTAGGTCCCACATTCCACTAACTCACTTCACTCACATTTTATTATAAAACCAACATAAAAAGTAGGTCTCACATTCCACTAACATTTCAAACCAACTTTTCTTTACATTTATTAAAATCCGTGCCACAATAAGAGTGACAATTATTGTGGGACAGAGGGGGTATCATTTTTACAAAAACAAGTGCGTAAAAGTGACCGAGACTCTTAAAGTGGGATGTGGGAATATAAAAAACATTTTATCAATCTAGAATAGAAGGGTGAGGGAAGGGGTTTGTTGTTGAGAACTCTAAAGCCGGAAAGAATTTTGAGAATTTGTAAGGTATGGAATCGTAGACGTAGTCCATATAGCATCAAAAAAATATGAAACGAAATTAGATATAATAATAGTAAAACATAAATATTATTATTGGTCAAACTATTCTAAAATTTTACTACTGTATTATATTAATTAGTGAATCTGGTCAATTAGACTCATAATTAAGTATTAATTTGGTCAAAATACAATTGACCATTAAAGTTAACAGAACAGAAATGTTAATTTTTGACCAAAACCTATTCTTTGAGACCAAAAGATATCACATTTAATGTATATAACCAAAACATTTTTTAGGACAAATGTAAAAAATCAAATTTAGACTTTAATCTTTTATATATATTAATTTTAAATAAAATAATTTTCTACTATTTATCATAAATTTATTTATTTAATCTGATGACTTTCTTTTTTACTAATAATAATTAAATTAACTATTATTTTATTAATTTTATGTTAAAATAAGCGCCATATACTATAAAGACTATTTTCTTTCTTTTTTCGATGGAAGTATAACAACTAACACACAAAAATTTTGCCGTGCTAATAGATTTGGATTTAGCCTTCAATTCGAAATCCCTACTCTTTTTTAACTGTGACAGGCTGATACGAGTGACCCGTCCAACGCCGAGGACATCGAAGCAGAAGTCGAGAGCGCGGCCTCACCACCTGCACCGCGCACGACGGCAGCAACAGGAAGAAACTTAAGACCGAGGGATCAGCTCAAGCCGCCGAGAAAGTTCGCTTGTTGAAGTCTTTATTTCCTTTTGTGTCTTTCTTTTTTATTTTTTTATTTTATTTCCTTAATTTTTGCTGCTATGTTTTAGGATTAAGTTGGGCGATTTCCAAGCCCCGTTTGGGTTTTCTTCGTTGGTTCTTTCCCAAACGTATTAGGATTAGGTCGAACCAACCCTAGGGTTTTAGTATAAATAGAGCCTCTGTATCATTCGATCATCTATCTATGAAATAAAAATACTTTGGCTCAATAGCTTTTGCATCAAGAAACCTATCCCTAAGCCGTCGACGAGAATTCTCGCGCACCGGCTGCCAAATTCTGCCGTCTAAGTCACGACCCGACACCGGGCGCTCGACGAACGACGACAACTCGTTTCTTGAACTACTTGGAAATCGACGTTAAGGAATTCGTTCCTTAACAACTGGTGCCTTCATTGCGTACTCATTATGTCTGGATTGGATGATCGTATACCGCCGCCGGGACTCCTTACCGGTGGCAATTCACAGTTAGTGATTGGCGGGGCCTCACGCCGCACAGCGACGAGCGCAGCGCGCGGCGACAACCCGCCGCGAATTCCGCGGCGAGAAGTTCCAGCAACCGAGGAACCGCCTTCGGATGTTAATGGCACAGTGGTGGTCTCCTCCGCCGGCCTTGACAAAATTCTGGCTCGTTCGGACCGATTAGAATGCTCGATGAACTCGACAAGTCGGCGAGGCGACAAGATGGAGGGGACGCGTGACCTAGGACCCGATAACCCTTATCTCTCGGAGGAACAGGAAGACGAAGGGCATCCCTCTCCGCGCGACGCTTGGGAGATGGACGACGAGGTCCCCCGGCCTTTCATCCACGTCGCCGAGACCGTGGAGGGGATATCCGTCGCCGACGGGGCACAGCACGCGCACTTTATGGCCGCGAAGGCCGCTTCCCGCAGCATGGGACGTACCAAGATCGCCCCGAGCCTCGGCATCACACGTGTTGGGATAGGCCGCGGGATCGATCCTTGGGGGATGTTGAACGGGGGTTCTGCCACCCGACATCGTGGGACTCACCTCTACCACGGCACAACTATGGGACACACAGGGCGGAGAGACCAAAGGAGCTTTCTATGAAGGCTCCCCACTTTGACGGGGCAGACGCTACGAATTGGATCTCAAGGGTCGAGTACTACTTCGACCACTTGGGAATGCCCAATTCTGAGCGCCTCCACTATGTGGTCATGCTTTTTCGCCCACCGGCAGCCGAATGGATTTTCAATTACCGTGAAAATAACCCAGTGGTAACGTGGAGGGAATTCTTGGAGGACGTACGTCACAGGTTTGATCCGCAAAGCTTTCGCAATAGTATTGGTCCTCTATCAAAATTGGTGCAGACAGGTTCAGTATTAGAGTACCACGACGCTTTCGAGCGTTATCTTAGTCGGGTGAAGGGTTTGTCCGACGAGGCTCTAATCCCGATCTTCATCACCGGCCTCAAGGAACCCATCCAGGAGAAGGTAGAATTGAAGGAACCACGCTCTTTGGCGGAGGCAATGGCCTTGGCCTTACGGCTGGCGGCGTCGCACACCGAACGCCAGGACCAGTCAGGGCGCAGGCGGTGGAGCAACCGCGACACGCGCGGTTCGGGGTTCACCCAACCACAATCTAGCGGTCAACCTGACGCGACGGCGAGGGAGGCCCCGAGAACGGCGTTTCGGCCAATTCGGGTCTCGAACGCAGAAAAGGGGACCGCTCGCGGAAGGGCTTATGTTACCACTGTCCGGAGAAATGGACTCCCGGCCATGTATGTAAACAGAAAATATTATCGTACGTGGGCGAGGATGAGGGGGAAGATATCATTGAAGGGTCCGACAGCGCTGGGGACGAGGACACGATAATAACAGCAGACTTGTCACACCTTCACGCACTGGCAGGGGGAGCGAGAGGTCACCCGTTTAATGTTGTTGGGACCATTGGCACGACGACCGTCAGTATACTCATTGATACAGGTAGTACGCACGACTTCCTTCATCCTCGGGTGGCTAAGCAGTTACAGTTATCGTTAACCCCTATTCGACCCTTCCGCGTATACGTGGGGAACGGGGCATCGTTGGTATGCTCGCACATTGCGCGGAAAACCAAGCTCTCAGTTCAAGGGGTAGAGTTCCTTATCGATCTGCACATTATGGAAATTCACGGCCCCGACATTGTGCTGGGAATGGAGTGGCTCGAATCACTGGGCAAAATCTCGGCCGATTTTGTAGGCAAAACGTTGGAGTTCAGTAGGAACGGGGTCAGGATGACCCTACACGGCGTTCTTCCTTCACCACGTCTTATATCCCTGCAATCCTTGGCCTCACTTACGACCCGGTCTTCAACCCACGAGTTCTATGAGATTATTCGGATTGACGCCGACAGTGAGATCACCGAGGCTCCGCCGGAGGAAGAATTTCCGATGGATACCCATCCTGAGGTACGGCACGTGTTGGACAAATTCAGGCAGGTCTTCGCGGTACCGACAGGCATGCCACCACGTCGCGAGTTCGATCATCGCATCCATCTGCTTCCGGGGTCTAAGCCAATCAATGTGTGACCCTACAGGTACCCCTACTTTCAGAAAACCGAGATCGAGCGGCAAGTACGGGAAATGCTCGAGCAGGGACTTATCCAACGGAGCCACAGCCCGTTCTCCTCACCGGTCCTGCTCATTCGGAAGAAGGACGGGACGTTCAGGATATGCATTGACTACCGAGCCCTCAACACGGCGACAATACCAGACCACTTTCCCATTCCGACAGCGGACGAGCTTTTTGACGAGCTCGGGGGGGCGAAATTTTTTACTAAATTGGACCTGCGCTCGGGCTACCACCAGATCCGCATGCACGACACGGATGTATTTAAGACGGCCTTCAGGACACACGACGGTCATTTTGAGTTCTTGGTTATGCCTTTTGGCCTCACCAATGCCCCATCCACGTTTCAGGCAGCAATGAATAGTATTTTTCAGCCTCTGCTCAGGAAGTGTGTGATCGTTTTCTTTGACGACATTCTTGTCTACAGCCCGACACTAGAAGAACATTGCTCTCATTTGACGGAGGTTCTAGAGTTGCTGCAGTCGCACCAATTCTTTGTAAAGATGTCCAAATGCTCGTTCTGCGGCACAACGGTGGAGTATCTGGGTCACTTGGTGTCAGATGGGGTCCTCAAGGCCGATCCATCAAAAATCATCGCCATGACGGCTTGGCCCCTGCCTAAAACGGTCAAGCAGCTGCGCGGGTTCCTAGGATTAACAGGGTATTATCGTCGGTTCGTGGCTAATTATGCCATGATCGCAGCCCCACTCACCGACCTGCTCAAGAAGGAGGCATTCGTCTGGTCCGCAGAGGCCGAGGCGGCATTCAATGCCCTCAAACAGGCAATGACGACGGCGCCTATCCTAAGCCTCCCTAATTTCGACAAACAATTCTGCGTGGAAACAGACGCCTCCGACATTGGCATCGGGGCGGTGCTAATACAAGATAAACACCCAATTGCGTTCTTCAGCATGAAATTAGGCCCGCGTCGCCGCGTGGCCTCAACATATCACAGGGAACTATATGCGATAGTGGAGGCCGTGCAAAAATGGCGCCAGTACCTTCTTGGCCGCGAATTCATCATTCGCAGTGATCAAAAGAGCTTGAAGGATCTTCTACAACATGTCGTCCAAACCCCGGATCAGCACCTTTACGTGCGCAAATTGATGGGTTACAAATTTAGCATTGAGTATAAGAAGGGCAGCACTAATAAAGCCGCTGATGCACTGTCACGTCGAGATGACGACCGCGGCACTCCCGCCGGCGACCCTTCCGCAACGGCCCACCCCCAGTCCGAGGCCGCCGACAGGCCTCCAGAGGACGACGCGGCCTTCTTCGCGTCGGTCGCCCAGCCGGTGCTAAGGATATTCGAATTATTGCGAAAAGAGGCAGCGGTATTACCCGACGTCCGTGAATTGATCGACCAGATTGCGACGGGCAAGGCTCCCCCACACTTCTCATTTGTTGACGACCTAGTTTATTTCAAACGCCGGGTCCTCCTAAGCATTCACTCCAAACTCAAACGGCCGGTCTTAAAAGAACATCACTGTACACCTCTCGCGGGCCATCCGGGACACGAACGAACTTTTCGCCTGCTGTCGGCAGGTTTCTACTGGCCTAATATGCGCAAGGATGTTAAGAACTTCGTCGAAGCCTGCGCCGTGTGCCAATCAACAAAATACTCCACTCAAAAACCGGCGGGCCTCCTGCAGCCCCTGCCGATTCCTTCGCATGTATGGGAAGACGTATCCATGGATTTCATTACGGGCCTTCCCCCTTCTCGAGGTTACACATCAATCATGGTAGTAGTGGATCGCCTATCCAAGTATGCACACTTTGCCCCTTTGCCTACCAAGTTTGATGCTCTACGAGTAGCCCATTTATTTGTCAACACAGTGGTCAGACATCATGGCTTTCCAAAGACGTTGGTCTCGGATAGGGACTCGGTTTTTCTAAACGCAACATGGGAAGAAATGATCCGCCTCAGCGGCACCAAACTCCATTTTTCCACGGCCTACCACCCCCAGTCAGATGGCCAAACGGAGGTCAGGAACCGTGGTTTAGAGCAATATCTGCGCGCGTTTGCGGCAGATCGTCCTTCGACATGGTGCAATCTGCTACCGTGGGCCGAGTTATCACTTAACTGTTTCCACCACGCAGGGTTGGGGACTTCACCCCTCAAGGCACTTTATGGCCGCGAGCCTCCGCTTTTAGTGGGATCACCACCGTCGGCGAAGACTCCCCCGAAAGTGGCAGAATTGATTAAACAACGGGGGACCCTCCTTCGCGAGCTTCGTGATAACCTCGCCCGCGCCCAACAGAGAATGCGGGAGTCCGCCAATAAACGCCGGCGACATGTGGAGTTCGAGGAGGGTGATTTAGTGTGGTTGAAACTTCAGCCCTATCGCCAACACTCGGTGGCCAGGCCACTATCGGCCAAACTAGCACGACGTTATTACGGGCCATTTGAGGTGGTAGAACGAATCGGACCAGTGGCGTACCGACTGCGCCTGCCAGAAGGGAGCCGCATCCACGACGTCTTCCACGTAAGTCTCCTGCGCGAATTTGTGGCTGGGGAGGGATCGGTTTCACACGTTCCACTTCCAACCGATTTTAGAGGTGACCGTCCTATCGTTCAACCAGTGGCGCTTTTGGAATCACAAGTGATGTGGCACGACGGGAAAGCTGTGGAGCACGTCCTGGTCCGTTGGTCCGACGGGACGGACTCGCCTTCTTGGGAGCCTTTGGAGGAGATTCGCAGGCGTTTTCCCAAACTCCACCTTGAGGTCAAGGATGCAGTTAAGAAGGGGGGAGTTGATACGAGTGACCCGTCCAACGCCGAGGACATCGAAGCAGAAGTCGAGAGCGCGGCCTCACCTCCTGCACCGCGCACGACGGCAGCAACAGGAAGGAACTTAAGACCGAGGGATCAGCTCAAGCCGCCGAGAAAGTTCGCTTGTTGAAGTCTTTATTTCCTTTTGTGTCTTTCTTTTTTATTTTTTTATTTTATTTCCTTAATTTTTGCTGCTTTGTTTTAGGATTAAGTTGGGCGATTTCCAAGCCCCGTTTGGGTTTTCTTCGTTGGTTCTTTCCCAAACGTATTAGGATTAGGTCGAACCAACCCTAGGGTTTTAGTATAAATAGAGCCTCTGTATCATTCGATCATCTATCTATGAAATAAAAATACTTTGGCTCAATAGCTTTTGCATCAAGAAACCTATCCCTAAGCCGTCGACGAGAATTCTCGCGCACCGGCTGCCAAATTCTGCCGTCTAAGTCACGACCCGACACCGGGCGCTCGACGAACGACGACAACTCGTTTCTTGAACTACTTGGAAATCGACGTTAAGGAATTCGTTCCTTAACACATGCCATGATTCAGTTAATAAGGATGATTGGAAAAAAATGCACATTTAAAATTAGTTTTCGATTTCAGGAATATTTGGCACCTAATATTATCAAACTTTCAAAAAATCTATTTTTTATCATCAACTTTGAAACTGACATATAATATCACCAACTTTAATGATTGCTGAAATCTTACACCGACCGAAAATTCCGGCCAAATTGAAATGAGGTGGATGCGGAGTTGGCAAAATTGAATTTAGTTGGCAAAATCTGTCAATAAGAACTATGTTTGACAGAATCTTGCGAGACCATTTTGACCAATCTTGACATTTTTGTTTACTCTGAAATTTTACCTGGTGCTAAATCATCTTCTTAGGAATTGTTGGTAAAAAATCAGATTTATCTGAGCTAGTATTGATTTGAATAATATTTTGAAAGTTGTCATTTTGTGTCATTTGTTTTACTGTTTTTCCTATTAATTAATTAGGTGAATCTAGTCATTTAGATTCATATACTCCATCCGTCCTAAAAAATATGAACTTTGGATTAGGCACGAGTTTGAATATAAAATTGGTAAAGTAAGAGAGAAGTAGAGAGAAAAAAAGTAATTAAAGTATTGTTTGTGGAGAATGAGTCTCGCTACATTAGAAAGAAAAGAGTTTCCAAAATTAGAAAGTGGATATTCTTGGCGGACAGATTACAAAGTAAACAATGCATATTCTTGTGGGACGGAATGAGTATTAATTTGGTCAAAATACATTTGACTATTAAAGTTAACAGAAATGTTAGTTTTGGACCAAAACCTATTCTTTGAAACCAAAAGATATCACACTTAATGTATATGATCAAAACATTTTTTTTATGATAAATGTAAGAGACCAAATTTAGACTTTAGTCTTTTGTATATATTAATTTTATAACAAAATTATTTTCTATCTATTTATCATAAATCTATTTATTTAATTTGATGACTTTATTTCTGACTAATAATATTTACTCCATTTGACTCATAATAGATGTCATACTTTCCTTTTTAGTTTGTCCCACAAAAGATATCACATTTCCTTTTTTGGAAAAAACTATCTCTCACATTAATACAAATATACTATTTTTTCCCTCCATCTAACATACAAAACGATATCTCCTAATATTTCGTGTCATTCCTAAGTATGCCATTTATTACGGAACGGATGGAGTATATTTTAACTATTATTTTATTAATTAAATATTAAAATATGCATCATATACTATAAAACTATTTTCATTCTTTTCTCGATGGAAGTATAACAACTAACACACAAACACTAGTCGTGCAAATAGATTTGGATTAAGCCTTCAATTTGAAAAACAGAAGCGATCACTAAGGCGGACACTCATCCGACCATTGTGGATGCTCTGAGCTATTTAAGCGCATGGTCAAGGTTCTGAAACCGGATGTTGGATTTGTTCCTCGAATCCTACCCTCCCAACAAACTGTACACGATGTTTCGTGATCTAAAGGAGAATTCTATGATTAGTTTCTTGTTTACGGTTTTGTTTATATTTTTCGTCCATTTTGTTAATTTTGAATTGATTGTGTTTGAGTGGAATTGCTTTATTTTTGTCAATTGTTTCCAATTGACAAAAACCATAATCAATTGAAAATTATCAGAATGCACGAAAAATAAAAACAAAAACATAAAACGTAAACAAGAAATTAATCCAAGAAACGAAACTTAAATCAAAATGAACAAGAACATAGTCAATCCAGATTTATAAAATGGATATTAATGCTCACCGTCGGCACTCCAGCTCCTCCGTGGGCGGAGATTCATTCTCCGTTAGATCACGAAACATCGTGTACAGTTTGTTAAGGGGGTAGGATTTGAGGAACAGATCTTTCATGGCATCCAGTTTCAAAACCTTGACCATGCGTTTAAATAGCTCCTCGATCTCCTTACGGAGAGCCTTTGCATGTTCATGTTCAGTAAGATAAAGCATCTCCAAACTTTGTGTAGAAGGTGACGAGAGCCTTCTTCTCATGGGGTGCTACTCAATAGTGGGATGATCTTCAATGTGTACTTGTTCGATGATGAGGATGACGTTTTAAAATTTCAAAGAAGTTTGATGAATGAAAAATTATATATGAATGACATTTATATATGGAGTAGTAGATTAGCATTGGAAAGGGTTGAACGTGATTAGCCATATCCATTAACATATATCTATCTAAACCCGATGCACACATATCCGTCTATATGTAATATGATGATACGAATATCCAAGTTTATTAAATTTGAAAATAAAATTAATTAATTAATTAACACCGGTAAGTGTTAGCTAATTGGCCATGGCGTCTTTTGCATTCTATCCAACAATTCACATCAGCTTCGCTCCCATTGCACTGTAAGTTCTTTACCTGTGGAAGGCCTACACTGCATGTCTTTCCATTTGCTGCATATTTTAGAACATATATTATTAAGCAAATAATTTAAGAATTTAATGTTAAAATGGATAAAGTAAAAAGCATGAATGAAAATCAAATATGAGAGAGAAAGATAGAGTAACTAGAAAAAAAAAAGAATAAAGTTTTTGAAAAAAAAATGATCAACTACCTTGGGACGGTCTGAAAAGAAATACGACTCAATCACTTCAAAACAATTATTTACCTGGTGCAAGGGGAAGAGTTGAACATATGATGAAACAAATAGCTATCAAGTATTTTGGGTTTGCCATTTTTCTTTGATTTTGATTGATAGAAATTGTGTGTATTTATAGACGTCCAAGAATTTGCAGCCTCAACAAAACGGAGTATTTGTGTAAAAAGAAGGGAATTCGTTTCATCGAATATTAGTTCAGTGGTGTTGATTTCCTTCAAAATGATATACTACTACTGAAGATGATACGAAATTACGATACCAGCCCTATCTTTTATCATATCACTCATATAAGTATAAAAACATTAATAAGAAACAATTTTAATGTACTCCGTTTTGTTGAGGATGCAAATTCTTGGACGTCTATAAACTGATGTATTATATCATTGAAATCAAAATCAATTGTGTAGATTAACGTAACATCCATATATGTGTTTGCATAATTTTCGGATGATGAATAGGAATGAGTAAATATTTGATTTCATAATATTTTACCACATTTGATGTCACAATATTTGACTACACAATATTTTACAATAATTAATTTTTGAATGATTAAAATGACTATATATATATATATATATAATTAATAAAGACGACTACATGTATATATAAGTATTAAAAATAACTACGTATATGTATTATTAATTTCTTAGTATTATCATCAAACGAAAATACAAAATAATCATGGTCATTCCCATATACTTATTTTATTATTAAATCATCTTTAAAATTCTAAATTATAAAAACGACTGCATGTGTATCATATATATATACTTAATTTCTTAATGTTATCATCCAATAGAATAATAATAGTTATTCATATCCAATTTTTTTTACTAAATAGTAATTATTAAAATTCCAAGTTATACGACCACATGCTTGTATAATTAATTTCTTATTATTATCATCCAACAAAATATAAAATAATCATATTCATTCGCATCCAATTATTTAATTATCAATTCCTCTTTAAAATTATATGTTATAAAAATGACTGCATGTGTACATACTTAATTTCTAAACGTTATCATCAATGGAATATTAGTAGTCTTTCACATTCAATTAATTTTTTATTGCAAAATAATTCTGAAAATTATAAGTTACAAAAACGGCTATATGCATATACAACTAATTTCTTAGCGTTATCATCAAATGACATAATCATACCCATTCACGTCCAATTATTTTATTATTGATTTATCTTTAAAATTCAAAGATATAAAAACGTCTGCATGTGCATTAACTTAATTTCTAAACGTTATTTTCCAATGAATATTAGTTGTCATTCATATCTAGTTATTTTTTATTATTAAATAATTCTTAAATTCTAAGTTAAAACGACCGCATGTATATATACTTAATTTCCAAACGTTATCATCCAATGAAATATTAGTGGTCAATCACATCCAATTATTTTTTTATTATACTAAATAATTCTTACAATTTTTTGTTATAAAAACAACTACTGCATGTGTATATACTTAATTTCTAAACTTTATCATCCAATGGAATATTGATAGTCATTTATTTACATCCAATTAAATTTTATCACTAAATAATTCTTCAAATTTTAAGTTATAAAAAACGACTACAAATAATTCTATCTCATCTTGTGAGTTGTGTGTATCATTTTCATACAAATTTTCGAAGTTGAAATTCATCGTCGGATTCAAATATGTTAGTACAAAATATCATTGATGTTAGCCATGAATATTGCTCATATTTTTTAGGATTCAACCACTTTCTTAATAAGTTCAAAAGTTCTAAATAGTCTAATACTACTTTTTGTTTTTTTTTATGGTACTTACGAAATATTAAATTGATTTGTTTATGACATGCATAAAACACAATTTAAAATTTGAAATTCAGATGACCTCAATTTGAAATTCCCCTTAATAATGAAATGGTTTGTATTGTGCCAGAATTTTGTACTATATGCAATCAATGTAATTTGGGAGTGATATATGACTTTACATATATATAGAAAAGGGTAATGTAGTAAACAGATAATAATTGATAAGAAAACCGGTTTAAATAAAAGCGGTTTAGAATTCAAGGGCATTTTGTTTATACAATTTTTTTTTTAATTTATCTGTACTCTGAAAGATAATGATGTTTACCGTACAATGGTAATAAATGTTGATACCATGGTCAACTTATTAATTCATATCGTAATGGTTATTTTCCATATTATCGACATAAGAATTTTGGTTAATTTAACAATTTAAGCATGATTTAAGAAATATTGCAAATTACAAGGCATGACCATAAAACATAGTTATATTATATTTATTTATATATATTATCTAGAAAACAGAGAAATGATATCCAACCTAATTATGTGAGCACCTTGTATAAGTGATATCCTTGTTTGATGCATATTAAAAATTGTTTATTTTATTTTATAAATTTTGTTGATTCGAATACATCATTGTTTCTGCTCATTTGAACTCATTGTTTCGTCTTCATCATCAGTTCCAAATATGTCGTATATATAATATTGTTACTGTTAACCATGGGTGTTGCTCAAGTTCTTGCCATCTTTAACTCTAAACCGCATGTAAAGTTTGATTCCGTCTTAGATTTTAATGCACAATTTGAGAGTAGAGTAAAAGTATTTGATTTTAATGCACAATTTTAATGCAATATATAGCAGCAAACGTATACGTATGTATGATGGAGTAGGAGTAATAAGGTGTGTGATCAAATATTAACTAATTTACAGTAATAACTAATAACTTTGTAAATTATTCTTTATAAAGAATATCCTAAATCCATAAATTCTTGGAATGAATATGGTTCAAAACTTCAAATGCTATAAATCCATATTTTCGATATGTGAAAAATTTATTAATTGTTTACTTTATATATTAATTCCATTTCAAATGTCAGGTTGAGGGCAAACACGTTACTTACAACGACAAATTCCTTAAGTATTATTAATAATAAGTAATTAATGTCTGAGGCCACAAATTCGAATTTTTAATGGTACGATCTTTAAATTTAAATTCATTCACCCATATAAAAGGAAATTGAGCCACAATTGGGCCTATAAATAAATAGCCCATATTTAGATGAAGCCCATTAAATTTATTCAAATCTAGTCGCTTAAAATGTTCGTTAATGTATTTGTGAAAAATATCATTTAAAATATATATAAGGCTGTGACGGATTATTTATGTTTGAAAAATATCAAAGAACATGGTTCAATATATGGAATTGGTGGATAGCAAACTCAATCCCATATTGTATGTAATATGGTGATATGAATATCCGAGTTTATTAAATTGAGAAATATAGTTAATTAATTAACATGGATAATCGCAAAAACATAGTTTTAAACTAGGACCAAGTGTTTGGCAATGGGCATGAGCTAATTGGCCATGGAGTCTCTTGCATTCAATCCAACAACTCACATCAGCTCCATTCCCATTGCACTGTAAGTTCTTCACCTGTGCAAGCCCTACACTGCATATCTTTCCATTCACTGCATATTTAGAACATTTATTACTAAGCAAATAATTTAAGAAGTTAATGTTTAAAGGTTAAATTGGAAATAGTAGTGTATGTCATGAGAGAATCAAATATGAGAAAGAAAGATAGAAAAAAAGAACGAGCAACTATCTTGGGATGGTCTGAAAAGGAATACGAATCAATAATTTTAAAATGATTATTTACCTGGTACGAAGAGTTGAAAAAATGATGAAACAAATAGCTATCAAGTATTTTGGGTTTGCCATTTTTTTTTTACTTTGATTGTTAGAAATTATGTGTATTTACATAGACGTTCAAGAATTTCCTACCTTAACAAAACAGGTACCTGTTTATAATATGTCATGCCACAATTAATTAGTTTCCAACTAAATTATATATTATTGTTGTTGTCAAGTATTAAACTAAAAATAAATGCTTAAAAAATAATCATTCAATATTTTCTATATAATACTACAAATGCATATTATTTTTCCAATTGTAATGCAATAATTTAAATAATACTACAAAGATTTAAATAATTCATACTATTTAGATAACACTACTAATATTTAAATAATTTGTTTTGAGATAATATACAAAATTTTAATAATACTACAAAGAATATTTGTCCTTAAAAATTATAAAAGAAGTAAATAAACATTTAAAAATCACATTGGTCCTCGAATCAAACTAAATGGACACATATACCCCTCAAGTGCTAAATGGTAGAATAGTAAATATTAGGACTGCATTTGAGATTATGGAAGTTTTTTACTGAAAATGTGATTTTATAATTATTTGGTACTAAAAAAAGTGCAAACTCCATTTTCGGGGACTAATTTTGTAGTCCACGCTAATATTAAAAGAGTATTCAGAATTTTTTTTATTTGAGTCAAACAATATAAAATTATGATTTTGCAAACACACACACAAATAATTTTGTAATTCAATCGAATATACTAATATTCAAAAAAATTTATTTGAGTCAAACAATATAAAATTTTGATTTTGCAAACACAGACACAAATAATTTTTTAATTCATTCGAATATGTATATGTGTTTGTATATATTTGATTCAATTAGAAAATTACGGAGTATACGTGTATAACCAATGTCCTCGATGCATATAATTTTATTTTTTGAGCTTAATAAATTTTACCACGAGACATTTGGATAATATAGGATAAATTATTAATCACATTAAATGCCATTTTCAACTTTTTCTTTCTCATTTTGTTTCTGGACCCCTTAAAGATAAAACTTAACAAAATTCATTAGTATTTTCTGATCCAAATTTAACATTAAGTTTACATATTACTCTCTCCGTCTATGAATAAATGTCCCATATTTGATCGGCTCGAGTTTTAAGAAATTATTTAACTTTGTAAAGAAAAGTGTATAGAAAATGTTAATGGAATGTGAGTCCTTACTATATCAGTTTTATAATAAAATGTGAGTGAAATAAGTTAGTGGAATAAGTGATCCACCTAGCAAATATAGTATAAGTGAAATGAGACATTTATTGGCGGACGAACGAAAAAGAAAAAATAAGACATTTAATGGCGGATAGAGGGAGTACTACTTATCAATTTTAAATTTATACTAATGTTAATAGGAATGTGATCAAATGCAAACTCTAAATATTGTACAAACTCCAAACTTTGATTTAGATCGTTAGAAAATGTCAACAGATGATAAAATAATAGCAACAAAAATTTCAACACAGTGTCAACGACTGATGCTGTGTTGAAATTGTGTGCACACTGTGTTGACATTTTTGTTGCTATTATTTTGTCATCTGTTGACATTTTCTAACGGTTCAGATCATAGTTTGGAGTTTGCATTTTATCAGTCACGCCCACATTTTCTAAGGATAGAAAATACGGTTGATTGCGACTAGAGGAGGATTAAAGAAGCGAGGAAGAAAGGGGAAAACAACACAACTCGACCATAACTCAAAACAAATGAGAATAGCTTGAATAAAAATCAGAGTGTCATCTCAACAATTGACAACTCAAATGGATTATATCTCAGCAATACATAAACTCAAAAGAAACAACATTCAGCGGAAGCATTCGAGAGAAGAATAATATTATGTATGAAGACATAATATATTCGGAACATTTAAAAGCAAACACAAATCTTCACCAGCTCTGCTCAACACCCACCGCGCTCGTCACAGCTCAGCCTGTACATTTTTTAAAAGAAATGCAGGGCTGAGTACTTGATGCACTCAGTGGACTCATGCCGAAAATACTTTATTAAAAAAAGGTTATTTATCATGCCATTAACGAGTGACCTCGAGGTTTTAACTTTGAAAAGACCCGAGTCACTAAAACCTCTCACCAACATCATCATCATCAACCTCAACATCATCAACATCACCATACCATATCTGAACATACATGACAAGGAATGTGGCCACATTCCAAGCCACTAGACCGGTCAACTCAAAGAGATAGCGCATGATCTACGGGGTGTACACTAGCCTGAGTAGGGACTCACTCCCTAGTCAGACCCGAATTCGATTAGCCATACATGGCAATAGCCACTTCAGATAGGTCCCATAGCAACACAAAAATATGGCATGACAAACATATTTCGCAAAAATTAAATATACTTAGGACATAATCCTTATTTAAAAAGAAAGCCCATCTCGTTCGTTTAAAGCTTTAACTTGTGTTTCATTCCGTCCTCCGAAAGCGTGCGTGAAGTCACCCATTGATTTAAAGTACTCCGGCCCAATCTTCCATTCAATTAATTTGTCTCAACCCAAATCAATTCCAACTCCTTATCAAAACAGTAAGCCCAAATATTTAAATTAATTCATTAGGCCCAAATATTAAATAAATAAGGCCCAACTTTCATGTCTTTTCCTCAGCATACGTGAAATTTGGATTTGAAGCTCTCAAAAGCAGAACTCAACAAAGTATCGCATCTCCTTTCACGTCTTCACGCAGTGCTCCTCTTTTTCTCCTCTTCCAGCAACGATGTCATGCCGTCTCCGAAGAATTCACGGCTGCCGTCCCATCTCTCTTCTCCTTCGCTGATTGTCGCCCGCAAAACACAGCACCATCGCCGCCAATGTCGCGAGTTGAAGCCTCCGGCCTCCTCTGTCTCCCCTTCTCTTTTCTCGGCAACACAGAGCTGCCGCCAAATTCGCGACGAATAGTGTACAGTCGCCACTGCGGTTTGCTGCTGCTGCTCGCCCTCCAAGTCCGACGCCGCCGTCGCTGAACCGCTGCACGGCAGCTGTCCTTCGCATAGCTACTGCCCCTGTTCCCAATCTCGCTCTCTCTGCCCTCCGATCAGTACTCCGTCGTCACCATCGGCGAGCTCGAAGGCTCAGCTCTCCGCCTATCTTCTTCTTTCATCGCCGCTGCTATTCGCCGCAGCCGCGACTCTCCATCACCGCTGTTGATCAGCCAGGGCTGCCGCCGCAGTGGTGTTTCGGATCTCGGATGCAGCCGAGCAGCCACCGTTGAGGATACCTGCCGTGTCCAATTTCTAATTGCAAAGCCGCTAAGTCGCTGGCCATCCCTATCAGCTTCGCTCCGCCATCGCTTCTCTTCCGCGCAGCCGTCACCACTTATCCTCAGGCTTCTCTTCATTTTCCTCTTTAGTACCTTCCTTTTCTACATTTTCAGCAGCATCTTCCTCTCCCAAGGGCTTCTCCACACTCAGATTTTTCTCATCTTCATTACCAACTTCCTCAGTCACTTGTGCCAATTCATCAGTATGCATTCCCCAGTTTCCCCGGCCTGACCCTTCTCGTTTCATTTCAGTTCCACGGCCAGTTCTACTGCGGCGCTCGAGAGGCCTACGAGTGCGGTCTCGGTCTCCTTCCCCAGCATCTCCATTGCTGTAACCACCTCGACGGCCACCAGAAAATGAACCGCGGGGTCCACCATAGCCGCCATTGATGAAATCAAGAAAAGTGAAAGGAGTAGAGTACGTGATAGCAAGATTGTTGGAAGTGATGAATGTGGGATCATGGGGAACCGATTTCATGGAATGGGGAGTAGAGACCGATTTGTTCTCTTCTTCCGGATTTTGTGGAACAGATTTGTGAAACAAACACACGACAAAACTAGGGAATTAATTGGGCTGATTTGCAGAAAATAATGAAGTTGAATTAGGGCTCAAAAGCATGCATGGACTCTTCTTCGTTTCATTCATTCTTCCATCAACATGTGAGTTTTTCACATGTTGAGTCCGGAATGTCGTGAAAACATAGTCTAATATGTATGATTTTTAATCTTGACCGTCATTTTTTCCTCATCCAATGAATAAAATATGTAGAGTTCTAGGTTCTACACTTAAGAATGGTTCTATCTTTAACGCAACCCTATATATATATATATATATATATATATATATATATATATATATATATATATATATATACCTTTAAAATTTTTAGAAATTTACCATATATATTGATATTTTTTAGATGAGGTGTATTATATTGCTAAATTACTCTTAAATTGTGAACTATAACTAAACGATATGCATTGGATCATTAAATCAAGCCACAAAATCATTTAGCCACAAGTATCATATAGTTTTAAAAAATGTCATTAAGGGTATTAATGTAAAATAACAAAAAAATGATTATAACAAACTTCAAAAAATCTCAAAACTTTAAATGATTATAACTATTTCAATTTAAATTATTCTTTTATACAACATATATCAAATTAAATATAATTTTATAAGGATTCTAACGAGATCTCACTTGCATACGTTTCGATGTCAAAATTAAAAAAAAATCTTGAATTTTCCTATTTTTTAAGAAGCAGTTTAATGTCAAGATAGCTATAATAATATGTCAATATAATAAATATTTTTTATTTTTATTTTTATTTTTAGGTTTCAATTCTAATCGTACAAGGTTAGGAGTCTAAGAGTATTTATGCTTGAAAAATATCAGGTTATTTATGCTTGAAAAATATCAGGTTCGATATATGGAACGTAGACTTGGATTTAGCATGGTGAATTGAATATTCTAACAAATAAGAAACAAATATTTTGTTTAACACTTATAATATTCTAAACATCTAAGAGCATTAGCAATAGGTGGCCATCGAAGGTGGCTTTTGACGTCATCAAATAAAATTTCACTTATAATGATGGAAAATATTATAGTGATATTTGTTGGTTGCACTTTGAGAGCTTGCATGCAGTGGCAGAGCCACATTGGAACAAAGGGGTACAGCTGTACCCCCAAATATTATCGCTATATTGTATGTATATCTACACAAAGTCACAATGTCATTGTTGGTTCAGTGGTTGTGTAACACCCCTTACCCATTTTAATTACCTTCAAATGGCCCAAAACAATTCCTCACATTATCAACAATTATTCTAGGCCATAATTTGTAATTTATAAAATTATTACCCCTTAGCTTCGATTTATGATTTTACACGGACAAAAGAAATTGCCGAAAATTGACTAATCGGCATTTCGTATCAAATTTATACCTTACGGTTTAACTTAACTACTATTCCTCACCACATATCCAAACCTTTTATTGGTGCCTATAATTCGGGATGTTACAACTCATCCCCCCTAAAAGGAATTTCGTCCTCGAAATTCCCTCGGGTTTACATCATTCCTATAAGCGTCGCATATACGTATGCCATTCCACGACATCCTATATCCTCATCTACATAGCGTATCCTCACTTCCATAACCAAACACAGAATGACATACAAAATCACATAATCACATCTTAACACATAGCCACATTTTGCGATCACATAATAATATTATCATTATCTCTAATATATTTCAAGCACATTTGTCACATTATCATTTCTTTACATAGTAATTTCCATGTTATTTGCATCTTTTCTTTGTCCACATAAGGCGCACATATCATATTCATCACGCATATGTATAATTCACATACTCATCATATATTGTATAGTCCCAATTGCATAGTCCCTATTCGGGCACTTATAGCCGACGAAGGGTGTATTTCACTTTCCACATATCATTATTTCATTACGTTTTCCTTTATTATCATTCACAACACTTCTTATCTTTTCCCTTTTTCCTTTCTTAAGTCATCATGTAACATCATTCTCTTCATGTATTATCACTTATCAGTTTATTTACCACAACTTCGTATTAATTTATCTGATCAATTTCTAGCAAAAATTGGGCAGCGTTTTCTCTATAACCAGTGCTTCCCCAAAACCAACAAGATACAATGTTAATCACAGATTATCAAATCAAACCACCAAATCACAACATAATTCAAATATCAAGTCAGTATTCATCAACAACCATATTTATTTTCAAAACTCATTCTTATCCATAACTAACACATTTACAGATCACAGACAACACTTTCAACCAGAATACCATTTTATATCATATAGCTCAATTTCAAACTCATATTTTTAGACATACCTTATCATATACTATACAGCTCGCTTAGAGCATACATTCCCATTTTCCATTTCATTTCTGAATCATCATTCGGTTCTAACATTTATATAGCTCGTATTCGAGCGCACACATAATTCTCACGGAGTTCACATTTCCAATCATATAATTTATTGTCTTGCACGATTATTCAGTTCATATTTCCATCACATCACGTCATATCTCATATTGCCCGATTCGAAGTACACATGTAATCCATATATGGGCACACATGTTCAGATCATATCATTTATTTCTTATTCGTCGCATTTTCTCATTCGCACATTTATGGTTTTATTCATATAATGCCTTATAGTTTCATATGTTTTCATATCAATATTTATCATTTTGCCAAACACATTTCCTTTCACATATTTCTATACTTTTGTTTATCATTATAGGATATTACTTTATGACTCTTAATCCATCTTATATCAGACAATCCACATACCTTTGTGAATTTTCGTGTTACACTTTTATATCATGATGGTCACTTAGTCTATAACTTACTTTCTTTCCATATCATTCCTTTAACTCATTTTCTTCTCTTTTACTTATACTCTTTCATAATCTGCATATATTTATTAGTATCTTTCATTAGGACATACTTTTCATCAACATTTTCAGACCCATCCTCCCTGAATTTTTTTTTTAAATCTTTTACACATACCGACGCTACCGAGATTAGAGCTATATGGGGTGGCCAGTCCCATATAACATCTTTCTCGGTCACACGGGAAACTATGTCCCGTACCTTGTTAACTTCTTTCCACTTTAGACATAAGCAGCTGCATCGAGTCACTGGTACTAACAGACAATTAAACCTATGTGGCATGTTTCTACACACTTTACTGAATCACTTCTTTCCAGAACCGCCTAAACCTAGGCTATGATACCAAAACTTGTAACACCCCTTACCCGGTAGGTAACCCACCGAATAAGTGATGTCACGTTTCAGTATCGAAAACCCGTGCTGAAATTTTTCCTTTTTCTTTTTAGCTTAAAAGCATAATTAAAATCTATTACATTTAAAAACTTAACATTTATCCAGCGGATGGTTAAAGATTAAACTATTACATAACATGCCACGACTACTAAACCAAGTTGACCACCAGTGACTCACCAAAGATGCAAAGCTGCGCAACACCACTGACATAATGTCGACTCTAACCTGCAGGGGGGAAAGAGGGGGAGTGAGCTCGAAAGCCCAGTAGCAATATCCAAACTACAGAATCCAACCCTCTCAGCTAAGACAATAGTAACTATAATAACTACATTATTTCCTTTTTAATCTTTTGCTTGTTTTCATTTCAATTTCACAGATTTCCAAAATTACTTACAATCACATTATATCAAACTTATTTGTATTATCGTCATACAACTTTTCCATATATTCTTACTCATGTCTCTTCAGAGATTTCATTCTTAATGCCATTTCCTTATTATCTTGACTTATTATTACAATATATATATTCCAAATTCTCAGAATTTTCACACCAAAGCATACCTGTTCAGATACCCATATATATTCATCATATCATCCTCGTCATATTTCTCTTATGGTCTCTTGATAACATATTCATATATTTATTTCTATACTACAACATTTTCATTGTATCTTATAGCTTTGGTTTCTCCAGATTTCGCATATCATCATATATCATTTCGTATCACATTTTTCTCATTTTACCATTTATTTTCGTATACTATTCTTCCGTGTTAATTACCCCGAGCGGGGACCGTTCAACATAAAATATCATTTCCTCCGTGAGGACTGATCAACAATCATATCATATATCATATTTCACAAATCACATATCACATATCACATATTACAGATCCTTTATTCACAAGTCATCAGATATTAATTTTTTCTTATCTTATCATATATTACAGATCATTTATTCAGAAATCATCAGATATTATTTTATCTTATATTATCATATATCACATATTACAGATTACAGATCCTTTATTCACAAGTCATCAGATATTAATTTTTTCTTATCTTATCATATATCACAGATTACAGATCATTTATTCAGAAATCATCAGATATTATTTTATCTTATATTATCATATATCACAGATTACAGATTACAGATCCTTTATTCAGAAATCATCAGATATTATTTTATCTTATAGCCCCAATATCTGCTTGGTTTCAGGCAGGGTACACGGACCAGATCAGAAACAGAATCAGATGCAGACGCGGATTTTGTCCTCGAGAGGACTCCGCACAGACCACCCATAGGGTGCAGACAGATAATCAGACCACCCATGAGGGTGCAGACAGATAATCAGACCACCCATGAGGGTGCGGACAGATAATCAAACCACCCATTAGGGTGCAGATCAGACAGATCAGATAGGGGCCCATCAGATAACAGACGATCCTCGCTTCGGTTATCCAGAAGACGAGTGATCACAGATAATGCAGCGCTGCTGTCCTATGGCATGCCAATTGTACCCAACACATATGACCAAGCAAACAGGACGTTTTATTTCATATTCTTCTTTCAAATCTCTTTTTCACATTTATTCCATTTCCAAATATCACTTCAGATAATCATTCTTATCGAATTCACATACACTCTTTTTCATATATATTCAGATATTTTTTTTCATAATCTATTCAGACATATTTCACATTATTCAGATCTTCATAATTTATTACACTTCATTGCATATCATATCCATTGTCTTTATTCATATTCGTACCATTTTTTTTTCCACAGATCATTCATATTAAAATTAATAAGAATCATAATAATCCACATATTAAATTATAAGCATATTTAAGCACATTATTTAATAACATCTCACATATAATCACATTATAGCACACATCATCTCAACCTAAAGAATCGAAAACCATAGAGAGGATACGCTACCTCGCAGGCTTATGAACATAAGCCTATTTCACCTTGATACTTCTCTACCCTCTAAATCCACTCCTTTGTGATCAAAACGCACTATATGCTCCTTCGCTTTATGCATAATATAAATAGCGTACCAATTAATAACTCATATTTACCCATGATCATGTTTTCATCATTAAATCATCTAAATAAATTAATTTGCTATATTAACTTAAATCATCTAACTATACAACCTCACTGGACTGATTCGTCATAAAAATTCTATATTCATTCGGAAGGATTTAGAGGCTTGACCTAATATTTTTTAAATGCCCAAAGAAGTATAGTTTATAATCCAACAAGATTCATTCAAAAATTTCTAATGGTTTGAGAGATATTCTCCTTTTACCAGAGACTAACAAAATCGAACAGTTTCTGGCAACATTTTCTACATAATTTTTATAAATAGTATTTGTACTCTTTAATTAGTCACAAAATTCAGAGAATAACGAGACACCTTATAGTTAATTTAGAAATTATGAAATCAAGTTTTCATTGACCTTAAATGCCCTTAATAATTCGGATAGAACATACTAAAATATGGCAGTTTACCACAATTTTGACAGTTTCCGGCGGAATTGTCTTAACAATTTATACATGCAGTAACTGAACTCCTAAATTCTCCATAAAATTCAGGGGACCTCAAGACTAAATATAGTTATTTTTAAAATTGTTAAACAAAAGTTTTAACCTTTCTTAAAATGCTTAATAATTCAAACTAGGAGGCGGCAGATTAGAGAGTTTGATTCTTCTCAAGCTTTTATCTCAAACCCAACCATTCCACATCAAATATCATCAATTCAGCTCCCCCCCTGTTCAATATTCATCCAAATTCACATCCATGTAATCAAACTTCTAATTCAAATATCAAACAACGACAAATGAAGGCCTATGATCGCGTAAACGTCAATATATCGAAATTTAATCGGTTAGTTTTCCTACCCCCGAGTGAATGAAAATTCAGCCCTTCAACATCAACATATACTCAAGTTCAAGGTATAAAAATAGAATAGGAAGAAAGGGCTACCTCGATTTGCTGGCGGATACAAGATTACCCGATCGATTTACCGATTAAATGACAAATATTTGGAAATTAAAAAGCTTAAGCTTTTGGTCTTCCATGGAGAGGGGGAGGACGTGCTTGTGGCTGAAATGAGGGGGGGTTTGGAGTTGATGATAGACAAAAGAATTCTCTAGAGAATTCTAATCATTATTTAATTATTTAGTTAGTTTTTAAATAAATTAATTATCTTGTAACATTTTATTGCCCTATCATATGATATCACATTTAGGAACTCTTTATATCATCATTTAGCATTTAAATTCTAGTTTAAGGCAAAATTATTCCTGTCTATATCTTCAAAAGTTTCGCCGATCGTTTTCGTTAAAAACTGAAATTATCGGCGATAGAAATTTTTTTAATTACCTTCAAATGGCCCAAAACAATTCCTCACATTATCAACAATTATTCTAGGCCATAATTGGTAATTTATAAAATTATTACCCCTTAGCTTCGATTTATGATTTTACACGGACAAAAGAAATTGCCGAAAATTGACTAATCGGCATTTCGTATCAAATTTATACCTTACGGTTTAACTTAACTACTATTCCTCACCACATATCCAAACCTTTTATTGGTGCCTATAATTCGGGATGTTACAACTCATCCCCCCTAAAAGGAATTTCGTCCTCGAAATTCCCTCGGGTTTACATCATTCCTATAAGCGTCGCATATACGTATGCCATTCCACGACATCCTATATCCTCATCTACATAGCGTATCCTCACTTCCATAACCAAACACAGAATGACATACAAAATCACATAATCACATCTTAACACATAGCCACATTTTGCGATCACATAATAATATTATCATTATCTCTAATATATTTCAAGCACATTTGTCACATTATCATTTCTTTACATAGTAATTTCCATGTTATTTGCATCTTTTCTTTGTCCACATAAGGCGCACATATCATATTCATCACGCATATGTATAATTCACATACTCATCATATATTGTATAGTCCCAATTGCATAGTCCCTATTCGGGCACTTATAGCCGACGAAGGGTGTATTTCACTTTCCACATATCATTATTTCATTACGTTTTCCTTTATTATCATTCACAACACTTCTTATCTTTTCCCTTTTTCCTTTCTTAAGTCATCATGTAACATCATTCTCTTCATGTATTATCACTTATCAGTTTATTTACCACAACTTCGTATTAATTTATCTGATCAATTTCTAGCAAAAATTGGGCAGCGTTTTCTCTATAACCAGTGCTTCCCCAAAACCAACAAGATACAATGTTAATCACAGATTATCAAATCAAACCACCAAATCACAACATAATTCAAATATCAAGTCAGTATTCATTAACAACCATATTTATTTTCAAAACTCATTCTTATCCATAACTAACACATTTACAGATCACAGACAACACTTTCAACCAGAATACCATTTTATATCATATAGCTCAATTTCAAACTCATATTTTTAGACATACCTTATCATATACTATACAGCTCGCTTAGAGCATACATTCCCATTTTCCATTTCATTTCTGAATCATCATTCGGTTCTAACATTTATATAGCTCGTATTCGAGCGCACACATAATTCTCACGGAGTTCACATTTCCAATCATATAATTTATTGTCTTGCACGATTATTCAGTTCATATTTCCATCACATCACGTCATATCTCATATTGCCCGATTCGAAGTACACATGTAATCCATATATGGGCACACATGTTCAGATCATATCATTTATTTCTTATTCGTCGCATTTTCTCATTCGCACATTTATGGTTTTATTCATATAATGCCTTATAGTTTCATATGTTTTCATATCAATATTTATCATTTTGCCAAACACATTTCCTTTCACATATTTCTATACTTTTGTTTATCATTATAGGATATTACTTTATGACTCTTAATCCATCTTATATCAGACAATCCACATACCTTTGTGAATTTTCGTGTTACACTTTTATATCATGATGGTCACTTAGTCTATAACTTACTTTCTTTCCATATCATTCCTTTAACTCATTTTCTTCTCTTTTACTTATACTCTTTCATAATCTGCCTATATTTATTAGTATCTTTCATTAGGACATACTTTTCATCAACATTTTCAGACCCATCCTCCCTGAATTTTTTTTTTTAAATCTTTTACACATACCGACGCTACCGAGATTAGAGCTATATGGGGTGGCCAGTCCCATATAACATCTTTCTCGGTCACACGGGAAACTATGTCCCGTACCTTGTTAACTTCTTTCCACTTTAGACATAAGCAGCTGCATCGAGTCACTGGTACTAACAGACAATTAAACCTATGTGGCATGTTACTACACACTTTACTGAATCACTTCTTTCCAGAACCGCCTAAACCTAGGCTATGATACCAAAACTTGTAACACCCCTTACCCGGTAGGTAACCCACCGAATAAGTGATGTCACGTTTCAGTATCGAAAACCCGTGCTGAAATTTTTCCTTTTTCTTTTTAGCTTAAAAGCATAATTAAAATCTATTACATTTAAAAACTTAACATTTATCCAGCGGAAGGTTAAAGATTAAACTATTACATAACATGCCACGACTACTAAACCAAGTTGACCACCAGTGACTCGCCAAAGATGCAAAGCTGCGCAACACCACTGACATAATGTCGACTCTAACCTGCAGGGGGGAAAGAGGGGGAGTGAGCTCGAAAGCCCAGTAGCAATATCCAAACTACAGAATCCAACCCTCTCAGCTAAGACAATAGTAACTATAATAACTACATTATTTCCTTTTTAATCTTTTGCTTGTTTTCATTTCAATTTCACAGATTTCCAAAATTACTTACAATCACATTATATCAAACTTATTTGTATTATCGTCATACAACTTTTCCATATATTCTTACTCATGTCTCTTCAGAGATTTCATTCTTAATGCCATTTCCTTATTATCTTGACTTATTATTACAATATATATATTCCAAATTCTCAGAATTTTCACACCAAAGCATACCTGTTCAGATACCCATATATATTCATCATATCATCCTCGTCATATTTCTCTTATGGTCTCTTGATAACATATTCACATATTTATTTCTATACTACAACATTTTCATTGTATCTTATAGCTTTGGTTTCTCCAGATTTCGCATATCATCATATATCATTTCGTATCACATTTTTCTCATTTTACCATTTATTTTCGTATACTATTCTTCCGTGTTAATTACCCCGAGCGGGTTCAAATATCAAACAACGACAAATGAAGGCCTATGATCGCGTAAACGTCAATATATCGAAATTTAATCGGTTAGTTTTCCTACCCCCGAGTGAATGAAAATTCAGCCCTTCAACATCAACATATACTCAAGTTCAAGGTATAAAAATAGAATAGGAAGAAAGGGCTACCTCGATTTGCTGGCGGATACAAGATTACCCGATCGATTTACCGATTAAATGACAAATATTTGGAAATTAAAAAGCTTAAGCTTTTGGTCTTCCATGGAGAGGGGGAGGACGTGCTTGTGGCTGAAATGAGGGGGGGGGGTTTGGAGTTGATGATAGACAAAAGAATTCTCTAGAGAATTCTAATCATTATTTAATTATTTAGTTAGTTTTTAAATAAATTAATTATCTTGTAACATTTTATTGCCCTATCATATGATATCATATTTAGGAACTCTTTATATCATCATTTAGCATTTAAATTCTAGTTTAAGGCAAAATTATTCCTGTCTATATCTTCAAAAGTTTCGCCGATCGTTTTCGTTAAAAACTGAAATTATCGGCGATAGAAATTTTTTTAATTACCTTCAAATGGCCCAAAACAATTCCTCACATTATCAACAATTATTCTAGGCCATAATTTGTAATTTATAAAATTATTACCCCTTAGCTTCGATTTATGATTTTACACGGACAAAAGAAATTGCCGAAAATTGACTAATCGGCATTTCGTATCAAATTTATACCTTACGGTTTAACTTAACTACTATTCCTCACCACATATCCAAACCTTTTATTGGTGCCTATAATTCGGGATGTTACAGGTTGTGTCTCTAACTTTCATCCATAAGACCAGTGTTCGAAGCTTATTAGTTGCGCCTTCTCATCTTTTATGTTTCACTTCTTTCCACTTTTATTTATGCAAATAGTAGTACTATTACATTTCTCATATTTATTCTTTTCTCTCTTTTTCAAAACTGCATTCGAATATAGAAACTTATTTAAGGCACCTATCTTTATTTTTCTATTTTTCGAACTTATGTATTTTATACATATTTTTTTCTGTATAGTTTTTTCTATTGCATTAAAAACCAATAATTTCCTATTTCTAAAAAAATTGACCCATTTTCTTATATCTTTATCATTATATATTTTTTAAATATTCATAAGGATTTTAATTCTCTTTCTTTTTATCTTTTCGATTTTCTTCTGATGCACATCTTCACGTTTTTAATAATTAAAAAACCATAATTGTTTGTCGCACCCCCAAACGAAAATTCTTGGATCCGCCACTGCTTGCATGTTATATGTTATGTGATTCTTTCAATCTAATCCATCATTCAAAGTGATAAATAAACCATACTATCAAATGATAAAAAAAATTAGTTTAAATAAACTAGTCTAGAATTAACATAGCTAGCCATCAAACTATGCCTATATGTAACGACCCGCTAAGCTGATATTATTAGAAACAATATTATTAGCTTGGTTATCTATATAAGTGACTTTTATGCGATTAAATCTGAGCTAAGATAGATTGTCGTTGTTGTTTGTTTTGATGTCAGGCAAGTGAATAGAACATGTAAATATATTACACATATATGAATATAATATATCTAAATAAATAAATAAATAAATAAGATCCCAAAATTAAAATCTTGATGTCTTATACATCCAATTAAAGTCCAACAAAATTTAATTTATGCATCATATGTTTTAAGAAGACGGGCACTTCTACATGGACGGCCACGAACTTGAGCCGATTATACCTAAACCAAATTAAATAATCAAATAATTACAAAAAAATAAATAAAATAATAAATAAAATAATAAAAAAAATTCAAAAGGGAAGGCAGATTCAGAGGCTCTTACACAGCATTTAATGCTGCAACCCAAAATTTTCTAAAGAAAAATAATCCTTCTGACAGCATTTAATGGTGCATTAAATGGGATGTCGGTGTAATCATCATTTTCTCTGCTAAAAGAATATTTGAGAGGATTTTGTCATACCACTTGTTGTACTATTATATACATACCAACCAGCCATCGCCTTCACTACCCCACCTCCAACCAAACAATACACTAATCCAAATCAATTCCAACAAAGCAGAAAAAGAAAGAGGACGTACACATCAGTGGAAAGTTGTAGTGAAGCTTTTTCCTAACACATAAAAAGGTGAGGAATAACGACATAAGTTTTTTTTTCTTCTTTCCACAACATGCATATGGCAAGATTTTAGCCACTGACGAATACTAGCAAATTGCATCTATAGCAAAGAAAATATAGAAATAACAATCTCTAGCAAAGAACTCATAAACTTAATTTAGGGACGAAAATCTGCTGCCCTATCACCAATTTAGCATGATATGGATTTCATATAGACATCTTAGCACCTCAAGGACATAGAAGCCATAGCATCCAAAGAACATAAAAATATAAGATTCTTAATGAATAATGGGAACTTAGCTTGAAATGACATAGGAGCCTGCCGGAGGAACTTACGGCAACGAGCTCGGCACTCCGTCGCCGACGATGGCAGCCCACGCTCCAAAAACACATCCTTCCTTTTCTTTCCTTGAATCTGGAAATCTTGGAATGAAATTAACAAAGTTTATTATCAAAAAGGAATTTAAAATATAATCTTTAAAAGAAAAATAATAAAAATAAAAATAAAAGAGAGGGGGTGGAGAAACCGACCACCTACATGTCGGAAACGGCGTCGGCGACTGGAGGAAAGATTCTCGGTGATGGCGGCGGGGATGCGAACCCGCGACGACGGCGGACCCGCAGCGGTGGCGGCTGGACGGAGAAAACGGTGAGGATGGCGGCGCGACGGTGAAGAGAGAAGAGAGATAGAGGAGAGAGGAGCGCCGCCGCTCCGCGAGCGGCGGCGGTGAGGCTGGTGGCGGCGAGTCCAAGTGGGAGAGAGAGAGAGAGCTGCTGCTCTTTTTTTTAAAAAAAAATAAATGAGGGAGGAAGATAAGTGGTAGGGTTTTTAGTGTGTATTATTCCTAATGGGCTCCTGATTAAATTAGTTGGGCCGTGTAAAAAAATTTTATAAATATTTTGAGCCCAGATCTTTAAATTAATGAAGGTTGTTTTAAATGGAGGGAAGCCCAATTCCGAAATTAATTATGTTTTGGGCTGAAATTTAGTAGAAAATAATATCTTTTGGGAGCAAAATTAATATTTAAATTTTAGCCTAAGTTTTAAAATAAGATTTCACTAATGATTACTTTAATTTTTTTTTTATTTCTTCCATTAATGTAACTAGCGAAAATAACTGATCCTTCTATTTATTTTAAAGTTTTGGTTAAGAGTAAAATTTTCAAAGTAAGAAGATACATAGATCCAATTTAGTCGAAGCCGAAAATGGTGGATGAAGACGCATCAAATAATATATGAGTTTAAGAAATTTCTTAAAGATAAGTGAAGTAAGAAAATGAGATTTATTATGAGGCATGCATTCTAATTTAAGTAGGTTTGTCCTTGAGTCTAATTAGTGTATTATTATATTATGAAGTTTTCAAAGAGGTTACCCTTGCAAGTAAAGTTGGAACAAAAGATTCAAGTTAAAGGAACTAAATGATCCAGGTGAGCTTTCTTATACTAAAAATACAAATCGTATTTTTATGAAAACATGAACACATGTTTGTGATTTTTTTTAAAGATGTTGTCTTGCCATAAATGTTTTGTGTATGATGCCTATCTGTTTGGCTAAGGCCAAATAAATTATGAATGATGATATAAGTCGAATTCGGGTCCCAGTGAGGGTGGTGTCCCCGCTCGGACTAGTGTACACAAGCTACCTCTGTCATGATGGGCAGAGCAGGTGACCGAGGAAGGTGGCCACCTTCCCGGCACAAGGATACCTCTGACATGTTGGGCAGAGAAGGTGACCGTGGAAGGTGGCCACCTTCCCGGCACATGTATGTAAGGTGACCGTGTGAGAACACCATCTCAACGGCACAATGTGATCAGATATGGCTAAGTACAGGATAAAGGGACTGCAGTCCAATGTGATATGTTTAGTAAGCTCGGGTCTTTTCAACAACACCCCGAGTGTTACTGTGATGATGGCTTGACAATATTTTCAAATGTATATGTGTAATTTTCGGCAATGTGTTCACTGAGTACTTTTTGTACTCAGCCCTGCATATATTTCTAAATGTGCAGGTTGAGCAGCGAAGTGGTGGAGGAAGTGCTATTGAGACAAGACATTTAATTCAGTCAGATTTTGACTCTCGGAGGTTCATGTCTTCATACATGGAACCGCGTTCATTTGCTTCCGTTGTGCATCTTAAAAGACTCAAGTCTATTTTGTTCAAAACTCTGATTTTATTTCGAGCTATTCCCATTTGTTTGGACCTATGGTCGAGTTTTGATGTTTTTCCCCTTTCTTCCCCTTTCTTCCCCGCTTCTTTAACCCTCCCCTAGTCGCGATCAACCGTGTTTTCTATCCTTAGAAAATGCGGTCGTGACACTATATGCCTCAATAATTAAGTTATAAGATTAAATTTCATGAATCGAGTATAATACATATTTAATTATGAGATATAATTTTGCAAATCGAATATATCCTTCTAGTACAAGAAGAGTAACATATATTATAACTTTATTCATATTTTTTTACCTATGCGGTTTCCTAACAACGCCAAAGACGCACACGATATATCACAAGATACAAAGGGTTGGAGTTTAAAGGATCTTGTGTGGCAAATATCATCCCATCAGTGATGTATATTTCAGAAAGCCGTGCAATTCAAGAAATTAACACCCACACCATGAGAGAGGACAAAAAGAAAGGATTATAAAATCCATGAAACTATTGCCACTTTTCTTGCGCTATTTGATTTACCTAAAAGGAAGATTAAGGAATTGTTTGGTTTAAAATACTACTAATATCATAGGCCCAAAAAAACACATTAGCCTAAGTTGCTACGGCTGATCACATTTTTTAATTATAATTTTTTTAATTCATATTATAGTAGTAATAGTAAGTGCTAGCACGTAAAATAGAAGGGGAAGATGTGTTTTGCAGGTAATGGAATTGTTGGTTGTAAATTGTAATTATATACATGCATTCATAACTCGAAAGTTTGTAAACTTTAATATCAAAATATACTTTCGGATATTTTATGAATCATTGTACATATTACTATTTATACACCCAGTTCAATATTTCATTTACTAGAAATACTCATACTCAATGGGAGGATGTGGCAAACTATAATTATGGCAAAGAATGTGGAGGATGTGAGAATGGCCGCTATAGTGGGTGAGCGTTTGCCGAGACAACCAGTGACAGTCTTCTGGCAACCATTATTGTCGACTATGTTGAAGCTGAACACGGATGCTTCCTAAGAGAAGGGGACCGGCCGTGCATATGTAGGAGGATTTTTCCGTGATGTTTCAGGACAGTGGAGACAAGGGTTTGTCGCAAACATCGGAGTATGTTCTATTCTTCTCGCTGAAATTTGGTGCATTTTTCATGATTTAGAAATTGCAAAAGCACTGGGCATAAGAATGTTGGAGGTAGAGAGCGACAATCTCGTAGCTGTCTCTATGATTACAGGGAAATTTGAGGTGAATGTCAGTTGTCGTGCGATAGTGGGAAGGATTGGTAGCTTATTGCTAAAGTTTGATTCGGCATCAGTGGGACATGTGCATCGAGAAGGAAATTTTGCTGCAGATTTCTTGTCACACCATGCATACAACTTCGAGAGAGGAGTGTATGTTCTTGAACAACTGCCTATAAGCCTTGCTATTTGGTTATTACATGATAGGTTAGGAATTTCTTATGATCGGTAGTATGTAGTCTGGTTCGGGCAGTGCCCGCTTTCATTACCAAAAAATATACTTTCGGATATTTTATGAATCATTGTACATATTACTCCCTCCGTCCCTAATAATTCGTCGCCATTTGACCCGGCACGGGTTTTCAGAAATGTAATAGAAAGTGAGTTGAAAAAGTTGGTGGTATATGTGTCCTACTTTAATATATTATTTTTATAATAAAATGTGAGTGCGAATGAGTTAGTGGAATGTAGCGTCCACTACCAAAAATGGTAAATGTGAGTGTGAATGAGTTAATAGAATGTAGTGTGAATGTAGGGACGGACAAAAAAGGAAATCGGTGACAAATTTTCAGGGACGTAGGGAATACTATTTATAAATATTTCATTTACCAGAAATACTCGTACTCAACGGGAGATGATAAATAGTACCAACGGAAGACCATATGACAAACTTGCGTCTAAAATACCTAATAACGACTCAAATGACAAACTAAAAAAAATATGCACATATCACTTTCATATATCTATAAACCATTATCAATTGCATGCACTAATATAGTTAAAGGGAAAATTGTCATTTAAATTTTGATGCTAATTAAATTTTCGGTTAACTTAGTGCAACGACCCGCTAAGACGATATTATTAAAAACAATATTATTAGCTTGATTATCTATATAAGTAACTTTTTGCGATAAAATCCGAGCTACGAAAGATTGTCGTTGTTGTTAGGCAAGTAAATAGAACACGTAAATATATTACACATATATGAATATAATAAATTTAAATAAATAATAAATAAGATCCCAAAATCCAAATTTTATTGTCCGATACATCCAACAAAAGTCCCAACAAAAATTTAATCTATACATCCTGCGTTCTAAGAAAAATCAGGTACTTCAACGCGGGCAGCCACGAACTTGAACTGAACATATCTACACCAAATTAAATGAACAAGTGAACAAATACTCAAATAATTACTTTAATAAACAAATAAAATATTAAAAAAAGAGAGGGCAGATTCAGAGGTTCGATTTTTTTCAAACACAGCATTAAAGGCTGCATTTAATTCTTAGCAGGCAATCATATCTTCCCCTAGAATATTTGAGATGGGATTATATCAGCCACTTGCTTTTCCTCACACCTAAATACCATCACTTTCACCTGCACCCTTCCACCGAAGTTTTTACTTATCTCCAATAAAAAAAGGGCAGCAGAGATCCTTCCACAGAGTCATAGAGGAAAGTCCAAAAGAAAACAACACAAACAACAAGTCACTTTCTTCTTCACACCACAGAGGTGAGTACCATCAACACCCATTTTTTTCCCCTAGAATATTTGAGATGGGATTATATCAGCCACTTGCTTTTCCTCACACCTAAATACCATCACTTTCACCTGCACCCTTCCACCGAAGTTTTTACTTATCTCCAATAAAAAAAGGGCAGCAGAGATCCTTCCACAGAGTCATAGAGGAAAGTCCAAAAGAAAACAACACAAACAACAAGTCACTTTCTTCTTCACACCACAGAGGTGAGTACCATCAACACCCATTTTTTTCCCCTAGAATATTTGAGATGGGATTATATCAGCCACTTGCTTTTCCTCACACCTAAATACCATCACTTTCACCTGCACCCTTCCACCGAAGTTTTTACTTATCTCCAATAAAAAAAGGGCAGCAGAGATCCTTCCACAGAGTCATAGAGGAAAGTCCAAAAGAAAACAACACAAACAACAAGTCACTTTCTTCTTCACACCACAGAGGTGAGTACCATCAACACCCATTTTTTTCCCCATGTATTACAACATATTGCATATAGGCAATTTAACATCTCCAATTGGACCTTGAATGATCGAAACTTACATGTAAGCATCATTTAATTCATAGTTTTTATAAGTATAACAAACTATAGGTATCATCTATATGAGCTTTAAAAAAAACAAAGTTTAATTTCAAAAATGTATCTGGAAATAGAATTTGCCACCACAAGTCTAACAACATACTGTATTTCACCACTAAGTCTTCCATATGGCAAGGCATATACTGCAAATTCACCAAATTCAGTAAACAGAAATAAAATAGAATCCTACTGCCTTAATAACTAGAAAGAAGGAGAAAAACTTATCTCATGAGTACGATTCTGTGCTCTTCGGCAGCCTGGAGTCGACGGTGACAGCCCCCACCCCCCAAATCCATCACTAAAATCGCAGCCTTGACGAATCTAAAATTAAAAACACCAAACTTTTAAATCCATGATTTAATCTTTAGAAAATATAACAAAGGGGTAAAATGATAAAAATAAAATTTGCCTACCTCACCTGTCGGAGAGTGGCGAGGCGCGGAGATTCTAGCTCCATTCGCACTCTTGATCTCCTTGCCTCGTCGTGCCTTGACAAATTAGGGGTTCACCCCAACCTTTCAGATTCTAGCTCGTTTTCGTCACTCGGGAAAGTGATAGATTATTTCAACTTAAAACTACGGTTCGCGCGTATTCAATCTAGACTACAACATAAGCACTCTATGTTCGCCACATACTTCATCATCTCTCATCTCAACATCTACCACAATTAACGTCATTCATACCACAAGATAAACACACAACATTTTCACATCTCATAGCTAAACACTTTCGCACTTCACATTTGCATTCATAAAATTTTGACACAAAAGCTTTCTTCAAACTCTTTCACACTTTCCTAAAATTTCCACATCTCACTTTTAAAGTAAAAGTTTTGACTCAAAACTAAAATATACTTTCGCATAAACTTTCATCCATCGTATAAAACACTCCATAGAATAACGCATCATACTTTGCACCTCATAACATAAATATCATCATACTTCCATAGCTCAATTTTCCAAACGAAAAAGTTAAAACTATTTTTCTCGAAACTCAAAAATTTTTGAATAATTCATAAACACAGTATTTCCATTGATCATTTTTTTTCATAAAAGATAAATCACCCCATTGCAAGACATACATCTTTCTATCACCATAGATTTTCAACTTCTCGCAAAACACACATATATATATTTTTTTATAACCACAGCTCCTCTATCCCGTTGTAAAACATACTTTGTATTCATAACCATAGCTCTTCTATCCCATTGTAAAACATACTTTGTTTTAATAACCATAGCTCTTCTATCCCATTGTAAAACATACTCTTTTTTTCATAACCATAGCTTCTCATCTCCTTTCCTGAAAACTTTCTCATAAAAATTTTCATAAAAATAAATTACCTCTTTCTTGATTGAGCGTGGCGAAGCGGGATGTTGAGCCTTCAATGCATAATTATTATCATTATTATTTTAGTCTAGCGAAACAAGTCTAGACTAAGACAGAAAAAGACTCTCGGGTCCAGAGCGGAAAGAAAAATTGCTCTGATACCACTTTGTCACGCCCGCATTTTCTAAGGATAGAAAACACGGTTGATCGCGACTAGGGGAGGATTAAAGAAGCGGGGAAGAAAGGGGAAAACAACACAACTCGACCATAACTTGAAACAACTAGGAATAGCTCGAATAAAATCAGAGTATCTCAACAATCAACAACTCAAAAATGAATAATATTTCAGCGATACAAGAACTCAAAAGAAACAATATTTAGCGGAAGCATTTCGAGAGTAGAATAATGCTATGTATGAAGACACAACATATTCTAGGCATTTGATAGACATTCTTCACTTTTATGCTCAACACCCACCGCGCTCGTCACCGCTCAACCTGCACATTTTAAAAAAGAAATACAGGGCTGAGTACTTGATGCACTCAGTGGACTCATGTCGAAAACATTTTATAAAAAGTATTTATCATGCCACCATTGAGTGACCTCGGGTTTAACTTTGAAAATGCCCGAGACACTAAAATCATTTCCATTGTAAAATTCGGTTGATCAACCATTTTCCCATAGCTATCTACCATATTTGATCCATTGATGACAAGGAATGTGGCCACATCCCAAGTCACTAGACCGGCCGACCCAAAAGACGGCTCACGATCTCCATAGGTGTACACTAGCCTGAATAGGGACTCACTCCCTAGACAGACCCGAATTCGATTATCCATTGATGGCAAAAGCCACATCAGATAGGTTCCATAGAATAAAACAAAACACGGCATGACAAATATTTGTATCATTTTCACATAAAAATATACTTGGGGCATTGCCCATATTTAAAAAGAAAGCCCACCTCATTCTCTTAAATCCTTCACTTGTCAATCTTTTCCGTTCTCAAATAGTATGCAAAGATCAACCTTTTTGAAATAATATAATATGCAAAAATTAGACTTTAAGAAAATAATTGGATTTAGAGGACCACATGTATCATACAAGATGTTCACATTACCATCTTCGGGGTGTTCTGAAACTCGCGTACTGTAACTCCGCTAAGCAGCCAATTCTTTCGTAACAATTTAATTCCTGAATCCAATCCTTGAAGCTCTTAAACACTGGCCCAAGTTTAACACTCACTCGGACATCCACTAGGACATCCCGAAAACACCTCCTGCCACGTTACTAGGACTTCCCATCCCACTGCCACGTCATTAGGACATCCCCTTCACAATCCGCCCTTCCCATCGCCCTTCCCACTATGACTTCCCGCAATAAAAAAAAAATCACAAATTCACAAATAAAACAATTTACGTTTACGGAAATAAAATTTCAACACGAATACGAACGGAAAAAATTAACAACTTCATTTAAAAAAAACATACATGATTTGAAAAAAAAATTACATAGTAATAAAACAAAAAAAAGTACTAACATCAACGTCAACCCTTCCGCGTCCAAACCTCTTCGATAATATCGTTCTGAAGTCGAACATGGGCATCTGTTTGCCGCATGTCGGCAAATGCACGCATCCGCTCGACCTCTCCATGAGGTACCCCCATATTCACATTCGCGGTGGCCACGCCGTGACTTGGACCTGCACCCGTATCATCTTCATTGGTCCACTGAGTCAGTTCCACACCTTCATTTTCGACAATCATGTTGTGCATTATGATACATGCGTACATGACATCGCCGATGTTGGGAATATACCACTGCCGTACAGGACCCTTGACTACCGCCCATCGACTCTGGAGCACACCAAATGCCCGCTCCACATCCTTGCGCACTGCTTCCTGACGGCTCGCAAAGTATGACTTCTTTTGTCCGAGCGGATGCTTGATTGTCTTCACAAAGACGGGCCAGTTTGGGTATATCACATCCGCCAAATAGTATCCCATATTGTGCTGGTTGCCGTTGGCGACGAAACTGATGGCGGGACCAACGCCCGCGCACTGAGCATTGAACAGGGGCGACGACTGGAGAACGTTGATGTCGTTGTTCGACCCGACGACTCCAAAATAAGCATGCCATATCCATAGCCGGTAGTCAGCTACAGCTTCTAGGATCATCGTGGGATGCTTGGCTTTGAAGCCAGTAGTGTACATCCCCTTTCAGGCGGCGGGGCAGTTCTTCTACTCCCAATGCATACAATCTATGCTGCCCAAAATCCTAGGGAACCCGTGCACCGACCCATGCATATCTATCAGGCTCTGGCAGTCTTCGGGGCTCGGACTCCGAAGATACCGCTCACCGAATATCGCTCTCACGCCCGCGCAAAAATTCAATGTGGAGGTACTCGTCGAACATGTCGGCCGTGCCTCCGTACGCCAGTTGTCTGATTGCGACAGTGCACTTCTGCAAGGGCGTGAGTCCGGGTTTTCCAGCTGCATCCTCCCTGATCCTAAAATACAAGTATCTTCTCTCTAAATCACCCACGATGTGTAGAAACAGCGGACGATGCATCCTAAAGCGTCGCCGGAATAAGGCTTCCCCAAAACGCGGTTGCGGAGCGAAGTAGTCTGCATACAATCGAATATGTGCAGCAATGTGGTCACGGGGTACTGTAGTTCGACGATGGATCGGCCGAGGTACCGCAGCCTGCTGCCGCCGCTGCACCCTCTGCTGTAGCAGCCTATCTATCGCACCTTCCACAGCGACCTCCAATTCATTCTCGCTATCACTGTCACTAGACATTCTAGATATACTTGAAATTAGAGATGTAGAGAGAGAAACTTGTTAACACAAGTGGTGCGAATGAAATAAAATTCAACGAGCCGTATATATAGAGTTTAAAAAAAATTTAAAAATTTTAAAAATCGGACGTCCGACCCACGCCACAATGGTGGACGTCCGCCCGCCCGTCGCGCCGACGTCCAAGGACACCCGATGTCCTCACGGGACGTCCGTATCCGACCTCCCCTGTCACAATGGCGGACGTCCCGGTCGCCCGTCGCGCATGTCCGACCGGACGTCCGCCATTGGAGATGCTCTAAATGAATAATAAAGTAGGAAATGTAAAAGGTGGAAAGATGGAGAGAGAATAAAGTAAAAGAGAATAAAGTAAGTGAGAAGAATTTTATTAACTTTTGTATAATCAAATTTTATCTTATTAATAACACCATAATTCTTATAATTTTTTCTGTATATACCAAGCAATGTCATTTTATTTTATGGAATAAAAATTTGTTTTAATGTTAATAATACTCATTCGATTGGCTGGTCTAGTGTTGCCCACGGTTCACGAACCGGCGGTTCCGGTTCGGAACCGCCGGTTCCGGTTCGGTCGATGGCGGAACCGGAACCGAACCGTGAGGCTATTTCACGGTTCCGGTTCCGGTTCGAAAACCGGCGGTTCCGGTTCCGTTCGGAACCGCCGGTTTTCCGGCGGTTTTGGCGGTTCCGGTTTTTGAACCGGCGGTTTTGCCGGTTCAATTTTTTTTTTTTTTTTTAAATTTGAAATTTGGCTTTATACAATAAATTGGAACAAGACAATGCATAATTCAAGCACAAATAAGACGAATAAGGAGAAAATGAAATAAATTTTATTGATTTTGAGTTGTAACGGACAACGATACATTACAATTTACAATACATAAGTATACAATACAACAACATACAACAATATAATATAATTTACAAGTGTCGTCGCCTCGTGGGACTCGGAAGGTAAATAAAAAAAACATGAAATGGGGGGGGGGAAAGGAAAAATTGAAAAGGGCTTGAGATCAACTTAAACTTTCAAAGTTAAACTTTTCAAATTTAAGTTGAGTTGCCTACGTATCCACAATTTTATTGAGGAATCAAAGCCCACGTAGTTCTCTTACCTTAGGATTAACCCTTTTTTCTTGCAAAATGTTGCCCATTTTCTAAGCAAACACATATCAGCACGCCATATACACATTGCTGCATTTCTAATAGGGGCAATTTGATCTTCCAAAGCAATCAATGCATCTCGAACACACATAGTCAGAATATTATTCAAGCATGGAAAAAATTAGCACTAATAGATAGTTTGTTCTGATTTTTTCCATGCTAGATGCTTGAATAATGTTCTGACTATGTGTGTTCGAGATGCATTGATTGCTTTGGAAGATCAAATTGCCCTTATTAGAAATGCAACAATGTGTATATGGCGTGCTGATATGTGTTTGCTTAGAAAATGAGCAACATTTTGCAAGAAAAAATGGTTGATTCCGAGAAGAATTGTACTTGAAGATCATTAAAATATATTCCCCATTTGATAAATATCTTATTGGTGAAAAAGTGGGTATCTTTGAGGCAGATGGTACTGGAACACAAATTTATATATGGAATCTGGATGAATGAGGATCAGATTATAGTTTAAAATGGGAAGCTGGGTTCATTGGCGGCCAGTTAACCCAGCTTCCCATTTTAAACTATAATCTGATCCCCATTCATCCAGATTTCATATATAAATTTGTGTTCCAGTACAATAGCACAAATGAGAAATTGGAGACAAAGAGAGAGAATTGAGAGATTGAAGAGAGAAACTCTTACTAACACAAGAGTGGGGTGAATGTAAATGAGGATAGAGGGGAGTATTTATAGATAAAAATGGGGGGGGAAATGGAAGAATTCGAATTTGAAATTTGAAAAAAAAAATTGAATTTTCGGCAAAACCGGCGGTTTTTGGCGGAAAACCGCCGGAACCGCCGGTTTCCGGGCAAAACCGCCGGTTCGGTTAACGAAACCGTCTGCAAAAGCTGCGTCATGTCGCCTCGTTTCTCGCGCCGCAACCGGAACCCCCTGAACCGGCGGTTAACCGCCGGTTTTCACGGTTAACCGCCGGTTCACGACCCAAAAACCGCCGGAACCGGCCGGTTTTTCAGCTGAAAAGCTGCCGCCGGTCTGCCCCATCCACACGCCTTGAAATACGCGCCCAAACCGGCGGTTCCGCCGGTTAACCGCCGGTTCCGAACCGTCCGGAACCGCCGGTTCGGTGACGGTTCCGGTTCGAAATATCTTGAACCGGAACCGAACCGCGACCCAAATTCCGACGGTTCCGGTTCGGGAAAATGGCCACCGTTGAACCGCCGGTTCTGGTTCGTCGGTTAACCGCCGGAACCGGAACCGGTGGGCATGTCTAGGCTGGTCAGGTTGGAGTTGGTAATTGGTATCCACGTCATTTGCACACTTTATCGCAAAATCGATAACACCGATATTTTACCAAATATCTGTCAATTTGGAGCAGCAGATATGAACAACTTACAAATCCCAGAAATATTGTTGAATTCAAGCCGCAAGATGCCGGTGATAGGCCTCGGATCTGCGTCATCCCCTCCGCTTCCGAAGGAGCAGCTCGTGCCGCTGCTCGTCGATGCCATCGCCGCCGGGACCGCCACCTCGACACGGCGGCGCCGTGGCGGCGCGGCCTCGTCAAGAGCCGCGACGAAATCTTCGTCACAACCAAGCTGCAGATGACAGACACGCATCGCGATCGAGTCCTCCCCGCCCTCCGAGAATCTCTCCGGTAATTTCAAAATTAGGAATTCGTTTTTTGAACTTTTTTTTCAAATCAATAAGAAAAATCATCAACGGATCTGTAATTTCATGCGGAAGTTCGCAACTCGTGATTATGTATTAGTAGTATTTGATTAACTATTGCTTCTCTTTAAATTAGGATTTAATAATTGAAACTGATAGTTATAGTATGTTGATCTGTAGTTAGAATTTATTAATTCATGATTTAGATTCGATCTATTATTAAATCAGAATTTATTGTTTCATGATTACAGCTTAATGGTCTATAAGATTAATTTAATGATCTAGAATTAGAATTTAATAATTAATTGACTTGAACATTAAATGATATTTTTTTGTAACAGGAAGTTGGGGTTGGACTATGTGAACCTTTATATGATACATTGGCCAGTAAGCATAAAGGTCGATAGTAGTGATAATTCAATTAAAATAGTGAAATTTGAAATGAAAGAAATTTGGGAGGAAATGGAGAAGTGCTGCAGAATGGGTTTAGCTAAATCTATTGGTGTTAGCAACTTTAGCACTACCAAACTCTCTGCTCTCCTCCAAATCGCCACTATCCAACCTGCTGTCAACCAGGTAATTAATTATAAAATGAATATTCGATTCTGTATCCTTGTTTTAGTACTCAAACAACAAAGTTCAATCTTGCAAAAATGTACCCATGCTTCAACTTTGGCTTATCAGTAAAAACTCCAAACTTGGAAAAAGTGTTTTAATTAAGTGGTCTTGTATTGTTCTATTTCAGGTTGAAATGAATGTTGGGTGGCAGCAACAAAAGATGTTGGAATATTGCAAAGAGAAAGGGATCCATGTTAGTGCATATTCTCCACTTGGTTCGTCATGGGGTAGCAATGCAGTCATGGAGAATTCAATCCTTAACCACATTGCAGGTTCCTTGAACAAGACAATTGCACAGGTACACACATATATTTACCACAAATTATCAATAATTAGATCACTCGAAACTAGCCCGTCACAACAAGAAAGCGTAGTTCGGATGGGGCCAAGGACCACCAATAACTTTGACAAACTATTAACCCAATTTACTTCGGCTAATGTTGCAATTTTAAATTTTAGTTTTAAGGTTTTGAAATCCTTGTGAAATTACAAATGTTAGTGTTGTGTTTGCGTTTGTGCTACGTGTAGGTGGCATTGAGATGGATATGTGAGCAAGGCGCGAGCATGATCGTCAAGAGCTTCAATCGCGAGAGAATGAGAGAAAATCTTCAAGTTTTTGATTGGAAGCTGAGAGATGAAGATGGTGAGAAAATAAAGGACATCCCACAAAACAGGGTTGTTAAGGGGGTGGAGTTTGATGTTGAACACAAATCAGTAGAGGAGCTTTGGGATGGAGAAATGTGAAATCCTAATAAGAGCATCCACAACCGTGCTCTTGCCAGCGGCACGGTTGTGGGCCCGAGCGGTACTATTCATGCCTGCTCTCTGGCAAGAGCACAATACCCACAACTGTGCTCTTCCGCAAGGACGAGCACAATTAATTTAATATTCAATTAAACATAAACATTTCCATAATACTAAAATTCATTAAAAAAACATAAATAATATTACAAATGACAAATAAAATAAAAAACGACATAATTAAAATCCTAAAAATTAAAAATTACATAATTAAAATACTATAAATTAAAAAAACCACTACTCGTTGCCGAATTTCGCCCACATGTGTTTGATTAGGTCTTCTTGTAGCTGAATGTGGGTTCGGGTATCGCGCATTGTGTGCCTTGTCTCGATCCTCTGGCCAACCGTCGTATGCTCACCTCGGCGTGGGGGAGACCTCGCTGTTGAGCTTCCGGCTTCATCCTTGTCGTAGAAGCTAGCCGCCCTTGGCCCTTCGTCGGCTATTATCATGTTGTGTAAGATAATACACGTGAACATGATGTCGACGATATTATTCACGTACCACAGCCGAGCCAGGGCCTTCACAATGTTAAATCGGGCTTGAAGGACCCCGAAGGCTCTTTCAACGTCTTTCCGCGCGGACTCTTGACGCTGCGCAAAAAGAACCCGCCTCGGGCCGTGCGGGTTGTAGAGCGTCTTCACGAACGTCGACCACCTTGGGTAGATACCATCGGCGAGATAGTAACACATGTGGTATGTATTTCCGTTGATGGTGAAGTCGATCGCCGGTGCTACACCATTCATCACATCATTGAAGAGTGGTGAAGAATAGAGCACGTTCAAGACGTTGTTGGCTCCGGCAACGCCGAAATATGCATGCCAAATCCATAGGCGGTAGTCGGCGACCGCCTCAAGGATAAGTGTTGGGCCGCCGCCTTTGTGACCGCTTAAGTGTTGCCCCCTCCAAGCATTCGGGCAATTCTTCCACCTCCAATGCATGCAGTCAATGCTGCCAAGCATTCCGGGGAAGCCATGGACTGATTCGTGAAGACGCAGCAACCGTTGGCAATCATCGTTGCTGGGTGCCGGAATGAATTCATCCCCGAAAGCTGAACGAACGCCCTCGCAAAAATTCTTTAGACAAAGGATTCCAGTGGACTCACCGATATGCAAATACTCGTCGAAGATGTCGGTCGTTTGCCCAGTAGCGAGTTGTCGGATGGCACACGTACACTTCTGCAACGGCGTGATACTTTGCCGGCCGGCTGCATCTTGACCTGTTTGGAAGAATTCAACACGTGCGGACAATGTGTTGACAATTCGCATGAACAAGCGCTTTGACATGCGAAAACGGCGCCTGAAGTAATCTGTCGGAAACCGCGGCTGGTCGGCAAAGTAGTCGGCAACGAGCCTTTCGTGGGCTCCCTCCCAGTCACGATGGATGTAGCGCCGATTTGATCTGGTTCGTTGAGGAGGAGGAGCGGAGGTATTCGCCGCGACATATGCTTCGTAAGCGGCACGATGTTGTTCGTAGTATTCTTGTTCTTCGCGTTCCGCTTCCTCCATAATATGGGTGAAATCCATTTGAGGTTTTGAATGAGGGATGAATGTGTTGATAGTTTGTATGAGAATTTTAAGAATGAGAGATGAATGGGAGATGAATTGATGTGATAAATGAATGATGAATGCGTGTATTTATAGATGATTTTGGGGGAAAAAAAATAAAAAAAAAATTCAGAAAAAACGGGAAAAAACGGCCATATTTTTGGGATTTAGAATTTTTTTTTAATCATTTTATACAATTTTAAAAAGATTTTTAAAATAAAAAAAAATTCAAAGGCAACGGCTATGCCGTTGCCCAATCATAAGCCGCCACGTCGCCTGCTCGCTGGCACGGCGCTGGTACGGACGGCGGCCTTCACTCCCACCACCGTTGTGGATGCTCTAATGGCCATATATGCATCGAGCAGCGCCGTGCCAGCGGCGCGAGCGCAGCGGCGGCGATCCTCGTCCTCGCCGCTGGTACGGACGGCGGCCTTCACTCCCACCACCGTTGTGGATGCTCTAATGGCCATATATGTCTTATCAAGCTGATGCCTCAGGACCCAGGAGACTGAAATTCCACTCATTGTAGAAAAAGCAAGCCAGCACACTTCATATAATAAAAAGACTAAATTCCAAAATTGATCCGTAAAAAAATTACTCTTGCACATCAAATGTGTTAGCTTCTGGTCCTAAATAAACTGTTTTGGTTCATATTTAACGAATTTGTGTAAAATTATTTTATTTTAAGAATATTATTTATATGGAAACAAAATTAAACTCAAAGAAAGTACTACTCCCTATCTAAGACTGGTTTAAAGCTTAAACTCCTATACCCAGCTAATATGTTAAACACATAAATTTACTGTTACATGTATATATTTATTTTTATTTGTATAATATAAATATTACTCCCTTCGTTCTCTTATAGTTGAGTCATTTTTTTCATTTCAGAAAATTCACGAAATTTGAATTAATATAAAGTAAATTGAAAATCTCTGAGTTACACTACACTTACACTAGTTGATTATAGTGGTAATAGCATATTATAAATTTTATACAGGGCCGGACACGGTTATTTAATTTATACTCCTATATAAGAAAAGGAGAAAAGGGCTTTACATATATAACCCAATTAATTCAAGCCCAACCCAAATAGAATTTGAACTGGATTTCTCGGCGCCCAAATCCGAAACCCTAAAGAAACCCCTATCACTATCTGAACGGAAATCGGAGAACATGGAGGAGCACGACATCGATGAAAGCGAGCAGAAGCTTGAAGCGGAGGTAGCTCCGGCGTTAATTGCGGTCCATCCCAATCAAAAATTCGTATCCGTCGCCGTCGGCTCGGATCTCCGTGTTTTCAGTTTCCAGTAAGAAAAGGAGCAACATTTAATTCTATGTTGAGTGCTTAATTCGTCGCATTTTAGATTGAGATACATGTTAACTGTATGCTAATTTCGTAATTTGTAATGCAGACATGGTTCTGCAGCTCAATTATTGGATGAAACCGGGGGGCACAAAGACTCTATTCGCTCCATCCGATACAGTAAAAGCGGGAAGCTTTTTGTGTCGGGTGGAGATGATAAGCTCGTGAAAGTTTGGGATACTGATTCTTGGCGCTGTGTTTATTCAGTGTAAGCAGTGTAGTAAATTCGAAAAGTTTTCTGTGATCAATCTGTAACAATGTTTTTAAGTCGGTGAATCGAACCGCGTCGCTAGAGGACCGATATATCGACTCAGCCGATATATCGGGCGACTTAGTCGATATATCGATAGTAAGTCGGGCGACTCACCAGACAAGTCGTCCAGGTCCCTCAAGACCGATATATATCGATATATCGGGCGACTTGCCCTTTTACACATGTAAAATATGCAATATATACTTCAAATTACAACAGGAAAAAACACAGCATCATATTGTTCAATGATTTAGTCATGTTCAACGATTTGCATGATAACAACTAACAAGCAATTAAGCAAACTCAAAGCACAGCATCATCCACTTGGAAAGCCCCTGCAGCTGAACCTCCACCACCCTCTTCATCATCTTCGTAATCAGATCCACTCTCATCTCCCATTTCATCATCCTCTTCACTTGACACTTCATCTTCAACTGGAATTGCAGCTGTCCTAGGTTGCTTAGTCCTTTTACTTGCAGCAGCAGCAGCATGTTTAGATCCACTCTTCCTTTTCATTGCAGCAGCCCTTGGCAGATTACGACCTCCTAGACCTTGAGTTGCACCAGTAGCTTCATCCACGTTTTGCCAAGTTAGATCATTACCAGTATCAGAAGCGGCATCTTGATGAACTGGTTCACAGCCGGCATCAACCCACTCGTTTTCCCACTGAAACTCGTCAAGGTGCAACGGATTGTATTTCTTGCCATTAAGTCGTCCTCGACTCGATCAGGCGACTAATCGGTCGAGTCGCGCGATATATCGGACGACTCGAATGTTAGTCGCCTAAGTCGCATCTGGGTGTGTATCGACCCTTGGCCTACCGATACAGGCGATATATCGCGATATATCGCGATATATCGGACGACTTACAAACAATGATCTGTAAGACATATTAGTTTGCTGAATGTTGTTGGAATGGTTTCTGTTGCGATGGGGGCAGAGTGTCGGAGAAGAGAGTGACCTCTCTTGCAGTCAGTGGTGATGATAAGTTTGTGACTTTTGCGGATAAGTTTGGTGTCATTTATGTCGTGGATATAGGAGACTATAATGAAGAGAATCTAGCTCCGGTTGATAAGAAGGCTGTCCCAATCCTTTCACATTATTGTAGCATTATTACTCGACTGGTACGTTGTTTTGCATCTGAGCTATGTGTACCCTTCATCTTTTGTTCTCATGATATGAATGATAGTGTAATGGCTCAAGTGATTTCCAACTGTTTTTATAACAATACATTCATACATCGACATGAATATATGTTGTTTAATTGTTCTCTCTTGTCTCTTGTTGCCTTGAGCCACTTATCTTACTCTGAGCTATATTATATCTATGATGGAGTTTACATTTAATACAATCATTTTTACAGGATTTCTCACCAGATGGTCAGTATATTATTAGTGCTGATCGTGACTTCAAAATTCGTGTAAGAATGATTTTCTACGTATTATTGATTCAATGGTTTGGATGTGTCCCTCTATTTCTTAGGCATTATTACCTTATTGTATGTTTGTATCTGGTTGTAGGTAACTCTCTTTTCCAAAGAGTTCTTAAAAGGAGCTCATGAGATAAAATGTTTTTGCCTTGGTCATACTGAGTAAGTTCTTTTCCATGCCTGTTTGCTGGGATGGGTACTATTGAATTATGTTCATTGTTAATGGTGACAAATATAGCAGTCAACCTTACTAACACACACACAAATGCAGAGAGAAACATAATTAGTTAATACAATGGAAGTTTGATGTCTCTGCAGCAACTATATTGGAAAATAGCCTGAGATAGTTTAGTATCATAATACTTATGTATAAACTTGGTCATGACTCATGAAAGCATAATATTGCGTAGAGAAGAGAACTCCATCAAGTTCAGTATAGTCGTAACCTGTAGGCAATTTTCGGCATCAGATTTGCAGGCAATCATTGAATGATCTCACTGATCTTTTATTGTTCTTTTCGTTTAATTAAGTTCAGTTCTGATACTTTATGTTATAACTTGGACATGATACAAGTGATGTGCAAGTTGTTGCTTAGGTTGTTGTAGAACCCATGTTTCTTAATTGTAACAAATGATAGACTAGAGGTCATGATAACAAGCTTACTTTTCTCATGATGTCTACTTGTTGGATGTTCCATTGTTGGGTTCGATGAACATGCTAAAAAAATTCACTGACGGAAGAAAATGAATCCTCTCAGCTACCTTTTGTCGAGTGACTTTTAAATGATTGCAACCGAATTTTTCAGTCAGATGACATTAGTGATACATTGATGTGGCTTACTGGTATTAAAACCCTCCTTCCTTTGTGATCATCGCCAGGTTTGTTTCCTGCCTTGCGTTTTTCAGTAGTCGGAATTATGCACACCCCCTATTAGTCTCTGGCAGTGGTGATTCAACAGTGAGTTTTTAGAAATTCTGAAGTTAACTTATGGATGATTAGTAATAGACAATAGTAACCACTCACTTTTCCAGGCTAACCTAGATCTTTTGGTTTTGAAGGTTCGACTGTGGGATTATGCCTCTGGTTCTCTGCTGGATACATGTGAGCTTGGAACTAAGGTAGTATTTCTCTTCTTCCATTATTTTACTTTTTCATAAAATAATATTTAGTCTAGAGTGCAGTTTTAATCCTCTTCATTCCTGAAGGCAGGACTTTTAAATTCTAATCAAAAGGAAGAGGAGGTGTTACCAGCTGTAACTGATCTCTGCGAAACTTCTGATGGCTCACTAGTTGCTGCAGCTATTCAGAGGTATGCATTAGCTGACATTTGTTCTTAACTCAGCTCCCTTTATAGATTTCTACGTTGAATTCTTACTAAAGATCCAATATTATGTATTAAGCTTGCCAGGGATTATGCTGTTAAAATGTAACCTTTCTTCGAGGACTCTCACCATTGCTAAAGTGAGTATTCTCAAACATCAGTTGAAAATATTAAATGATGACACTTATCACAATTGGATTGATCATTAGTGATAATTTAGTTGAATTATAGTCCAGATCTTGCTATTCTGAATTTCATGACTTCATGATATACAAAATTTGAACAAAGTTTTGACTGCTGTATCATTCGAAGAAGCTCACAATGCTATCCAGTAATCCTCATCTGTTTTTACACCCTTCTCAATGTGTGCTGCAGGTGATCTCTGTTGCCGGAGAGACATTCATTCCAACAAGTATTGCTGCTGCCTCTTCCGTCCCATTGTTGTGGATGGTCATGGGTGCCTCCAGCTTAAGTGCTACTGATTCTGCACTCTTAGCTCGTGTCAGAGTTGTTTCTGGTTTTGGTACTGACCATTCAGAATCTATTGTTCCTGAGTCTTTGGTCATAGAAGATAAAGAGTTACCCGGAGGAGAACCCCTACTTCAAGCGTTGCAAGGAAAATTGACAATAGGTGAAGAAGCATTCTCAACAGCTGCTGAAGCAGTCAAAACAGCAATGCGCAATTTGCTGATCAAGAAGCAATATTCAGCAGAGAGGCGGGATTTCAGAAAACGGGGACGAAATGATAAGAAGAATCAAGCATAGTCAAGTTTCTCACTGCCCTCTCATGGATTTTCATCATAGTGTTGTAGTATATGAATGAATCCATTGATTAAGTGTTATAGTATCGATGTTTTCTTTATGATTCTGTAGCAAGCCCTAAATCTTGCAGAGTTGGAATATTTACTTTTTTTTAAGTTTGCCAGTTAAGATACAAATTGGAGTTTTGAATGTAATCAAAATTAACTTATATGCAGCTCAATGTTGTTATCCTTCTCCATTTGCTTTTAAATCATGTGTTTATCTTTTCATAATTTGTTATTAGAGGAAGGGATACTTCGGTGCTGTTTGGTTGCTTTGACAATATAATACTGAGATATAATATGAGATAAGTAAAGATTGAGTCTTAGATAAAAAGAATATGCTTTGTTGGAATGATTATATTTGTACATGTGATTACGTATTTATGAATTTATGCAAATATCCCTATTTTATTCTCTCTCTTCTATCTTTACAATCCAAATAGAGCAATATTTTTATATTTCAATATTTGATTTGATGTAGATGTACAATTATTTTCTTTTTAAAAACTGATTTTTTGAAGAAAATAGATTTGTTGGAAACTACTCCGTCCGTCCCATAAAAACATATCCTTTTTAATTTTGGAAATTCTCTTTTCTATGAAGAGGTGAGACTTATTTTCTACTAATAATACTTTAACTATTTATTTTCTCTACTTGTTTCTTGCTTTATCAATTGTGCAATTAAAACTTGTGCCCAATTCAAAGTAATTATTTTTTTAGGATGGATGGAGTATTAATTTATATTTCCTTCATCTCAAGATAAGCGATGTGCTTCTTTTTCGCACTCGTTTTGGGAAAATGATATAAAATAGTTAAAATAGAGAAAAAAGTAAAGTAAGAGAATGTAACGACCCGCTAAGCCGATATTATTATAAACTATGTTATTAGGTTTATTATCTATATAAGTGACTTTTAGGCGATTAAATCCGAGCTACGATAGATTGTTGTTGATTGTTTGACGATAGGAAAATGAATAGAACACGTAAATATATTACACCTATATGAATATAATAAATTTAAATAAATAAATAAGATCTCAATATTTAAAATTTTAATGTCCGATACATCCAACCAAAAAGTCCAACAAAATTTAATCTATACATCATGCGTTCTAAGAAAATCGAGCACTTCAGCGCGGACGGCCACGAACTTGAACCGATTATACCTACACCAAATTAAGTGAACAAATACTCAAATAATTATTTTAATAAATAAATAACAATTTTAAAAAAAAGGGGCCGATATTTTTTAGACAAAGCATTAAGTACTGCATTAATAGATTGCAGAAGAAATCATACCCTCTGACACAATTGATATCATTACTGACAAACAATATTATTAGGAGATACATGTGGCCACTTGCATCTTATATACAAATCACTTTCTTCACTTTCTTATATACGCCACTTTCTTTTATGTACATGTACTCCTATATAAATTACTTTCTTCACTATAACACATCACCATCAGCATGTCCTAAGTTCTCTTCACAAACCCCACATAAACATTTACTCCACAATCATTCTTCCAACAAAGCTGAAGTAAGAGGAGAAAGCAAATTCAACAACTCCTTTTCACAATTAAACAAAAGTAAGTACCACAACTCAGTTATCCACATATTAAAACCGTACATGTAGACAAACTTAGTCTTGAAGAACATAGCTACAATATTCAATATGTTGCAAGTAGGTAATATAACCAATCAAGAACATAGTTGCTATGACACATCTAAGTATAAAATGGCAGTTTCTCAATTAATGATAGGAACTTATCTTAAAAGATGAATCTGCCACCCCCAACAAATTACATTAGAATCTGCCAAAATCTAGTAATTTAGAATTATAGCAAAGATTATAGAAATAACAATTTCGAACACAGAGATTTAACTTACACAAAAATCTGCTGCCCCATCACCAAAGAACACATATTTTTTTTAAGGTTGGAACTTAGAAGATATAGGATGGAGTAGTTAACAAGAATAATAAATATCATTCCTTACCTCTCGGAAATCGGCGTCGGCGGCTGGAGGGGGGAGATCCTCCGCGACGGCGGCTGAGGCGAACCCGCGACGGCGGCGATCCACAGCGGCGATGGTGGCGCGACGGTGAAGAGGGGAGAGAAGAGAGAGAGATGAGGAGGAAGGGAGCACCGATCTACTGTTGTACGGAGACAACCGGACTGCCGGAGGAGGGCGGCGAAGCCGCTGCCTCTGCATGACGGCGGTGAAGGAAGATCCGCGGCGGTGGCGGATCCGCGGTAGCAACGGCGGCGGTGCGGTGGAGAGAAAGAGGGGGGCGGCGGCGGCGTGAGGAGAGAGAAGAGGGAGAGAGGGAGAGGAGAGAGGGAGAGAAGAGAGGGCCGCCGCCGGAGCGGCGGCGCTGGCAGGGGACGGATCGGCGGCGACGAGAGAGGGAGGAGAGAGAGGCTGTGCATTTTGTTGAACGAGGGAGGAAGAAGAAAGACTTAGGTTTTAACTTAGGATTTCTTAATTTGGGCTAAGTTTTGGGCTAGTTTAACTTGGGCTAATGAATTAAATGGTTTTGGGCCATGAATATAATTAGAATAGCTATGCAAAATAAATCCGAGCCCAATCCCCTTCAAATTAATTTGGGGCTGCAATACATAGTTAGTGTGAGGCCATTTTCGGATTTAATTAATTTATGGGCTTAATAAATTAATTGGATAATCTATTTAAGTTGGGCTCCACTTAAATTGTTTTGGGGCTTTAGAATATCAATTTGAGAGATAAGGTGGACAATTTGGGTTTGTAAATAAATCATTGGATTGATAATTGAATTAATCGTGGGGAATTGTATAATTAATTTTAGAATATTTCCAAGGCCGAAATAAATATAAACTCGGTGGGAAATTATTACGATAAGTTAATCATGGGATTGAATAAATTTTTTTTAGGAGTTACTTAATTAATTTTGAAATAATTTTGAAGTATGAATAATTTATCCCAAGTACGGAAAACATTTTTTTTTTCTTAACAAAGGGAAATAGTTGCGATAATTCAATTATGCGCTTAAATAAATTTTGAGATTTTTGTTCGATATTATGATGGAAAATACGAGGAGCCAACAGAGGAATTATGGGCGTAAGCGGCCGACCGGCATCGCCCCGCGATGCCTCGAGCGGCCGCTAAGGAAATGGAAAGAAAGAGGGAGACGACGTTCTCAAGTCACATAAATAATTAAGTTTAATAAAAAAGTTCTATTAATTAAATTTTCCCAATTTAATTAATATGCAAGTTTCTAAAATTTTCTAACGATGAACAAATGATAAAAGAAATAAAGTAGGGGCATGCATTCCTAAGTATGTGAATTTCTCGAGTCTTATTGGTACGTTGTTTGTTTTCAAAAGGATATCTCCGTGAGTTAAAGGTGAAGTCAGGAAAATTCAAGTTAAGGAGTTTTAAGCGAACGAGGTGAGCTTTCTTATACTAAAATACAAATCGTATTTTATGAAAACACGAACACATGTTCGTGATTTTTATGATGTTGTCTTGCCATAAATGTTTTGTGTATGATGCCTATCTGTTTGGCTAAGGCCAAGTGAATTATGAATGATGATATAAGTCGAATTCGGGTCCCAGTGAGGGTGGTGTCCCCGCTCGGACTAGTGTACACAAGCTACCTCTGACATGTTGGGCAGAGCAGGTGACTGAGGAAGGTGGCCACCTTCCCGGCACAAGGATACCTCTGACATGTTGGGCAGAGAAGGTGACCGTGGGAGGTGGCCACCTTCCCGGCACATGTATGTAAGGTGACCGTGCGAGAACACCATCTCGACGGCACAATGTGATCAGATATGGCTAAGTACCGGAAAAAGGGGGTTGCAACCCAACGTGATACTTTTAGTAAGCTCGGGTCTTTTCAACAACACCCCGAGTGTTACTGTGATGATGGCTTGACAATATTTTCAAATGTATATGTGTAATTTTCGGCAATGTGTTCACTGAGTACTTTTTGTACTCAGCCCTGCATATATTTCTAAATGTGCAGGTTGAGCAGCGAAGTGGTGGAAAAAGTGCTATTGAGACAAGACATTTAATTCAGTCAGATTTTGACTCTCGGAGGTTCATGTCTTCATACATGGAACCGCGTTCATTTACTTCTGTTGTACATCTTAAAAGACTCAAGTCTATTTTGTTCAAAACTCTGATTTTATTTCGAGTTTTTTTCCATTTGTTTGGAGCTATGGTCGAGTTGTGATGTTTTTCCCCTTTCTTCCCCGCTTCTTTAATCCTCCCCTAGTCGCGATTAACCGTGTTTTCTATCCTTAGAAAATGCGGTCGTGACAGAGAAAGAATTATGTAGATGAATTCTTCTTTCTCTTACTTTACTGTCTTTCCACCCTAATTATTTTATAGTAGTATCATTTTTCCAAAAGAGAGTGAAAAAGAAGCGTCTCGCTTATCTGGGGACGGATGGAGTATATTTCATTCGTTTGATACCGAGTGGCTAGTCGATCTCTACTACACCTATAGCAATATTTCTGCGCATTTTGCTAAAAATGGTACTCCATTTGTGTACATCCACGTCCCAGAAGATCGGTTAATCTAGATTATTTCCTTTCCTTTCGATTCTATTTTTTTTCATCTTGTGGTAGGCTTTTTGGCTTGTTGCTTTATCTCCCTTAAATAGCGCTATTTGCATCCCCTATTACACGTTTTTTTTTAATATTTTAAACCTCAACGATATATCTATGTTTTAATTTTCAATTTTTGTCTTATACTTATTTCTAATTTATTTGAACTCCTACGTGGATCTCCAATCTTATTGCATACGGTGTACGTTAAGGAAATGAGGTAGTAGGACTAGGAGGGAAATAATAAAGTAAATAAGGTACTACTCCTCCGTTCCACAAGAATATATGCACATTTTTTTTTTTGGATTTAAAGAATTAAAAGGAAGACCTATAAGGATTTATTAATATGACAAAATTGTATAAGGATCTAACAAAATAAAAGGTAAAAGTAGGAATTGTATTTTTAAGTATGATGAAATTAAGAAGGGGTGCATTCTTTAAATATATCAAGAAATTAACACCTATTTTCAGTAGGATTTGTATGGTGGAATCGTCAATTATTTAGCATATCATATCTTCTGAATATTGATATTGTTTCCATTCGATTTACCAAATAAATTTAGTATTTAACTACCTTTCCTTTTGTATTTTTCGTTTGAAGATTTTAAATCTCAATAGAAGATTGTGGAAAAAATTGGCCCATTTAGGTTATATGGGAAAATATAAATACCCACAAACAAGAGGCGTTCATAATTGAGAAAGAGTACTAGAAAAAGACATTCCTTGGTTGTATATTTTTGAATTGCGACTATAATTTTTTGAGATGTTTATATTGAATTTTGGTTGGTGAAATAGAGAATGGTTTGGTTGCCGGGGGAAACTCGGACTTGGGATGAGTACAAGAAGAAATTCAAGTTAAGGAGTTTTAAGCGAACGAGGTGAGCTTTCTTATACTAAAATACAAATCGTATTTTATGAAAACACGAACACATGTTCGTGATTTTTATGATGTTGTCTTGCCATAAATGTTTTGTGTATGATGCCTATCTGTTTGGCTAAGGCCAAGTGAATTATGAATGATGATATAAGTCGAATTCGGGTCCCAGTGAGGGTGGTGTCCCCGCTCGGACTAGTGTACACAAGCTACCTCTGACATGTTGGGCAGAGCAGGTGACCGAGGAAGGTGGCCACCTTCCCGGCACAAGGATACCTCTGACATGTTGGGCAGAGAAGGTGACCGTGGGAGGTGGCCACCTTCCCGGCACATGTATGTAAGGTGACCGTGCGAGAACACCATCTCGACGGCACAATGTGATCAGATATGGCTAAGTACCGGAAAAAGGGGGTTGCAACCCAACGTGATACTTTTAGTAAGCTCGGGTCTTTTCAACAACACCCCGAGTGTTACTGTGATGATGGCTTGACAATATTTTCAAATGTATATGTGTAATTTTCGGCAATGTGTTCACTGAGTACTTTTTGTACTCAGCCCTGCATATATTTCTAAATGTGCAGGTTGAGCAGCGAAGTGGTGGAAAAAGTGCTATTGAGACAAGACATTTAATTCAGTCAGATTTTGACTCTCGGAGGTTCATGTCTTCATACATGGAACCGCGTTCATTTACTTCTGTTGTGCATCTTAAAAGACTCAAGTCTATTTTGTTCAAAACTCTGATTTTATTTCGAGTTTTTTTCCATTTGTTTGGAGCTATGGTCGAGTTGTGATGTTTTTCCCCTTTCTTCCCCGCTTCTTTAATCCTCCCCTAGTCGCGATTAACCGTGTTTTCTATCCTTAGAAAATGCGGTCGTGACAGAGTGGTATCAGAGCGATCATTCTTTCTCGCTCTGAACCCGAGAGTCTTCTTTGAAAATCTTTGGTCTAGCCTCGATCCACTAGACTGTCTAATCGATGAAAATGCTCTTAGCACTCCCACCAATCGCACTCAACGAGGAAAAAGTAACTTTTTTTTTTTCAAAAGAAGGTCAAGATGTTTGAAAGTTTGAAATGGAGAAATAACTCATGCAGTTAATTTGAGTGAACAGATGAAAATACTGAGTTTAAAGAAAGAGTTGATGTTTCTTGATTTGGTAGCATGCTTAAAGAAAGAGTTAATATGGCTTTTCTTGGCTAAAGACTGAGAATGTATGAATAAAAGAAGTAACTTTCCTAAATGGAAAAATGTACTGAAATATGAAAATATAAAGTATACGAGTGTCTCGTACCAATTGTTGAAATGATGTCTCTTTTTGAGTTTGTGAAATAATACCTCTTTTTGAGTAGTCATTGAATCATGTTGCTAGTATGAGGAAATCGAAAGTTCCAAGAACTTAGAATACTTAGTTATGCGTTCCTTCTAGAACACAATATGAACTCGAACTTAGAAGTACAGTATGAACATTTATCGCTTTCTCGAGTGACGAAAAGAAAAGGGCGCGATAAGAAAGAAACTTCGCTACGAGAAAAGTAACCCAACATAGAACAAAACGATGTTTCTACGTCCCAATGACGTGAATAATCTGGGTTAGCAATTGTCTTTCTTGACAATCCAATCACTCCAAAGGATCATACCTTTGATCCAACTAAGCGATGTACACATACATAGCAAGAGAATATGATTGCAATGTAAGAAAGAACCTAGCTTTACAATATAAGTAAACAAAAATGACGTGTTACGAGGATGAGCGTTATGACGAACCGAGAGTACCAGAGAGTCGTAATTGCCACATATGGTCATCTGACGTGATCATAAAGTGAAAGTAGCTTGTGACCAAAGTTTCCCATAACTCGTTTACCATTCTCTATAAAGAATTAAACAAGGGAGTATCACCATTGTAGTTAACCAAGAACATTCATCAGCAGCGCTTACGTGGGTCCCCTTGAATCCCATTTTCTCACATCCCCTTGATCAAAATACTTTTGTTGAATTAAGATCTTAAATGACTTCCTTTGCAAGGTAATGTGCCATTATTTTCCCTCTTCTATGTCAAGGTTGTGAACCACTTTCAGTTTTGAGCTTGCTCCCTCATGTTTTCTGGTAACCTCCAGTGACTACGGTCCTTCTTTACTCGTTTTGTATAAAAGCAATACTTTGACTCTCTGAATTCTTGCCACCAAACTCCTATACTAGGAGCTGCTTTATTTATAGCCTTCAGAATGAACATGTTTCTCTAAACTATTGCCCCTTCAATGATAATATTCTTCAAAGATCATTAGTAGACCTTTAGTGTTTTCAAAAGTGCTTGCTGACACTCATTAATTTATAAAAAAAATAGTCACCTCTTTTAATCCCACTATAATTATTCCATCATATTTTGAGCTCTTTAGCAACTCCAAGTCTAAAGTAATTTGCTCTCTTCCCAAACTAGTTTGTTCTGGTTGTCTTCTCTACTAGTTAATTTCCGTGATTTGGTTATAAACTTTGTAAATTCATTAACGTGATATAGTATCACGATGTTGTTGACCTAAAAGGCTAGTTCCTTATTATTCTTCTTTCTCAAATCCACTTGAGCCCAATCATTTTCAGTCTTACTATATTGGAGCAGCCATCTAGTGAGACATTAAACCTTTTAATTTGACCCTTTGTGATTTCAGACATACTTATTAACAAGTTCTTTGTTTTACATGAGTACTCTCATATTCTGAATTCAAATATGACTGTTGTCTCTTGATTTGAGCTTTTCTACAAGCTCCATATTTAAAGATGGCATATTGCTTTTCCCTTGGCTAGTTTCCTTTTGTTGCCCTCTTTATTAGTTAGTTTCCCTGAACTGCTTTAAAAAAAAATTCCGGATATGATCTTCTATCATAGAGTTGTTGAGCAAGTTGCAATTGTTTGTTTTTCCTATTCTTTTCAAATCCAATTGTAACCATCCATCTCAGGTCTTCCTGTTATCATCTATGGATATTAGAAACTTTTCTACTTCACTGTTCATTTTGATTATTTTATTGGCAACCTATTATTGGCATCTGCATTCTATTCATTATACCCCCACTTTTGCAATTTATTCCATCTGGCAAGCTATTCCCACAATAAAATTTTCAAACTCTATGGGTATAGCTCAAGGCCTTTGAAGTTGTATCTTTTCTTTTCTGGGAGTGAGCATAATGAGTCCAACTGAGCCTAGTCTTTGCACTTCCTGAAAATCTTTGTTGCAAGCTACTGATGAATGTTTGCGGTGAACCAAACCCTCACGTAATTGAAATAGTTATAATCGTTTTGTTTTCATGGTTACCTTGGAGCCTACACAAAGCAAGAACGATTCGAATATTTCTCTTGGAATCCCAAATTCAGTTCCTATCAAAGTTAAACGGTTAGATCAACTCTATATTTCCTCGCGTGAGACCCTCATGGGAGACAAGACATTGACCACCTCAGAAAAGAAAAAAAAAATCCTAATCCGACGAATGTCGAACCGAATTGAAATTTAACATCGGGGAGAAAGTCTTTTTTGAAAGTGTCTCATTCCAAAGGAATAACCAGATTTGGACTCAGAGGGAATCTAGAACCACGATCTATTGGACCCTATGAAATTCTGGGAGAAGTGGGCCCGGTAGAATATCGTTTGGCATTACCACCCAATTTTTGGAATGTGCACAACGTATTCCACGTCTCCCAACTTCGGAGGTACGTGTTCGACCCGAAACATGTGATTCGTCACGTAGAAATCTCTTTAGAACCTGACCTGAGCTACGAAGAAAAGCCGATAGAAATACTAGACCGGAAGGTGCAACAGCTTCGGAACAAGTCGATTACTACAGTGAAGGTTTTGTGGAAAAACCACGGACAGGAAGGAGCAACATGGGAGCTAAAAGAGAAAATGAAGGATAAATATCCAGAGCTTTTTGTCTAAATACATCCTAAATTTCGGGACGAAATTTCTTTTAAGAGGGGTAGAATGTAACGACCCGCTAAGCCGATATTATTATAAACTATGTTATTAGCTTTATTATCTATATAAGTGACTTTTAGGCGATTAAATCCGAGCTACGATAGATTGTTGTTGATTGTTTGACGATAGGAAAATGAATAGAACACGTAAATATATTACACCTATATGAATATAATAAATTTAAATAAATAAATAAGATCTCAATATTTAAAATTTTAATGTCCGATACATCCAACCAAAAAGTCCAACAAAATTTAATCTATACATCATGCGTTCTAAGAAAATCGAGCACTTCAGCGCGGACGGCCACGAACTTGAACCGATTATACCTACACCAAATTAAGTGAACAAATACTCAAATAATTATTTTAATAAATAAATAACAATTTTAAAAAAAAGGGGCCGATATTTTTTAGACAAAGCATTAAGTACTGCATTAATAGATTGCAGAAGAAATCATACCCTCTGACACAATTGATATCATTACTGACAAACAATATTATTAGGAGATACATGTGGCCACTTGCATCTTATATACAAATCACTTTCTTCACTTTCTTATATACGCCACTTTCTTTTATGTACATGTACTCCTATATAAATTACTTTCTTCACTATAACACATCACCATCAGCATGTCCTAAGTTCTCTTCACAAACCCCACATAAACATTTACTCCACAATCATTCTTCCAACAAAGCTGAAGTAAGAGGAGAAAGCAAATTCAACAACTCCTTTTCACAATTAAACAAAAGTAAGTACCACAACTCAGTTATCCACATATTAAAACCGTACATGTAGACAAACTTAGTCTTGAAGAACATAGCTACAATATTCAATATGTTGCAAGTAGGTAATATAACCAATCAAGAACATAGTTGCTATGACACATCTAAGTATAAAATGGCAGTTTCTCAATTAATGATAGGAACTTATCTTAAAAGATGAATCTGCCACCCCCAACAAATTACATTAGAATCTGCCAAAATCTAGTAATTTAGAATTATAGCAAAGATTATAGAAATAACAATTTCGAACACAGAGATTTAACTTACACAAAAATCTGCTGCCCCATCACCAAAGAACACATATTTTTTTAAGGTTGGAACTTAGAAGATATAGGATGGAGTAGTTAACAAGAATAATAAATATCATTCCTTACCTCTCGGAAATCGGCGTCGGCGGCTGGAGGGGGGAGATCCTCCGCGACGGCGGCTGAGGCGAACCCGCGACGGCGGCGATCCACAGCGGCGATGGTGGCGCGACGGTGAAGAGGGGAGAGAAGAGAGAGAGATGAGGAGGAAGGGAGCACCGATCTACTGTTGTACGGAGACAACCGGACTGCCGGAGGAGGGCGGCGAAGCCGCTGCCTCTGCATGACGGCGGTGAAGGAAGATCCGCGGCGGTGGCGGATCCGCGGTAGCAACGGCGGCGGTGCGGTGGAGAGAAAGAGGGGGGCGGCGGCGGCGTGAGGAGAGAGAAGAGGGAGAGAGGGAGAGGAGAGAGGGAGAGAAGAGAGGGCCGCCGCCGGAGCGGCGGCGCTGGCAGGGGACGGATCGGCGGCGACGAGAGAGGGAGGGGAGAGAGGCTGTGCATTTTGTTGAATGAGGGAGGAAGAAGAAAGACTTAGGTTTTAACTTAAGATTTCTTAATTTGGGCTAAGTTTTGGGCTAGTTTAACTTGGGCTAATGAATTAAATGGTTTTGGGCCATGAATATAATTAGAATAGCTATGCAAAATAAATCCGAGCCCAATCCCCTTCAAATTAATTTGGGGCTGCAATACATAGTTAGTGTGAGGCCATTTTCGGATTTAATTAATTTATGGGCTTAATAAATTAATTGGATAATCTATTTAAGTTGGGCTCCACTTAAATTGTTTTGGGGCTTTAGAATATCAATTTGAGAGATAAGGTGGACAATTTGGGTTTGTAAATAAATCATTGGATTGATAATTGAATTAATCGTGGGGAATTGTATAATTAATTTTAGAATATTTCCAAGGCCGAAATAAATATAAACTCGGTGGGAAATTATTACGATAAGTTAATCATGGGATTGAATAAATTTTTTTTAGGAGTTACTTAATTAATTTTGAAATAATTTTGAAGTATGAATAATTTATCCCAAGTACGGAAAACATTTTTTTTTTCTTAACAAAGGGAAATAGTTGCGATAATTCAATTATGCGCTTAAATAAATTTTGGGATTTTTGTTCGATATTATGATGGAAAATACGAGGAGCCAACAGAGGAATTATGGGCGTAAGCGGCCGACCGGCATCGCCCCGCGATGCCTCGAGCGGCCGCTAAGGAAATGGAAAGAAAGAGGGAGACGACGTTCTCAAGTCACATAAATAATTAAGTTTAATAAAGAAGTGCTATTAATTAAATTTTCCCAATTTAATTAATATGCAAGTTTCTAAAATTTTCTAACGATGAACAAATGATAAAAGAAATAAAGTAGGGGCATGCATTCCTAAGTATGTGAATTTCTCGAGTCTTATTGGTACGTTGTTTGTTTTCAAAAGGATATCTCCGTGAGTTAAAGGTGAAGTCAGGAAAATTAAAGTTAAGGAGTTTTAAGCGAACGAGGTGAGCTTTCTTATACTAAAATACAAATCGTATTTTATGAAAACACGAACACATGTTCGTGATTTTTATGATGTTGTCTTGCCATAAATGTTTTGTGTATGATGCCTATCTGTTTGGCTAAGGCCAAGTGAATTATGAATGATGATATAAGTCGAATTCGGGTCCCAGTGAGGGTGGTGTCCCCGCTCGGACTAGTGTACACAAGCTACCTCTGACATGTTGGGCAGAGCAGGTGACCGAGGAAGGTGGCCACCTTCCCGGCACAAGGATACCTCTGACATGTTGGGCAGAGAAGGTGACCGTGGGAGGTGGCCACCTTCCCGGCACATGTATGTAAGGTGACCGTGCGAGAACACCATCTCGACGGCACAATGTGATCAGATATGGCTAAGTACCGGAAAAAGGGGGTTGCAACCCAACGTGATACTTTTAGTAAGCTCGGGTCTTTTCAACAACACCCCGAGTGTTACTGTGATGATGGCTTGACAATATTTTCAAATGTATATGTGTAATTTTCGGCAATGTGTTCACTGAGTACTTTTTGTACTCAGCCCTGCATATATTTCTAAATGTGCAGGTTGAGCAGCGAAGTGGTGGAAAAAGTGCTATTGAGACAAGACATTTAATTCAGTCAGATTTTGACTCTCGGAGGTTCATGTCTTCATACATGGAACCGCGTTCATTTACTTCTGTTGTGCATCTTAAAAGACTCAAGTCTATTTTGTTCAAAACTCTGATTTTATTTCGAGTTTTTTTCCATTTGTTTGGAGCTATGGTCGAGTTGTGATGTTTTTCCCCTTTCTTCCCCGCTTCTTTAATCCTCCCCTAGTCGCGATTAACCGTGTTTTCTATCCTTAGAAAATGCGGTCGTGACAGAGAAAGAATTATGTAGATGAATTCTTCTTTCTCTTACTTTACTGTCTTTCCACCCTAATTATTTTATAGTAGTATCATTTTTCCAAAGAGAGTGAAAAAGAAGCGTCTCGCTTATCTGGGGACGGATGGAGTATATTTCATTCGTTTGATACCGAGTGGCTAGTCGATCTCTACTACACCTATAGCAATATTTCTGCGCATTTTGCTAAAAATGGTACTCCATTTGTGTACATCCACGTCCCAGAAGATCGGTTAATCTAGATTATTTCCTTTCCTTTCGATTCTATTTTTTTTCATCTTGTGGTAGGCTTTTTGGCTTGTTGCTTTATCTCCCTTAAATAGCGCTATTTGCATCCCCTATTACACGTTTTTTTTTAATATTTTAAACCTCAACGATATATCTATGTTTTAATTTTCAATTTTTGTCTTATACTTATTTCTAATTTATTTGAACTCCTACGTGGATCTCCAATCTTATTGCATACGGTGTACGTTAAGGAAATGAGGTAGTAGGACTAGGAGGGAAATAATAAAGTAAATAAGGTACTACTCCTCCGTTCCACAAGAATATATGCACATTTTTTTTTTTGGATTTAAAGAATTAAAAGGAAGACCTATAAGGATTTATTAATATGACAAAATTGTATAAGGATCTAACAAAATAAAAGGTAAAAGTAGGAATTGTATTTTTAAGTATGATGAAATTAAGAAGGGGTGCATTCTTTAAATATATCAAGAAATTAACACCTATTTTCAGTAGGATTTGTATGGTGGAATCGTCAATTATTTAGCATATCATATCTTCTGAATATTGATATTGTTTCCATTCGATTTACCAAATAAATTTAGTATTTAACTACCTTTCCTTTTGTATTTTTCGTTTGAAGATTTTAAATCTCAATAGAAGATTGTGGAAAAAATTGGCCCATTTAGGTTATATGGGAAAATATAAATACCCACAAACAAGAGGCGTTCATAATTGAGAAAGAGTACTAGAAAAAGACATTCCTTGGTTGTATATTTTTGAATTGCGACTATAATTTTTTGAGATGTTTATATTGAATTTTGGTTGGTGAAATAGAGAATGGTTTGGTTGCCGGGGGAAACTCGGACTTGGGATGAGTACAAGAAGAAATGGATCGTTGTAAACGACTCAAACTCCAAAGAAAAGAATAATGAAGAGGTTAGCTTTTTATTACAAATAAATATGCATGACAGTTGTTGTAAGTTAAGTGTTTGATTACGTTGATGTATAGGAGGATGGTAAGGACTGGATTAGCGAGTTGCCTGATGACATGATTATTATCATATTGTCTCTCCTGCCCTTGAGAGAAGCTGGGTTCACCAGTGTTCTTTCACACCGATGGTCGGATTTGTGGAAGCACATTCCTAATCTCGCCTTTGCTTACTATCGAAACGTAGTAACTATGTCTGTTAGTGCTATCAGAGACATGACACCAGAAAAACCCCTCGAAAGAGTAAATTCTGTTCTTAAATTGCATCAAGCTCTTTCCCTCAAAAAGTTCGAAATCTGTGTGTACGTAGACAAGTCAGTACAACGCTTAGTCACCAAGTGGCTCAAATTTGTGTGGTCGAGAAACGTTGAGATATTGAATTTGAACTTCATATGTTCAGATCCAGAGTATAGAGTTGTCTTAGGAGCTTCGCTGGTGCAGACAAGGCCAACGAAATACCTCAAGACTTTGTCTCTCGAAAACATCAAAGTGGGCGGTGAAGACATCTCCTTGTTCCTCATAAACTGTCCTTTGTTGAGTGAATTGAACATCAAATCCTCGTCTGTGACGTCGGATCTTCATGTATGCGGTGCAACCCTTGCACTGAAGCTTCTTCGGATATGGGAATGTGTCTATAATAATGGATCAGTCGTCAACATTTCTGCTCCAAATCTTTCTCAAGTTGACGTCGATGAAAGAATTGGAAAGCTATTAATCGAGAACGTTCCAAGACTTGTTGTTGCGAGTTTTAATATTGAAGGTCAAAAATATACTGTGCATAAATTTGCTTCTGCAGTGCATTGCTTTACTTCTAATCTCAACACACTCATCTTGTACCTCTTGTATCCTAAGGTTAGACATCACTCACAAATTAAATGTTTTTTACTTCTTATATACATGCATACATATATTTTAATAATCTTGATGATGATGCTTCATTTGTTGCGTAGAACATTTTAGGGAAAGGGTTTCCCCAAATGCCTAATCTCAAGGAGTTGATTGTTATCGATGAGAGCGGATTGTTCGAGCACGATTATCTCTTGCCTGCACCCTATGTAATAGCAGCATGTCCTCGCCTCCAGAGTGCCACTTTCAAGGTTGGTACATTTGCTAATTTATTGCGCAAACTTCTTACATATATTTACGGATCCATATATGCAGTTTCTTCGCACTTCTCTAGATGGAAGAACGGAAGTTGAAATATGTCCACACCAACAGCTTAAAACCTTAAAGTTTCAAGGGTCTTGTGCGAGCGATATCATCCAATCAGTGACCTATATTTCAGATAATTTCAAAGCATTTCAGAAAATAAATACATGTACTCACAGTAAGGCTCAGGTACAACTTCATATGCGGAAACTTCAAGTCGAATTATCTCATCAAGTTCAATTCAAGTTTTTTGATTTTGTTAAGTTAGAATTCGCACGGACTAAAATACGGAGTATATTGCCCGTGCTCGACATTGAAGAGACTGAAGCTTGTTTGCTTAAGTGGTAGAAGGTGATGTTGATCCATTAATTCTCCATTTCATTTCATCTTTTAGCACTCAAATTTATTCATGTTATATTATATTTTCTTCCTTCTCACTTCTTAGTATGCATATTTTTATCATTCCAAGTTACCTTCTAGTTTGGCAATAATTACGTAATTATTGTATTGACAAGTAATACACACGCACATGAATCACAATTAAAATTATCCTATATAATTCAATTTTTGATTAAATTTGTTATGATTTTTCTACTTTCGTCATTATATCTTCTTCGCCGTGTACATAATAATCATCTAATATCGACCATTATACTATAGAATAGTGCTAAATTTATCAACAAGTTAACCTAAAATTTAATTAGCATCAAAATTTAAATGGCAATTTTCCCTTTAACTATATTAGTGCATGCAATTGATAATGATTTATAGATATATGAAAGTGATATGTGCATAATTTTTTTAGTTTGTCATTTGAGTCGCTATTAGGTATTTTAGACGCAAATTTGTCATATGGTCTTCCGTTGGTACTATTTATCATCTCCCCATTGGGTATGAGTATTTTTGGTAAATGAAATATTTATAAATAGTACTCCCAACGTCCCTGAAAATTTGTCACCTATTTCCTTTTAGGCCCGTCCCTACATTCACACTACATTCTACTAACTCATTCACACTCACATTTTATTATAAAAATAATATTTTAAAGTAGGACCCATATGCCACCAACTTTTTAAACTCACTTTCTATTACATTTCTTAAAACTCGTGTCGGGTCAAATGGTGACAAATTATAAGGGACGAATGGAGTAATATGTACAATGATTCATAAAATATCCGAAAGTATATTTTTGGTAATGAAAGCGGGCACCGCCCGAACCAGACTACATACTACCGATCTTATGAAATTCCTAACCTATCATGTAATGACCAAATAGCAAGGCCTATAGGCAGCTGTTTAAGAACATGCACTCCTCTCTCGAAGTTGTATGCATGGTGTGACAAGAAATCTGCAGCAAAATTTCCTTCTCGATGCACATGTCTCACTGATGCTGAATCAAACTTTAGCAATAAGCTACCAATCCTTCCCACTATCGCACGACAACTGACATTCACCTCAAATTTCCCTATAACCATAGAGACAGCTACAAGATTGTCGCTCTCTATCTCCAACATTCTTATGCTCAGCGCTTTTGCAATTTCTAAACCATGAAAAATGCACCAAATTTCAGCGAGAAGAATAGAACATACTCCGATGTTTGCGAGAAACCCTTGTCTCCACTGTCGTCCTGAAACATCACGGAAAAGTCCTCCCCCCTATCGTGTGCCTCTTTGGCGTTGTCAGGAAACTGCATGGGTAAAAAAATATGAATGAAGTTATAAAATATGTTACTCTTCTTGTACTAAAAGGATATATTTAATTTGTAAAATTATATTTCATAATTAAATATGTGTTATGTTTAATCTCATAACTTATTTATAGAGGCATATAGACATAGTTTAATGGCTATGCTAATTCTAAATTAGTTTATTTAACCTATTTTTTTATTATTTGATAGTATGGTTTATTTATCACTTTGAATGATGGATTAGATTGAAAGAATCATATCACATGCAAGGTCTCAAAATGCAACCAACAAATATCACTATAATATTTTCCATCATTATAAGCGAAAATTTATTTGACGACGTCAAAAGCCACCTTCAATGGCCACCTATTGCTAATGCTCTTAGATGTTTAGAATATTATAAGTGTTAAACAAAATATTTGTTTCTTATTATTTTAATTTTAAATTTAGTTAATTCTATATTTATTTTTCTCTAAAAACTATTATCATATAAATTTTTTATTACTAAGAATTCATACAATGATATTAATTAAATTTAACTAGTTAATTAACAATATGAAATTAGTGTCAAAATGAATATTTTGCCCGTGCATTGCACAAGAGGTAACAATAGTGAAACTGATGTTGCATTCATTTTTTAAAGCTATTTTTTATAAGTAATTAGTTAATCAAATTTAAATGGTAAAACTAATTAAATAGGTTTGGCTGATAAAATTAATGAACTTAATAGATTATCATTTTCTTATTTAAATGAGAAAATATCAAATAATGTATTCGCAAAAGTGGCGATACAATTTCTGGATTATAAATGAAAATCATAGAAAGAATATAATAAGACTTCTACATAATAAATGAACATTTTAAACAAAATATAATAAGATTTCTTAAAAAGTAGAAAAACATACTATAAAATTTATAAATGTTCTAATTGGTAAAATTTATGTGTATATATACACATAAACATTGATAAAAATAAAAATAAAAAGCATTAACTATGTCTAGCAGTAAGAAATATCAAGTTGGAGGTTGCTTTGGCAAGAAAAAAGAAAAAAAAAGGTTTTTGTTTATTATTAATAAGTCTTGTTCTAAATTTTTAAATTTTAAAGCTCTTAATGAAAACTTTTCTTTCAGAAAGAGGAGTTTCCTGAGGACGAACAACCGCTTGAGTTCCCTGAAGTCAGGGTCGAGGTTGAGGTTGAGCTACCAGATGACGGAGGAGAGCAAGAAGAGGTATTTAATTATTTAGTTCATTAAATAAAAGTAATATTTAAATTTATTTAATATATCTAATTTTTAAAAATTTAACTTAAACTTATCTTTTAATAGGAACCTGCACCTGAGACTGACGCACCTGCACCTGAGACTGAGGGTGACGATACTGGAGGAGGAGGTTACACCGGAGGAGATTGTGGAGGAGGAGCATCGTGTGGAGGCTGACTGATATCTTTCTTTTTTTTTTATTTGCTTTTAATAAAAGTTATGTAGTAGTTTTACTTGCTTTTTTAAAAAAATTATGTAGTTTTTTTAATTGCTTTTTTTTAAAAATTATAATATAAATAAAATTTCAAAATAAAATTTTAATTAGTAATAAATTGTCTTAGATAATTCAAATTTTGATTAAATTTATTATGATTTTCACTTTTCGTCATTATGCTTTCACCAAGTATGTAATAATTATCTAATATCGACCATTATACTATAGAATAATGCTAAATTTATCAACAAATTAGCCAAAATTTTAATTAGCATCAATTTTAAATGACAATTTTCCCTACCCATCTCTATTTAATTTCTCATACGTTATAGCTTTTCAAGCCATTGGTATTTCGTTCTTTTTCATTTCTTTTGAGGTTTGGAAAAGTTGTAGTCTTTTTTCCCCTGCAAGCTGTTCAAGTGAGCTGATACTTTTTCAGGCAGATGGAGCATTTGATTTGAGTGAAATGCTAAGGAATAGATCTAGAGCACAAACAAGAATTCATCTTTCTTGAATTCCCCAACATTCTTCCTCTCAAAATAATACTCCATCAATTCATTGATATTATCATTATTCCCTAAAGCTACTTTGAAAAAAGAATCGATATTCAGTCATTTGTGAAATACTATATATTTATCAGAGTTGTTTTTCGTGGTTTCTAGGGGAACTTTAAGGTCATCTGTCACTATACTATACCGTCTCTTAACTGTCCCTTAAAACACTATTTACGGACCACACTGTACTTTTTTACTCCATCCCTTAACTAAGGAACGGAACCTGCAACCCTCCGTCCCTTAACCGTCCCTTAAATTACTATTCATTCAATTTCATTTTTTTATTTTTTTCCACCAAATTCAATTAATAAAAAACACACTTCATTAAAAATAAAATAACATTACAACATAAAATAAAAATACAACTTAACATTCAAAAAAATAAAAAAAGACATAATTAAAATCCTAAAAAAATAAAAATGACATAATTTAAAATACAATTTTATAGAAAATAAAAATAACTACTCCGCCGGCGAATCATCCCCCGAAGGCGGTGGAGGTGCCCTGAGGCCACTTGGAGGCGGGATACCAAGTTGTGCCGCCATAAACAGGACTCCGTTAAGCCAGGTTTAGTATTGAGTGGGCGTAAAGCGGGAAGTGTCCGCCATTGTGGCGGTCAAGTACATGGACATAAGGGAGTTCGAGGGTCCCCACGAGCCCGAGCCTGCCTGGCTTGATTCGGCTCGGCCCCTCCTCCCTCTAGTCGCCTTCGCCGCATTTCTCCCTTGCGGCCGACGGCGCCCACGGGAGGACCCCCCGGCATCCTTTGCCGGGGTCAACTCCTCCTGCGAGGCAAACTCTTGTGGCCCGATGCCCCAACCGCCCTCACCGGACGAGTATTGGCCACTGGCCGTGTGCTTCGTGCGCTTCGAGGTCGAGCCCGAGCTGGACCGCACACCGTCGGCCCACCTTTCCTCTTCCCTGACGACCTCCCAAATATCGGCATATTTGAATTATTTGCCGGTGTCTTCGTAGTAGACCCGCAAAGCCGGCCTCAAAATGTCGGCTTTCGTGGCTCCGCTTTGGTACTGAGCCGCTTCATTCTTGTAGATGCCGCAGAATCGTTTGACCTCTCTGTCGACTCGGTCAAAGTGAGCGCGGAACATCTTATATGTGCGGCGGCGGGTCTTTTTCGGCTTAATCTCGTGGTAGGCCTCGGTGACCTTTTCCCAGAAGCACTTCTGGGGTTGTTGATTCCCGACGATGGGATCGTACGAGACGTTGATCCAGGCGTTGTACACCGCCAGCGTTTCTTTGGGGCCGTACGGATGCCGACCTAGATCCTCCTCCGCCTTCGCCTCCGCCCTGGAGCCTCCCCCGCCTCGGCCTTCTTCCGGAGTGGGTTGAACCGGATAATCCCTGCGAATACCGCGGGGCGGAGGGACGGGCGTATGCATCAACATTAAAATTGGGTGGTTGGTACCCCCGGCGTGCCCGAACCCTGGTGCCTGGCGTCGAGCCCGGCGTCGACGAACCGGAACTACCCAATGTGTTGTACATGCTCCCCCAGTCGCCAAACGCGTTGAGATCCCACGCGCCGGAGCCGCCACCGCCGGAGTTTCCGTCGCCAGACATTTTGTGATGAGATGTTAGATGAAAATTGGAGAGAAAATGGAGATGAAAATTGGAGAGAAAATGGATGTGTAGTTGTGTGTGAAATGAGAATGAAATATGAGTATTTATAGAGTAAAAAAATAAAAAATATATATATAAAAAAGAAAAACGACTCTATTAAAGATAATATTACCATTTAACATTTTTTATTTTTTTATTTTTTTTATTTAATCTGATTTAAAAAAAAGAATTATTGCATCAGCGTGACGATGCCCACTCGCAAGACGACGAGTGAGCGTCACGCATGGCCTAGGAGCGCGCCACGTCGCCTCGGCGCATAGCGAGCCGTCCCGCGTTTCGTCGCGGCAGGACGGGCTGGTGACGGGGACGAGACGCTGCAACGCCTCCCGCCCCGGTTCTGTCATTGCGGAACGAAACACGGGCCACCCACGTGACGCGTTGCAGGTGACCTAAGTATTTTGGCTAAGGGTGTGATGATATTTTATGTTTTGCAATGTGAATCCCCCCCCTATCTTTGCATACATACAAGGTAAAATGAGGTAGAAATCATTGCTTGCAACCTGTTACATGTTTGATGATAAATGATTTTGGGCACTTTGAAAAACTAGCTACTTCTATTTCCTTTCTCAACAAACCACTGATTCTTGTCAATTGTGATTTGGTAAGGAATATTCACAACTTCGTTATGTTCAAGTTTCATTTTTATGAGAACAAAGAGAATAATAGTATAATCAAAGAATTTGCGCTTCTTGAATCTTTAAATTTTAGAATGCTCAATCAAGCAAAATACAACTAGTAAGTTGACTCCACATGCACCTTCAAATATGTTTAACTTGCTTGGAATGATATCCAGTTAAGACAATCACTTTGACTGATGAATTAGATTGAAGAATCATATAACATGCAAGCTCTCAAAATGTAACCAACCATCAAATATCCCTATAATAATTTCCATCATTATAAGCGAACATTTATTTGACCGACATCAAAAGCTACATTCAATGATAAAACCATGATATACTAGAAAAACAGCACAAATAAACTAAACGATAACTTGAAATCAAGAATGGAAGGATAACTTGCTTGGCAATAAGAAAACTACACAATCCAAACAACATCTCAACAAAACATAGGCAAGAGATCACAACTATAAGAAACATAAGACTCAGATATGACACTAGGATGTTCATACTTCACAATAAGACAGACTACCACACATCATAAAACAAAGAACACAACCTACAAAGATCAGTGATACGCTATACTGGAATGGCCTCTACAAGCATTAATGTTCCATCAGCTACAAGCACTGACTGGCAAAGCGAAGGAATGAGCATTACATTAGCATCTACAAGTGAAATAAATATTCATAGACAAAAATTACAAAATATAATTACCTGGGAACAACTTCATATAATCAACAATCTCCAATGTCGATGGAACTAAAGACCAGCAAGGAAAGGGGTAAAGGTAAGACCTGCTCAGAAAGGATCATCCCTAGGCAATAAAAGAGGGAAAAAAAGTTATACCGAAGAGAAAGGCGAAGCTTGCAAGAACAAACTCAACTACTATTGGACTGAAGTACTACGAGAGAAAAGATGGACTGTCCTATTCCCATTCCCGCTTTTCTTTTTTTAAAACCAAGAAATTGGCGAAGGGAAAACCTAGATCAGAAGTCAGTAACATCTCTAACCAGAGTAGAAGAAAATGGAAGAAGGATAAAAAAGAAGCTGAACCAACTCAGACAGCCAATGTACGGGAATACAAGAGTATCTGAGCAGGAAAGCGCAAGGGGTCTAAACAGACGATTGGGAAGGAAACATAGAGAAAAGAAACAGGTAAACTATTGACACTAAACAAGTTAGGTTATGCAGTATATGTACATTATTTATAAAATATTCTGACTATGGGGGGGAAAGGCGAGGAGAAATTAATCGAAAGCTGAAATTGCCCATTTGGGTAGCATCTAGTTTTTCCCTAGCTGAAAATTTGATCGACAATAATTCAGCAATTTAAGAACTTCGAACCATAAGTACTCAACTATTCCTTCATCAACCCATGTTTTCCATTTCACAACTTCCATATGTGAGATCCATGTCCGAGCAACCAAACCAAATATCCCCAGCCAAACAAGAAATACAAGTCCCACCCCATGTTTTCCATTTCACAACTTCATATGTGAGATCCATGTCCGAGCAACCAAACCAAATATCCCCAGCCAAACAAGAAATACCAGTCCCAGAGATATGGAGATCACTGATCAATGAAATGCAGTTCCAGCACTACCACACACCAACGCTTTATCATGCCATCCAATGCACACGTGATCTTTTTTTATTAGACTTCAAATCTACCACTACTGAGCTACACAGCAAGCTATTTTCCTTATTTACACCCACCACCACCAACACTTCATTCATCATCAATATCAAGATTAAGCATGCGGCGCAGGGTCTTCGTCGCAGAATCAGCAATGCCAAACAAATCACTCGGAGAAGGACTGCGCTCCCTAGGGGACGCAGGTGCAGAATGAGAGAGAGGAGGCAAATCAATTTCTGATGTCACAGTCGGCAAGTCAAGGGAAATAGTTCGTTTAGGCTTCAGTGTGAACTTAGGCACTGGCAAACAACTTGGGGGTGGCGAATTCGAATAAGCAGGTCCAGCCCAGAGCTCGGAAAATTGAAACCCCTCATCCCTGCTCTCATAATTGATATCCATAGGTATTGGAATAGAACCGCTTTTAGCAATTCTTTTCAGCATTTTCGGGTTTTCACAAACAGATGGGGAAGGAGTTTTAGGCGACAAGGAAGGGCAAAAGGCCTTTTTAGTAACAGGGGATTTTGTTTTACTCGGTGGAGGTGAGAGCAATCCTTCTCCAGAATGAAATGTCCTACAATTAATTCCTCGAAAACCACCCGTAGGTGGTGAACTTGACCCAAACCTTGTTGAAATTGAACCATGGCCACGGCTTCTGCCATGGTACTGATGATTTCTGTGATGAGCAACAACAACTAATGTTTCCATTTCTCGCAAATTTTCACACTAAAACCACCTTCTTCTGCGCTAATCCTAGCTAACAAACTAAAACAAGAGATCTATCAAATCAACGAGTTTTACAATTCTAAGCCTGTGAAACTTGTAGAATCAGCAGATTTAGATTTCCGCCATAACCACCAAAACCTCAGTAAATCAACCTCTATTTTATCCAAACCATCCAAAGCATGAAACATATATCTATATATGTGCTTATTCACTACAACTGTAACCTCACTCTTCAGATCTGCGAACACCACACAGAATAACATCACAAAAAAGAACAATCACTAATTTTTACAAAAAAAATGAAATCTAGGGGGAAAACAGGTACACAATTGAAACTAACCTGAATTTCGAGGCGCAATCTTCGAATCAAATTTCGTATCCGAAATTAACCGTGTGTATCTAATAATCCAAATGAGTCTGGTATTGCTCTCTTCTAGGGAGAGAGGGCCATTGGAAGTTCAGTACAGAGAGCAGAGCAGAGCAGAGCAGTCAGTGAGAAACTTTTGTGCTGTGAATATTTTTATGTGAGAAAAAAAAAACCTTCGGATCTCAAACTACTCACAATTGAATTTAAATGTGGCCGTAGGAACGGCGTGACCACCCAAATTCACCTATTTAACCTAAATGGATCCTGTGTATCTTTGATTATTACTCGTGAGACGTGGCGTAAACTGACGCTCAACTGTAAAGGAAAATATTTATGACGATTTTACCCTCCGTATATCAAGCGAGGAATGCCAATCGGATCAGCCTAGTATATTTTGAGTCCTCTCCATTGCACAGGGTGGGTGACAAGAAGGGCATCACAACGTGCACCGAGAGAGGCACGGCTGCTCACGACATCCGTTGTGGAGGAGGAAGACGAGGAGGGGGAATTTTTTTTATTTAATCCAAAAATTCTATAAATTAACCTCAATTTCACTTTATTATTTCTTCGCTTTATATCACTTTCAATCCATATACTCCGTACTTTTCACATTCTAAAGAGACTTACACCCCATACATTGTCGTCCCTTATTCAATTATAGGTTGAACAACAATCGTTTCAAGCTGGAGGGGGAGAGCATTGATGACTACGAGATCAATGAAAGGGGAAGGGCACGAAGACGACCAGCGAGGTGGGACTGTGAAAGTATATCTTTGAAGAGACGATAGTGTTGGTGAGGTGCTACATCAACGTTTCTAACGACCCCTTATTATTTGGAAATTTAATTTGATTTATAAGATTTGCAATATATAAACTTTTAGGAATTGTAATTTTATTTTATTATTTATGAAATAATTTATTTTTATATAGTCATGTAATTGCATTTTAAAGTAAAATAATAAATATTGCAAATTTATGTGAAAAACATGAACGGTGTTTTTTTTGTAAGAGTTGTGGTTTAATGTAGAAAAAAAAAGAAATAATAACTTGATTGAGAGTTCATGTGTGACTAATAAGAGCATCCCAATCGTATCTCCAATTCATCTCATTTTTATACAATTCATGGGTCTTGTACTACTTTTTATATCATCTTTTAAGACAACAGTTGCAACCCTCCATCTTCGAATCATCTCATCTCTTAACTATTCATGGGTTCCACTATGTCATTTAATTTTATTTCTTCAACAAATTTAATTTAAATTCGTACCGAACCAAATGTTCATACATTTCAAGAATGGAGAGAGTATTAATTTATATATTTTTTTGATTTTTTCTAAATTAAAAATAAATAAACTTAACGATCGGAATTGGACTCCCACTAACGGGCCGGCGAGTGGGCGTCACCGCCCAATGCTAGCTGGCCTATGAGACGAGACCGAGCCAACATCGAGTTGGGTTGTGGATGCCCCTCCTTTTCTTCCTCACCGTCTCTCGCTACATAGTGCAATTACAATATCACACTGAATGTATTATGTACATAGTGCTCCTTCCGTCCGACAATAAAAGTCTTGTTTGTCATTTTGTTTTGTCCCACAATAAGAGTCATATTTCACTTTTATTTTATTATTATTATAACACTAATATATATAAGTAGGACTCATATTTTGTTAACCCACTTTTTTATATTTTAAAACTCGTGTCATAACTAAATAGAATTTGTATTGGGTATTACGGGACGAAGGAATATATTTGTTTTTCTTGGATTTACTTCAACAATTCGCATGCCCAATATATCTATATAAAATTGATTAATTATTCCTTAACCTTTTTAAAGGGCCCATTTTGTGGGTGCACGATTTTGCCTCATCTCTGCCTGCAATTACCTGCCACCGTTAATTCCTGGGAGCCTTTCTCCCATCAAAATTTCCCCCTTTTCTGTTAATCTGAGATTTAATTTAATTTTCCCAATTGAATTCGGTTTATTTTGATCTGATACCACGATTCTCGCCGCCAATGAAGGTTCACCCGTCGCCTAGGAAACGCAACATCACGCTCCGCTACGACGTCGCTTCGCTCCTCGCTCAGGCCAACGCCTGCCGGCAGAAGAAGCTTCATCGGCTGCCGCACATCTTCGCGAAAGTCCTAGAGCTCCCCTTCCACTCCGACGCCGACGTCTCGGTCGACGAGACGCCGGCGTCGATCCGATTCACCGCCGCCACGGACGACATCAGCGGTGACGTCAGGGCCGACGCCGTCGCGATCTACCCCGGCGTCACGAAGATCGTCATAAGGGGAAACGGCGTCGTTGACCTTTCAGGGACCGAATTCGAGCTCGATCTGTGGCGGTTCCGCCTGCCGTCTTCCACGCGGCCGGAGCTCGTGTACGCCGCCTACGAGGACGGCGACCTGGTGGTGACCGTACCTAAAGGGGCGGAGGACGGTGGGGATTTGGGGAATCGGGGTAGGCTTGTTCTTGTACAGTAGCTCCAAAATTAAATCCTCTTTCTCTTAGCTCCAATTCTCAATTTCGAATAATGCTTAGTTTATGATACACTACACAATTTTAATTCCACATATAATCAATTTCGGCGTGATTTAGATGTTAGTGAAGTTAGGTTTTGTTCAGAACATAAATTGGGGTAAAAATAAGTTGAATCTAGAAGTCGTTGTAGTTGTATTTAGGATTGATTTTTCATCTGTGTGGAATTGTGTTTTGGGCGGAATTCATCTGGCATGCTGCTATTGATGTTTGTGTGATGAAATAGATTATAGTATAAGAATGGTGAAGCTCAGGCTCAGTTGCATACTTTTCTTGGGTTTTACGGGCATAGGTATTTCTTAAACTCAAAAGCTCAATTACCTTATTGAATATTAATCGGAGTATTTCTTTTACTTCATTTGTGTGTTAGAAGGGAGTTTTTCTTTTGTTGGTTGTTGTTATATATGACTAGCAGGGAATGACCATATTTGAGCTCCATTGTTGGCATCTTGGTGAAATTTGTGTATGTTTTTTTGGATAATTGGATCTTTGATTTAGGCGATTCGAAGCTGAGGTGGGTGGGGTCATGGCTTTGTTTAGAACTTGTGATGAGTGTGCGAGAATTAAGAATTTTTCCAAGATTGCGACCATGAGTAGTAAAATTGGTGGTGGGGCGTGGTCACTCTAAATTCAAATTCGAAAGAGAGATTCGATTTTTATTTCACTTTTGCCGTTGTGTTTCATTCGGTCTTCATCGTTTGATAGCTTATGTGCCCAACTTTCGGCAATGAGATTGTGTTTTATATAATATAGACTAAAGTCTCAAAATGGTCCTTAACATATTGTTTTTTTTTTATTTTGGTAAAAAACATTATCTTTTAAATTATTCGGTCCCTCACATTTGAAATCGGATCACATTTGGTCCATTTTGGACGGTTCCGTCAAATTTTTGACGGTTTTAATTACTGGGCCACAAATCCGTCACTAATTGGGAGAAACTGATCCGTCACTAATTTGTCACAAGCTGTTCGAGATAATTGATCAGCTTTCTCGCGACTATCGCAACCTCGCGACGCAGTTCACCAGATCTGGAATGTTCGAGAAGAAAGGCCACGTCATGATCTACAACCTCTGCTTCATCTCGGTGCTCCTCGTCCCCTGCTTCTACGGCGTCCTCTGCTGCGACGGTTTCCTCACACACATTCTCTCCGGAGGCCTCCTCGGATTGATCTGGACGCAGGTCGCCTACCTAGGGCACGACTCCGGCCGCTACAACATCATGATTAGCCCTAGATTCAACAAACTGGCGCCGATCCTCACCGGTAACTGCCTCACCGGCATCAGCATTGCGTGGTGGAAGTGGACGCACAACGCGCGCCACATCGCCTGCAACAACCTCGATTACGACCCCGATCTCCAGCACCTCCCGATGCTCGCCATCTCCACACGCTTCTTCACCAACCTCACCTCCAAATTCTACAACAGAAAGCTCGAATTCGATCCAATCGCCCGATTCTTCATCAGCTACCAGCACCTAACCTACTACCCTGTGATGTGCGTCGCCAGAGTCAATCTCTATCTCCAGACATTCCTCCTCCTCCTCTCCAACCGCAGCGTCCCCGACCGAGCCCTAAACATATTGGGAATCATGATTTTCTGGACATGGTTCCCTCTCCTCGTCTCCTGCTTGCCCAATTGGACCGAACGCGTGCTCTTCGTGCTAGCCAGCTTCTGCGTCTGCGCCATCCAGCACATCCAATTCACGCTCAACCACTTCGCCGCCGACGTCTACGTGGGCCCGCCCAAGGGGAACAACTGGTTCGAGAAACAAACCGTCGGGACCATCGACATCGACTGCCCTTCTGGGATGGATTGGTTCTTCGGCGGGCTGCAGTTTCAGCTAGGGCACCATCTCTTCCCCAGGCTGCCGAGGTGCCATTTGAGGAAAGTTTCCCCCATCATTAAAAAGCTCTGTAAGAAGCACAACTTGCCCTACCGGAGCTTAACCTTCGTCGAGGCGAACAAGTGGATGTTGTGAACGCTTAGAACCGCCGCGGTTGAGGCCTGCGATTTCTCCATGGCTGCCAGGAACTTGCTATGGGAAGCTGTCAATACTCATGGATGAGAGATTTCAACCACATTTTGTTTTTGTTTTGAAATTATTTTTGAAAGAAAAGCTGATCAATTATCTCGAACAGCTTGTGACGGATTTTGTGACGGATTATTGACGGAACAGTTTCTCCCAATTAGTGACGGATTGGTGACGGATTTGTGACCCGGTAATTAAAACCGTCAAAAATTTGACGGAACCGTCCAAATGGACCAAATGTGATCCGATTTCAAATGTGAGGGACCGAATAATTTAAAAGATAATGTTTTAGACCAAAATAAAAAAAACGTAATATTTTAAGGACTATTTTGGGACTTTAGTCTATAATATACTGTCTCAATCATGGACTAACATACTTAATAAATTAATAGTACCCCTCTGTCCACGATTTAATGAATCCTTTTGCAATTTTGGTTTGTCCATGATTTATACAACCATTTACTTTATTTATTCCACTTTTAGTACGTGGATCTCACATCCCACCAACTTTTTACACTCACAATCTAATATAAAACTAATATATTAGATTAATAGTACTTATTAATAGTACCCCTATGTACACTTTTTACACTCACAATCATGGACTAACATACTTATTAAATTAATAGTACCCCTCTGTCCACGATTTAATGAATCCTTTTGCAATTTTGGTTTGTCCATGATTTATACAACCATTTACTTTATTTATTCCACTTTTAGTACGTGGATCTCACATCCCACCAACTTTTTACACTCACAATCTAATATAAAACTAATACTCCCTTTAAATTGGCCACACATCGCACACACTTTCTCCCTTTACTTTTCTGCACAAGTCAAACAATTTCATAAAACCAGTGTCGTTAAAATGGCTCTTTAAATAGTGGACGATACTTATGATAAAAATAAACTTTGGGCAATAGGTATGACACGGTAGTTAAGACAAAATTGGTAAAGTAAGAGAGATGAGGAGAACGGTATGTTAAAGTAAGGGAGATGAGGAGAATGGTAGTTAAAGTAGTGTTAGTGGATAGTGGAACCTACATTATTAAATTAATACTCTGTTTGATACTCCCTCTGTCCCTAAAAGTTTATCCCATTTTTACATTTTTGTCTGTCACATAAAATTTATCCCATTTCAGTTTTTTACCATTTTTGGTAATGAACCCCATATTCCACTAAGGCCATCCGCAATGGGGCGGACGATGGCACGCCCGATGGCGCGCATCGTCCACGCCCTCCATCGTCCGCTCCATTGCGGGTGCGTGACATAGGCCGCGGACGATCGTCGCGCCCTATACTAAGGGCGCGGAGTATAGCGCGGACAATGTCCATCGTCCACGCCATCGTTCGCCCCATTGCGGCCTACACGGACAATGGCCGCGGACGATAGGCCATCGTCCGCCCCACTGCGGGCTACGCGGACGATGGCACGCGTTTTTTATTTTCTATTTAAATCTCGTTTCTCATTCATTTGTACATACAAACATATCGACTATCTCTTTACATATTCTCTCTCAACATCCAACCAAAATGAATCTCGGCGACGACACCAATAGTTCTAGTTCGTCTGAGTCCGGTAGTTCGACGTCAGAAGCATTAGATGCAGCCGTTGAAGAGGCCATGGCGGCATGCTATGCGGCAATGCAGCGCGAGAAGGAGGCGGCGGCAGCGGCGGCTGAGCAAGTCCATAGGCCTATTCGACATAGGACGTATGTCCGACGCGACCACCCGGAAGCTCAGAAACGTCTGGTTGAAGACTATTTTGCCGATCAATCACGATGGGGCCAGTATGTTTTCCGCCGCCGGTTTAGAATGTCGCGGTACCTTTTTCTCAGCATTGTTCGGACATTGTCTTCACGTGATGAAATGAAGTTTTTGAAATTCGTATTTTAATTTATTAGTTTTTTTAAATTCGTATGGATTTTGTAAATATTAAAAAAATTATGATGTGGCGCGCCATAGGGCGCGCCACTGCAGGTGGGGAGGTAGGAGGATAAAACTTATGACGTGGCGCGCCATAGGGCGCGCCTTACGTCGCCCCACTGCTGATGCCCTAACACACCCTACTCACATTTTATTATAAAACTAATATATAAAAATAGGACCTACATTCCACTAACATTTTCAACTCACTTTTCATTACATTTCTTAAAATCCATGTCTAGTCAAAGTGAGAAAAAATTTAAGGGACGGAGGGAGTATAACTTTCTAAAAATAGAATGCACATATTTTTGTGGGACGAGCGAAAATGAAAAGTACACATATTTTTATGGACGGAGAGAGTATGTTATAAATGAACTAATGCAATATATACTACGCCCTCCGTATTAAAAAAATAGAAACATTTGAAATGGCACGGGTTATAATGCAAAATTAATAAAGTAAGTGCGAAGAATTGGTAAAATAAGAAAGATGAAAAGAAAAATGAGTAAAATAAAAGAGAAAAAGAGAAAAAGTAGTGAAAATAGAGTTAGTGAATTATGAGGTCCATGTCCTAAAATAGAAAGATTCTAAAGTTGTTAATTTTAAGAAACAACCTAAAAGAGAAATAGTTGCTATTTTTAAAAAGACAGGGGAGTACTCCGTAATAAATAAATTTAACAGAAGAACATAATAAGCTGGATGGCATTCCGTTTTGTTTAGATTTGACAATAAGATTTGAACATCTTGTTTATACAGTTGCAAGGCCTGAAAAAACCTCATTTTATTGGGCTATGGATCAAAGGTTTTGTTGGACACTTTGTTAGGTTTTATTTTGATCGACTTTTATGGTCAATAATAGTCTTGAGAGACTCTGGATTTTACAAGGAGTTATTTTCCTTTCAAAAGAAATAGAACAAAGTTTACAAAGAGCCATAATAGTGTACATAATAAAATTCGATAAAAGAAAGAAAATAAAACGATTTTGGAATTGCATTATGAGTAATCCTTCCATTCTTGATCATCATTCATCCATAGCAAATCGCCCAAAAAACTACAAAAAAATGACATGATTTAGTTTTGCATCAAATAAATTGGGTCGGAAATGAAAATAATAATTCAAGTAAGAGACTCGATTATCTTATAATTTTTCTAAAATAGAAAAATGATTCGATTAACAAGGAACGGAGGGAGTAGTAACTAACTTGTCGGCCGATGGATTTGGAAATAACACGATGGCCAACGACGGTGGTCTCTGTGATTTGAGTTCCGCCTTCTCTAATGGTTTCGGTGGTGTCGTCGTGCCCAACAACGCCGCGCTCCTCGTTGAGCTCCGCCACCGATTTCATCACGCTTGCCATCCCGCTCTTCTGCGTCTCCCCAAACATGCTCTTCTCCGCCGACTCTACGGCGGCAGCGTCTTGTGGTGTTATGTCTTTGGCGGCGAGCTCGCCGGAGACGTCGAAAACGTTGCCGTATTTGATGGATGCAAACTTTTTTGGCTTCTCCGACTCCCTTGTTCATTCTTACCTGTTCCTACTAAGAGTGAAAATTGATTTTATTTTTAGGGGATTTTGGCGGTGGAGTCTATCCACTTGTCACAATTTTCAACTTCCATATGGCAAATCAAAATTTTTTAAAATTCACTTTTTTTTATTCAAGATCAAGTTTGGACCGAATATTTGAATATTATATTTAATAATTTAAATTTAAAATTATCCTCCCTACAAAAAAATCATCATTTCATCACACTTAAAAATGTCAGGATATATATTTTTTTATCACTTCATCTATAATCACTGTGGGTGCAAGTGTGATAACAAAAGATGTAATAATAGTTTGAGTGAAAGGATAGAGGGTCTACTATTAACTTGGAAACGTAATGTAAAATTACTTGTAGTGTCATTCGAGAATGTCATAAGACATAATCTGAGATCACACTATCTTAGTACGTATGAAAAATATTAAAAATATCACATGTGAATGGTTCTAATTACATTACCCCCCTGATTGTATGTAATTTACAATTTCACCTACGAATTTCCATAATTTATACACTGGTCCTTCGAATATTAAAAAAATATAATTTCATCCTTTAAATTCTTAAAATTATACTCCATCTGTCCCATTAGAAATGAAACGTTTTCCTTTTTGGTCTGTCCCATTAAAAATGAAACGCTTCTAAAAATGGAAACAATACTCTCTCTACTTTTTCTTCTCTCTTACTTTACTCTCTCTTCATTAACTCACAAAACAACACTACATAAAATCTCGGGCCGAAAAACAAATGTTGCATATTTAATGGGACGGAGGGAGTATATTTTTAAAATATATAATTATTTTTGTTACTTCCATTCCATATACAAAATACAATAATAAACTAAATTTAATAATCCAACAAACTTTTATCAACAAATCATGTAAATAAAATTAACATTCAAATATATAAAAATTCAAAGTATTTCAAAACTCTAAACATGCATTCCAACAATATGAAATGTCAATTCATTTTCTTCTTAAACTATGTGAGCATACTAGTACATACTATAAAGCATAATCTATTATAAAGAGCATAACACATTTGTAGGTAAATTGCTTCTCTCTTTATATATGTGAGCCTCTTCTTCCTATTCGTCGAAAGAACAAGTTCCTCTGCAACGTGCCCTGCAAAAAAATTTAAAAATTTTAAATTACTATCATGATTTGAAAAGTTACATGTGTTCTATAGAATAAAACCTCAAATAAATCAACTTCCTAGAATAAATTAATTAACATTGAAAGAAACACTAAACAGAAAAGTTAATTAACATTGAAAGTCTACTTAATATTAAACATCTAAACAGAAAAGCCTACTTAATTAACAAATTAATTAATATTGAAAGAAACACTAAACAAATAAAATATAAAATATTGCAGTCATAAATAAAACTTGTGAAAAAAAGTAGGACTTAACATGAATCTGTAATATAAGTAACATAATTAAAAGTATAAACCAAGATTGATCATGTAATCAACATAATTAGTTAACTAATTAACAATAGATTACCTTGAATCCATATGTGAATCAAGAAATTGTCACTACTCAATGGGAGTCACCTACATATATAAGATGAAAATATACTTAGAATCAAACTAAAATGCATTTAGTAATAATATAGTAGTAAATAATTGATAGAGAATACCAAGGAACATGGTCAAGCAATCATATCAACAACTGTCTGGGAAAGCTCTTGAAAGTTGCCATAAGGCCTAATCAATTATTCCTTTGGCTCAATCACAACTTTAACATTAATTTCACACCAATTCAATCCTAACATTTGTCCCCCAACTTTTTTATTTGGATCAATGCTCTGAATAAATCCTTTAGCAACGATTTTCTTCGTGAGAATACTTCTCAAAGAAACATATTTTCCAACCTCCAAGAAACCAAAATATATAAATAAATAAGTATTTTAAATCTATATATATGACTGTGATATATATTTCAGAAGTCAGAACTATAAAAAAAATAAAGATACCTGGTCAGTTTCAGCCGTCGTAGAACGTAGTGAAAGAGATTCAGATGCTATCGCATTTGACCTTCCGTCTGCTTGTGAAGCACAAGGTCTTTGTTGTGCTCCAAGCATTGCCTCTAGTCGTGCAATTTTTTCTCTATACTCACTCAGTAAACGATCTGATGTGTTTATAGGAGTTCCATTCCACACATCTGAGGGACACACTCCTTGACCCATCATTCTTACTTGACCAGGTTTGTCCTTCCCTACGACTTGGGCAAATATATCATTTGGAGCGATTACATCTTCAGAACCTTCCGAAAGTTGATCCCTATATTCTGCCATAGCTACCTGTTTATAAAACAAAAATTAATGTATAAATTAAAATATAATAAATTTGATATAACGGACAAAGTCTCTACAAATTTCATATGCGAATTGAACGATTCAAAAATTCAATTACACAACAAAATGTAGAGAATTAAAAAGAAGCGTCATAACAATCTGTAAATAGAGCAAGGATGATAAAAATACCAGAACACTCCTCACCTTTTCTGAGTAATCTGAAGCTTCTACTATAATTTTTTCAGCCGAGAAGGTGTAGAGACAAGGCGAGAGAGAGGCGGCGTGATAAAATATTGATTAAGTACCGCCACTATTTCTAATTCTATTTTAGTGGGAAAACTGCCGCCACTATTTTTAATTATTTCATGCACTTTTTAAATTCTCTATTCCTTCAACAAATTAGTACTTAAATGTTAATATTTGCCACCTCTATTTTTAATTGTTTCATGCAGTTTTTAAATTTTCTATTCTTTCATCAAATTAGTGCTTCAGCCTTCACTGTACTATTATAATAATTGACTAATATACATATTATTATTATTATCACTAATTTATAATTACATAAACTTTGATTCGGTTTTTTCATTTCCAAATTTTAAATGAATAAAACACATCAGATAAATTAATAATATAAATAATGCAATTAATTGTTAGAGTATTAACATCAAAATAAATTTATATACAATAAAATAAATAATTTCTACTTTATTTATTTTTGTAATTTCTACTCAATTTATTTTTGTCAATTATCTTTTGAATAAGTTGTTTTAATTAATTTCTTCAATAATTAAACTTCATTAGTAATTTGAAATTTACTTTTTAGAATCATGTTTAAGTATTTGCGTATAACAACTTCCGTGAGTTATAATAGGAGCAAATCACCATTATTGTACTTAATAGAAGTATGAGTATAGGACTTTTGAACTGACATTTAACTCTAATATAACATCAGTGTATGATATAAATGTGAAGAAAGATCAATGTATTGTTTGAGTATATATACTCACAGTTTTAATAAAATGTGAGTAATTTAATGTGATAACATGTCATTTTTTCAGACGGATCCGTCCCAAAACGAGAATGAGAAAAAAAGAGATGAAATAATATTTATGGAGACAGATTAATTTAACGGAACGGAAAGAGGAAAAATATAGTAGATAGAAAAATCTTAGACACTCGATCCCAAAATAAGTTTTATCGGTGGTTGGCAGTTTTATTGGTGGTCGGGTTTGCAATAGGCGTCGATCGACCACTGATTGCGTTCGGCGTTCGGCGTGCTGTATACATCAGTACGTAGGGGCAATAGGGGACGATAAAATCCGTAGATTATCGTCCTCTATTATGAATGATCTTAGATCAATATACTCACAAACATGTAGATGTTCCAGATTCTTTATTCTTTTCAAATAAACATATTTTAAAATGTGTACTTGCGCATTAATCATCATAAAAATAATACTCATTCCGTCACGGTTAAGATAACACATTTTTTAGTCGAGACGGGATTTTAGAAGCTGTTGGTTGATGTGTTTAATTTGAGAGAGAAAAGATGTGTGTGCGTATTAAATGGAGAGATAAAGAGAGTTAAATGATGTATATTAATTGGATGAGAAAAAAGTGGTTGAATGTATTAATTGGAGAGGGAGAATTATCATAAATAGAAATGGGTCATCTTAATTGGTACAAACTATAAATGAAAGTGTTATCTTAGCTGGGACGAAGAAAGTATAATTTTCACCCATTATTATATTTATAAATTTTTTATACTCCCTATTTATTATTTTGAATATTCTCCGATGCCGACATTTTGAATATTCTTTTGCATATCTGTCACTTTAGGTTATCACATTAACTTGGGCCAGTGTCAAAATCTTGGTTTCGCCTCTATTAGCTAGCTAATCAATAAAATTACATCAAACTCAATTTTATGTACATTAATAAAAATAAAAGTATAAACAACAAAACCCTAATTATATTCTTTTGCATATCTGTCACTTTAGGATATCACATTTATCACGTCATCTAAATTTATACTCCCTCAATGCACGAAAAAAAGACAAGATTGTGAATGCCACGGATTTTAATATATCCATCTATCATAATCTAAAATGCAAGTTGGGTGAAAAAACGTTGATGCCCTTTTTGGAGGGAAAACGAAAAATGAAGTGTCTTTTCTCCAAAAACAATTGAAGGCAAAAACAATGGACAAATAATGATCCAATAAAATGGTAGCTTCTTGAAGAAGTTTTAGAACACATTTAAACAGTGCCTACCATTAATTTTTTTATAATTAATTTATTAAATTTATATATTAATTAGCCTTATATTTTGGGTTAAAATTGGAATTGTGCTAGAGAGTTTAGTTTGTCTTCTATTTAGGTTAAAATTGAAATTTAATCCTTTACTGGAATACGTTTTCTCCGAATTAATTCACATGCTAAACAACAATACAAATATGTAATGTTTACAATTTCCATCCAATATTTACTCAATTAAAGTTCTTAATTCATATATTTTAATTCCTCTCTAATTAATTATACAATACTACTAAGTTTATAGATTAAACTACATAATAAGATGAAACTATATAAATTTAAAATAAAATCTAACTTATAAAGTTTGTATAACTTCTTAATATAAATAGTAGTGTAAATTGTCACCTTATTCAAAATAACCAAGATGCATAAAATATTATCGTTATTTTAAGTGATAATTTACTTTTTATACGTATATGTGGCGGGAAGTAAGAAATTTATTCTTTCCAATATAAAAAATTCATTTAATCTTTGGCCATGTATATCAAGTTATGCTATGCTCTGAAATTAAACAAAAGAAATAAATAGTCAACTAAAATGTGATTAATACAAAATTTCTAACTTGATTTCTCAAAGATGTTTAAAATTTTTATGATTTAAATTATTTATATATTTAATTTGGATATGTTTATATTCCATATATATTTTTCAAATTATCTTTTAAAAATCTTCACATTCCTTTAAATTCTTATTTTATACTATATATTTATATATTCTGTATTCATTATTTGAAACTATTATGTCATGACATAGCACGTGGGTTAATACTAGTAATTGGTAAAGTAAGAGATAGAGAGAGAAAATGCAGTGAAATGAGTGTTAGTGGATTATGAGGTCCACAATTAGAATGATATTTAGGGTTAGTATTGGTTGAAAACTTTCCTTTTTGAACTTAGTCTATTTTTGGTGGATAGAAACAAAATGGTAAAACTTGTCTACTTTTCATGGACGAGAGTTTATATTTGAAAAAATCACTATATTCTAATCAATACAAGTGTTGAATAATATTATAATGAAGTTAATAAAGTAATTGTAAAACTTGAATTTTTGTAATTTCAAATTTCAAATCAAATACAAGTAGCTACATCGGCAAAATGTTAATTTGCAATTATCCAAAGTTAAATTTAAAATAGAAGATAGATATTCTAATTCGATGATTTTTTAAGGAGGCTCAGCAAATCAAAAAGTAAACCGTTTCATACAATGACATAAATAAATAAAAATTTCAAATTGAACAAACGCATATCAACCTTCGAAAAAATGGAATAAATTACTCCACTTCAGTGTTGTCAAAATGTCGTTCGGGCCGCTCGGGTCGCCCGGGTCACCTAGGTCAAGACCATCACTGCCCCAACATGGGTGGGTTGATCGACATACAGGGTCGCCACTGAGTCGCCTGGGTCGCCCGGGTCGAGTGTGTCGGCTGGGTCGCCCAAACACATGCTGCGCAGTCATGTTTTAAGATAAATCCCTAAATCTTTTTTATGTAAATCTTTCCCTTCGATGCTGATTTGTTTTTACTAAAATAAACATAATATAAAAGTAAAACTTACCTAAAAATCTGCTCTCTCTTATTTTCTCAAATATATCACACGTTTTCTGACTTTCTCAATCTCAATTCTCTATACATATGTATGCACCACATCAAACTTTTCAAACCTACTTTCTACACTTTAGAATTCGGTTCAAAGATCTTTTGCTGCCACCCTTCATATATTCCTTTCTTTTAATATTTTCAGACAATGGTTTCAATTATTTATTTTGTGTTATGACTTATGAATTGTTTTGATATTTTTGATAATTTCTATTTTCCACTTTATCTCTATTCACATGAATTACATCTACATTTATATTATTTGATATATTATAAACATTAGATCAATATATCATTTGATTTAATATTAAAAGGCAAAAAATAAGCCTAGATTCGTGGGTCTCTCTACCGCGTCGACTCATCGACCCGCGACCCGAATTTTCACCTCATCGACCCGGTGCGTCCCGCGACCCTAACATCACTGCTCCACTTTCTAAAGTAGAAAATTAAAGAAACAAAGAGACAGACTACAAGTTCCTTACCAGATTTACTGTCTTAAAACCATGATCAAAATTAAAATTGAAACACAATATTCGGATCCAAAACAAAGACAAGAGGAGTCGGTTCATGTCTCTTGCAAAGCCTATAACAAAAGTATCCATAGCAAAGGGATATATGAAATGACAACACTCATCGCTTCTTTGAGACACCAACAGTCTTTCCTCTGCGACCGGTGGTCTTGGTGTGCTGTCCACGCACACGAAGGCCCCAGTAGTGACGGAGACCACGGTGGTTTCTGAAAGTAAAGCGCACACAAAAACAATTCGTTATATGCAAGAGTTAAATATAAAATAGGAACATCAAGTAAAGAATCACACCTAATCTTCTTTAATCGCTCAAGATCATCCCTGAGCTTCATGTCCAGAGCATTGGATGTCACTTGGGAAAACTTGCCGTCCTTGTAATCCTTCTTCCTGTTCAAAAACCAGTCAGGGATCTTGAATTGGCGGGGATTTGCCACAATAACCATCAAGCTGTCAATTTCAGCAGCAGAGAGTTCACCAGCCCTGTAAAAGATTAAATAACAGTTAGATCACTTGCAACATGCACCACAGCTTGAAGTAGAGAGAGAGCAGAAGGCTAGTCAAGCTTTCTAACAAAAAAAACTTCAATAAATTGGACAGCAATGTAGGCAGTAGACCATTTGATTGATTTATAGATGAGCAAAATCTGATTGCCAAAATCTTCAGGCTAAAGTATGGGACACATGAGGCAACCCGTAAGCAATTGAAATTATCTATAGTCCCAATAGATTAAAATGTGGATATGGTTTTTTACGATTTATGATAACAACTTTTCAGCATCCATAGCAATGGTCTAGGCATAAAAGATACAAAATTTAGAGACGATTAGACCATGTAAAACCATAACTATCTGTGATCAGTTAGCAGAAAAATCAAAATTGTAATGCCTAAACACCTATGAGCTCAAAACAAAACATAAACAGACGTGGAATCTAAGCAAGAATACAAATTAAAGGGCATATCATTTGTTTATTCTCATATAATAGATTGATATACAAAAAACCCCAATAATCCCAGGAAGAAGTGGAAAAACTGGCAATAGACAGCATAAAGATTCAACATGTTCAACTTAAATCTACTGCTGGTGCAACAAAATTACATCAATCTTGAGTGTTTAGAACAACTATATATAGTTATCAAATTAGCAACCCTAAAATATTTCATCTAATTTATTAACAGAGTGTTAGTCACAACACCAAATCTATCATTAAATTCCTTCAGCAATCCAATTAGTGAAAGAGTACAAAGTCATACAAAGCAACTAGAATAGCACATACAGATTCAAACTCAATTCCATCAACTGTGCAACAAAGTTCAGCAAATCTAGAGTGTTTAGACAATTTTATAAAGCTACCGAATTAGCATCACTAATTATGAAGAAAGAATTAGTCACAACACCAAATCTATCATTAAATCCCCTCAGCAATACGACTATCGGAGGTACAAATTTGCAAAAAGTAACTGGAATAGCACATAATTACAATATTATTGGAGGAATAATCAACATTGAGAACAAAGTAATGAGTCCTAATTCCACCTAATACCTATAGATAGAAGGAGAGAGAAAGCCAAACCTCTTATTCATGTCAACATCGGCTTTTTTGCAGACGATGTTGGCGAAACGCCGGCCAATACCCTTGATCGAGGTCATGGCGAACATAATCTTCTGCTTTCCGTCAACGTTGGTGTTCTGCACACGCAGAATGTGCTGGAAATCTTCGTTTGCTACGAGAGACTGCAGCTCGAAGATACCCAATCATTAGTTACAAATGTAAAAGATTACACAAAAAAAGAAACAACAAACAGCGAATTAGATCGAGGAACACACCATTTTTAGGGTTTGGAATCGAGCAGCGGTATGTTAAGCTCTTCGACGGCTGCTGCTCCGCTATGAGTAAGAGTCAGTTTGTGAGAACAAAACCCTAAAATCGTGGTTTTTTTTTACAACTTCAACTATGATAAATTGCACTTTCGCCCCATAATAAGATTAAACTACATACTTCTCAATTGAGAATTTGCACTCTTGCAATTACTACTACTATTGAAATTAGTGGAAGTCTATTTATTAATGATGTTTTATTGTACAGGTTAAACACTAGTGCTTCAAAATAAGTAGAGCTTTACTGTAACATCCCAAAAATATTATAATAAGAAAATTGGTTTAACTTTAATTTTTTTATAATTGATTTAATATCGTTAACGTTGATAACTAGAAATAGCAATAACTTGAATCCAATAAAAATTCAATATTATGATTAAGATTAAAATAGATTGAAAAGAATATAAAGAATTAAATTAATATTAGTACATTCATATAATTAGAAAAGCAATTTAGTAAATACCTAAGAAATAACCTTATTTTGTCATCTTAAAATTTGAATTTTTTATAAGGAACTAGAACGAAGTAAAAATGACCTTAAGTGTCTCTTACAATTGGCCTGTATTTTTTTTGTATGCGTTATGCATGAGTACGACACAACTCAAGGGTGGAACCAAGAATTCAATTTAGAAGGGACAAAAATATATTTATAAAGAAATTTTTAGAGTTTGAGAGAGGGCATTAAGGAAGGAAATTAAAAATTTTGCAAAAATTAGTATAAAAAATATTTGTTGGGGGGGGGGGGGGTTGTACCCAATCCTCCTCAAGTGGCTACGCCCCTGACACGACTTAGGCCATCCACTACGCTGTCTCTATACCGTCCCTTAAACCGTCTCTTAACTACTATTTGAGCACTATTTGAGGGCCCCACTGTCCTTTTTTCCTCCATCCCTTAACTAAGGGACGAAACCTGCAACGCTCCGTCTCTTAACCGTCTCTATACCGTCCCTTAATTACTATTCATTCAATTTCATTTAGAATTTTTTTTTCTACCCAATTCAATTTAAACAAACACACTTTATTAAAAACCACACTTTATTAAAAAACACACAAACTAAATAAACACACAAACTAAATAAACACACAAAATAAAAAAGACACAAAATAAAAAAGACACAAAATAAAAAAAAACTACTCCGCCGGCGAATCATCCTCTGGAGGTGGTCGAGGTTTAGGGGGTATCGGAAGGTCAAGTTGTGCTGCCATAGCAACAATTCCGTTCCACCAGGCCGTGAATTGGGCGTACGAGAAGTGGCAAGTGTCCGCCATTGTGGCGGTCATGTACGCCACCATAAGTGTGTCCGAGCCTCCCCGCGAGCCCGAGGCCGGCTGGCTTGATTCGCCTCGGCCCTTCCTTGCTCTAGCCGCTTTCGCCGCCTTCGTCCCTTGCGGCCGACGGCGCCCACGCGCGGATCCTCCAGCATCGCCGACCGTACCCGCAAACTCCCGGGATTCAGCCTCAGGTTGGCTGATGCCATCGGTGTCACCACCAGACGCACCACCAGACGCACCACCAGACGAGTATTGGCCACTCGCCGTATGCTTCGTGAGCTTCGAGGTTGAGCCCGAGCTGGAGCGGAAACCTCCGGCCCACCGTTCCTCGTCCTTGACGGCCTGCCAAACATCAACAAATCTGAATTGATGACCCTCGTCCTGGTAGTAGGCGCGCAAAGCGGACGTCAAAATGTCGGTGGCCGTGGCGCCGCTTTGGTAGCGCGCCTCTTCAGTCGAGTAGATGCCGCAGAATTTTTTGATCTGTCGGTCGACTCGGTCAAAGTGAGAGCGGAGCATTTTAACTTTGCGCTTGCGGGAGCCTTTCGGCTTTATCTGGTGGTAGACCTTGCAGATCTTTTCCCAGAAACACTTCCGGGTTTGTTGATTCCCGACGATGGGATCGTACGAGACCGTGATCCAGGCGTTGTACACCGCCATCGTTTCGAAGTTGCTGTACGGATGCCGGCCAAGATCCTCTTCTTCTTCTTCCTCCTTGTCCTCGCCCGCCTGGGGTTGTACACCGCCAGTGCCACCTCCACCGCCTCGGCCACCTCCACCGCCAGTGCCACCTCCACCGCCTCGGCCACCTCCACCGCCAGTGCCACCGGGAAAATCCTCCAGGATCTGGGATAATCCCTGCGAATACCGCGTGGCGGAGGGACGGAGATATGCATCAAGGTCAAAATTGGGTGGTTGGTACCCCCCCGGCGTCGCCGAACCCTGAGTCCCAGGGGTTGACGAACCGGAACCGCCCAATGTGTTGATCATGGTCTCCCAATCGCCGAAAGCGTTGAGATCCCACCCGCCGGAGCCGGAACCGCCGTAGTTGCCGTCGCCGGACATCTTGAGTTGGTTTATGAAAATTTGAGAGAAAATTTAGATGATAGGAAGAATAGATGTGTAGTTGTGTGTGAAATGAGGATGAGTTCAGGAGTATTTATAGAGTAAAAAAATTAATAAAAAATCAAAAAAATTATAAATAAAAAACAAAAAAACGGTAATAATACCGTTACACATTTTTTTTTATTTAAATTCGATTTTTTTTTTAAAAAATATTTATTGCGTCAGCACGTGACGACGCCCACTCGCGGGCCGGCGAGTGGGCGTCACGCACGACGCCGGGTTGCTCCACGTCGCCTCGGCGCGTGGCAAGACAGCCCGTCTCGTGGCTCACCGGGACGAGACGCGGGACGAGACGGGACAAGATGGAGGCTGCAACGCGTCGCGCCGGCGTCCCGTCTCGCCGGGACGAGACGCGAGACGCCGGCGAGACCCGTAGTGGATGGTCTTACTATTTATCATCATGTTAATGCTCAATGTCACATCGATACTTACTGTTATTTAACACATCTATGCTTTGGTTGTTTGTCAGTGTAATCATATTCAGACACCATACACATTGTTGATATTGTGCTGAGTCGCTGACACTGATGAATATTAATTGCAAATGTTGATTTTGGTATTGATTAAGACGGTTGATGATATATGCATGGAACTGTGAACACTTATGATTTATAGTCTACTTGTATATGTCCTTGAAATGAAATAACATATGGTTAAGTCTAGTCATTATAGTACAAGAGGTTAAGATTAGTAAACAGAACAAGAATTTAAAGGAATTTAATTCATTTACGTTCGGTTTGACGAGACTCGATGTACTGCACGTCCCTAAGAGCATCGGTAACGCTACGGGCCGGGCCGCAAATCACGAGTCCCGGCCTGTCCCACGCGTTAAACGGGAGAGCGTCACGGCCTGGGCCGGCCTCGTGGCCGCATTCCCGACCTGGTGACCGTCCCGCGGCCCGGCCCAGCCACGCGTTAAATGGTGCGGGACGTGACGCAATGCGGCCCGACCTAGGGTTATTTCGTTTTCGGGCCGGGCCGCAACTAATTTTTGTTTTTTAAAAAAAAAAATTGAATATTTTTTTATAAATACTCCTCCATTCCTCCATTTTCATACACATTCAACTTCAATTCAACTTCAAATCTCTTCCTAGAATTTGAAAAAATGTCTCATCGTCAAAGATTATTCTAATCTCAAATGTCCCGGTTGTTAGCAGAGGCGGTACCGGCAATCCAAGAAGAAATCAACAACGAAGTAGAACGCTACCAAGCTGCTATTCAAGCTTGGAACTAACAAACCCGGGTACCACGTACTCGAATGTATATTCACCGAGATCGTGAACAAGCTGCCTTGCGGCTTTTCACAGATTATTTCTCTAGAGATCCGCGATGGAGTGATCAGATGTCCCGTCGCCGGTTCCGGATGCGGAGGCCTTTGTTCCTACGCATTGTCAACGCAGTTGTAGCTCGTGACACGTATATCTGCCAAACAACCAATGCTGTGGGCCAACAAAGTATATCGACGTTGCAGAAATGCACGTCTGTCATTCGTCAACTCGCTTACGGAACTACATCAGATATGTTCGATGAGTATCTCCATGTAAGCGAGCCTACTGGACGGGAGTGCCTAGCTAGATTCTGTCGGGCAGTCGTCGAAGCATTCAAGGATACATACTTGAGAAAGCCAACGACCGACGACGTTAGGAAGCTGGTCGACATGCACGAGCGGGCCTACGGCTTCCCGGGGATGCTTGGAAGCATCGACTGTATGTACTGGCAGTGGAAGAATTGTCCAACGGCTTGAGAGAACAATACACTAGCGGGCACAAGGGCACACATCCCACGATTGTGTTGGAGGCTGTTGCCGACAAACGATTGTGGATCTGGCATGCCTACTTTGGTGTCGCGGGGTCCAACAACGACCTCAATGTGTTGAACGAGTCTCCATTGTTCAACGACTTGTGTGCCGGGCGAGCACCGACCACCGTCGGTATAGTATGGGGTACTATCTGGCAGACGGGATCTACCCTCGATGGCTCGTGTTCGTGAAGACTATCACATGTCCGACAACGGATTAGAGGGCATTGTTGCCCAAAGGCAAGAGGCGGCTCGGAAAGATGTCCAGCTTGCATTCGGAGTCCTCCAAGCATGGTGGGCTATCGTGAAGGGAGCGGCCGGTGGTTGGCAGCGGTCACTAGTCGCCGACATCATGTATGCATGTATCATAATGCATAACACGATCGTTGAGGACGAGGAAGATAATGTCACTTTGTGGAGCGACAATCCGCTCGCCAGCACCGGGAGTGACTACGTTGTCACCGACCCGCCCGTGCAGGGCCTTCCTCCCGACATCCGCAATGTCATGGCCCGGTCAGCTGCGATGCGCCAAGAGGAACAACACACTCGCCTCCAAGCCGATCTAATCGAAGAGATTTGGACTCGCACCAACGTTTTCCAGCATTGACGTTGTGTTTTTTTATCGTTTTTATTTTGTATTTTAAAATTTCTATGTTGTAATTTTCAATCTTCGATCGGAATTAACTTTTCCGTGTTATAAATTTCCGGCGTTTTTTATTTTACGTTTAAAACAGGTTGAAGTTGTGAATAGTGTCATTTATTAGTTGCGGCCCGGGTTGTGGCCTGCAGGGTTTGAGCAGTTGGGGCCTGGGCCGCAACTGTAGAGGAATGATGACGTGGAGGGGGCTTGGGACCTGAAACCGGCCGGGGTTATTGATGCCCTAAATGTGCGACTACATACGTGGCAAGATTTTTGTAGAAAGATTTGAATATATCAAGAGAAAAGTTTCGGACTTTCAGTTGCCTTAAAAATTAAAATCATATACTAAATGCAAGCAGAATAAATGTAATATTAAAAAAATTAAATGAGAGAAAATTTATGATTCACTTGCCATGTATGCAGTTGCCGATCAGGCGCTTATCTACGAACGCGCAACAAATCAAGTCTCTACATTTGACATCTTAGAAAATTATAGCTAAATCGACTTATAATCTAAGTTTTATATGTGCTTGAAATGAAATAACACATGATTAGTCTATTGATTATGGTACAAGTGGTAAAGATTACTACTCCCTCCCTCTGTCCCAAAGAATAATCACTTTGGAATTGACACGAATTTTAATATAAAAGTAAGAGAGAGATAGAAAGAAAAAGTAAATGAAGTATTGTTAATAGAAAATAAGTCTTACCTCATTAGAAAGAAACGATTTCTAAAATTAAAAAGTGCATATTATTGTAGAATGAATTAAAAAATAAAGATTACATATTCTTGAGAGACAGAGTATTTACTAGTATATATAGAATTTTATGATTTGCCTCTCTCTATCCCAAGTCATGAACAAATGCTCTAATTTTTTACTCTTTGAATTTACTAGTACTGGATATTTCCACTAAAATATTAACGAAAAAAATATAAAAGTGTGAGAAATTGATTCATGTTCGGCCCAATGATGCAAAAACGATATCTTCCTTCGACTAGATATATATAAGGCACATCATAATTTAGTAACAGTCCACATATTAGTAAGACAATTTTGTAGAACAAACATAATGTCTGATAGAAAAATACGAAAATAATCAATAAGAAAAGACAATACTGCAAGATAAATAAAGCAAAGAGTTTGAGACTTGGTAACAATCGAAAAAGATTGTGCCCTTTAGCATTAAACAAGGAGCTAAATTAACCCTCTAAGGCAAACAAAAATATACTGTCACATGAAAATCGTCACAATTCCAAACCCAAAAAAGTACAATACCACGAGCTCATTTCTTCTTGCCTGCCTTAGCAGCATCTCCAGCTTTAGTCTGCAAAAACATTTACATGATTAAATGATGAAAAAGGTACACAGATGTTGCAATTTAGATGAAGGGATATAATGTCTCACCTTCTTAACACCACGGATTTTCTTCGCCCTGTTCTTTCTTTCCTTCATCTGCTTCCTTGATTTCTCAATCTTGGTGTCAAGACCATTCTGTGAACAAAAATTCCACATATAAACATGCATTAGATCACAGTAAGGAAAATAACTAGTAGAATGCTCTTCAAAACTAGATGGCTTATTCACATAATCTGATCACAAAAACGGTGACAGATGATACAAAAAGGTTGAAACAGTTTACAAGTATAAATCACAATCGAAATCACTTGTTAACTTTCTAATGATTGCTGACAGCAGCAGCAAAATATATAGAGCACTTAACCATTGCTACTAACAATAACATAATCACTAACCGAGGAAGTAACAATGTAGGATACAAAACATAGATCGACTCATTGTTTATACATTATTCAGCTAAAATTGAACAGAATGTTTAAGAAAAGTAAGCACCGTTTGAACTAGACTTGCAAGTAAGGTAGCCAATGTTCAGCAATGTGACAAAGGACGTGAAATAAAGTGAAGTAGTTACCCTGATTAGCCTGTACTTAGGCTCGAATTTCTTAGCATTCTCAACAGAATCATAGATCAATCCAAATCCAGTAGATTTTCCACCACCAAAATGGGTCCTGAACTTGAACACAAAGATGGCATTCGTGTCCTTAACCTCATACATCCTTGCCAACTTCTCCTTCAACTCGGCCTAAAGCAATAAAACACAGAGCTACGTGAATACAAAAGTATTTAGGGAAACGAATGAAACTGTAAATGAAAGTTATGAAACCACATCTAGACTACCAATTAGCATTCCTCACCAAAAAAAACACATCAATAAGAAACATTTGACATACATACTCATTCAGTTAAAATCAGAATTCATAAATTTGGTCAGATACCGCCTATCACTATATTAATGCATACATAATTTGACTTAAATTTCAATACAGCCCCCAATACATAAACCCTATTAATAGTATTGAAACATTGGTCAGACCAGTGAAATTCTAGCTGATATATGGTGTATGATGTTACAGCTAGTTCGTTTACATAAAAAAATCATATAATCATAAAAAAAATACAAGTATTGATACCTTAGAAACATTGGCCCTTCCCGGATGCAAGACATCGATGATCTACACAAAATCACAAACAGAAAACAGAGTTTCAAAAACAGCGACAATTAAATAATATCAAAAAGAAAGCAAAACCGTGGCGACACATACAAATTGCTTCCTTGAAAGGAGACGGTTTGTCATGAACTTCCTGGTCCTGATAGTAACTGCCTTGTCCGCCATTTTACTGTAACAACGAAGAAAGATTTACCTAATTTAACTACTCGATTCAATTTCGAAATAAATAGCAAACACTGTCTACTTAGTTATCAAGGAAAGCTGAGCGACAGAGAATTCGAGTGATTACGGTGTCGTTTAATCAGATCTCCGCCGTGCGAGAAGCTCCTACTCTGATAGCGAAGCGTTTCTGCTTTTAAAGAAGCTGCGAGGTAAGGCCATCTAGGGTTTAGTACATCACAAAGCTCTTTTCTGGGCTTAATTGGGCCTTAAATCAGAGTTTTTCATTTTTTTTCCTACGCATATTTATGGGCTATAGATGTGACTTTTCAATCATAAATATTGATCAAACAGATATACAATGGCCCAGTAATATTTCAATTAATAAGTTATTAATGTACGAACTTATTAATTATTGTATCCGGTCATCCTACTATCATAGTTGAGTTAGTATTCCTTTTTTTTTATCATAATATTATAATTAAGTTATGATTTTTTTAATTAAAACTCAGCGAAAATTTTAAGTTGACGTGGACTATAAAAATGATGAGGACGAAGACGTGCGACTTAGTTTGTAGGAAGTTTTCTTTCTAATCAATGGCTCGGATGTTCGACTCGAGTGTATGTGTGTGTAAATTGCAACTATTTTTAAATTTGATGACATTATTATGATGTTTCAACAATCAGGATAAAAATTGCAAAATACGTCAAAATTGGTTGCTTCATTGGCAATTAACTCTTTCTGTGTTTGCACTAGTGAACACCGAACAAGTTAATTAGGCCATCCATATCCATGTCTCAATACCGTCTCATCCCTAAACTATTCATGGGCTTCACTGCACTTTTTATCCCATCTCTTAACGAAGAGACAACACCTGCAACCCTCCATCTGTTAACCATCTCATCACTTAACTATTCATTCAATTTTATTTTTTATTTTTATTTCCAACAAATTTAATTAATATTTCATTGAAATATCAAATTAATACTAATAATTCATAAAATCATTAAAAACCACGAAAATTACAACATTCGAAAATACGAAAAATACATAATTGAAATCATAATATTACAATTTATTGAAATTCGCATAATCATGGAAAGTGATGCGGTGATCGTCTAATGGTTGCCAAATTTTGCCAAAATGTGCTCCACTAGATCCTCCGGGAGTTGGGCGTGGGCGGTGATCGTCTAACGGTTGCCAAATTTTGCCCAAGTGTGCTCCATCATTCGACGCATTTGTTCAAATGGATCAATAAATGGATTAAATTTGGGAGAAGAATAATGTTTTGAGATGAAGAATGTAGAGTGTTTGAGGGAGAATAGAGTTTTTTTATGGTGGATAATTTGTGGGAATGATTTGATATTTATAGAAGAGATTGAGGGCTTAAAAAATAGAAAAAAAGTTAAAATATTGGAAAAAACGGCTAGTATTTATGGGGGAATTTTTTTATTTTTTGATTTTTTTTTGGAATTTAAAAAAAAACATTTTTCAACTGATATAAATGACGCCCACCCGCGGGCCGGCGAGTGGGAGTCACGGCCGCACGGGAGCTCGCCTCGTGGCCAACGCGCGTGGCGAGCTGGCTCTCCAGCCTCCTCTCGGCACCAGGCTACGCGACGCGACGGATGTTTGCAGCGCTGGCTCAATGCTGGCTCATCTCGGCGAGACGAGATCGAGCTGGCAATGAGCCAGCGCTGCGGATGCTGTTACTTCTTCACTGTGGAGTCGTCTCAAGTCGTCACAATGATTATATAAATGGACTTCGAATGTGACAATACTTTTTGAATCACTAGTGTAATGCGTTTATAAATATCATAAGGTAGCAGATATCGTATTATATAGTTACATTTTGAAGTTGTATGAGGGATACCTGCCAATTACAGCCGGGATAGTAGATAAATTTTGTTATCAATATGAATTGACAATATACTCTGATTAAGAAATATAAAAGAAATAAAATAAAATGTAATTTGTCTCTGTCTCACATATGTGGGGGGTATAGTTGGCTGTACCAATGACTCGATCTAATGGGAATTCTATAATACATAGAATTCCCCCTACTTGATTCAGACTTACGACTTGGGAAAGAATCAAGAAGAAACCCAAGAAGATTGACTCGATCTAATTCTAAATTACAACGTTCAAAAAGGAAATTAAAATATTACATCAAATCTCTTTCTAATAAATAATAAAATCTCCATATCTTTTTGGCGGATTCCTTCTTCTCTTTGGTCGATCGTTTCCCTGCTGCGTTTCTTGATCATGCTCATCGTCCCTTCTTCCCTCTCGGACTCATGTACGCTCTCGGCATCATCAGTTATGGTGTTTGGGTCGGACTTCCTATCAACTCTCCCTCCGACGGAAACCACCTTGTCCTCAAGGTGCAAATGAGGAAAGTCCTGCGCCATCTTCGCAGCTGGCTCCCAGGACGAGGCTGAGTCCGCGTTAGACGCCCAATGTACTAGCCAGGGGCGGAGCCAGGATTTGTCCTTAAAAGGGGCAAAATTATAGTACATGAGAAAAATTAGAGTTATTGAGAGGGGCATTTATAAAGAAATATGAATAAAGTTGCAAATTTATCAAAGAAAATATAGTACATGTAAAAGTCTGAGAGGGGGCAAATGCCCCACATGGAGACCATGTGGCTCCGCCCCTGGTACTAGCCACTGCACTTGCGGGATGCCGTTTATCAGTACCGTGCGCTCAGCGGAAGCCTGCACCGGTGAGTCCAGTGGCCGTCCCTGTAAAATGTCCGCCGGTATGGCCAGCGGTGCCGAAAATGATGAAGAGCTGAAGAAGGGTTTCAAGAGTGAAACATGGAAGACATCGTGAATGCGACTTTCCACCGGTAATTGAAGGCGATATGCCACCTTCCTAATTCTTTCGACAATCTCGAATGGGCCATAGTACTGGCGACCAAGCTTGGCCGAAATAGGCTTGCCAACGGAGTGTTGATGATATGGCTGAAGGCGGAGCCACACCCGATCACCCAATTCTAACTCAACATCCTTCCGGTGACGGTTTGCCTGCGCAGCCATGAGATCTTGAGCATGTTTAATGCGAGTTTTCAGCTTTCTAAGCAATGACTCCCTCTCCTCTAGCAATTCTGCCACCTCATTATTATGAGAAGGCCGTGAGTACGTGTCAAAAAGGCTAGGAGGTTCACGGCCATAAAGCGCCTCATAAGGTGACATCCCAATGCTCACATTAACCGAACAATTCAAAGCCAATTCTGCCCATGGTAACATTTCAGACCAGCGATGGGGGCAGTCAAAAGTATATGCACGAAGATATTGCTCAAGCGCCCAATTTGTAACCTCCGATTGGCCATCCGTCTTCGGATGATAGGCCGTAGTAAACTGCAATTTGGTACCGCTAAGGGATATCAACTCGTCCCAGAAATCGCTCATAAAAATGGTGTCTCTGTCAGAAAGAAGCTTCTTTGGAAAACCGTGAAGCTTGACAACGGTATCCACAAATAGGCGCGCAACCCGCGCTGCATCAAAACCAGATTTCAAAGCCCCGATATGGGTACTTCGACAACCTGTCGACCACAACCATAATAGCCGTATACCCCTGAGACTTTGGCAGCCCGACAATGAAGTCCATCGACGCTGCCGCCCACGCCATTTCGGGAATAGGCAACGGTTGGATTAAGCCGTTCGGCTTCTCGCGTACATACTTTGTCGCTTGACATATCTCACAGGCAGCCACATAATCAGCGACGTTGGAGCGCATACCCGCCCAATAAAAGGAACCAGTTACGCGGGCTAGAGTGCGACGGTTACCTGGTTGGCCTGCCGTCGGTGCGCTGTGGCATTCAGCCAGAATAGATGGAATCGCGGTGGAGTTCCGAGCGGAGATGTGAGCTGGAGCCCGGCCTGCTGCAACCTCCCGGTGCAATCGCTGTAATTCCTCAATGGCAGAATTCTCGCGACGGATGATGTCCATGATTGATGCTGTCGGAACAGAGAACATGGTTCAGAAGTGAAAAATCACCCGGATTCCTCAGATTGTCGGGATAGGGCGTCAGCCACCCTATTCGACGCACCGGATTTGTATTCGATGCGGAATTTAAATCCCATCAACTTGCGCAAATAGAACTGTTGATCGGGTGTTTGCACCACTTGGGAAAGAAGGTCCTTCAAACTGCGTTGGTCGATGCGAATGATGAACTCGCAGCCCAACAAATATTGGTGCCACTTTTGAATCACCTCCACGATTGCGTAGAGTTCCTTGTGATAAGTGGAAGCCAGATGGCGACGGGGTCCCAACTTTTTACTGAAGTACGTAATGGGGTGGCCGTCTTGGAGAAGCACCGCCCCAATTCCCACGTCGGACGCATCGGTTTTGAGCGTGAAGGGAGCGTCGAAGTTGGGAAGACGTAGCACCGGGACTGAACACATAGCCTCCTTCAAGGCTGCGAAGCTAGTGTCGGCCTCCTCTGACCAGGAAAAGGCTTCATTTTTCAAAAGGCCAGTTAATGGGAAAGCAATAAGAGAGTAGTTCTTGACGAATCGGCGGTAGTAGCCGGTGAGGCCTAGAAATCCCCGTAGGTGTTTAACAGTAGAAGGTGTCAGCCAAGCTTTCATGGCTTCCAATTTCGCTGGATCCGAGTGGAGTTGATCTGTCCCAAGTAGTCGATCTTGGGACAGATCAAGTAGTCGACACGATATGTCCCAAGTAGTCGATCTTGCGGACCCACCCCAAACACACACTTATATTTCTTGACGAAGAAAGTGTTGTCACAGAGGATTTGAAGGACCTGGCGGAGATGTTGCTTGTGGTTTTCCGCAGAGGAGCTATAGAACAAAATATCATCGAAAATACTATTACAAACCGATGAAGAAATGGCTGGAATAGGTTGTTCATAGCGGCCTGGAATGTTGACGGTGCATTGGTCAACCCGAAGGGCATGACAAGGAACTCATAATGCCCCTCATATGTGCGGAACGCCATCTTGTGGATATCATCCACGTGCATCCGGATTTGGTGGTAGCTGTAGCGTAAATCCAATTTAGAAAATATGCGAGCTGCGTGGAGCTTATCAAACACCTCATCTGCCGTCGGAATGGGGAAATGGTAAGGGGTAGTCGCTGCGTTTAGAGCTCGGTAATCCACACAAAAGCGGAAAGTCCCGTTGATAAGGCTCGTTTCATGCATCTATTTTATATATAAATTCTGTGTTTTCTACGGTGATAACATGCATTTATACGTCCAGGTACGTAAATTATCTGCCAGACCCAAGAACAAAGAACAGTTACCAGGGCAGAGGAATAGAAGAGAAAAAGTGACAAAAAATGAGCGAAATCCTCGAGGGCACAATCGTCAAATCAAGAAGACCATTGCCCTAGGGATCCGAGCCACGCCTATAAATAACAGGAAGATTGTGTAAAAGAAAAAAAGGCACTTAGTTAGAAATTTTCTTTGGTTATTTCGGTTCACTCTCGAAATTCACTCACTTAGCTCACGCACTTGGTTCAATGGGAAATCTGGGGTAGTTAGTTGTTTTTTTTCATTTGGAAGGTGTAACACCACTCCGAGAAGGAGTGAAGAAATAATTTATTTTCTGCACGTACTCTTATCTCGCCGATTTCCTTGCTGGAAATTTGGCGATTGTTTGTGACTCGTTTACAGTTTATGGTTAATCTAGTTTCGTTTTCAGTTTTCGTTTGATTCTGATGCTTACTGCTCTGATTTACTGTGTTGGATGCTTTTCGCAACTGATTTGTTGATCGGAGTTGAGATCGGTGTTGATCGGAGTTGATCTACTGAATTAAGATTGAATCGGAGTTGGAATGATGTTGAAGGTTGTGGACCTAGTTTGTTTGGTGATGATTCTGGTGAATCCAGCTTAGATTTCTGTTAATTGTTCGAATCTGAAGTTTGTGAGTTTGGATCTGCATGGAAAACTCAGTTGCTGCTTATTTACTTAGTCTAGTAGATTAGATCTGATAGTTGGTAATTTAATTGAAGTGTTTATCGTTCTATCTGAAGTATGCTCTGTTTTCATGTCATGTTCTATTTATTTTCGTGCTTGCTTGTTGGAGAAGATGAAGTTGATCGGTAGTTATAGTCGAGACGCTTTAGTTTGTTAATTGCAGCTTTCTGTCAGTAGCTAAATAGAGAAATCTGATCTTGTCGTTTACTTTGCGTGCTGTGCGTTTAACTGTTTTAGGAAACTCTTTTACTCGACCCAGGAATTTGGTGAATACTCTCGAGTTGCTTTTGGATACGAAACATGCATGCATTTATGTTTTACGTACTTTCAGTTCTCCAGATTTGGTAGTTAGAATAGACTAGATTTCAATTCCCAGGCCTAGTAGTTAAAACTCAATCCTCGTGTTGCGTGGCAGCAGCCAACCATCCAAAAGTTCTCTCAATGCATTCTAACGCTTCCATCCTCGTGGATTCGATCTCGACTTCCATATACTAGCTAATAGTGTAGAGGGTTGAAGTTTTGAAGCGGGATTTGCTGTGACAACGACTACATTCTTAAAGTTCACGATCTCCTAGACCCTGTGCTCTAGCGAATCCTCTGGACCTAAGAATTTGCATTAAAGAAAAAACTCTTAAAACACACATCCAAATCTAGCCGCTCCAAATGGCGCCGTTGCCGGGGATGAATGGCGTTGTTTATGTTTGCATCTAGAGATTTTTGGCGTACATAGTTTTAATTTGTTGTTTTTCGTTTTCCTTTCAGTTTATAAGCAAAGACTCAAGGTCTGGACACTGGAATAACTCATTTGGTTGGCAGATATAGAAACAGTCTCCCATGTTACTACCCGATCTGGGTTGACAACAGGAGATCTGGTCGAGCTGAGTTCAGAAAGTGACGACGACCTAGTTCTACCCATCAAAGAGGAAGTTGAGTCGCCTGCAGACTCAAAAGAAGAGGAAACAGTCAGAATGGCGGTTGAACCAGACAATGATCCAGAGATCGGCTCGCGTAATGCTCATCTGAACGGCGAGCCGTCACAAGCAATAGTGATCTCCCCAGCTCAGAGATTGATAGACATCAAGACCAATGTACTGGCGGTCATGCCACACTTCTACGACCGCAAGATAGAATGTCCCTACGAGTTCTTACACGATTTTTGCAAACTCTGCAGCATTCAGAAGAGGCCACCTAACTCGACCGAGGAAGATTTTAGGCTACGTGCTCTACCTTTCGCATTGAAGGGAGAGGCGAACACCTGGTTACTGAGGCTGCCGGCAAACTCTATAAGCTCATGGGCGGATTTCAGGTTACTATTCCTGGACTACTTTTTTCCGTCGAATAAGACGAATGCAATCAAGAAGTAGATTCTGGCGTGGCAACAAGATTATGATGAGGCGCTGAATCAGTATTGGTCACGTTTCAAAGGATTCCTCGATTCATGCCCTAACAACCGGATGTGTGAAGCAGAGGTATACAACATTTTCTATGAGGGGGCGAATCCGGAATCCAAGGATTTATTAAACTCTTCGAGCGGGGAAAATTTTACCAAGAAACGAGTGAGCGAAGCCCGAGAAATTTTGGGTAGGCTAATCGATGCTAAGAAGGCGTATGACTCTCCTCGCACCATCCTTAAGAGGGGGAGTGTGGTTGCAGTGAATGTGCAGAGTGAAGACCGGATAGATGCAAGGATAGATAAGCTGGAGAAAATAATTCTGATCGCTTTAGGAAAGAATAATTCCTCAGACCCAGGAGAGAAGAACAAACAAACGCCAGGTCCGGAGGAAGTGTACCAGGGATATGGTCAGCAGAACGAGGGAGATATCCAAGCTCAGGCGAATGCCATGGGGAGCTGGAATCCTAATGGAAGTTGGAACTCGGGAAGGCAAAGGGATGCTTACTGGAGGGATCACCCAAACTTCAGATGGTCTGACAATGACCGAATTTGCCACCTCAACAGCAGAACAACAACTATTCAAACCCTCAAGGGAGACAACCGAACTAGTTAAACAGAAATCAGGAGGGGAACAATTGGGGCAATCGGCAGCAAAATGACCATCCCAACTGGGTGAACAGGAATCACAACAATCCAGCAAGTTCATACGTGCCACCGCATCAGAGGAATTACCAAGGCAACACTCAGAACTCTCAGCCCAACCATCAAGGTCAACAAGGATAGAATCCACAGTACCACAACCCAGGAGGTCCAGGGAACTTCCGGCCAAATCAGGGACATGGCCCAAACCACCCTCAAGGGGCAAACACTAGCCAGCAGAGTTCCAGACAGCAAAAAGCATTGACGAATTAGTGAATGATCTGGTGAACTCACAGCAACACATTCAGAACAATATGCAGTCCAACAATAACTTGGTGCATAAGCTTCAAGATGCGCAAACTGAGCAAAAGGAAGCCATGGACATGTTAGCAAAACAGCTCTCTCAGATCGCAACTTCTTTGAGTGAGATGCGAGGGAACGAAGGAAGGATCCCTGCCTTGGTCAAACCACCAGATTGGGCGAACATCAGCCAGATAACCCTAAGATCGGGGTGAGAGTATGATGGTCCAAGTGTGAAGAAGGATGGAAAGTCCACTCTAACTCCACTGGAGAAGGGAACCGGAACAGAGAAAATTGAAATAGGGGAAGTCAGAACAAAGGGTGATGACCATAGTACAAACAGTGAGAAAGCAAAACCCCGAGGATGCAAAGTCGTTATCTGGTCTGGGTGGGGCTAATCCTACAGAGAGAGAGAAAGTAGAGACAATGGTAGAAGCCGATATCGTTGTTTTTGACGATGCGACGTCCGACGAAGAGGAAATCTCAAGGGATGAAAGACTGGTCAGAAGGCGGCAGAGAAATCTCAAGCGTGTGGAAGAGACAGCTGCAGAGACAGGGGGGATTTGGATGAACATTACGCTTCGGAGAGGAAACGAAAAGGGAAGCAGGTGGCTAAACCCACTCCCAAGAAGCCCCGCCAAACACCTGTTAGTTTGGAAGTCCAAGCGGCTGATCCGGAAGCGCTCATGGTCCCTTTCGACCAACTGTCTGAATCAGAGGTATCGTGGACAGAAGATGAGGAAGAAGTAGAGGTGGATAACCCCCAAGATGAGGAGGGGGCATTCGAAAGATTAGAGATCCTGGTGACAAAAAAGTTACTGTATGAAATGGCCAGATTCGAGGATCCTAGCGTATAAAGGGCAGCAGTCTGGCGGGAAGATGGCTAAGTCAGGAAGGAAGCTGTGTATTGAGGACCTAAAAGATCTCAGTGTGGATGAAAAGTTCACCAATCACTTTGCGCAAATTGGATTTCAGTGGCTCTTGAGCGACTTTACCAAAGAGGTTCCGGTGACTCTGGCTCGAGAATTATTTACAACCTTTACATTCAAACCCACTGAAGATCCAGATGCAGACTCTATCAACCAAGAATTTTTATTGAGTATCAGGAAGTTTTCCCTCCGGTTGGGCCTCTTCACGTCAGATGAGGATGAAAAAGGTGTATGGAATGAGAGAGCTATCGGCCCACCGAAGAAGACAAAGGGATTCAACATCGATGAAGCCTGGAAGATAGTGGCCCAGGGAAGATGGGGGATGTTTAAGACCAGCTGATAAGGCCTATTTCATGCTAGGGGTAAAAAGTACGCTACTTGATCGGTTTATCGCGCAAAAGCAAGTGTTAATTGTGCAGGAATGCCGCTTGACCAAGGCAACAAGACCAAACTGATCAAACAAGTACAACAGGCAAAAAGACCAAAAATCGGGGGAGTTGATCAAGGGGAGTAATCAAGCAGTTAAGGAGGGGACCACTGGCTTCCAAAAGAAGGACACGTGAGGCTAGTGAGCTGGATGGTGCGCATCATTCTGTTAGCAAGGACGACGTTCTAGAAGAGGACACGTGTTGATACATGAGACGCAAGGACGGAGCTGAGTCATCAATCTGTTATTGAACAGCGTCGTCATTCTAGAAAGAAAGCACGTAGCAATCGATGAGTCGCTCGCTCACAGCGTGAGCGAATATCCTCTGCCAAGATCGTTATCCAGCTGGAGATTGCGTGAAATGCCTATAAATAGAGGATGTGCCACCATAGCTGAGGGCGTTCTTTTTTACAGTTCTTCTTTTAGTTTAGTTTTAGTTTTAGTTTAGCTCAGTTCCAGAGATAACTTAGATAGAGAAGGTTTTAGTTAGAAAGGGCGACCAAAGGAAGCTCTACAGAATTCTCGATATCTGTCGGCGTAATCTCAAGTTTCCCGCTGAGGACCTCTCGGTTTTACTTGCTTTCGTATTCTCCCAAGTGTTAGCTTAATTAATTCGCATGTTCGCTGTACTGTTTTGAGTTCTTAGTATAAAATTGAGTTGTTTTGTTTTTGTTCTCGCGTTTACTATTTTCAAGTTCAGTTTAGCTTTTTACTCTTTGACCAAGTGTTCAATCGTGTTGAGTGGCAAGACGCTTCATGTTTTCCGTAGCGTGCTTAGTTAGTTGAGTTCTTATTTTCAGCCTGTCATTACTTGATCCAGTAGTAATCAGTGACTTGATCCAGTAGATAGTTTACTTTTTGCATAGTGTAAACTCAGTAGTTAAAACTTCCAAAATTAAAGCGTGGCAGCAGCCGAACCCTATTCACTACGCACACACTCGATACACCCGCTTCTCTGTGGGATCGACCCCGAACTTGCCGCTTTACTGTTAAAGTAGTGTAAAATTGAGAGTTATATAAATTACATTGGTTGGCTAGCGAGAGCGTGAACGATTTGATCAAGTGGCAACGACATTTGCTAACTGATCCATCGGGTTCAGTTATCTTCCATATAGCTTGATCAAATCCTAAATCCGCGCTCGCTCTCGTCCCCTTCCAAAATGGAGCCATTGCCGGGGAAGCATGGTGTTATTTTATGTTTGTGTGTAGCGCATAGATGTAAATAGTTTTGTTTTCTTATTTTTCTCATTTGTTTTTCTTTCTGTTCATGAGAAGGTACCAACGCGGTGGACACTGGAATCATCCCTTCATATATAGAGATACGAACGCGCATTAGAGAATCCAGGAAGCCGGTGTTGTTACCACGCGATACCAAGCCACACTAGCAGCAGCAGCCGCTGAACAACTGACCAACGAAGAAGAAGGAGAGCAGAACGTACCACCCCAGCCCCGCCACTTGAACAAGCAAAAGCAGAGATGGCCCTCGTCGATAACGACTCAGGAATTGACTCTCTGCACGCTCACGATGAAAAAGAGCCCACCCATGCCATCGCCATTACTCCTGGGATGCGAACCATCACAATCAAGTCAGAAGTACTGGCCGTTTTGTCCCATTTCTATGGCCTCTCGAAGGAGTGTCCTTACGCCTTCCTGGAGAAATTCTGCAGATACTGCGACATCCAACCTGTGCCGGCTGGATCTATGATAAGGTTAATTTCATGCATCGGTTAGGGGGTTAAATTCAATAATTTACGGGGTCTAACACATCTTTTAAGCCAGGTGTGTAGAAGTAATCGCCAGACCCAGGAATGAAGGTAGATAATCGCCTGGCGAAGGATTTGGCGAGAAAGTGAGCATAATGAAGGAAAAATTGCCAGACGGGGGAGATCGCTAGCCGAGGGGTAGAACAGAGATTTCAAGAAAAGGCTTCTAGAAGATCGCCTCCACATCTATAAAACAAAGAGCATGCAACATACAGAGGAGGACTGTTTTTTACCTTTTTGGCTCTGAGCTCATTTTCACATACTTCTGCACACACTTGGGGTTTCAGAATTTGAGAGGGGTTCGGGTTTCATTTTCAGTTGGCGGTTGTGTACCACCATCCTGTGTATGGCGAAGAAACAATTTACGTGCTTTTATTTTAGTTTTCTGTTCGGATTTCAATCGAGTCTTCGTGGTTCGAAGCCCAGCTTTCGTATTTGCTGAAATATTACCGATCTATCTATGGAATTACTATTTTCTGTCATGATGATGCTAATGTTGAGTTTTGATTATGTTTGATTTAGAGTTTGTGATTGTTTAATTGATTGGATGCTTTTCGCACTTGATCTGGTGAATTGGAGTTGAATCTTGGTTGGATTGTCGTTGATCGGAGTGGATCTGCTGAATCGGAGTTCATGGAGTTGTTTTTGGTCGTAGTTTGGTTTGGATTGCTTGGATCCGGAGTGGATTAAGCTTTCGACGTGTGGATCTGAAGCTGAGCTGGTTGGTTGTGCATGAATTTAATGATTCATTTATTGTTCTGTTTACTTCGTCTAGTAGAAATAGATCTGTTGGTTTCCGATTAATCATCAGTTTTTGACGTCTGAATTTGTATGTTCTGTTTGAATCAGGGTTATTACTCTGTTTTCTCTATGTTCGTGTTTGAATCAGGTAACGAGATGCAGGTTGTGGTTGGTTAAATTCACAGTTTGTTATTTGCAGCTTTTCAGTCGTACTTTACCGTTCCTGGAAATGGTCCCCACTGCATGTTTGATCTCTATTTAGCTAGATTAGGAAGTCATTTACTAGGTCGAGGTAGTTTGTTTGAGATGGTGAAGTAATGATGATGTTCTCTGGTTCCTAGGTCTAGTGTCAGTCAATTTTCATTCCCCAGTCTAGTTATAAATCTCTCAACCCAAATTTACTTGGCAACAGCCAACCCATTTTCTAGAGTCTCTTAAATGCCTTCTTACGCATCTGTCCTCATGGGATCGATCCCTTCTTCCCTGTACTAATTTATAGTATCGTGGGTTGAGGGTTTTGAATGTGGAACGACCGAGACTTCTAGAATCCTCTGAGTTCCTAGATCTTGTGATCTAGCAGATTCTCTGGGTTTGCGAAGCTTGACCTAGCACAAAAGCACACTCTAATCTATCCGAGCACTTTCAAATGGCGCCGTTGCCGGGGATGGATGGCGTAGTTTGTGATTGTATTTAGAGATTTTGGCGTATATAGTTTTGATTTACTTTTTTTTCTTTGTTTTCAGTTTATGAGCAGAGGCTCACGGTTTGGACATTGGGGTAACTCATCTGGGTGAAGGAACGATCGGTTTATTTGGCAGGTCAAAGAAACAGCATCTACGGTCACCACCAGATCGCGGTTAACCACGGGAGATCCATTTCCGTTTGGTTCAAGAAGCGACGAGGATTGGAGTTCGTCAGGAAGGGAGGATCCCAAGTCGTCTTCAGAAACAGATACAGAGGCAGACGAGATTGGAGACATGGCACAGGTAGTCGATTTAGATCCTGAGATCGATTCGCTCACTGCCCATCTAGATGGTGAGCCAGCCCAGGCTATAGTCACGAATCAGCGTCAGAGGTCCATCGATATTAAGACGAATGTGCTAGGCATTCTACCGACGTTCTACGGGCGTAGGAACGAGTGTCCATACGAGTTCCTAAATGAGTTTAGCAAGCTGTGTAGTATTCAGAAAAGGCCCAACGATACAACGGAGGAAGATTATCGCCTAGGCGCAATTCCATTTGCCCTGAAGGGAGAGGCTAACACATGGCTGCTGAGGCTGCCTCAAGACTCCATCCGTACATGGAGAGATTTCAAGTTGGAGTTTCTGGACTATTTTTTCCCTTCAAACAAGACAAACGCCCTCAAGAAGGAAATCGTGGAGTGTAAGCAGGAGTACGATGAATCTTTGAGTCAATATTGGTCGCGATTCAAGGGATTGTTAGATGCTTGCCAGAATCATAGAATGATCGAGGCGGAAATTTACTATCTGTTTTATGAAGGAGCAATCCCTGAATCAAAGGATCTGATGAATTCCTCGGGCGGGGGAAATTTTACAAAGAAAAAGGGAAGTGAAGCGAGAGAGATCTTGGGGAAGTTGATAGACGCCAAAAAGGCGTACAACAACCCGAGGAACATTATGAGGAGAGGGTCAGCGAATGCACCGAGGGAGCAAGATGACGAAAGGGTCGAGGCGAAAATAGATAGGCTCGAGAAAGCACTCTTGAGTGCAATCGAGAAGACCAACCCGCCAGCCTCACGAGATAAAGAGAAAACTCTGGGTCCAAGAGAAGCTCCACCCCAGCAATACTATGGCCCTCAAGAGGGAGATTACCATGCCCAGGTGAATTCGATGGGGAGTTCGAATCCAGATGGGAGTTGGAATCAAGGGAAACAGAAGGATGCACCATGGAGAACCCATCCCAATTTTAGATGGTCTGACAATGACCCGACCCAGCCACCTCCACAACAGAACGCCCAGTTTACACATCAATCACAAAGACAAACTAACTGGCTAGGGAGAAATCAGGAGGGGCAGAACAACTGGAACAGCCGGAATCAGGGCGATCATTCTAATTGGGGAAACAGGAATCAAAACCACCAGGGGAGCTCTTATGTACCACCACATCAAAGGAACTACCCAGGAAATTATCAGAATTCCCAACCCAGTTATCAGGGGAATCAAGGGCCAGGAAATCAGTTCAACAACAGTTCAGGAGGTCAGGGAAACTTTCGCCGGAACCAAGGGAGTGGACCGAACCTAGGTTCAAGACCAAATCCCGGCCAACCCAATTCTAAACCACAAAGGAATCTAGATGAAATGGTGCATGATCTAGTAAGTTCTCAACAGCATATACAGAATAACATGCAATCCAACAATGACGTGGTGCATAAGCTTCAGGACGCTCAGTTGGAGCAGAAGGCAGCAATGGACATGTTGACAAATCAATTTTCTCAGATCGCAACCTCCTTGAACGAGATGCGAGGGAATGAAGGAAAGATTCCTGCTTCAGTAAGGCCACCAGATAGAGCTAACATCAGTCAAATCACTTTAAGATCTGGGCGAGGTTATGAAGGTCCGCTGATGAAGATGAATGAAGAAACACCTCCCGAGGAAGGCAAGGAAGGGAAGAACTCAGTCCATGAACCTGGAAATTCGAAGATAGGGAGTACCGTAAGAGGAGATGACCTTTAGGAAGGTGACCTGGGGAAACCGCTACCTAGTGTGGCCGAACCATTTTTCCTAGACCCAGAACCAGAAGTAGAGAATGAAGTAGTAAGGAAGGAAATAGGCGAGCCTTCAGCTGGAGGGTCTACAAGTGCAGGAAAACAATTGAAACCATTTCCGCACTGAGGAGAGGCTAAGAAGAAGAAGGATGAACCGGTGGATTTTATGGATATCTTTGGAAAGTTGGAGATAAACCTACCGTTCTTACAAGCTTTGAAATTGCTGGTCTTCAGCAAATTCATTATGGAGTTTATAGCTGGAAAGACAAGACCCGGTGGGAAGATCCTGATTGGAGAGAACGTGTCAGCAGTGATTCAGAAATGCAGGATGCCTTCGAAACGCACTGACCCAGGTATGTTCACCTTACCCATTTCCATCGGGGATGTCAGAATTGAGCATGCTATGTGTGACTTAGGGGCGTTGATAAATGTTTTACCGCTTTCCATATATAAGAAGTTGGTAGGAGTAGGAATGGTGGATACAAAGGTAATAATCCAATTGGCGGATAGGTCGTGCATTTTTCCAGAGGGAGTTTTAGAAAATGTCATAGTCAAGGTGCATGATTTCCTGTATCCGGCCGATTTTCATGTTATTAAAATGAGTGATAATGAATCTGCTGAGTCTAGCGGCGTGCTTTTAGGAAGACCTTTTCTGGGTACCGCCAAGACCATTATCGATGTCTTTGATGGAACCCTATGCCTGGACTATAATGGGGAAAAATATACATTTAGCATAGATGAAGCAATGAAGAAACCTTTAAATGTTGAGAATTTGCATGCTGTCGATGTTTTTAACCCCCTGGTCCAGGAAAATCTTGAGACCGAGTTGATGCAGGAGCAGATTGATAATTCAGGGTTAAGTCACTCCATTGACAGAGAGGTAGCCGGTTGGTGTGAGGCAATGCACACAAGGGAACTAACGGATGAGGAGCTGGCCGAAGCTATTTCGGAGTTTTGTAAAAATCCAGAGTCAGCCAGGTCAAGGGGATTAGCCCATGTAGCTAGTGTGGAAAATTCTTCAAGGTCTGAAAAGGGAAAGATAACTGATGGGACAGAAAACAATCCCTTGCCCCAGGAAACAAGTACTCCCCAAGAAGGAACTGAAAACGCTCCCGCCAGGCCTCAAGTATGCCTATCTGGAAGAAAATGAGACTTTCCCAGTAATCGTCAACAACAACTTGACCGAGGAACAGGAAAGAGCACTACTGGAGGTAATCAGAAGAAACAAAAAGGCAATAGGATGGACTCTCTCAGACTTAGTAGGAATCAGTCCTGATCTTTGCATGCACCACATCAGGTTGGAAGAAGGTGCGAAGGCCTGTAGGGACCCGCAACGTAAACTGAATCCAAACATGAGGGATGAAGTTCTGAAGGATGTTTTGAAGCTACTTTCCCTAGGTATCATCTACTCCATACCAGATAGTGAATGGGTCAGTCCGGTTCACATGGTACCCAAGAAGTCAGGAGTTCAAGTAGTCAAGAATGACAAGAATGAATTAGTGCCCACTCGACTTGTCACTGGGTGGAGGATGTGCATAGACTACATGAAGCTGAATGAAGCGACCAGGAAGGATCATTTCCCATTACCCTTCATTGATCAAATACTCGAGAGACTGGCTGGAAAGTAGTATTTCTGTTTGCTTGATGGATACAGTGGATACTTTCAGATCTATGTAGATCCCGAAGACCAAGAGAAGACTACGTTTACGTGCCCCTTTGGCACGTATGCTTATAGAAGAATGCCGTTTGGGTTGTGCAATGCGCCAGGAACTTTTCAACGCTGCATGATGAGTATCTTCTCAGATCTACTGGAGGTTTGTATCGAGATCTTCATGGATGACTTCACCGTATATGGGAACTCTTTCGATTCCTGTTTAGCTAGCCTGGAGATAGTATTGAGGAGATGTCAGGAGAAGAATTTGGTCCTTAACTTCGAAAAGTGTCACTTCATGGTACCCGAGGGAATCGTCCTAGGGCATGTAGTCTCGGAGAAGGGCATACAGGTGGACCAAGCAAAGGTTGATGTGATTTTGAAATTGCATTACCCTACAAATCAGAAAGAAGTGACGTTCCTAGGGCATGCAGGTTTTTATAGAAGATTCATAAAGGACTTCGCGAAGATCGTTCAGCCACTTACCCATCTGTTGCACAATGATGTTGATTTCATCTTCGACGAAGAGTGTAAGAAGGCTTTTCAATTATTGAAAGATAAACTAGTGTCTGCCCCTATCATCAGGGCACCCGACTGGAGTCAGCCGTTTGAAATAATGTGTGATGCAAGCGACTTCGTAGTGGGGATAGTACTAGGTCAAAGGATTGTTGGAAAAAGCTACGTGACCTTCTATGCCTTGAAGACACTTAACCAGGCCCAGAAAAACTATGACACCAAGGAAAATGAAATGTTAGCAGTCGTGTATTCATTTGAGAAATTTCGACCATACTTACTGGGGTCGAGGGTGATAGTTTTTACCGACCACGTGGCTATCAAGTACTTACTGGCGAAGAAAGAATCGAAGCCAAGGTTAATCCGGTGGGTGTTACTTCTGCAAGAATTTGACTGGGAGGTGAGAGAAAAAAAGGGGACGGAGAATAAAGTGACTGACCATCTGAGTCGGATCTTCCAGGGAGAAACTGAGGAAGCTATACCAGACGCCTTCCCAGAGGAACATCTATACTACTTAGGAGAATCTCCCAGACCCATCAGTTGGGAGGCAATAATTGCAATAACAGGTCCAGTAGATGCTGAGAAAGGGAAATGTCAGCTGAACGCTGAACCCTAGTTCGCAGACCTAGCAAATTACTTGGTTACATGAGAAGTGTCGAGTTCACAAGAAATTTCCCGGGCCCAGAAGATGAAGCTTAAGAGCGAGGCTAAGTATTATTTTTGGGACGACCCTTACTTGTGGAAGATGGGAGCTGACCAGGTGATCAGGAGATGTATCCCCGAATGGGAGCAGATGGATGTACTTAATCATTGCCATGCGTTGGCATGTGGAGGCCACTTTGGACCAAGGAAGACTGCGAGGAAAGTCTTAGACAGTGGATTTTATTGGCCTACATTACACAGGGACGCTTTTGAATTCTGTAAAAACTGTGAGCGATGTCAGCAAACTGGAGGAATTTCAAAGAGAGATGAGATGCCGCAGGTCCCAGTAATCGTCTGCGAAATCTTCGACGTCTGGGGGATGGACTTCATGGGTTCATTCCCATCTTCGTACCGGAATACGTACATCCTTGTGGCCGTTGATTATGTGACCAAGGGACGCATTTCCGTAACTGAACTATAGAAGCTCTGATGAGGAAATACGGAGTCCACCACAGGCTTTCTACCCCGTACCATCCTCAGTCTAACGGGCAGGCAGAGATCTCGAACAGGGAGATCAAGGCAATATTGGAGAAGACGATGAACCCGTCAAGGAAGAATTGGAGCAAGAGGCTCGACGATGCATTATGGGCTTACAGGACTGCGTATAAAACTCCTATTGGGATGTCGCCCTATAGGCTGGTATTTGGCAAGATGTGCCATCTGCCCGTGGGAGTGGAGCACATGGCATATTGGGCGGTAAAGGAGATTAATATGTGACAGCAAGCTTGTGAGGAAGAGAGGAAACTACAACTTCAAGAGCTAGAAGAGTTAAGGCTGGAGTCATATGAGGCCACAATGTGGTACAAGGAGAAGACAAAGCTCTGGCATGACAAAAATCTCCGGGTCAAGGAACTACAAGTGGGTCAGAAGGTTCTCCTTTTCCAGTCCAGGCTCAAACTGATGCCTGGGAAGCTGAAGTCCAAGTGGATTGGGCTATACACTATTGTTAGCCTTCGAGCTAATGGAGCTGTGGAAATCCAGGGAAGTGCCTCGAACTCTTTCCCTTTCCTTGTTAATGGTCATCGAGTGAAAGTCTTTAGGGATAATTCTGAGTTGTGTGTAGTGGAGGAAGTGCCACTACGCGCACTCTCTATTATCGTCTAATCGGACTAGTGAGTAAGTATTCTCGGTGAATTCCTGGCTCAGGTAAATAGGAATTTATTTTTTTTCATCTATACACTGAATCAGGGGATCTCGAGAATACGCAAATGAAAGTGTAAATAGTTTAATTGCTTTTCAAAAAGTAGAAGAAATTACCAAAAAAAAAAACTAATCTTCCAAAAATATTTTCGAAACACCAGACTTCTTAGGGAAATTGTTTTGTCTCATAATGAATCCTTAACTTGGGAGTTTGGCGTTTCATTTTTATTTTTCCTAAGTGTGGTATTGCGGAGAATAACATTTACATGGGGGGAATGAGAGATTTTCGGACCAGATGATTTGGGAGGGAAGTGTGAAATTTTCGAAATTCAAATTTTAACTTTATGGGAAGGCGTACAGTTGCTTACATCACGCCTGCAACCGCCCTGCAGCCATTCCCTTTCCTTATCTAAAATACCTAATTTTCCTCCTTTTTCTTTTATTTTCCAATCTCTAAAAAACCGAACTCTCTCTCTACTCTATATTCTCCCCAAATCTTCTCTCTCACAATACTCACATTAAATCTAACCCTAACCGAAAAAAAATTTCTCCCAAGTTCTTGTGAATCTTGCAGATACAGATCATGGAGAAAACTCTGAAAGAAGGGAATCCCACCACCGCCGCAGATTTCGATGCAGCGGCGTTCATGGCAGATTTGATGCAGAAGTTTGGTAGTACGGAGGAGGCGATGAAGGCTTTCGCCCTCTTCTCAGCAATGATGGAAAAAACAAAACCTACCGCAGCCACGACCGCAGCAACACCACCGCCGACGATTCCAGTGGATTCGACGGTCCAACCCCCAATCTCGTCTGCAGTAACTGAGCCGACCACAAATATTCCGGAGCGAGAGGCAGCTGAGAGCGGTAAACAGGGGGATGAGGTTGATCTGGCCGCGGAACTTGTACGCATGGCGAAGGGTGTAAAGGTACACTTGGGCTACTGGTTGGCTCAGGCTTGTCATCAGATGGTCACCAACCCTTCTTGCCACATGTACACTTGCCATCTCCTCGGTGCATACCTCCAGCGTAACATAATCGTGAAGATAGCCAAGTCCGCACCCGAGATAATTATGTGCGAGCCCCCCGGAGTCGTTCAGCATTGAGTACTTTTTCAACAAGGGGCTCCTTTACATGCACGTGAAGGACGTCTGTTTCTATGAGGTGGGAAGTATGGAACCCCAAATGAAGATGAAGCTGGATGGTGTCGAAGCAGTGACCAGCGTGGATTATGAAGAAATGTAGAAAGAGATGGGCGAGATGCGTAAGCAACTCGGCAGGGTCCGAGAAGAGATGAAGGCCCTCATGGGGAGTATCACCGACTTGGTGGGAAGGTCACCGCGCATAGTGACCGCATGGTGGAGGCTGTTCAGCTGATGATGATGATGACCAAGTGGCTGGAGAAAAAGTTTCCCCAGCCTCAGAAGAAGTTGCCCTCTGGACCCAGCAGCGTACCTACGCAGCCAGGGCAGGGAAGCTCATCTCTTCAGCAGCCCCCACCAGCGTCCACGCCCCTATTAACCCCATCTGCATCCAAGCCCCTGACTGTGAAGAAGCTAGTGTCAAAGCAACGTGAAACTGAGGAAGAGAAGCCGGCGTCCCCGGCTAGGAAGAAAGTGAAGGTGACCCGCCCCAACGTTCCACCCCAGTCTGGCTCCCGCGGGGGCCAGACTCTGAATTGAGACTCCCCGATGACCAAGTAACTTTAATTTTCAGTTTTTTTCGTTATCTTTTCGTTTTTACCTGTTTGAATGTTTGTTTTTCTGTGTCTGTGATTTTGTGTTCGTTGCTCAAGCATGCCGCATATGTATATATGTGTATGTGTTTTCTCCCACTTAGCCCAATCTTTGGTCTAAGTGTGAGAAGTTTGTGCTTTGGGCATGTTTTGGTTTCTGGTTTGTTTTAGTTTCTCTCACTTAGCCCGATGCTCGGTCTAAGTGTGAGAAGGTTGTTTTTCTTTTATGAGTTTGGTGTTTTGTATACTTTGTTTTATGTTTTGTGCGCATTAACTGCCCCGTTTCCCCCCTTCACTGGGATGGCTTGGGGACAAGCTTGAGTGAAGTGGGAGGGGGATGGAGTTAGTGCAGTCTGTGTCTAACGTGCCTAGGAGTCTTTAGGTCTAGGTTTTATGTGTGTCGCATGAGCTGGTGAATATAATAAGGCAAGATTCCCTTAGTGAGAGCAATTGAAGGTAGGACACATGTCAACTTTGAGGCCTTTTTTCCTTAATAAACTGAAATCGGTTTGGATGAAGCGAGGACGATAGAGGATGCCTTAGACGACCTAGTTGTGAAGCCCCACTATAAGAGTAAGTTATAAGCCTAAACACTTTGAGCTGACATGTATAAAAATGGGCCGCCGCTGGATGTTTAGGGAGAAGAGTCTGAAGGAGAAAAAAATAGTGGGAAAAGGGTTGTGGAGGTATAAGCTGGACGAAGTCGAGAAAAAGGAGGTAGAAGTCCAGGAGAGAATAAAATAAAATTCGGAGGTATAAGCTGGACGAAGTCCAGGAGATATAAAAAAATAAAATATAAAAAAAGGGGAAAGAGAAGAAAGGGCAGGAAGCAATAATAACCTGACCCGAGAATGAAAACAAAGAAAAGGGGGACTGTAGGAAGGAGAAACTCTCATAACCGGAAACATCAGTGGTGTGGCAATGACTTAAGAGTGAATCGATCCTAACATCCCTGGTGAGGAATGAGTGATCGAGTAAATCCAACAATTGGGAAGTCCATAGGCTATCTTGACGAACTGACAGACCGATTAGGTAAAAGAAGGGAAGGGGAGGATTTAGAGACTGTAGACGATCGGATAGACCTTAAGCTTGTGGGGACGACTGCCTAAAAGTTGAAACTAGTTAATGCATTTGTGTTTTTCTTAAAAGGTTTATTTTCTTTTGGGTCGAGTCTGTTAACGTGTCTAGGTCTAGGAGTTTGTGTCTGTTATGTGGTGTAGGGTTGGTCATAGGATAGCCATGCATTGAAATTTTCCTTAATTCTATTTCTTGTCTTTATACTTGAGGACAAGTATGGTTTAAGTGTGAGCAGTTTGATAAGACTAATTTCATGCATCGGCTAGGGGGTTAAATTCAACAATTTTAATCGACAGACCCAGGAATGAAGGTAGATAATCGTCTGGCGAAGGATTTGGCGAGAAAGTGAGCTTAATGAAGGAAAAATTACCAGATGGAGGAGATCGCTAGCCGGAGGGTAGAACAGAGATTTCAAGAAAAGGCTTCTAGAAGATCGCCTCCACATCTATAAAAGAAAGAGCATGCAACATACAGAGGAGGACTTTTTTTTTTACCTTTTTGGCTCTGAGCTCATTTTCACACACTTCTGCACACACTTGGGGTTTTGGAATTTGAGAGGGGTTCGGGTCTCATTTTTAGTTGGCGGTTGTGTACCACCGTCCTAGCGTAGGGTGAAGAAACAATTTACCTGCTTTCATTTTAGTCTTCTGTTCGGATTTCAACCGAGTTATTGCTGTTCGAAGCTCGGCTTTCGTATTTGCTGAAATATTACCGATCTATCTATGGAATTACTATTTTCTGTCATGATGATGCTAAAGTTGAGTTTTGATTATGTTTGATTCTGAGTTTGTGATTGTTTACTTGATTGGATGCTTTTCGCACTTGATTTGGTGAATTGGAGTTGAATCATGGTTGGATTGTCGTTGATCGGAGTGGATCTGCTGAATCGGAGTTCATGGAGTTATTTTTGGTCGTAGATTGGTTCGGCTTGCTTGGATCCGGAGTGGATTAAGTGTTCGACGTGTGGATCTGAAGCTGAGCTGGTTGGTTGTGCATGAATTTGATGATTCATTTATGTGTTCTGTTTACTTCGTCTAGTAGAAATAGATCTGTTGGTTTCCGATTAATCATCAGTTTCCGACGTACGAATTTGTATGTTCTATTTGAATCTGGGCTATTACTATGTTTTCTCCATGTTCGTGTTTGAATCAGGTAACGAGATGCAGGTTGTGGTTGGTTAAATTCACAGTTTGTTATTTGCAGTTTTTCAGTCGTACTTTACCGTTTTTGGAAATGGTCCCCACTGCATGTTCGATCTCTGTTTAGCTAGATTAGGAAGTCGTTTACTAGGTCGAGGTAGTTTGTTTGATATAGTGAAGAAATGATGATGTTCTCTGGTTCCTAGATCTAGTGTCAGCCAATTTTCATTCCTCAGTCTAGTTATAAATCTCTCAACACAAATTTGCGTGGCAGCAGCAAACCCCTCTTCCAGAGTCTCTTAAATGCCTTCTTACGCATCTGTCCTCGTGGGATCGATCTCTGCTTCCCTGTACTAATTTATAGTATCATGGGTTGAGGGTTTTGAATGCGGAATTAGTGTGTCCAACGACCGAGACTTCTAGAATCCTCTGAGTTCCTAGACCTTGTGATCTAGCGGATTCTCTGGGTTTGAGAAGCTTGACCTAGCACAAAAGCACACTCTAATCTATCCGAGCACTTTCAATCTACATCTGAAGACTATAGGCTGAAGGCTATCCCCTTCGTCTTGAAGGGCGATGCGGGAGTCTGGCTTTCAAGGTTGCCAGAGGGATCAATCAGGACCTGGGCCGAGTTCCGGATGATATTTTTAGAATGCTTCTTCCTAGCGTCGAAGACAAGTGCCCTCAAAAGAGAGATTACAGAAGCCAGACAGGAGTATGACGAACCCCTCGGTCAATACTTGGATAGATTCCAAGGGCTGCTTCAAGCATGCCCCAACCACAAAATGGGAGAAAAGGAGATCTACTCAACCTTCTACGAAGGACTCACTGTGGAAAGCAAGAACGATCTAAACCTAGCAGCCCAAGGGGATTTCTCAAAGACCCCATTCAGAAAAGCTAAAAACATCCTGGAGAGACTAATTGAAGCCAAGAGGTCGTACGAGACGTCCCGTGGCCAGTACCGGAGAGGTGCAGTGCACGCAGCAGAGCGCGCAGTGATGAAAAGTTAGAGGCTCGATTCGAGCAAACGGGGAAGAAGCTGCTGGAGGCAGTTGAGAAGTCTAGAGCGCCTCCGCCGCCTGCACCGAAAGAAAAGCAATTTGTGCCGCCACCATCGCCGCCAGAAGAGTACCACTATTATTATTGTGAGTGTCCCCCTGAAGTGGAACCGCAACCTCAGGTGAATGCTGTCAGCCACTGGAAAGCAAATGGTAACTGGATCCAGGGAAGCAAAGGGACGCCCCATGGAGAGAACACCCCAACTTTAGGTGGACTGATCAGAGTCAAAGCAACCCGCCTCAATCATCGACACAGCAGATACCACCCTCTGAAGGGCAGCCCAACTGGGCCGCTCGAAATCCAGAAAGATCGAACAATGGAGGAAACAAAATGCAAGGAGATCAAGGCAGTTGGTCAGGTGGACCTCAACAAAACTGGTCCAGTGGAGAGCAGCCAAACTGGTCAAGCTGACAGAATGAAGGAAACTGGGGGTACAGACAAAAAGGCCCCCTGTCAAGCAACCAGGGCAGACAACCGGGCAACCAGATGGTAAGTTATGTCCCACCACACCAGAGAGACAACCAACAGTACACCCAGCTGCATTACCAGCAAGAGCACTACGGACAATCCGACTACTCACAGCCCAACCACGCTGGGGGGGCGCCGAATCAACGATATAATCGGCACCCCAACGAAGGACCAGGAGATATGATAGTCCCGCATCAACCAAATGATGCCATGCGGGAAATTCAAGAGGCTGCATAGCCTGAACAGAGTGCTGGAAAGATGCCGCCAAAAGGACTTGGTATTAAACTTTGAGAAATGCCATTTTATGGTTACTGAAGGAATCGTCCTAGGGCATGTGGTGTCGAGGAGGGGAGTAGAGGTCGACCAAGCGAAGATAGCGGTCATTGAAAAACTCCCGTATCCCACCAACCAGAAGGAGATCAGAGCCTTTTTGGGCCACGCTGGGTTCTATAGAAGATTTATCAAGGATTTTGCAAAGATAGCCCAGCCCCTGACGATGCTACTTAAGAATGAGGTGGAGTTTGAATTCTCCGATGAATGCAAGGCCGCGTTTCAACTGCTAAAGGACAGGCTGATAAGCTCTCCAATTATACGTGCCCCCGACTAGAGTCACCCATTTGAGGTGATGTGCGATGCTAGCGACTATGCTGTGGGGGAGGTCAGAACATTGAAGGGAAAAGTTACGTAATCTTCTATGCTTCCAAAACTCTAAATCAAGCACAGAAGAATTACGACACGACTGAAATGGAGATACTATCGGTGGTCTACACCTTTGAGAAGTTTAGGTCATACCTGCTTGGGTCCAAAGTTATAGTCTATACTGACCATGCGGTCATTAAATACTTACTGGCAAAGAAGGAATCAAAGCCGCGACTGATTAGATGGGTCCTCCTCCTGTAAGAGTTTGATTGGGAAGCAGTGGATAAAAAGAGGAGCGAAAACAGAGTGGCTGACCATTTGAGCCAGATTTTACAAGAAGACAATGGAGAGGCCATCTCTGATGCTTTCCCTGAAGAGCATCTCGATCTGATCAAGTCAATGTCTGAATGTCAGTGGATCAACCAAGTGGAAGGGGTTGATCAAGCCAGCCAAGGAATGGAGGCATTTGTGGTGGACGACATTCCACTACTCATGCCTAACTCTCGCCGGTGAGCAGGTAAAAGGAGTGATCGGGTACTCATGGGTAGTCTGCTTGATCAAGCGACAATTTCTTAAACTATTAAACTGATTAAGTGACGTCCTAGGGGAACCCGGTCAAGTCCTTAGTAATTAGTGTAAATAGTTTACATGTGTTAGTTTTTAAATCTTAGGTAATTAAAAAGTCAGAAGTGGAAGGAAACTGATCAAGTGGAACTATTTGAGTTTTCATCTGGAATTAACTGTCCACTTGATCAGTGCAATTTGAATTTAATTGGTGGTACAGTGTTTACATGGATCAGGGCAGGTGATGAAAAGACGTGCGCAGTCATTTAAGATGTGTCAGGAGGCGCCAACTGCTGCATTGGACAAAACAGTACTGGAGAGAAAAGGCGTATCGGAGAAGCTAAGCCAGCTGGCACTCTAAAATTGCGCACCTGTACGTGAAGAGTCGCAGGGATCGTAACAGTCAGGATCTCAACAGTCGTGATATCAGTATAAAAGGCAGCCTTCAGATCCGTATACCACTTTTATCCAAACCGCCTATAGTACTTTCGTTTTACTCTCCCATACCACTCAGAGATTCAGACCTTTGCCTAAGTTATCATCATCTTCACTGAAACCACCACCATTCCAGTAAAAATGTTGATTGAGCAACTGTCCACTTCATCCTCATCCTCCAACCCAGCGCCCATCGTCCTCCAGGCCACCCTCAGCATCCCCCGGTCAACCTCCCAGGAAGCACTAAGTACAACCCCCCATCTCAGTTTATTTCTAGTTCAAACAATTTTACTTTTATTTGTTTTTGGTTTGTATAACTGATATTATGCTCCACCTTATACTTAGACCTGTGTTGGGTCTATGTGTGAGAAGTTATGCATGCTTTTGTTGGTTTCTATCTGCCCTTACATTTTGGTTCTGTTTTTCTGTGTTTGTTGGCATGTTTTGATTGTTGGCACTATCTCCCACTTAGTTCAGTGCCTGGTCTAAGTGTGAGAAGTTTTCCTTGGTTTTGTTTGTAGTGCCGTTGCCTGTACCTAACCCTTTTTCCACTGCATCCAGTCCCTCGAGGACGAGTTCATATGCAGTGGGAGGGGGGAGGGTTAGTTCCAGTTGAAATCATACATGTCAAGTTTTGAAAAAAATACAAATATCAGTTAGTAATAATTAGGGCAGTATGCATGAAATTGGATAAATGAAAGACTTGATTGCTTTGGGAAGAGTTAGAAAAATGACTCAGTATGCTTACATGAAGAAACTTGATTGCAAAAACTTGATCAGTTTGAACGACGCAAGTATGATGGAAACGCTCAATTTTAAAATCACTTTCTACTATTTTTACAAAGAATTTTTTACAAAGAAAATTTTACACCTCTCTATATGTGAGTTATAAGCCAAAAGTAGAACACTTTCTACTATTTTTACAAAGAAATTTATTTTTACGAGAGGTTACTTTTTAATATTTAGATGAAAATTGCACAAGTAGTAAGGACTAAAGGCATTAGGACTTAACCAATTGAGCCTTTTCTTCTTTCGCTCCACGAACTCGCCTCGTCAAACAAGGCACCCCCTATTTAATCAAATTGAGCCATATACACTCTTACCCGTTCCTTTGAAACCAAATCCAACTTCCATATACTTTTTTTTATAAACACATGAGGAAAATGGGTCAGAGAGATGAGTCAATTTCAAAGAAAAGTGGGATACCGATAGAAAGTCAAAATAAAAGGGTAGCCGGGTTGAGCAAGTTAGTCAATCAGGTTGATCAAGTTAGACATCAAGTCGAAAAAAAAGAAAAAAGATAAAATAAAATAATATTGAAAAAAAAGAGTTGAGAAAAGTTTGAGAAAAAGAGGGCAGGAAGAGGAAATTGTAACCTGACCCAGTAAACCTAAAGTTAGAGAATAAAGCCAAAAATTAAAGGCTAGAAGTCGCCACTTGACCAAGTAAGTTATCTAGTGACAAAATAAATAGTTCGGATCTTTGGTCTCTTGATTCATGTGTTTTTCTTTTTTTACAGTTTATATATTTTAAACTTAGAACTCTAGGACCTTACCATAATACACTACTACCCTTAAGCCCCATTACACCCGAAACAAAGACCTTAAGGAACTATCTTGTGAAGTTCGATTCGAGGTATTAAATTTGTGGCAAAACTGAGTGAACAATCCTAACATCTCTGGTGAGAAATGAGTGACTGAGTGAATCCAACATTGGTTTAAAAAATTGAGCAATCTTGACAAACTGACACCTTGATCAAGTGAACGCGAAAGGGAAGAAACATAAGCTGCTGGCAAATGGATTGACCTCGACCTCGAGTATGATTGTTGGAAGTTTATTCGGTCTAATGCATCTATGTGAATATGTGTTTTTGTTTTGAGTCTGTTTTTCTCTTGTTGTCTTCTTTTACTTTCTTGAAATGAGTAAACCATGCCTGAAATTTGCCTTATCTTTTTCTTTTCTTTTTTCTTTATACTTGGGGACAAGTATGTTTTAAGTGTGAGCAGTTTGATAAGGCCTATTTCATGCATCGGTTTAGGGGTAAAAAGTACTCTACTTGATCGGTTTATCGCGCAAAAGCAAGTGTTAATTGTGCAGGAATGCCGCTTGACCAAGGCAACAAGGCCAAACTGATCAAGCAAGTACAACAAGCGAAAAAGGCCAAAAATCGGGGGAGTTGATAAAGGGGAGTAATCAAGCAGTTAAGGACAGGACCACTGGCTTCTAGAAGAAGGACACGTGAGGCTAATGAGCTGGATGGTGCGCATCATTCTGTTAGCAAGGACGACGTTCTAAAAGAGGACACGTGCTGATACATGAGACACAAGGACGGAGCTGAGTCATCAATCTGTTATTGAAAACCGTCGTCATTCTAGAAGGAAAACACATACCAATCGATGAGTCGCTCGCTCACAGCGTGAGCGAATATCCTCTGCCAAGATCGTTATCCACCTGGAGATTGCGTGAAGTGCCTATAAATAGAGGATGTGCCACCATAGCTGAGGGCGTTCTTTTTACAGTTTTTCTTTTAGTTTAGTTTAGTTTTAGTTTAGCTCAGTTCCAGAGATAGCTTAGATAGAGAAGTTTATAGTTAGAAAGGGCGACCGAAGGAAGCGCTACATAATTCTCCATATCTGTCGACGTAATCTCAAGTTTCCTGCCGAGGACCTCTCGGTTTTACTTGCTTTCGTATTCTCCCAAGTGTTAGCTTAGTTTAATTCACATGTTCATTGTACTGTTCCGAGTTCTTAGTATAAATCCGAGTTGTTTTGTTTTTGTTCGCGCGTTTACTGTTTTCAAGTTCAGTTTAGCTTTTTACTCTTTGACCAAGTGTTCAATCGTGTTGAGTGGCAAGACGCTTCATGTTTTCCGTAGCGTGCTTAGTTAGTTGAGTTTTTATTTTCAGCCTGTTATTACTTGATCCAGTAGATAGTTTACTTTTTGCCTAGTGTAAACTCAGTAGTTAAAACTCCCAAAATTAAAGGATGTGCCATCACAGCGTGAGCGAATATCCTCTGCCAAAATCATTATCCAGCTGGAGATTGCGTGAAGTGCCTATAAATAGAGGATGTGCCACCATAGCTGAGGGCGTTCTTTTTACAGTTTTTCTTTTAGTTTAGTTTTAGTTTTAGTTTAGCTCAGTTCCAGAGATAGCTTAGATAGAGAAGTTTATAGTTAGAAAGGGCGACCGAAGGAAGCGCTACATAATTCTCCATATCTGTCGGCGTAATCTCAAGTTTCCCGCCGAGGACCTCTCGGTTTTACTTGCTTTCGTATTCTCCCAAGTGTTAGCTTAGTTTAATTCACATGTTCGTTGTACTGTTCTGAGTTCTTAGTATAAAATCGAGTTGTTTTGTTTTTGTTCTTGCGTTTACTGTTTTCAAGTTCAGTTTAGCTTTTTACTCTTTGACCAAGTGTTCAATCGTGTTGAGTGGCAAGACGCTTCATGTTTTCCGTAGCGTGCTTAGTTAGCTGAGTTCTTATTTTCAGCCTGTCATTACTTGATCCAGTAGTAATCAGTGACTTGATCCAGTAGATAGTTTACTTTTTGCCTAGTGTAAACTCAGTAGTTAAAACTCCCAAAATTAATGCGTGGCAGCAGCCGAACCCTATTCACTATGCACACACTCGATACACCCGCTTCTCTGTGGGATCGACACCGAACTTGCTGCTTTACTGTTAAAGTAGTGCAAAATTGGGAGTTATATAAATTACATTGGTTGGCTAGCAAGAGCGTGAACGACTTGATTAAGTGGCAACGACATTTGCTAACTGATCCATCCGTTTCAGTTATCTTCCATATAGCTTGATCCAATCCTAAATCCACGCTCGCTCTCGGTTTTACATTGGGTACAATCACCGACCCCACCCTCCGATTAGCCCAGGTTTATATTGGGTACAATCTTCTGGAGCAAGTTGGGGCCACTCTCACCACACCAGAGCTCTATTTTATGTGGTGCATGGTCCAGGGAGTCAAGGTGCATTTGGGCTATTGGATAGCCTATGCTTGCTATATGGTCCGGACTCATCCTGATCGCCACCTTTTCACATGTAACCTGCTAGGAGTATTCCTCAAGAGAAACATAGTGGTGAGAATTGCTGACACAGTCACCAATCTACCCATGTGTGACACATCAGGGAGTTTCGATCTCCCTTTCTTTTTTAACAAGGGACTCGCCTCGCTTAAGGATGGTGAAGTCAAATTTTACGGAGATGGAGGCCAAGAAGTGGTGACTGTGTAGCATGACCAAGAGAAAGAGGCATCAACGTCGAAGGAAAGTGGGGACGACTGGAAAAAATGGATAGAAGCAATGTTGATCAAGCTGGGCGAGGCTGCAGACTCACAGAGTCGAATTAGTGAGGATCAGACGAGGAAGATGACCCAAGTCATTGAGGTCATGCTAAAAATGATAGATGTGGTCAAACGCCGAATCCCCTTAGCGCAGCCGCCCATTGCTACCCCTGTTCAGCACGTGCCAGTTCAACCAGTCGGTCCACCAAAACAGACTAGAAGGAAGGACACAACCACACCACCACCACCCAGAGGAGCACCTCAGAAACCTGGTCCTCGCAGGGGCCAGGGACAGAATTGAATCACCACCCCAGTAACCAAGTAAATCTTAATTTCTGTTTTTAGCTTTTAGTTTTTTCAGTTTTAGTTTTTCAGTATGGATGCTAGGATGTTCGTTTTTTTTATATATGCTTCATTCCACTTAGGCCATGGCTTGGCCTAAGTGTGAGAAGTTTGTGTGCCTAGCATGTGTTGTTTTCTGTGCTTTCTTGTGTTTTTGCTCACACTTAGCCCATGTCTTAGCCTAAGTGTGAGAAGTTTGTTTTGTACATGCTTTGTTGTGTTTTTGCCTTCTTAAACTTAGCCTGATGCTTGGTCTAAGTGTGAGAAGTTTGTGCTTTGTGTTTTTTGTGTCTTTTCTGTTTGTGTCGCCACTAACTGCCCTGCTTTCCACTTCATGAGGATTGCTTGGGGACAAGCATAAATGAAGTGGGAGGAGGGAAGCAGTTAGTGCAGTTAGTGTCGTAGTGTCTTGTACATATTCTGTTAGGTCTAGGAGTCAGTAGAAGTTTTTTTTAGCTTCTGTGTTTGCATAACTGGTGTAATAAATAGCAAAAGGCTCTTAGGGAGAGTAATTGAAGAGAGGATGCATGCTAATTTGTGAATCCCGTTTTCCTTAATAAATCTAAGTCAGTTGGAAGAAGTAAGAACGATAGAAAATGCCTGAATTTAAGCTTACTGTGAAGCCCTCTTAAAGGTGAGTTATAAGCCTAGAGTAGAACACTTTCTACTAAACACTTAAGAAAAGAAAAGAGAGTGGCTGCCATTGATGCTAAAGGAAAAAATGACATAGATAGTAAGGACTTAAGACAATAGGGATAACCATTTTGAGCTTAATTCGTTCGAATTTGCTAAACCTGCCTCATTGGGAAGGCACCCCCTAGTGAACTATTTGGGCATGTACTAAACTAAATCCATTTGTTGGAACCTTTAGCCTTCATGCCATGTGAACAGAAGGGCATGGATGGAGTAGCTCGATGGTAGGGGTAGAAGTTAGATTGAGAAACAAGGGGAAAATGAGAAAAAGTTAGAAATAATAAACGGGCAAGGAAAGTTGTAACTTGACCCGAGAAAAATGGTTAGAGTATGGGCAGAAAAAAATGTATACATGTTATCAGGCCTAGGAAAAAGAAAAAAATTAGAAATGCAAAAAATGGGCAGGACCAGTTGTTACCTGACCCAAGTAAAAATACAAATATAAAAAAAAAAGAAGAGAAGGGCAGAAAAATTTTATGGCCCAGTGAAAATAAAGTAGGGAAAATAAGGCTAATTAGCCAGGGGAACATCTCCATAAGTTCACATGTCCGCATCTTGTTTTACCTATACTGCTGAACTTAGATCCCTTAGGATTCTCACCGATAAACACTGTAACCCCCTAGCCCCGTTACAACCCCAACGAAAGACCTTAAGGAACTATTCTGTGGCATCTATCTTAAGGCATCAATGGTATGGCAGATTTAAAGAGCGAATGATCCTTACGTCCTTGGTGAGGAATGAGTGATCGTGTGAATCTAACAGAGGCACAACTTACGCTATCTTGACGAAATGATAGCTTGACTGGATAGAAGAAGGGATGGGGAAGAATCTGAGGCTGTAAATGCTTGGATTGGCCTTAAACTTGTGGGGATGGCTGCTAGGTCTAGGAGTTTTCGTTTTTTAGGATGGTTCCAAGGGGAGGATGCATTGAAACTTGCCTTATTTCTTTTCTTGTCTTTCATACTTGAGGGCAAGTATGGTTTAAGTGTGAGCAGTTTGATAAGGCTCGTTTCATGCATCTATTTTATATATAAATTTTGTGTTTTCTACGGTGCTAACATGTATTTATAAGTCCAGGTGAGTAAATTATCTGCCAGACCCAAGAACAAAGAACAGTTACCAGGGCAGAGGAATAGAAGAGAAAAAGTGAAGAAAAAGGCGTGAAATCCTCGATGGTACAATCGTCAAATTAAGAAGACCATTGCCCTAGGGATCCGAGCCACGCCTATAAATAATAGGAAGATTGTGTAAAAGATAAAAAAGGCACTTAGTTAGAAATTTTCCTTGGTTATTTCGGTTCACTCTCGAAATTCACTCACTTAGCTCACGCACTTGGTTCAATGGGAAATCTGGGGTAATTAGTTGTTTTTTTTGTTCATTTGGAAGGTGTAACACCACTCTGAGAAGGAGTGAAGAAACAATTTATTTTCTTCACGTACTCTTATCTCACCGATTTCCTTGCCGGAAATTTGGCGATTGTTTGTGACTCGTTTACAGTTTATGGTTAATCTAGTTTCATTTTCGGTTTTCGTTTGATTCTGATGCTTACTGCTCTGATTTACTGTGTTGGATGCTCTTCGCAACTGATTTGTTGATCGGAGTTGAGATCGGTGTTGATCGGAGTTGATCTACTGAATTAAGATTGAATCGGAGTTGGAATGATGTTGAAGGTTGTGGATCTGGTTTGTTTGGTGATGATTCTGGTGAATCCAGCTTAGATTTCTGTTAATTGTTCGAATCTGAATAGGGGTGTGCATTCAGGTTTCGGTTCGGTTTTTTGCCAAAACTGAACCAAAACCGAAAAACCGAATTTAGTTCAAAATCCGAACCGAACCGAACCTGAAAAACTGAAAAAACCGAAACCAAAAACCGAACTTAAAAAACCGAAAAAACCCGAAAAAAACCGAAAAACCCGAAAAAAACTGAAAAACCCTGAAAAAAATAAATATAATATAAATATATATTTATATATGTGTATTTTATTTTATTTTATATATACTAATAGAATATTTATATATAATATAAAATTAATAATACATATAATATATATTATATAGAAGAATATATTAAAAGAATATATATATTATATATAATATATTATATTAAATTAATAGAATATATATTTAATTCGGTTTTTCGGTTTTTCGATTTTTTCCTTCGTCCGAACCGAACCGAACCGAAAAACCGAAAAAATCGAACCGACCGAATTTCAAAATTTCGGTTTGGTTCGGTTCGGATATTCGGTTTCCGGTTTTTTTGCTCACCCCTAAATCTGAAGTACGTGAGTTTGGATCTGCATGGAAAACTTTGTTGCTGGCTGGTAGTTTAATTGAAGTGTTTATCGTTCAATCTGAAGTATGCTCTGTTTTCATGTCATGTTCTGTTTATTTTCGTGCTTGCTTGTTGGAGAAGATGAAGTTGATCGGTAGTTATAGTCGAGACGCTTTAGTTTGTTAATTGCAACTTTCTGTTAGTAGCTAAATAGAGAAATCTGATCTTGTCGTTTACTTTGCGTGCTGTGTGTCTAACTGTTTTAGGAAGCTCTTTTACTCGACCCAGGAATTTGGTGAATACTCCCGAGTTGCTTTTGATACGAAACATGCATGCATTTATGTTTTACGTACTCTCAGTTCTCCAGATCTGGTAGTTAGAATACACTAGATTTCAATTCCAGGCCTAGTAGTTAAAACTCAATCCTCGTGTTGCGTGGCAGCAGCCAACCATCCAAAAGTTCTCTTAATGCATTCTAACGCTTCCATCCTCGTGGATTTGATCCCGACTTCCCTATACTAGCCAATAATGTAGAGGGTTGAGGTTTTGAACCGGGATTTGTTGTGACAACGACTGCATTCTGAAAGTTCACGATCTCCTAGACCCTAGCGAATTCTCTAGACCTAAGAATTCGCATTAAAGAAAGAACTTTTAAAACACACATCCAAATCTAGCCGCTCCACCTGTCCTTCTTCCGTACCAACAGGACTGGGGATGAAAAGGGGCTCGTGTTGTGCTGTATAACCCCTTGTTTGAGCATGTCTGCCACCTGACACTCAATCTCCGCCTTTTGGAAATATGGATAGCGACAAGGCCTTACATTAACCGGTTTAGTCCTTGCAGGCAGGTGAATGCAATGATCCCATTGCCTATCGGGAGGAAGCTCTGTCGGGACATCAAACACCGATTCAAAGTCATGCAGTATTGCCGCAATGTTCGGGTCAGCCTCAGCGATGCCTGAGATCTGCGAATCCTGCGGCTGCTGCACGAGTATAATTTCAAACACATCAGCCTCCTGATCAGTTCCAATGAGGGATAACGGATTATTGTAGGAGATTGGGCGTGGGGGAGCGTCTTCGCCCCGTAAAAACACATGCTGACCATTCCAGTCAAATCTCATGGCGAGGTTCCTACAATTATTCGTAATGTCACCGAGATCCTGCAACCACTGCACACCCAAAATAATGTCCGGGCCCTTCACTTGGAGAACAAATAGGTCGATCTCAAATTGGTGTCCCTGCAAATTAATTGGAGTGTTCAAGCAAGCGAAAGCACATTTTAAAGAGGCACCATCACCAACAAAAACCCGAAATGGTGAAATAGCATTAACATGGAGACTTAGCTTCTCGGCGATAGCCGGTTGAATAAAATTGTACGTGCTTCCACCATCTATCAGAATGGACACCGCCGTACCATTAACCCGACGACGCAGACGAATGGATCGGGGTTTGATTTTTGGACAGAGAACCAGGATTCTGGAGACATCCCCGGTGATGGCCATATTCTCGCCTTCTTCCTCGGTTTCACACTCAAGCTCTGGCTATTCCTCGTTGTCGTCATCGTCGTCCACGCCCATCAGGGCGTAGAACTTTTTGGCGCAGACATGCACTCGGGAATACTTTTTCGGGCACCACCAGCAGAGTCCCAGGCGTGTCATCTCAGTCCGTTACGCCGCTGAAATTCTGACCACTGGGTAGTCACCGGGAGGCTGCCCCTCTCGGGACTGACGTTGTTCAGGTTGACTGTCGCGCTTGGCGATTGGTTCGGCTGGCTGAGAAAGCCGATTCCCACGGTTCGGCCATGATGATTTTGGGTTGTATGGCTGTGTCGCAGCGGCTTGGCAAACTGACAGTTGTTGGGCCAAGGCAAACGCATCCTGAAGGGTAGCGGGGCGTCTCGTCAGGAGTTCCTGCTTCAGGGATGGTTTCAGGCCAGCGATGAATAGGGACGCTGATTCAAACTCAGTCCGATAAGCTTCCACCGTTGACGATTTCCAGAGGGTGGCCAACCGTCCTATATAGTCTTTGTACAGATCAGGATCAAATCGTTTCTTTACCACCAAGAGGAACGAGTCCCAGGTTTTGGACGCCGTGTTGTCCTCCTAATAAGATAGCCAATCGTCGGCCGCATCGTCAAATAAAAACGATGTGAGATAGAGGCGGTCTTGTAAGGATGTGAAGTTGTGATTGTAATATTTTTGGATCGCACGAATCCACTTGACCACGTTCTCGCCGGAGAAACAAGGTGCTCCAGAAGTAAGCTTCGGATGTGAGTCTGGGTTGAAGTTGACCAGTTTTGTTGTGATGGAAGGCGGCAAGGTCCAGCCGCGAGTCGCTGGGGCAATTCCCTCGGTGACCGGTTGGGGCGCAGTCCTCAGGCGAAGCGACGCCGCGAGATTATTCAACGAATCATTGATATTCCGGTTCACGATGGTTTGCTGTCGGGCGATGTCCTCCTGGTCATGCTTGTGAGCCATCATCTTCTTCTCATACTTTGCCTGACCCAACTGCATATCAAAAACCATCTGACCGAGTTCTTGGGTATTAAATTCATGGAGCTTGGGTAGCGCCTCATCGTCCTCGCCATCTGATGGCACGGTGAGGCGTGAGGAAGAGTGATCAAGAAAGCACAAGATGATAGGATCTGATTATCCTATCTGGCGAAGAGCACGTGAATTTGATGTTATGGAACGATAAACCCTAGCTTGAGAGATTAGGGTTTGACGATAAAAGAGAGAGCAAGATGAGAAAAAAGATTTTATTCTTATTTCCCAATGACTCGATCTAATTCGGACTTACGATTTGGGAAATAATCAAGAAGAAAACCCAAGAAGATTGACTCGATCTAATTCTAAATTACAACGTTCAAAAAGGAAATTAAAATATTACATCAAATCTCTTTCTAATAAGTGATAAAAAATCTCCATATCTTTCTGACGGATTCCTTCTTCTCTTTGGTCGATCGTTTCCCTGCTGCATTTCTTGATCATGCTCGTCGTCCCTTCTTCCCTCTCGGACTCATGTACACTCTCGGCATCATCAGTTATGGTGTTTGGGTCGGAGTTCCTATCATTATCATTCCCTGGCATGTCAGTGCTAACTGCTAAGGATTGTGCTTTTAATTGTTTAATCATGTCAAGAGTAGGGTCATTAATTACGAATTTTTGTCTGATTATATCTATCAGCATTATTTGATTTTATCCATTTTTGAAATGAAATATCTTCTATAAAAGTGACACATATAAATACAGCTAAGATCACATTGATGTTGAAGCTGAATAATTCCAATAATTTCATATATGAGCCAAAAATGTGGGGCAAAAACCATTTCCAGCAAATTCTGCTCCAAATCTTCATTTCTTGTTTTTTTTTAAAAATTCTATGATGCCAATTTTAATTCAAGAACCACACGTAATTTGTGATAGTTTGATGCTTGTTGCAACATAATCTCATCTTGTAGGTATGCTTCTATCCTTCTCTTTAATCTCTCAACTCACTTGTGCTGATAGAATAAGAATATTTCAAAGATCAATCAGATCAAAAATAGATTTCATCTATCTATAGCCATGATATGTAATATTTTATCTTATTTCAAGATTTGATATACAATCATATATAGTCATTTTATCCACTTTGTTCTTCAACAAGTTTCTCAAAATCTACCACAGGATCAAGAGGAGAATCAAGCATATGGTATGATGAAGGATTTCCCATCTTGTTTTGGTGAAAATGGAGTTCAAGTTGCAGATTCATCACCACCAACCACAACCAGAGCTCAAAATCAAGTAGCCTGCATCTACCACTACACTTCCCAATCCTTCTCTGGCTTCATCACAGTCACATGGATCAAGAATCTCATGACCAGGCCCTGAGCATCGCCGTCGAGAACTCAGCCAACGACAGTCCCGGGAGAGTGGACATTAGGACATGGCCCTTCTCCAAGAGAAAAGGGTTCAAGAAAATGGAAGTGGACTCAACAAAAGTAGACATCTATTGGGACTTATCCTCTGCCAAATTCGGGTCAAGCCCCGAGCCCTTAGAGGGATTCTATCTAGCCATAGCAATAAATCAAGAACCATGCCTTCTCCTCGGAGATTCGCAGACTGAAGCCTACAAGAAGATGGATATCGATCCATCACCATTTGCACCAAAGGCCTGTTTTATTGCTAGAAAAGAGCACATTTTTGGGAAGAGATTGTACAATTCAAAGGCGCAGTTTTGTGGGAAGGGGCGTTTGCATGATATAAGGATTGAGTTTGATCCAAATGAGACTTGTAGATAGGAAGGTAGTGTTGCAGGTGACTCACCTTCAGTGGAAGTTTAGGGGCAACCAGACCATCCTTGTGGATGGAGTTTGTGTTGAGGTGTATTGGGATGTCCACGGCTGGCTCTTCGATACCGCCGCGTCCAGCGCCATCTTCTTGTTCCGGACACACGTGCCGGTCGCCAAGGCCGGACCCTTGGAAGGCTCGGAAAATTGGCAAAGATTGAAAGAGTCTCCACTTAGTCATGGTTTTTCACTTGTGTTGTGTGCTTGGAAGAGTGAATAGTTGTTAAGGCCTTGTTTGTACATTAATAAAAGAAATGAGACTCCAAAAATTCCCAAATTTAAATTGACATCAAATAACCGCTTTCACAACTCTCTCTTTTCCGCTGATGAAATCAAGAAACTCCAAGATTTCTCCAATGGCGACGCAGCTATTCTTGATCATCGCCGGAATCCTAGTTTCCAGCGCCGCCTCCTCCGCCCCACCCAACATCGGCAGCATCCTCTCGACGCTGGGTTTCCAAGAGCTCTCCGCCGCAGCGAGCGCGACAAACCTCTCCTCCGGCGGGCCCACGACGATCTTCGCCCCCACCGACGCCTCCCTCAACACGTGCCCGACCTGCTCCACCTCTCTACTCCTCCAAGAACACTCCGTCCCGGGGCTCTACCCGCTCCACTTCCTCCGCCGCTTCGCCATCGGCACCAAGATCGAGTCTTTCGCCGCCAACCGCTGCCTCACCGTCACCGCCTCCCCGACCCCACAACGGCCAGGAAAAAGGTCTTCATCAACGGCGCCGAGATCGCCAAGCCCGACTTCTTCAACAATGGCCTCGTCGTCGTCCACGCCATCCAGCGCCGTCGTCGTCCGGCGCCGAGAACGTCTCGCACCTCTCCCCGCTATCGTGCGCCGTCGAAACCATGACCACCTTATCCTTCCCCCACCGCGCCGCCACCCTCTCTATCATGCGCTTCATGCTAAAAGACGCCATGCGCGCCATCCGCGTCGGCGGCTACAGCATCGTCGCCCTCTCCATCCGCCTCAAGTTCCCTCAGCTGTTAGAGCTCAAGTCGCCCACCCTCTTCGCCATCGACGACGTCTCCGTCTTCGTCGGCGGCGGGGGCGGCGGGGGCGGGGAGCTGTACGTGGCGGAGATGGGGTTCCACATTGTCCCCAACAGGCTGCTCACGGCTGCGGATTTGATGGGCCTCAAAAACGGCACGTCGCTGCCGACGATGGAGCGCGGCCGGGATCTGGTGGTGAAGAGCGCCGGGGGAGGCGGGCCGCTGGCGCCGATGCGGATTAATTTTGTGAAGGTGGATAGGTTTGATCTGGTGGTTAACAAGAGGGTGGCTGTTCATGGACTGTCTATGCCGTTCCACGACGTCGATCGGAAGTGGCTCTCCGGCCAAGAATTAGGTTCGGTCGCGGCCGGAGTTCCGGTGATGCAATGGTATGCATCATGGATAGTGATTTTTGATGACTTGTGAGGTTAGAGCAATTAGAATTTGCTCTGTTTAGAGCATTAGCACAGGAGGGCACCCTAAGGGATACCCTAAAGCCCGCCCTATGCACCGCCATGTCAGCATTTTATCCTCCTACTCTTTCACCTGCAGTGGGGCGCCCTATAAGCCGCCCTATAGGTTTCACTATTGTTTTGTTAATTAATTTAAATATTTTCAAATATGTCAATGCAAAATAATTAAAAAATACCACGATTAATTAAAAACGGCAAATCTTACATTGATTAAAAAAAAGTTTTACACGAGTTAGAAATGAAAAAAAAGTTGACTACTCTACAAAAGTCCCAACTTGCGGCGCAGCTCATCGATCATCCCCTGTAGGTATTCGGCTTTGGCCGGGTCCTAACATTGCATGAGGGCATTGTGTGTATCCAACAACGTCCTCCAGTTGGCGGCCGCTATCAACTCCGCATAGGCAAGTGCCGTCGGGGTCGGGGTCAGGGTCGGGGTCGGCTAGGGGGGGGGGGGGCGGGCGCGGCTTGCGAGGAGGATGTCGCCTTCACCTTCCCCTTGTTCTTCGCAGCCTTGGCGCCAATGGGACGTCGGGAAGACACCAGTGTGCCGGAACTCTCCTCCTCCTCGTACATCGTCCGGTTGAGGTCCACCGGATATGCGCCGCTTTCGCTGCTTGTGTAAGCACCGGCTTCGATAGTCCTCGTCCTCTTTGGCGCAGCCGATGGCAGAATCTCGTCCTGTAACTTCTGCTTGTCCTTCAAGAGCGCCCAAATGTTGAAATGATTGAAGTCGCCGTACATTGACTGGTACGACAACAACGCTCTATCGCGCACATCGCTCAAGCTCTCGCCGCTTCCCTGCTCCCTCGAGCACTTCTCGTACTCCGCTGAGAACAGGTTGACTTGCTTCTTCACCTGATCCCAGTGCTTGCAGAGCTGCTCCATATGGCGCTTGTATGCGCTCGGCGATGCGCTCCCAGTACGCAACCTGCTTTTGGTTGTTCGCGAATACAGGGACCTCCGAAATATCCACCCAACACCTCACCAAGACGAGGGTTTCATCCGGTTAGTAGTTCGTCCTCCCGGAGGCGTACTCTTCATTCGTTTCCGGAGGTGGCACCTTGTACGCCCGGTGCCGGTTCCGCTTCTTTCTGGCGGGGGCGGCGGAGCGAGTTGGAGACGGCTCCATGTCAGACAGACCGTACTAATCCGTACTGAATTCGGGATCGTACTGCGTTTTGAAGTCGAACGGTCGATATTCGTCAGGGTCTGTACCCGGCCAACGTGCACCACCCCCAAGCATCGGACTATTCGGACTTGGGTATTCACTGGAATCCATTTTATAGTGTAATTTGAGTATGGAAAAGTGAATGGAAAAGTTACAAATGAATGTGGGGTAGGGGGTATTTATATAAATAAATTTTTCTGAATTAAAAAAAAAACGCGTTGCATCGTCCACATCGCCCACAATGGGCGGACGATGGCGCGGACGATGATGCCCTATCGTCCGATTATCGTCCACGGACGATCTATAGGGCATGGACGATGCCCGGGCGCGGACGATGCATCGGACATCGTCCGCGCACCCACAGTGGGCGGACGATGGCGCACCTGAGGCCTCGGGCGGCCTATCGTCCACCCATTGCGGATGCTCTTAGTCACACTAGTAGATATGCATTGTTGATGTTATTCCATTTCAACTGATTGAGAGCATATCTGATTGCCTTGGTGACTATTCCTATTTGTTAAACCGACAAATTAATCCAGTTTACGTTTTATCCTTGAGAAAGAAGTGTACTTTCAATAGTATATTATGTCCCCATTAAAATGTTGTGCAATACTCACCCCCGTAGGTCGTTTAGACATAGGTGTATTTCTGTTTAATCGAGCATACAAAGCAAAATACAACCAAAAAATTAGATAACCTCCTAATGCAAAGATCATACTAACATTTAGAAGATGGAAATAACGTATATATCCAGCAAAAGTATGGGAAAAAGCAACGTCCAAGATAAACACAGACGAACGATGTCCAGTCGACATGTCAATAAGAACAAACAGTTAACAGATCCACTGATCTCTAACAAATTACAAATTTATATTAATGGTCTAATGGAAGTACTCCCATGCTAATGCTGGATGAATTGGACCGATCCCTCGGATATGCAGCCAGGAACCCCGAGGTTTGGCCTCTCCCAAATCAATTCCTACTTAATGTAATAACTCATATGCTTGTTTCTGCAGACTCAAATTAAAAATAACCCTTGTAACCTGCATCACTGAGAGCTAACTATTAAGAGTCCACCAAAACAGTAATGCAATTGCCAGAATGGTTTGAGAAAGGATGTGATTGTTGTATACGCCAACCAGTGACCAAAAAAAGCAATTACAATCTATGCAGCTCCAATGCTAATGTCAACAATGGATTGCTAAGGTCACCTGATCTCCATTTCAGCATATCCAACGCTCAGAAAATGAAATTTACTCATGTTAATGCAATAAGAATCACACTGATTTTCACTAAGTCGCATCTGTAACTGCCCATGCAAAGAAGGCTGATATTGGAACGGACATTAGAATTTGCTTTCCGTGCAGGGGCACCAGCAGGACACCTGATAGCTCGCAGTAAGTTACTAATTAGAATTCCTAAATGACCAGAAACATCATTTCATTAAATTGAAAAAGGAGCAACATCATGTTCATTAATTTATGCAACAACTTTCCGCACATTGGATTTTTTCATTAAAAAACATTTTTCAAAAAGTCTACCACTGAAGAGCACGGTTGGGGATCCAACAGATCAATATATTTTTATGGAAATAAGAAACAAGGCTGGTGCAACAAATTTCTTATCATGACCTGATGAGTTGTTGTAGAGATTGTACCAGTTATATTGCAGGTTCCACTGGACCGAGATGTTGACATCTCTCTATCTCTCTATAAGTCATCCACCTCATCTGAACTCTCTTCATGAACTGGAAAGCCGGCATTTGGGTAATCCTCATTACCACTACTTTGGTCGCTATTATAACTGCTCTCTGATGAGCTAGTGAATACGTATTCGCCAGAAGTATGACTGCTCGCCACAGAGGGTGAGTTGGTATCCACGTTGACATCACTGCTGGTCACTGGCTCTTCCACAAAACTGAGCTTGAGAAATGGGAATCCATATTTGAGTAAATGAGCAGACATCCATTGTATCAAGAATTACAGAAAAAGAAAAACAAATAAATTACTACCTTCCTTCAGCAGGAAAATCTGCAAGCACCCTTAGATTGGGCCTTTCTTCCAATAACTCACGTAACGACATGAAACTGCATAATTGTTGCATCATTGTAGGTCAAATAGATTCAAATCTAAGTTGCAGCAGCAACATATCTCAACATGTACCTTGGGGTGTAACATCTCTGATACCAGTCATCATCAGATGCCAGCCCCTCTCGATTGGATACATCCTATAGACAGATCAACTAGAACTACTTACCTAGAGACGCAGGAAAGAATTGGAAAATATTAAAATTAATGACATGGGTAGTTGGGTACGATTCAATACTCACAAGGTGCTTAAGAAGCTTGAACCGTCCTGCAAGAATTGCCGAAAGCAACCTGGAAACTTCTGCCTGAATGATACAACTCGTTACTTGAGAATTTTATAGCCATTTTAGTAATACACTATTGTCATTTTTATGAAAGCACTTGATTCCTTACTTCTCTCAAATGCATACAATCCCGTAAAATCAAAACTTCCAGCAAACTTCCACCTACACTGCCACCTAGATTTCTACAAGCAGAATGTCAAAAACATGAATGAGGACAGGTGTATGTAGAGGACATATGAAAAAAAAAGATTAAATATACTATGAAAGTATTTCAATATATATGGCAACCACACATACCTTAGAAATTCACCAGTGATGGCATAGGATGTTGAAAAGTCAACAAACTTCAAATTACGCAATCCCTGCATGGACAAAGTACAACCATAACAACTTCATCCAAGGTGAGCATAAGAATTAAAATGGGTGAACCACAAAAAGTGGAAGCATACCTTGACAAGAACCCGGACTTTAGGGTCATGCAATTTAAACCCTCGAAGTGCAAATGAGGATAAATATGGGCAATTGTTCACTAGATCATTGCACGTCGGTAATTTTAAGCTGTCATCTCTACCTGAGAGGTAAAAACACATGAGCATAATATCTTTTGACCTACAAAGCATGGATGGACTATTATGCACCTGTTTTCGAGGATTCCAAAATTAGACGCTCTATTAGGGGACAAGACCTACTCACTGACTCCAGGGTTTGCCTCAGCTCGACATGTCTGCCAAAAAGATGTATACTCATGTCAGCACAGCAAACTGTTACATATATGGGCAATTTTATCATGGGTTTTAGCATACTGCAACCTTTCTATCCAAACCTATTATATTTCATTCACCAATCATACTCAGGCATGATGCTCTGAATATGTGCATTGAGCGACAACTTTGCAATTACTCGTAGAAACCAACTCATAGAATTACAATATAAGAAACCAATAAAAATTGATACTCACAGGCCAACAACTTCTAGATCAAGCAAAGCAGGGCAAGCTGATATAGCAGCTCCAAATGCTGTGTTGTCCATTCTTTCTATGTTATAAAGGTGTAACCTTTTCAAAAGTGCCCTAAAAATCAGAAGAGATGAAGATAAGTAAGGCAGTAACTGGAGAGACACTTTCATGAAATACAGAAAGTATAGAGCATCAAATGTTACCCTGCAGTACCACCATCACCAATCAATGGAGCCAAGCAAGATCTAGTAAGTACAGATGTCTCTTTTCCCTGTCTCGACTTTTTATCGTTCCATGAAAAACCCGATGTATCTGAGGAATTTCTCATAGAATAAACGAGTGCTTGAGACGAACCTAGTGATGCAACAGGTGGGCTAGGGATAATCCCAAGCTTAAGGGACCTACAAATGGTAAGAATAAGATGATCAAAGTTCATGGTGGCAGGTGCAACAATGTGAGCACATGCATTAAACATCAGCAGAAACACCTTTTTCACAGATGTAGGCACATGAGAATCAATTTAGCATTTCTATATGGCCAGCCATTTCCAGATAAAGCATCACGAATCGAAACAAAAAAGAAGGCATAGCACTGAAGATTATTGAATCTGTATCGTCAGCAGTTAGGATTCCATTTCTTGTTTTCAATTACAGAACTGAAATCCTAAGTGAATCGATAATAAAGCATAACATTCAGCCCACACACTAAATGAGGTAAAAAGAAGCACAGCACATATCCAGACATCCTCTGATAGAGCAGCCACAAAAAAGCCCTCCCAGGAGCAGAGATAGCAACAAGATATCACCTCAAGAAAAAGTAAAGGTTACACCCCTTACCGCAGTACTTTTCCAGCTCGTTGAATCATTGTGGAAACTACTATGTTATTCACCCTAGGAACAATTGTGGTTAAGTTAATATTGGAATAGCACAATGGATCAGCAGCACACTTATTGAAGAAGGAGCACGTAGCAGCTGCATGACATACACTCTGTGTATCGAGCAAAGAGAATACCTGCACACAGAAAATGCAAACAACTTGAATCATAGATCCTCTACTTATTCAGTAAGAAAAAACAACATCCACACAGGAAGACCTAAAATTCCACCAAGGCAATATTCAATCAGCACGGAATACAATGCATATTGCAGAAAATAGGTCACTAACTCAACAGTATTGCACCTCAATTGATCAAAAGCTAATATAAGATCCACCGCGGTCTCAAAGTAACTGATCGCAATCCATTAGAACAATCATCGGTAAAATTGTTGAAAAAAAACTAACTCCTACTAACCTTAATAGTGAGATCGGACGGCAGAGGCCAAACGACGGCGTTGTGCATGGAAGCGCGCCTCCTAGCGGATCGCTTGGCCGCTTCAGTGAGTGCGGAGCCGAGACGGAGCGCGCTGTGGATGACGTCATTCTTGTCGGAATCGTGGGGGAGGGACTCGATTATGCGATCGATGGCGAGGTCGAGAGCGATCGCTGATGAATCGTGGAAATCGAGGAACGATTCCAGCAGCGCGTCGAATTGATTGGGATCGGAGGTCGGGGTGGAGATGCGGTTGGGGTAGCAGGGGCGCTTGAGCTTGGGATTGGGAGAGACGCCGACGGCGTGGTGGAGGAGAGCGCTATCCATGGCGATTCGCAGGGCGGCGGGATTCCTTCTTCGTTGCTTTTGTGATTGTGCGGTTTTGGGAGCTTCGAATCAGCATGGACTCCAGGACCAGACACTGTAGAGAGTGACACGTGGATTTCATTTGTTAGGGCATCCGTAGTGGTGCGGATGTCCTGCCGAAATTCCCGCGGAATTCCCAAAAACACCTCCTGACACGTCATAAGGACTTCCCATTGCACAGTGGCGGAATTCCCCTGCGGAATTCTCACAATAAAAAAATTAACAAATTCACAAATTAAACAATTTATGGAATTAAACAATTTAAGTAATTAAAATTTCGACGAAAATAGGGAAAAAATTCCATTAAAAAAAGAAAAGTACATTTCACCAAATTAAAAAAATACATTTCAATAATTAAAAACTACATCAACGACGACCCCTACGCTGCCACACTTCTTCAATAATATCGTTCTGGAGTCGAACGTGAGCTTGTTTTTGGAGCATGTCGGAATTTAGACATTAAAAAAAACTAAATAAAGCGGAATTCCGCGGGAGTCGATGCAATGGCGGACGTCCCCGCGGAATTCCGCTTAATGCCGTGGACATGCGACGTCCTCGGGTGAATTCCGTATCCGTGGCGGACATGCACAATGGGGGACGTCCGCCACAGAATTCTGGAATGTCCGTGGGAATTCCGCGTCGACGGGCGCCATTGCGGATACTTAAGTTTTATTCTTATATATACTACTATTTGATTACTACAGACATGAATAGTTAATATATTGATCCACCAGATAAAATAGAATAAATATGAATAATTAATATATTAATTCAATATTTTCGATTATAATGTATACACATAAATATATAATACAGAGCAAATTTAGTATGTATAATTAAAAAGATATAAATAAATAACTGTGAGGGTAAGAATATGATTCCTCAAAGTCTACAATACATCATCAAGTTTTGTTAATCTATACTAATATAAAGGTTGAGTTTTGAGGGCACTTTGGTAAATAAGAGGTGTTTTTAGGGCAATTTAGGTAGCTGGGAAATGTTAATGCCATTACAAATTATTGTACCATTATTATTATAAAAACTAAAACAAACCTCATATCATTGTTGACATGATTCTCCACTAATACACGACTCCACAATAATTGTAGAAATTAAGGATAATTATCATTATTAATGCATTTAATAATTATTATTACAAAGACTAAAGCAAACCTCATATCATTGTTGACATGATTCTCCACTAATACACTACTCACCATAATTGTAGAAATTAAGGATAATTATCATTATTAATGCATTTAATACCTGAAATTTATGCAAAGTTTATTATGAGATTCGTGGGTTACTTGGAATACAATGTGCCACATTGCTATCATTTAATTTTCCCTTTTAAGATGATAATTTTTTTATTATTGTCCTAAACCCATGGCCAACAATAGGCGTCCCATCATTTGTCCTAATAACAAAATTAATTTTAACCTATGTGGAGAATGTGAAAAGTTTGAAAAGAGCCTCATACTTCATTTTCCCCCTATAAATATGACATTAGATGATTTGATCTATCAACACATACGTACTTACCTTATACAGCTTAAGCTTCATCTTTTTGTTCTTCCCACGAGTAGCAAGGTTGATACCATGAACCATTCCACACCTTGCTCGATGCTCTACAACTAACGACAACTAATTCGATTATCAAAGTCCAATGTATCCATGTCTATGAAGTTGCCGCTCCTAGAGACAACCAATATCGTGAGTTTAGAATGTGTGCTTCACGATCGAATGGTATGTTGTTTTGTGCTTTTTAGATATGTTTTTGCAAGTTATATGAAACCATTAGCTATTGACTTTTTTGGCTGAAACGTGTGTATTAATTTGATTCTTTGTAACATGTTTTACTTTAGATCATTAATTTCTTTTTAAAATAAATTGAATTAGTTTGGAATGAAACCATTAGCTATGGACTTTTTTGGCTGAAACGTGTGTATTAATTTGATTCTTTGTAACATGTTTTACTTTAGATCATTAATTTCTTTTTAAAATAAATTGAATTAGTTTGGAATCTTAATTACTTCGAATTGATAGAAAACAGAAGATGATACGGAATGTTTGAGTTCATATACAAGATAGGATAGAAAACAAGCCAAATTTAAATTTGATTACTCCAAAAAACAATGGAGTACATTGGCGGAGGGAGAATTTTATTGATATTTGGCTCATTTGTTGGTCATGATAAGTATATTTTAAAGTTAAGGGTTTAAGATTTAGGTTTCAAGGTTTGGGTTTTTAGTGTATAGGGTCTCTATATTGCAATGAAATGAATCTCGACTAGGAAGTGTCTCACCAGTGCAATATTAAATTATTGCAACGTAAATTTGCTCCTGCAGTTATAACTCAACAGTTAATTCATATTTTCACAGAATTAAAATACTTTTTAATTTTAAGTCTGATATTTAAATGTCAAGACAGTTTATTAAAATGTCAATACAAATATGTGTTGAAATTTTAATGTGATTGTATTGACATTTTTAATAAAAGTTAGCATTTAAACGCACTCTTGTGGCTATGTGGGGTTAATGTGATTGAAAAAGTATAATCCAAAATAAGAGTATGTCGAATATTCTTTTGTTTATCATTTCACAAATTTTATTTTGCATAATGAAATAAATATGAAGAAATTAAAATGACTCGTGCATCGCACGGGCGTGATACTAGTTAAACAAAATAATGAGTTCAGAATCTTCCGATAGATAGAATTAGGTTTGTGTAGTACTTAGGCTCATTTTTTTAAAAATAGGCCGCTTTTTTTTTTCATAATACTACTCTAAAAGTAATATTTTAAGCTCTAATTATATATGAGACCTAAATTTTAAATCAAAATTTTTTATTCGGTTATATTTATTTTTTGTGCTATAATTTGGTACAGTAGAAATATTGAAATAATTTGAATTACTTTACCAAAATTGAAAAATGCCTCATAACAATAAATATTGCGTGTAGTGTGTGGAGTGTTTAGAATTATTTTTTTATCATTTGAAATACCAAAATTTTAGTTAATATCGAAAAATATTCTACTGTTAATTGTAAATTGGATCCCCCGTATTCAAAATCCTCATCTGCCGTTGGGTCCAATGCCCCCAAAGGTCCCAACGAACCTCCATCACTAGCTATAAGTCTTTAAACCAGATATTGCCTAAACTAATATTGTATACCTAATAAAGGAAATATAGTACAGTAAAAAATTGGAGGTCGGTGAAAAGAATGACCGAAGCGACAAAAAAATCATTTCCAATTAGAAGTAGATTGAAAATTCAGTAAGTATCCTAAATTCCAAGACAGTATGCATTTTGGTTTGAAAGCGCAGGTTTGTGCAGGCTCGTGTATTCAAATGATCAGGAGGTGATTTCCAACATAGTTGTGTCGCTGGCACGACAACCTAAAATCTGGTATCAACAATTTCCTCAACCCACTTCTATTGGCTAGTATAGTGGGAGCAAGGGCTGAATCTCATAGAGATGGATGATTGCGTCTTGTGATTGTGGTGATAATCAGGAAGGGATTGGTTAGCTACCACGCTTAGGTTGAGGTTCTACCTAGACACAAACTAAAGGGTGGACCTGTACTCTACTGACAGGCAAGAGGTTCTCATATTGAATTCAGGTTGGGTACGTGAAAGGTGGGTTGGTAAGACTCATGTGCATGTGAAAAGTGGAAGTTTACTAAAAATAGGTAGACAATGACAGAAACGGATCTCCGACCGAACTAGCTGATGAACTGCCAGATCCGCCAAAAGTCTGACAAAAGTGGAAGTACAAAAGGTAAAGTAGCTGAAAAGTAAAAGTGGTCCACAAATCAGATATGAATGTTGTCTTCTCCAACAAGTATGCACAAAATTCAGATAAACACAGACTCCATGAATAACAACTCAACTCAACACTTTTCATAAATAAAGATCCACAATTAAAAGTCAAAACTCAAAGATTAACGACCGATAATCCCAAATTTAAGCATACTGACTAACATGCAAGGTGGCGATAGTCACGTAATCACAAATCTCATGCATTGAACTTCAGATTGAACGATTAACACTTGGAATCCTAGCTAACAAACTCAGATCTAGTCTACTCAACGAAATCAGACATCAACACTCAGAGATTTCTTGCAAACTACTGGATCTAGCTAATCTAGGCAGAATGAAACATGATTGCAACGGAAAGATGAATAAAAGCAAACTTTCATATCATAGCGTTTAAATCTCAACACGATAGTTGAAAAACAACCAGAGAATTAAGTTTCAACAGCAGATCTAACGAGATAAAATGAAATACGAAGTTAAACTAAGAAAGCAAGTAAAGATTGTTTTGCCACTCGGGTGATGAAATATTATTCTGACGACTACAACGGCTGGAGGAGTTGACGGTGAACTATCCCCGGTGGAATACCGAGGTCTTCAAGTGATCATGACTGGCGGCGAGGAACGAGAGGTGTGGAGCTAGCCTCCGCTTCAGAACTAGGGCTTCTGAGAGCGGTTTCTAAGTGTGCCCTTCTAAAATGAGTTGTGTCTCCCTTCATTCTTCATGGGACCTTCTATTTATAGGGTGGTTTCCCTAAAATTAGGGTTGCTCTTCCTTATACATTGTCGTTTTTGCCCCAAATTAAGTAGTTGGTCGTCTACTAGCAATCCTTTCCTCCATCTCGAGCCTTTGGGCATGCATCCTGGTCAACATTGCACCATTCTGACGTCCTTTTTCACTTGAAGTCTCCGATTCCTTCCCTGCTGACTTGTACCCTTCCCTGCACACTTACGCAACTTTTCTTCCATAATATGCACGTTAAGCTCATCAAACTGACCAGAAACCAAGACCTAGAATGCGACTTATCAAACTGCTCACACTTAACACATGTTTGTCCTCAAGCGTGGAGGAACAAACAAAAAAGCAATAAGTCGGATTCTAGCCTGGTTACTCCCTTAACTGACCCTAAACTAAAAAGACTAAAAATAAAAAGACTCGAGCGATCTAAAAACCGTTGGGGCAAATGAAAAGAAACACTGAAGAGAAAAAGAAAAACACATACGAGAAAAACATAGAAAACACAATAAAACACATTGAACAAGCTATATTTTCAACCGTTCCTCCCATTTGGGTTGAGTTCAATCCGTCTGTAAGCAGCCTTGAACTTCTCCGCCCCTCTTTTCTTTCCTAGCCAGCATATCCGCTCGTCAAGATTACCTAAACTTTGGGCCAAACACTAGATTCGCTCAGTCACTCATTTCTCACCAGGGATGTTAGGACTGCTTTTCTCAATACGCTGGACCACAGATGCTTCGGACTTAGATATCACGAGTAGATCCTAAGGGTCTGTAGAGGTTTGTAACGGGGCTGTGGACTTGTAACGTTTTGGGGTGGATGTTCCTAAGGCTCTAAGGTTCAAAACTAGACTCTTTATTTTGATGTGGGGAAGCTATGTGTACTTGGGCGCTCGGCTGGGTGACCTTCATCGACTTGATCCCTCTTCAATTGGATTTCTTCAATTGGTCAGTAGGCTTCTTGGTGGCTTTGCCACTTATTTGATTTTCTTCTTCCTTCTTCTTTTTGGGCCGGATGTTTTTCCGGCGTTTTCTTCTTTTCTCTTTCTCTTTTTGGGAACCAAGTGTTTCGCTTGGTCTGTTTTTTTCTTTCTTCCTTCTTGCCTTTCTTCTCCAGTTGGCCCTTCAGTTTTGCCTTCTCGGTCAGTTGCTTCCCTGCCTCATGCACACACAGTTCCAGTGGCTAGTGGGTCATATAAGGGTTCCAAGGGAAGGAATATACAGAATATTATTTTATATTTTTTTCTTGGGGGGGGGGGGGGGGTTCGTAGTGCCCTTAGGATTTGCTACACGCAGTCACTTCACCCTAGACATCATGTGGCAGCCACTCTTCTTTTTTTCTTTATGTGTTTGGTGGAAAGTGGTTGCACTTAAGCCTTTAACTCACCATTTAAGAGAGCTTTCGTGTCTGGCTTTAAGGTTGGCTTTTCTCTCACACTTGCATCATCTACACTGAGTAGGATCTAATAGGAGGGGTAATTTCCATTATTTAGCATGCTTTATTTCCCTCAATTCCCCTCGTCGTCAGTTTGAAACAGTTGAGTTTTAAGCCCGTTCATTAAATACATATCCTAAAAAAAACCTATCATAAAAAGACCTAGCACAAAATCCTAAAAAAAACTAACACATATATACACGCCGTACTGGCCATTTTCTCCCCCCTCCCACTTCAATAGTGTCTGCCCTCAGGTACGGGCTGTGAAGTGGAAAATAGGATGGCTAGTATGACAGACACAAACAATAGGACAAAAAAATACTATGTCTTAAAACTTCTTACACTTAGACTATGCAATAGGACAAGTGGGAGAATGTTAGACTAAATACCAGAAAACACATAAACAAAACATATAGTTAAACATGCGCCAAATTCGCAAACTCTTTCTCCTCACACTTAGACTATTAACTAGGCTAGGTGTTGAGAATTTGAGTTTGCGCTAACAAAAACTAAAAACACATATCTACAGTTTACTCTTCCTAAACAGAAACCAATCAAACGAAATTAAAAAGAAGGCAGAAAAAATAATAAGAAAACTAACTGGTCAGTAAGGTTGGTGGTCATTTGCTCCTGCTGCTCCTCCTCGGAGTAGAGTTTGGTGCAGGTGCTTCCTCGGGTACATCTTCCGGTTGTTCACTTCCGTCATCTTCAGACTCCTCATTTTCCTTCTCGTTCTCAGCCGATTCACTTGGTTCATTCCTTCCGCTAGCTTGGCCACTCGTCACGGCCTTGCTGCTCCTTCTACTCCTTGCCATTTTCTTGAATATGTTTTCCATCACATCTGCCAGCCGTGCCAACTCTGCCCGTCCTCCCTGTTCTCTGCTGCCAATTCCGCCACTGCCCTCTCCAGGTTCGCCTGCATCTCCTCCTGGGCTTGCACTCCCTGGCCTGCTATTACCCATCCCCCGGGGATAGCGGCCTCACCCATCGCGTAAAAATGCGGCACCCTATCAACGGAGGAGTAGGGAGAGGGGGATCCCTCAGAGGCATATAGAGTTTAATCCCCAGGAGGCTTGGGAAGAGTTAACCCACCTAGCTGCTGGCCAGTTTGCATCCACCCTATCCCGCTCCATCCATTTCAACAACCATATCTTGCACCTCGTCCAACTCTACCTGAATTACAACCTACTAGGACAGACAAACTCTGTCGTCCGAACCTTAATGACCGAACTGTACCTTCTGTGGTGCGCTAGACATGGAAGAAGGGTACATCTTGGGTTCTGGACCGCCTACCAATGCCATTTAATTGCCACTCACCCTGCAAGGAATATGTCCCTCTGCCACATTTTAGAGGCATTCGTGAGGAATAACATAGCCATGATCGAGACAGAGAGCCTATCCTCCATGTTCATGGTGGACCCTCCTGGCTTATTCGACACCCTCTTCTTCACCCGCACAAACACAGTTTACATCAGAGAAGGTGTGCCGCGTTTTTACGCGATGGGTGAGGCCGCTATCTCCACGGGACGGGTAATAGCAGGCCAGGGAGTGCAAGCCCAGGAGCATAGGCAGGCGAACCTGGAGAGAGCAGTGGTGGAATTGGCAGCAGAGAACAAGGAGGACGGGCAGAGTTGGCACTGCTGTCAGATGTGATGGAAAACATATTCAGGGAAATGGCGAGGAGTAGAAGGAGCAGCGAGGCCGGGAAGAGTGGCCAAGCTAGCGGAAGGAATGAATCAAGTGAATCGGCTGAGAACGAGGAGGAAGACGAGGAGTCGGAAGATGACGGAAGTGAACAACCAGAAGATGTACCCAATGAAGCACATGCACCAAACTTCACTCCGAGGAGGAGCAGGAGGAACAAATGACCACCAACCTTACTGACCAGTTAGTTTTCTTTTTATTTTTTTTGTCTTCTTTTAATTTTGTTTGATTGGTTTCTGTTTAGGTAGAGTAAACTCTATATATGTATTTTTAGTTTTTGTTGGCGCAAACTCTTTGACAATTAAGAATTTGTTTTGGACGGCGACTCTTGTGTGTGTCAACTGGCCAGAAGGGTACCTAGACCTAGTCGTGTCGTTGGGTATGTGCCTAAAACATCTTGTCAATAAAAAACCTCAACCCACTTCTACTGACTAGTATAGTGGAGTAAAGGTCGATCCCACAAAGATGGATGTATGCATGTGCAATTGTGAAGGCATGTTGGAAGGGTTGGTTTGCTACCACGCTTTACGGGGTTGAGATTAAAACTAGGCGTAAAATGAAATGGAACTTATATCTAAACTGACCAGTAGGTGAAAATGAGACATATACCCCTCCTGACTTGTAGGTCAAGGTGGGCTCTAAATGTTGCATGCTAAAAGAAATTAAAGTGCGCATGTAAACTAGGGTGCGAGTGTGCATGTGAGAAGCTACTAGACGAAACTTACTAAAAATGGCTAGACAAAAGGTAAAGGGAATCAAAGGACATGCTAGTAGACTGTCAGCTGGGTGTGCAGAAAAGCTGAAAAAGTGCAAGTACAAAAGCAAAAAGCAACAAAAGCAACACAAGTGGTCCCATTATTTGATTGTGACATTTTCTTCTTCACCAAACTAAACTAACAAGATCTAACAAACTCCATTGATGAATGCTCAAGCTTGAAAATTCGTAAATGCAATAATTAACTTGAAATCGAGAACGAAAGCAAAGAAAAACTGAGTTCTACGCAAACTGGTCAGCACGACAGGGTTACAGAAACAAGCAGAAACGAATTCCATGCATTTTTGAGAAACCTAAACCGATTAAAACTTGTAAACACTTGAGGAAAGACTAGATCTAACTATGCTAGGCATATTCAAGCTCGAAAACAACAGAAATTCACATAAACTATCAGATTTATCTTCGGTCCGGAGTATTTACGGAAGCCAAATACCGATGAATGCCAGAGATTGATACATATGCACGGGACTGTGCACCATTTTCCAGGGATGTTGGGCAGCATCGATTGCATACACTGGGAGTGAAGGAACTGCCCGGTGGCTTGGAAGGGGCAGTTCACTTCTGGATTCAAAGGGAGACACCTCACGATGATCCTGGAAGCATCGAATCTGGCATGCATATTTTGGTGTCGCTCGGTCGAACAACGACATCAACGTTCTATAGTCGTCGCATCTCTTCAATGACGAGGGTCGGGGTGAGGGTCCGCAAGTCAGATTCGTGGCCATCGGCACGCAGTACAACAGTGTATGCTATTTGGCCGATGGGATATACCCTCGCTGGCCCGTGTTTGCCAAGATGATCCGGCAACTGGTTGGGCCGAAGCAATCCTATTTCGTGCGAAAACAAGAGGGTGCTAGGAAGGATGTTGAGCGAGCTTTTGGTGTCCTCCAATCGCGATGGGCCATTCTACGGTGCCCGATACGACATTAACACAAAAATGATGTCAATGATATCATGTATGCATGTATCATATTGCACAATATGTTAATAGATGTTGAAGGATATGCTGCATAGCGCTGGGCACCGGAAGATGGGACTAGTATAAGTCACGGTATTGCCACCGCCCCCTGCATATGGGTGTATCGCGTACTAATGCATACTTGATTCAGCGGTTCACCGATATGCGGAGGGAAATCACATACGACACTATAGGCTGATTTGGTTGGAGAGGTCTGGAATCGTAGGGGAGGGGGCACAATGTCACGCCCGCATTTTCTAAGGATAGAAAACACTGTTGATCGCGACTAAGGGAGGGTTAAAGAAGCGGGGAAGAAGGGGGAAAACAACACAACTCGACCATAGCTCGAAACAAACGGGAATGGCTCGAATAAAATCAGAATATCTCAACAATAAACAACTCCAAAAATGAATATTATCTCAACAATACACGAACTCAAAAGAAACAATATTTAGCGGAAGCATTTCGAGAGTAGAATAATGCTATGTATGAAGACACAACATATTCTTGACATTTGACAGACATTCTTCACTTTTATGCTCAACACTCACCGCGCTCGTCACCGCTCAACCTGCACATAGGGAAAACACATGCAAGGCTGAACTTGATGTACTCAGTGAACAAATGCCAAAACAATTTTATAAAAACAGTTATATCATGCCACCATTGAGTGACCTCGAGGTTTTAACTTGAAAAGGCCCGAGACACTAAAAATATCTCAAACACAAACTTTCAACTCATCCTCAAATCATTTTTCCTCATCATTTCAAAACACAACCATTTCCCCTTAAATTATTTAAGAAACTGTCATATCTGTTCTTTAGGGTACCGTGTAAGGGGGCCACTTTCCACAAGCATGAAAACCGGCTAACCATTCGATGACCCACAGTCCTCATCGTGTACACTAGTCCGAGTAGAGACGCACCCTTGCTAGGACCCGAATTCGATTAAAATCATAGTAGGGACTCACTCCCCACTAAGCAATCATCAACATCAACATCAACATCAACATCACTCTCATCAACATCAATCTCATCAACCTCACATCTTGTGAACAAGAATGTGGCCGCAAACTCGATCACTAGACCGGCCGACCTAAAAGACGGCTCACGATCCCCATTGGTGTACACTAGCCTGAGTAGGGACTCTCTCCCTAGTCAGACCCGAATTCGATTTCAATAGGTCTAGTAGGAACAACTCCCTTGCTAAACAAACATATAGGCATTTCTCAAAACAAAAACATGGCATGATATTCCCTTTGCAAACTTTATTTTCCTCAAAAGCGTATTTGAAACACAAATCATTTTTCTGTCAAGGTCGAGCATTAATTCACATCACATTAATAAAGCCAAGCAATTTATAATATCGCTCAATAAATCAACACATAGCACCACATAACATGCGCACCAACATTTTCACTTTGATCACATATCTCGCCTCATCATTGGAATAGATATAATAAATCAATCACACATAACATGATGCTCAAACCGATATATTAAAACGAAAGCTCTTGAAAACACTTTAGTTTGAATGCCCACCTCGTTTGTTTAAAGCCTTAACTTGTATTCCATCCCGTTCTCGAAAAGCGTGCATGAAATCACCCATTGATTTAATGTGATCCATTTCCTCACGTGAAATCCAAAGATGGGATTTGAAGTTTCCAAAATCCTTTCCTTCTTCTCTCTTCCACCTCTCTTTCTGTTTCCCTCTCTTCTATCTTAACATTTAGAGGAACAAATCTCCAATTTTGAGCAGCAACTTTCTTTTCTCCCTCGCTTCTTCTCACCGCTACTCTCTCGGTCGTGATGCAAGACTGAAGCTGCCGCAGTCGTCGTCGCGGTCAGCCCCTGCTCCTCGCCCTCTGCAGCCGTTGATCGGGCGTTGCTGCTACGCCGGGACAGCCTGCCATGCCGCTGCTCACAGAGCGGTTGTCCGCCGTTACACTCGCCCTCAGTGCAGCCGCACCGCTGCCTCACTCTCTCTTGCGACTGCTGCTGTTCGTACTCCAAATTGAGGGCTTGTCGTCATCCTCGGTCACCTCGGTCTCTCCTCTGTTCACAAATCCATCGTCGGCACCAGTCCAGAGTCATCCAGTTACGTTGTTGCTTCTGCCCGTCAGTGTCATCGCTGTCGAGCAGCCGCTGCTGTTGCTGCTCTCCGTTGCCGGCGTCTAGCAACTGTCGCCGCCACTGCCGTCCCCTATTTCTCTTGTCATTCTCTCTCTCTAAATCCTTAATGGCAAAACCTCATCTCTTATACTCCATGATGCATTCCCATTCCTGCTGAAGTTGCTCTTCGTAAATAGAAAGATTGGCAGCCAATTCTTCGATATTCACCTCTTCGTCTTCCATCTTTTTTTCTCTACGAGTTCTACTCAAATTATTTACCTTCAGGGATGATAACTGGATCGAATAAATCCCCCATTCAATCTTCACAAACGAGAGTCCCAAAATTTTGAGTAGCTAACTTCTCTTTCTCCCTCTCTGCTTGTCGCTTTCTCCTCTCCCTCACGTTTTTTCCTTGGAAGCGCTTGAGTTCGAATTCGATCTTTGAGTTGCGGCTTGTACTCTATTGAGTGAGAGTTGTCTTGTTCTTGTGATTGTGAAGGAGTATTATAGAGATGGGGTGGTTAATTGATATGGAGAGATTTAGGGAGTGGGGAGAGATTCATGGGAGAGAGGGAGAGATGGTTTTTAGTCGTGGGAGAATAGGAGGAAATTCAAATTTTCTTCTTTTTTTATTTAAAAAGAATTTATTTAATATTTTATTTGCATATCACGGAGGAAGAATATCTCATTACGGAGGAGGAAAATCTCTACAGAATCTTTAATTGAATTTGTATTATTGATTTGGTGACCAAGTTAACACGAAAAGATTTAATTAGATTAATTTAATTTCTTTTTTTTTCTCTTTTTTTGGGGTGTTACAATCTACCCACCTTAACAAAAAATTCATCCCGAAATTTGCTTACGTCCTTCGAATATAGAATTTCTCCATCATCTTGTCTTCCAATCAGCTTCCTCATGTCGTTTAATTAATATTGTAGTTGAAAGTCACATCGCTGCCACTTTGAATAAATTACGCTAGATTAGACTATATTAAATTAAATCGCGCACTTCGCATCATCCCTCCTTGTCTTGTACCCTCTTTTGCGTTTGAACTTCATTTCTTCTTCGTTATCTTCCATTTCTTGAAATCTTCCTCGTATTCTTTTTGTTCTTGTCGTTCAGGGAAAACATAGGAAATAGTAAAATAGTTCACACATCAAGCTTGCTCCAACGTTTCACGCAATTCCAAGAAAAAGTTTCATGGTTGATAAGTCGTATTCTAGGCCTTGGTTACTGGTCAGTATGATGTGCATAATTGATTATATCTGCAAAATAGTTGCTCAAAGTGTGCAGGTTGAATGTTCTAGCCAGTAGGCAAAGCTTCATATACTTCAGGTGAAAAGGGCGTCAGAACGATTACATACTGACCAGTATACATGCAAAAATGGCTCTAGATGGAGAAGAAGGATAGTTGGGACTGATCAACCACAATTAAGGGCAAAGAAGTCATCTCGCCACGAGGATTTACCCTAAAATCAAGGGTAAGCCTCCCTATAAAAGGAAGCCACTTGGAGAGAGAGGGAAGGACTCATTCATCATCATCACTCTTAGGTAGAATTCTCTCGGTAGTTCAGTCCTTCAGCCCAGTCCAGAGCCTCATTCCTCGCCACAACCATGATCACCTGAGTTCCAGAAGCCTCCGGAGTTCCAGACGTTCTTCATCCAGTCAGCAAGATCGTAGTTAGAAAGTTCCATCGCCCGGCGTGGCAAAACACTTTTTATTTCGCTTTCGTAGTTTAAATTGCTTGTTTTCCTTTGCGCTGGATCTTGTTACTTTTGAATTTCTCTGCTTAGAAGTACTTTGATTGAAGATCCGAACATGTTTTATGCTATGAAGTTGTTTTATGTTTAGTTCACTTCGCTGATTTCTTTTCCTTCTGCCCAGTTAGTTTAGATCTAGTGCTTCTGGTTGAGTTGAGTATCGAATCATGTGTTTCCATTTCCGTAGTTTATTGCTCTGAGTTAGTATAGCCTGATTACTGTTTAATTGCGTAGAGTTTTGTTTCATGCAAGGTGTGGTTATGTGTTTCATATATTCGTTTATGTTGACCAGTAGGCGGAGTTTCAGTTTCGGTGTTCGATCTTAGATTTGGAATTTTTAGTGGTAGATCTGGAATCGTGAGTTGGTAATCTGTGTTTAAATGGTGTTGAATCTGGTTTATTTGTTATCTGATTTTAGTTTGTGTTTGTTGAAGAAGATGAAGTCCATATCAAATGTTGGGGACCACTTGTTTCTTTAAAAATGCTTTTTACTTTTCGTCCTTCACTTTTAATTATACCATGCAGACCTGTCAGCCTAGTCACCACAACTACCACTACCTTCTGATATTCTGTTAGCCCAAAATAGAAACCCAGTACGTTTCGAATATTTTCTGTTTCACCATGTCCACGTACACAGCTGCATATCAGAATCCTCTCACACCTCCTAGCCAGTAGGATACCACCTTCAATTTTTTGCCTAGGTAGAGACTCAACCCAAGCATGGTAGCTAACCAAACTCTCCAGAATATCACCACAATCACTCCTACCGTCATCATCTCTATGGGATTCGACCCCTACCTTCACTATACTACCCAGTAGAAGAGGGTTGAGGAATTATTGATACCAGGTTTTAGGCTTAGCAGGGGATTGTTTCATCCTGATCAGTAGGATACATCCTTGTTTGAACGACACCTACGCAAACCTGCTCTTTCAAATGGCGCCGTTGCTGGGGATGGATGGCGTTATTAGTAGCTATTGTGCATGATACTTTGGCGTATATATTGTGGATAACTTTTTCTCTTTCTTTTCATTTCAGTTTATGAGAAGCAGCTCGGCTCCTGACAAGTGGAGACCGAAGATACTTCAGCGAGGATCTATACTCGTAACCACTCGATCCGGCTTGTCGACGATTTTGTCTGACTTAGGTTCGAGTAGTGACGAGGAGCAATACACCATAGAAGGACCAATACCGGAAGAGATACCAAGGATAGAGGGAAACCCGAGAAGGATGGCCGCTCAAGGAGAAGAAGATCCTGAGATCGGGACGCTGAATGCACTTACCGAGGGAGAACCACCTCAAGCCATAGTTGTGACCCCAGGGCAAACTGCCTGTGATGTGAAGCCTCATGTGATCGCAATTCTGCCTACATACTGCGGGAAGAGTTACGAAGGGCCTTACGAGTTCCTTCATGAGTTTTGTAAGATTTGTAGGGCGCAGAGGAGGCCAGCAGGGGCGACCGAGGATGATTACAGATTGAAGGCTTTGCCTTTCATTTTGAAAGGGGAGGCAAACACCTGGTTCATACGCCTGCCCCTCGACTCCATTGAGAGTTGGGCCGATTTCAAGTCAGTGTTCCTAGGTGAGTTTTTCCCGTCATCCAAGACAAGCGCACTGAAGAGGGAAATAACTAGTTTGAAGCAAGGGTACGATGAACCCTTGAGCGATTATTGGGCGAGGTATATGGGCCTTTTAGATGCATGTCCCAATCATCGCATGACGGACATTGAGATACATCATACCTTCTATGAGGGGATGAACATAACAACCAAGGACCTGGCCAATTCGTCGTCGGGAGGAAGCTTCACGCAGCTACGGGTCAGCGAAGCAAAGAGGGTCCTAAGGAAGATACTGAGTGCGAAGAAGGAGTATGACCATTCAAGGGATGGATACAACCGAGAAAGGGTTGCAAGTGCCTCGTCTACTGACCAGGAGCAGAAGCTTGAACAGAAGATGGATTTGAAGATGGATGAGCTGAAGAAGTCACTCCTGAGCGCAATCAAGAAGAATACACCGCCGACTTCCCCAGTTGGGAACTACAAGGGTGCAGAATAGGGAAACCAAGGACCTAGCTATGATCAGCCAAACGACTTGGTCAGTATGGAGCAAGTCAATGCTGTCGGGTACTACAATTCTAGTGGGCACTGGATCCAAGGGAGACAACGGGATGCACCATGGAGGGATCACCCAAATTTTCGTTGGGGATATGGGAACCAAAATCAAAACCAAGGTCAAGGTCAGAACCAATATAACCCCCACCCAAACCAAAACCCAACCGTGGACCAGCAAACCCGGACCACCAATTCAACTGGTCAGGAAGGAACCAACAATCCCGAAACCAACACCCACAAAACCAGAACCAAAACCCTGTTTATGTACCACCCCACCAGAGAAACTTCCAAAATCACCAAAATCAGCCGAATCAAGCACCCCAACACCATCAGAACCAAAAACTGAATCAATATCACCAAGACCAGTATAACCCTCCTGGCCAGTATAACCAATACCCACCTAACCAGAACCAGCAAAACTTCCAAAATTTCCAGCCCAACCAAAGTTCCCAGTATAACCAACACCAAGGCCCAAATCAGTCACAATACCCTAACAGGTCAAGGAGGTCCATGGAGGACATGATGGGAGAATTGCTCGCGTCGCAGCAAGGTATCAAGGGCGAGTTGCAATCCCACAACGAAGTAGTGCAGGGGATGCAAAATGCCCAGAAGGAACATAAAGCGAACATGGATATGATGAATAGGCAGTTGGCCCAACTGGCCAGTTCGATGGGTGAAATAAGAGGAAATGCAGGGAAACTCCCGTCTACAGTCCAAATACGAGTAAGGTTACATTGAGGTCAGGAACTACTTATGATGGACCTCGACCGAAACAACCAAGTAGAGAGCCGAGTGGAACGAAGATAGGGGGCGACACCATCTCAGTGGAAGAGCTTAAGAGATCCATGCCTCGGATGAAGGACCCATTTTTCTTGGGGGAGACGCCATGTGGAGGGGGTGAACCCGAGAACGTACTGGTCAGGAAGGAACCCCATCAAGAGGTAGAATCCAGAACGGAGGCTCAGACCCAGAATTTGCCCAAGGAACATTCCAAGAAGGTTGCTGAGGGACCGGTAGAGGAGAAAAAGGGGAATAAACCATTCCCTTTCCGCTTTGTTACAAAAAGAAAGAAGGAGAACCCGGTGGACTACTTGTCGATTTTTGGGAAATTGGATGCCACCATACCATTCCTCCAAGCCGTGAAGCTACCCCCACTTGGGAAATTCATTAAGGAATTCATAGCCGGGAAAGCCCAGGAGGATGGAAAGATCATGGTAGAAGGGATAGCGTCAGCAATTGTGCAGGAGAAGCTACCGCCCAAGAGGGCCGATCCAGGTATGTTCACTTTGCTTATAACTATAGGAGATGTGAAAGTCGAGCATGCAATGTGTGATCTTGGAGCTTCTATTAATGTCATGCCTTTGTCAATCTATAACCGATTGAAGGGAGTTAGATTGTCGAGTACTAGGGTGTTGATCCAACTGGCTGATAGGTCATGCATAAGTCCTGAGGGTGTTTTAGAAAATGTGTTGGTCAGAGTGCATGATTTTACCTACCCTGCTGACTTTTATGTGATCAAAATGAGTGAGTCCGAGGCTAGGGAATCTAGTGGCATATTGTTAGGAAGACCATTTTTTAGGACGGCCAAGACAATAGTAGGCATGGCTGAGGAAACAATTTGCATTTATTTTCATGGGGAGAAGTTTACTTTTGATATCAATGAGGCCATGAAGAAGCCTATTGATTCTGAAAATGTATGCTATGTTGATGTGATTGACCCCTTAGTCCAAGATTTTCTTGAGACCGAACTATTGCAGGAGAAACTCCAAGCTTTGGATGTGTATGAGCAAGCTGACGTAGAAGCCGCTGCATGGTGTGATCTGATCAGTAGCCAAGGGTTGACCGATGAAGAGATAGAGGGAGCAATTAAAGACTTCTGCCAGAAATTGGAATTTATTGGAGCCACAGGGGCCAAGCTACCAGTCAGTATAGAGGAATCTTCAGAGGAAAAATTAGAGAAAGAAGAAGAGGCTGAGAAAAACCCTCTACCCGAAGACACACTTCCACCCCAAGTTGAGCTGAAGAAATTGCCATCGAATTTGAAGTATGCCTTCCTCGGAGAGGAGAACTCATATCCAGTGATCATCAGCAGCAGCCTTACAAAGGAACAAGAGGTGAGGCTACTGACTGTGCTGAGCAAGAACAAGAAGGCAATTGGATGGAGCCTTACAGATTTAGTGGGAATAAGCCCCGACGTCTGCATGCACCACATTAGGCTGGAAGCGGGAGCAAAGGCACATCGAGATGCCCAAAGAAAGGTAAACACCAACATGCAAGAAGAAATATTGATGGAGATCTTGAAATTATTGTCGCTAGGGATTATCTATGAAGGGGCTGGCAGCGGAAGCGTGCGGACAAAACGGATCACATGAATTTGATGCGGCCATACAGCCTCTTTTGCGGACTAAACGGATCACATGAATTTGAAGCGTGCGGAAGTTCTTGAACCATACAACTTCTTTTGCAGCCTCTGATGCGGCCACATACTCGGCTTCCATGGTCGAGTCCGCGATGCATTTCTGCTTCACACTCTTCCAAATTACGGCTCCACCTCCTAAGGTGAACACATATCCTGAAGTAGATTTTCTCGAGTCCTGATCAGCTTGAAAGTCTGAGTCGGTATATCCCAAAGGACAGAGCTCGACTGCATTGTAAACTAGAGCATAGTCCTTAGTCCGTTTAAGGTACTTGAGTATGTTCTTTACGGCAGTCCAATGTCCTTGGCCAGGATTCGACTGATATCTTGTCACCATGCCAACAACAAAGCAAATATCTGGTCTAGTACAAAGCATAGCATACATGAGACTTCCAACTGCCGAAGCATATGGAATCCTTCTCATTGCTTGTATCTTAGACGGCGTTTTAGGGCACATCTCTTGAGATAAATGGATGTCATGTCTAAAAGGTAAGAAACCTTTCTTGGCGTCCTGCATGCTAAAACGACTCAGTACTGTTTCGATGTAAGATTCTTGAGATAAGCACAACATCTTCTTCTCTCGATTCCGAAGAACCTTGATCCCGAGGATGTGTCCCGCGTCTCCCATATCCTTCATCTCGAACTGGTTTGATAACCATGTTCGAACTGATGACAACATCTTTTTATTGTTTCCAATTAGAAGAATGTCATCTACATATAAAACTAAGAACACCACATTCCCCTTATCAACTTTCTTATACACGCAGCTCTTACTTGGGCACTTTTCGAATCCAAACTTGCAAACAGTTTGATTGAAACATTGGTTCCACGATCTGGATGCTTGCTTGAGGCCATAAATGGCCTTCTTAAGCTTCCAAACCATGTGTTCTTTGCCCTTTATGGCATATCCTTCGGGTTGTTCCATGTAGATGGTCTCCTCAAGACTGCCGTTTAGAAATGCAGTCTTAACGTCCATCTGCCATACATCCCAATCCATATAAGCTGCAATAGACAACAGTATCCGAATCGATTTGAGCATGGCCTCATCATAATCGATGCCTTCCTTTTGGGTATACCCCTTGGCCACTAGTCTTGCTTTGAAGACTTTAACTCGTCCATCGGGTCCACGTTTACGTTTATATATCCACTTGCTCCCAATGGCAGTACAACCTTCGGGTAGGACGGACAAATCGTAGACATCTTTGTCTATCATAGATTGTAGTTCCGAATCCATTGCTTTTACCCATTCGCAATGATCGATATCTGCCTGCGCCTCCGCAAAGTTCCATGGATCTAATACATTGCTGTCCGAGGAGTGATCCATAGATTCTCCCAAACCAATGTATCTGTCGGGCTCATGTGAGACCCTCCCATTGCGGCGCGGCACTACAATATTTTGAGTAGAAGTTGAAGTTTCGGGAATTGTTTGTACACTTGGTACTTGTTCTTGGTTAATGGAACTTGTGACTGAAGTTAGCTCATCAAGAGCCACTTCACTGCTGGTTTTATGATTCATTACATAGTCTTCCTCTAAGAATGCCGCGTGAGTGCTCACAATGACTTTCTTATCTCGGAGACTAAAGAATTCATAACCTTTCGTTCCTTTGGGGTAACCTATAAACAAACATACCTCCATCCTAGATCCTAGCTTAGTTGGATCCTTTTCCAATACATGAGCCGGGCAACCCCAAACCTTGAGATGTGCTAGATTGGGCTTACGCCCAGTCCACAACTCATATGGAGTTTTAGGTACGGATTTTGATGGTAAATTGTCTAAAATGTGACTTGCGGAAAGCAAGGCATGTCCCCAAAACGAAATAGGCAGACGTGCATAACTCATCATCGATCGAACCATGTTTAATAAGGTCCTGTTCCTTCTTTCAGCCACGCCGTTCTGCTGGGGCGTGCCCGGCGCAGTCAGTTGGGATTGAATTCCCACTTCCGATAAGTAGTCCAAAAATTCGGTACTGCGGTATTCGCATCCACGATCAGATCGTAGGCATTTGATATTCTTCCCATGATACTTCTCCACAAGAGTCTTAAAGTCTTTAAACTTGTCAAAAGACTCTGACTTGTGACGCATCAAGTAGACATATCCAAATTTCGAGAAGTCATCAATAAATGTGATGAAGTATCGAAAACCACCTCTTGCCTCAGTTGACATTGGTCCACATACATCGGAATGAACGAGCTCAAGTACTTCCTTGGACCTATTGCCCTTAGCCTTAAAAGGCCTCTTGGTCATCTTGCCTTCTAAGCATGACTCACACTTATGAAAAGGTTCCTCCTCTAGACCTTTGATAAGATCTTGTTGAACAAGAGAATGGATCCTCCTTTCATTGGCATGACCAAGTCTAAGGTGCCACAAGTACGTTTCGTTCATTGAATTTGAAGGTTCTTTTCGTTTCTTTGAAATTTTCGATGTTGTATTGAGTTCTGATTTGCGATTATTAAACTGTGTAGAAGTGATTGTGTACAGATTGTTTTCCATGATACCACGACAGATATAAGAACCATCTTGCTTAATAACGCAGTTGTCATTAAAAGAAATCGAATATCCATCATAAACCAATTTAGAAACTAAAATTAAATTTCTTCTAAAAGAAGGTATCAACAAAACATTCTTTAAAATAAAAAATCTATCACTACTAAAACGCAAATAAATGTCTCCCACTGCAACGGCCGCCACTTTGGTAGCGTCGCCCAGCTGGACTTCGATCTCACGATCATGTAGCCGTCTTGTCACCTGCATTAAGTCAGGATCAAAACAAATATGATCAGTGGCTCCTGTGTCAATAACCCAAGTGCAAATTGATGTCGAAGTCAAACAAGACTCGACAACTAGAGCTTGGTGCATACCTGTAGGCTTGCCCCGTTTAGGACAGTCTGGCTTCCAATGCCCCTTTTCTCCACACTTGAAACACTTCCCAGTGGGCTTCTTGTTAGCCCTCTTCTTCTTCTTTCCCTTAGCTATCTTGGCCGGTCCTGAGTTCGGTGCCTGGCTTTTTCCTTTGCTAGGCTTTAAGCCAGAGGAACGAGGCGCCGAAGTCATCATGGCCGCCTTAGCCTGGACCATAAGGTCCTCTGCCGACTGAAGTTCAGTCAACAACTCTGCCAAGGTGTAATTCCTTTTGTTCATCTCGAAGTTGATCTTGAACTGTTGGAAGCTAGGGGGAAGACTTTGAAGGATGATAGTCACCTGGGACTCGGGATCGATCGTCCCTCCCAAGACCTCAATTTAGTTGAGGTGGCCCATCATCTCGAGGACATGGTCCCTCACAGACGAGCCTTCCTTCATTGTCTTCGACATGATACTCCGAAAGGCTTGAGACTTCGCCGTTCGATTCTGAGTACCAAAAAGATTTTTGAGATTCTGCATAATCTCGGCGGTTGTTTCCATGGCTCAATGCTGATGCTTGAGTACTGAAGACATAGATGCCAACATGTAGCACTTAGCCATCTCATTCGCCTTATGCCACCGTCTGTGTGCATCTCTGACTCCTGCCGCAGCGGTAGCCGCCGGCACTGAAGGTCGCAGGGTGGTGAGCACAAAGATGTACTCATCTGCTGTGAGAACGATGTCCAAATTTTGTTTCCATTCTATGTAATTTTGGCCCTCGAGTTTATTTTCTTTGAGAATTGCGGAAAGAGGATTGAATGACATATTGACGATTTGATTTGCACTGCAAAACAGAGTATTTTACTATTGTCATAAACTTATGTAAGAAGTTTGATTAGATTAACCATAAAACTTTTCAAAATCTTACAATTGTAAAATTAAAATTTTGTACCCTCCAGAGGAAGTTAATACGCATTAAAATCTTACAATTTTACTGGTCACAACACCGACGAATAGTCCAGAGACCACAGAGTGGCATGGCCGCCTAATGTTGCCTAAGCAAGACCACCGAATTTAGCATTACAGAGTCTCATTTCTACAACACACTCCCATAACAATGCTTGTGTGCTGCTAACAAGATCAAGCTACCTCATAAATCCTGTGTGAACTTCTGAATCTCGCAGTTTCTTAGGATTATTGTCCCCACAGAGCAGGTGGCGATAATATTGGAAACTACATTCTAGTTCATACTATTTATATTTGAGAAGCCCGCCCTCATGAACTTGCTATTTTCTTAGGATTATTGTCCCCACAGAGCAGGTGGCGATAATATTAGAAAAAGGCTTCATAAATTGCAGACCAATTGATGGAGATCATATACAAACGTTGAGTTCGTAATTATAGCTTAGATATTTTGGGTTATGGTTTTACTTTAATTATCCTTAGCCTTGAGGCAGTTTAAGGCTTAATTAAATTCTGTTGGTATTTAATCTACTGGATAATTAAATCTTTTATTAATTGGTATCTTCCTTTAGGAAATTATTGTTCTAGAATATAATTCTTATTCATGTCTACTATAAGGTATATCTAAAATAAACAAATTATTTAATTCTTAATAAGACATGAAAAATTAAATTCAAATTAATTCCATGTTCAAGATTAGGAAGAGATATTTCATTATTTAATGTATTCATACATATCTATCCATTTTAGGATCTTAGATATATAAATATTAGGAAACTATTAAATTATTCTTATCCATATCATCTAGGAATCAAAATATTATTATTTATTTCCACAGATATAGAAAATAATAAAAATATTCCTTAAATCTAGATAAATATTAGGAAACTATTAAATTATTCTCATCTATATCATCTAGGAATAAAATAATATTATTTATTTCCATAGATATAGATAATAATAAAAATATTCCTAAAATCAAGGTAAATCTTCCAAAAAGATTTTATTTCCATTAAATAATAATATTTTAATGATATCTTTTAATAAAATAATTAAATAATCATTAAAATAATCTTTCATCGTTATCTCATCGTACGAGGTTCGAACGAACGATGAACGACGAAGATCCGACGAATTCGTCGTCGAATCACGACGCATGCAGCGTCTCGGACACCGGCGCGCAGGTGGCGCACCAGCGTCTCGGCCGCCTGGCTCGTCGGGTGTCGCAGCTTCTCGGCCAGGCGCGCACGTGCCTCTCGGCCAGCTGCTCGACGCCTATCTCAGTATCTCGGCTCGTCGGGTGCCGACGCTTCTCGGCCAGTGTCTCGGCGCCCTGCTCGACGGGTGCCGACGCTTCTCGGCCAGGCGCGCGCCTCTCGGCGCCCGGCTCGACCCTCCGAGCCGTCGGGTGTTGCGAGCTCTCGGCCAGCGGCGCGCACGGTGGCGCGCCCGCTCTCGGTCAGCTCGGACCTTCCGCCTAGGGTTCGGCCGGGTGTCTCGCGGTGTCTCGGTGGCTCTCGGACGAGCCACCACTCCGCGCCAGTCACCGCCGTGTCGACCTTGACCCGGGTTCCGTCTGGTGCGTGTGGTCTCGGCCGGCGGCGCGCACGAGTCCCCACTCATTTGCGCGTCGCCCCGTGATCATGGCTCCCGGCTCCCACTGTCTCGACATCGTGCGTTCGAGCAATTCAAGTTCTTTGATTCGATAGTTCTTGAGTTCATCATGCATAATTAATTAAACAAAACACCAAGAACATGCTTCGCAATCAAATAATACATGCATACATGAATTTCGCGAAATTTAAATCCAAATAATCAGAGCCAAAGACTGGCTCTGATACCAACTGAAGGGGCTGGCAGCGGAAGCGTGCGGACAAAACGGATCACATGAATTTGATCTATTTAGCAGATTATTTAGACAAAATCTATTCGCGTAATTATCACATGTATCATGCTCATAACTTGAATTAAAACATGCTTTAGCACATAAAATTCCTAAAACATGCTTACTACGGAATTAGTCAATTTACCTCGTTGATTCAATCAAGAATCGATGATGGCTTGCTCCGTCTCCACGTGAAGATCTTCAATACAAGACCTCGGATCTTCTGACTGGTGTCCCGGACTATACGCTGATATTTGTGTGGGCAAATCTCACCAACGTACTAGGGCTCGAATAATGGAAGACATAACTCAGCTCACGGAGGAGAGCACAATTTTCAAAAATCACTCTTTAGAGGGGGGACGAAAATTTGACAAATTAATTGTTGTGTTTTCTGTCTCCTTTATTCTCCTATTTATTTAAGTCACATATTGGGCCCAGTCAGGGATCTAAGGAAGAATCTGGAACAGGCCTCACCCAATTAGCTTTTTACTAATTAAATTGAACCCACAATTTAATATAAGCTTATATTGGAATATTACGAGCAGCCACTACAGAAGTAATATTGCACTGCCTTCCAAATCTGAAATTACAAGTATTCCGGGTTTCCTTTAATTGTATTAGATTTATTTCCCGCGCTTAAGATGGAAACATCCATTAATTAATTAATGTCTGCTATAGACTTAATTAATTAACATATTTCGAATTCCAAGAGTGGACTTAGCAAGAAACTCTTATTTATTATTCATAGAGTAATCAAACTCCAACTAGCTAGGTTCCGAATAATAAAACCTTGTTTCGAGCTCCTCTTGTGGATGTTATCAAACGAGACTCTCCTCGCGCACGTTTCAACATAATAGCAATCCTAGCACCTCTAGATAATGATCACCACTACCCAATATACCTGGATCGTTGGGTTACGAAAAACCCGCACCTTTGGTAAGTCAAAGTAGTGGATACTCAATATCGTATGCTCAATGCTAACGTACATTGATTAAGAAATTAATTCTCAAGACCTCGTCTTTCAGTAGATAGCATAAAGACTCGTCTTGCTGTTAGATCCATTCAGTGCTATACCACACCAATGTCATCTTATTTCAATAAGGTTTAGAAATAATCGGACTGACATTGCAACCTTTTGCGATAGGTAGTTTAGGCCTATCTAGGTTGTGAAATTCTTATTTTTCTTTGTTTAGAACTGACCGTGTTACCTTAAATTGGACGACGCCCACAACCGGTCTACTAAAACAAAGACTTAGACTTTGTTACGTTTGCTCATACATTTAAATATGCAATAAACAACCATTAAATGTAAAACATAATAACATTATGACAAAAATAATCTGTTGCATTTATTGGAAAATAACCATTAGAGTTTTACAGTATCCAATCACTCGAAAGGTGATTTCAGTATACAAAACCCTAACAATCTATTCAGTGTCGGACAGCGAGTGGGTCAGCCCGATCCACATGGTCCCAAAGAAGTCGGGAATCCAAGTCGTTCAAAATAAGAGGAATGAGCTGATCCCAACGAGGCTAGTCACGGGTTGGCGAATGTGCATCGATTACCGAAAGCTGAACAATGCAACGAGGAAGGACCATTTCCCTTTGCCTTTCATCGACCAAATGTTGGAGAGATTGGCTGAGAAGAAGTACTTTTGCTTTCTAGATGGGTACAGTGGATACTTCCAAATTTACGTGGATCCTGAAGACCAGGATAAGACCACTTTCACTTGCCCATTCGGAACCTATGCATACAGGTGCATGCCTTTCGGCCTATGTAACGCTCCAGGTACGTTTCAACGATGTATGATGAGCATATTCTCCGATTTGATTGAGGACTGCATAGAGATATTCATGGATGACTTCACGGTCTACGGAGACTCTTTCGATTCTTGCCTTCATCATTTGGACGTAGTTCTAGAGCGGTGTCAAGCAAAGAGTTTGGTTTTGAATTTTGAGAAGTGCCATTTTATGGTCACCGAAGGGATAGTTTTAGGACACGTGGTCTCAGAAAGAGGTATCTATGTGGATCGAGCCAAGGTGGATGTTATATCCAAATTACCATTCCCTACTGATCAGAAGGGGATAAGGGGTTTTCTAGGGCACGACGGGTTTTATCGAAGATTTATCAAGGATTTCTCCAAGATCGCCCAACCCCTTACCCGACTTCTTCAGAATGAAGTGGAGTTCGTTTTTGATGAGCAATGCAAGGCCGCTTTCAACCTTCTCAAGGAAAAGCTGATATCCGCACCTATCATACGGGCTCCTGACTGGGACTACCCTTTCGAAGTAATGTGCGATGCCAGCGATTATGCAGTGGGAGCCGTACTGGGTCAGAAGATCGATAGGAAGAGGTACGTAATTTTTTATGCATCTAAGACTCTGAATCAAGCCCAGCGGAATTACGATACCACTGAAAAAGAGATGCTGGCAGTGGTGTATTCTTTCGAGAAGTTCCGGCCATATTTGATGGGATCCAAGGTCATCGTTTATACTGACCATGCAGCGATTAAGTATCTGATTGCCAAGAAGGAATCCAAACCCCGCTTGATTGAATTGGTCCTCTTGTTACAAGAATTTGATTGGGCGGTGGAAGATAAGAGAGAAGTCGAGAACAAGGTGGAGGACCATTTGAGTAGAATAGTGCAAGATGGAAACAGCGAAGAGGTGCACGAAAAGTTTCCAGAAGAGCATTTATTTGAGGTAATTTTTGAGGTCAGGAAGATTGACTGGGTAGGAGTGATGAAGCTTACTGGCCAGTATGATACAGGAAAAGGAAAGGAGAAGGTAGGGCAAGAACCATGGTATGCAGACTTAGCCAACTACCTGGTGACTGGAGAACTTCCAAAAGTGCCGAGTATTACTAAGGCCCAAAGAATGAAGATCAAGAGTGAGGCAAAATACTACTTTTGGGACGACCCCTATCTGTGGAGAGTGGGATCCGATCAAGTGATAAGGAGGTGCGTTCCTGACTGGGAGCAAAGAGACGTTCTGATCCATTGCCACTCGTTAGCATGTGGAGGACATTTCGGATCCAAGAAGACGACAAGGAAGATTCTGGATAGCGGCTTTTATTGGACAACCCTCAACAAGGATGCGTACGAGTTCTGCAGAAGTTGTGAGCGCTGTCAACTGACCGGTGGGATATCTGCGAAAGACGAGATGCCCCAAGTTCCGGTAATTGTATGTGAATTATTCGACATTTGGGGAATGGACTTCATGGGTCCGTTTCCGTGATCCTATGTCAATTTGTATATCTTAGTCGCGGTGGATTACGTCTCCAAATGGATAGAAGCCAAGGCCACGAGCACTTGTGAAGCAAAGAAGGTGGCCAAGTTCTTAAAAAGTCATATCTTCAGCCGGTTCGGAGTTCCGAGGGCGATCATATCTGATCAAGGTACACACTTTTGTAACCGTACAATTGAAGCTTTAATGAAAAAGTATGGTGTGAACCATAGACTTTCGAGTCCCTACCATCCGCAAGCCAATTGTCAAGCGGAGATCTCTAACCGAGAGATCAAGAAGATTCTGGAGAAGACTGTAAATCCTTCTAGGAAGGATTGGAGTGTGAGGTTAGAAGATGCTCTCTGGGCATACCGAACAGCCTACAAGACCCCCATAGGGATGTCCCCGTATCGGATCATTTTTGGGAAGATGTGCCATTTACCGGTTAGAATTGAACACCGGGCATACTGGGCAGTACAGAAAGTGAATATGGATGCTACAGCCTGTGAAGAGGAAAGGAAGCTGCAGCTGCAGGAGCTTGAGGAACTTAGATTAGAGTCGTTCGATTCCGCCATGTGGTACAAGGAGCGAACTAAATTGTGGCATGATAGAAATCTGAGAACCAAGGAGCTCCATGTAGGCCAGAAAGTACTACTCTTCAAGTCAAGATTGAAGTTAATGCCGGGGAAGCTCAAGTCCAAGTGGACATGACCTTACATCATAACTGCGCTCCGATCTAATGGGGTAGTGGAAATTTCAGGGAGTCTTCCTAACTCTGAACCTTTTATAGTAAATGGACATATGCTGAAAATATTCAGAGAGAATAGTGAGGTGGGTGTAGTGGATGAAATTCCGCTACAACCACTTACTGCGGTTGCATACTGATCAGAAGGATAGGAGTTTGGAATTCTACTGGGCTAGTTCCTTTTAGACAAAGTTGCATATACTGGCCACGTAGAATTCCAGATTGCCTAAGGGAAATGTAAATATTGTAAATACGTAGTAATTAATCTCTGCATGCAACATAATTTCTAAAATTCAAAAAAAATAAATATTTTCAGGCTTAAATTTTTAATTTGGAATGCACATTGACCAAGAGCTTACCCATCTGGTGCAACCTCAAATTTTATTTAAGTGCTCATTTGAATTATTTTCCTTATTAGGTAAGTATAGGGGGAATTATGGAGAGGACAAAAATTTTAATCAAGGCGTGCCACACTTCTATGCGATGGAAGAGGAGGCTTTACCCACTGCTCGGGCAGTGGCAGCTCAGGGATCACCGGCACACGAGCAGAGGCAAGAAAGAATGGAAAAGGTTGTGGACGAAATAGCAGAGGAAAACAGACAGATGAGATCAGAAATGACCCGGTTAGCGTCAGTAATGGAAGGGATCCTGAAGGAGTCTGCAGGACAAATAAGGCAGAATCAGAGGCAAGAGGCTTTGGAGACGATAGTAACCAAGCTAGGAGAGGAAAACCACCGGATGATAGCAGAAATGACCAGGATGGCGTTCGTGTTGGACGAGATACTGATGGTGTTAGCACAAGGAAGACAAGAGGAAAATGTTAGACCGAGTGGCCATGGTGGCCGGAATGATGAACAGCAGATACCTGAGACAGAAGAAGGTGAGGCCGAGGTGCTGGCGAATGCCGAGGAGCCGGCGGAGTTTGATGAGGACCAGACCGGAACTGATAGGGAACAACCACTTGCACCACCTGCGCCGCGAAGGAGCAGGCGACACCGATAGACCACCCCTTACTGACCAGTTAGTTTTCTTTTTTTGATGTTTCTGTTTTTTTTTTTTTTTAGTTTTCCGTATTTCTGTTTGTGTTTTGATGGTTGTTTAGGTAGTGTAATTTGTGTTTCTTTGGCGCATGTTTTCTGTGTTTTCTTGTTTGTTGTTTTTCGTAAGCATGTTGGCCCACACTTAGCCCATTACATGGTCTAAGTGTGAGGAGTTATGTATATAGTTGTTTGTTTTTGTTGGTTTATGTTGATTTGTAACTCCTCCCTCTTAGCCTATTGTATAGTCTAAGTGTGAGAAGTTTTTAGTATAAGTATGTTTTGTTGTGTTTTGGTATGTCTGTGTGTCGGCCATACTGGCCATTACCTTTTTCCACTTCACAGCCTCATCTGGGGCAGACACGTGTGAAGTGGGAGGGGGATTGCACTGGCCAGTATGACATGTGTATATGTGAAGTCTGTGTTTGTGCTAGTGTTAGTGTTTTGTTAGGTCTAGTTTTTTTTATTATTGTTGTGTTGATTGGGCTTAAAACTCAACTGTCTTGAGCTGACGGTGAAGGGAATTGAGGGAGATAAGACATGCTTGAAAACAGAAACTACCCCCCTTAGTACCTCCTAGCCAGGATAGATGACGCAAGTATGAGGGAAAAGCCCATCCTTAGAGCCAAACACGAAAGCCCTCTTAAAATGTGAGTTATAAGCTTTAAGTGGAACCACTTTCCACATATATTGAAAAGAAAAGAGCGGCTGCCATGAACTACCTAAGATGAAGTGACCACGAGTAGCGAACACTGAAGGCAGTAGGAAACCCACCCAAAAAAAAAAATTTATTTTCCAACCCTTAGAACCCCACTTTCTAGCCATACACATACCCAGATATAACCCCTAGCCCCTGGAATTGTGTGTGCAAGGCATGAGACGATTGGAGCTTACTGGCCAAAAGGTGTACAAGAAAGCAGAATCCAGCTGGGCAAGAAAGTTTGGAAGAAAATCGACCAGGGAGTTATCCCAGGTCCAAAAAAGAAGAAGAAGGTATAAGGGTGGCGAAGCCACAAAGAAGAAAATGGGGAAAGAAAGAAAAAAAAAGAAAAAAAAGAGAAAGATAAAAGAAAATAGTCAGAAAAAATTGGCCACAAAAAGAAAGAGAAGGAATAAGGGTGGCGAAGCCACAAGAAGCTACTGACCAGTTGGAGATCATAGCCAGAAGCGCCAGCCAAGAGAAGCAACAACCAAGAGCCCAAATGCACACAGTTCCCCCACCTCAATAAAGCAGAAATTTTGAACCTAAAGCCTTAGGAACATCCACCCCAAAACATTACAAACCAATAGCCCCGTTACAAACCTTTAAGCCCTTCAGTAGCTACACGTGAGATCTAAGTTCGAAGCAATCGTGGTTGAGCATATTGAGAGAAATGCAGTCCTAACATTCCTGGTGAGGTATGAGTGACTGAGTGAACCTAGTGTTTGGCCGAGAGGTGTGGGCGATCCTGACAAGCGGATATACTGACTGGGAGAGAAAAGGGGGGCGGCGGAAGTTCAAGGCTGTCTAAGGCCGGATTGCACCTGATCCCGAGGGGAGGGATGGTTGAAAATATAGCCCAATTACTGTGTTAATGTGTCTAAGTGTTTTAGTTTTCTCTTATGTGTTTGTCTTTGTTATGTGTTTTTCTTTGCGTCATAGTTAGAGTCTAGGGTAGGATAGAGTCAGTCAGGGGAGTAACCAGGCTAGAATTCGACTTACTTCTTTTTGTTTGTTCTTCACGCTTGAGGACAAGCATGTGGTAAGTGTGAGCAGTTTGATAAGTCGTATTCTAGGCCTTGGTTACTGGTCAGTATGATGTGCATAATTGAATATATCTGCAAAACAGTTGCTCAAAGTGTGCAGGTTGAGTGTTCTAGCCAGTAGGCAAAGCTTCAGATACTTCAGGTGAAAAGGGCGTCAGAATGATTACATACTGACCAGTATACATGCAAAAATGACTCGAGATGGAGAAGAAGGATAGTTGGGACTGATCAACCACAATTAAGGGCAAAGAAGTCATCTCGCCACGAGGTTTTACCCTAAAATCAAGGGTAAGCCTCCCTATAAAATGAAGCCACTTGGAGAGAGAGGGAAGTACTCATTCATCATCATCACTCTTAGGTAGAATTCTCTCGGTAGTTCAGTCCTTCAGCCCAGTCCAGAGCCTTATTCCTCGCCACAACCATGATCACCTGAGTCCCAGAAGCCTCCGGAGTTCCAGACGTTCTTCATCCAGTCAGCAAGATCGTAGTTAGAAAGTTCCATCGCCCGGCGTGGCAAAACACTTTTTATTTCGCTTTCGTAGTTTAAATTGCTTGCTTTCCTTTGCGCTGGATCTTGTTACTTTTGAATTTCTCTGCTTAGAAGTACTTTGATTGAAGATCCGAACATGTTTTATGCTATGAAGTTGTTTTCTGTTCAGTTCACTTCGCTGATTTCTTTTCCTTCTGCCCAGTTAGTTTAGATCTAGTGTTTCTGGTTGAGTTGAGTATCGAATCGTGTGTTTCCATTTTCGTAGTTTATTGCTCCGAGTTAGTATAGCATGTTTACTGTTTAATTGCGTAGAGTTTTGTTTCATGCAAGGTGTGGTTATGTGTTTCATATATTCGTTTATGTTGACCGGTAGGCGGAATTTCAGTTTCGGTGTTCGATCTTAGATTTGGAATTTTTAGTGGTAGATCTGGAATCGTGAGTTGGTAATCTGTGTTTAAATGGTGTTGAATCTGGTTTATTTGTTATCTGATTTTAGTTTGGGTTTGTTGAAGAAGATGAAGTCCATATCAAATGTTGGGGACCACTTGTTTCTTTAAAAATGCTTTTTGCTTTTCGTCCTTCACTTTTAATTATACCCTGCAGACCTGTCAGCCTAGTCACCGCAACTACCACTACCTTCTGATATTCTGTTTAGCCTAAAATAGAAACCCAGTATTTTTTGAATATTTTCTGTTTCACCATGTCCATGTACACAGCTGCATATCAGAATCCTCTCACACCTCCTAGCCAGTAGGATACCACCTTCAATTTCTTGCCTAGGTAGAGACTCAACCCAAGCGTGGTAGCTAACCAAACTCTCCATAATATCACCACAATCACTCCAACCGTCACCATCTCTGTGGGATTCGACCCCTACCTTCACTATACTACCCAGTAGAAGAGGGTTGAGGAATTATTGATACCAGGTTTTAGGCTTAGCAGGGGATTGTTTCATCCTGATCAGTAGGATACATCCTTGTTTGAACGACACCTACGCAAACCTGGTCTTTCAATGGTTCATCGGCCTCCATTCGCACTCTCGATCTCCTTGCCTCGTCGTGACTTGACAATTTAGGGGTTCACCCCACACTTTCAGATTCTCGTTCGTTTTCATCGCTCGAGAAAGAAATAGGTGAGTTTTCAAATTAGAACTACGGTCCGCGTGGTCAACTAGGCCTACATCTTAGGCACTCTAAGTTCACGTCACATTTCATCATCTCGTAGATAACAAACTATCACAACAAGTACTATAACACACGACATTTTCACATCTCAAAGCAAAACACTTTCACACTTCACATTACCATTCAAAACATTTGAAATAAAATTTTCTTCAGACTCTCACACTTTCCTCAAAATTTTCACATCTCACTTTCAACTTTAGAGGAAAAGTTTTGACTCAAAACTCAAAACATACTTGAACATCCACTTTCACCTTTCATGTAAAACAAACAATCCATTGTTCCTCATCAAAACTCGTTCTTTTCTCAAACATCAGCAAATACTCTTCCCAACTCGAAATCAATCCCTCACAGAAAGATTCTACTTTCTCCTTCTTATAAAAATTTTCTCCTCTTTCTTTCTCAAAAATTTCTCATCATAAAAATATATTACTTCTTTCTTGGTTGAGCGTGGCGAAGCGGGATGTTGAGCCTTCCAAATTTAACTTTATTTTAGTCTAGCGAATCGAATCTAGACTAAGACTGAAAAAGACTCTCGGGTCGAGAGCGGAAAGAAAAATTGCTCTGATACCACTTTGTCACGCCCGCATTTTCTAAGGATAGAAAACACGATTGATCGCGACTAGGGGAGGGTTAAAGAAGCGGGGAAGAAGGGGGAAAACAACACAACTCGACCATAGCTCAAAACAAACGGGAATAGCTCGAATAAAATCAGAGTATCTCAACAATCAACAACTCCAAAAATGAATATTATCTCAACAATACACGAACTCAAAAGAAACAATATTTAGCGGAAGCATTTCGAGAGTAGAATAATGCTATGTATGAAGACACAACATATTCTTGACATTTGACAGGCATTCTTCACTTTCATGCTCAACACTCACCGCGCTCGTCACCGCTCAACCTGCACATAGGGAAAACACATGCAGTGCTGAGTACTTGATGTACTCAGTGAACAAATGCCAAAATAATTTTATAAAAACAGTTATATCATGCCACCATTGAGTGACCTCGAGGTTTTAACTTGAAAAGGCACGAGACACTAAAAATATCTCAAACACAAACTTTCAACTCATCCTCAAATCCTTTTTCCTCATCATTTCAAAACACAACCATTTCCCCTTAAATTATTTAAGAAACTGTCAAATCTGTTCTTTAGGGTGCCCTGTATGGGGGTCACTTTCCACGAGCACGAAAACCGGCCAACCGTTCGATGACTCACGGTCCTCATCGTGTACACTAATCTGAGTAGGGACGCACCCTTGCTAGGACCCGAATTCGATTAAACTCATAGTAGGGACTCACTCCCCACTAAGCAATCATCAACATCAACATCAACATCACTCTCATCAACATCAATCTCATCAACCTCACATCTTGTGAACAAGAATGTGGCCGCAAACTCGATCACTAGACCGGCCGACCTAAAAGACGGCTCACGATCCCCGTTGGTGTACACTAGCCTGAGTAGGGACTCACTCCCTAGTCAGACCCGAATTCGATTTCAATAGGTCTAGTAGGGACAACTCCCTTACTAAACAAACAGATAGACATTTCTCAAAACAAAAACATGGCATGATATTCCCTTTGCAAACTTTATTTTCCTCAAAAGCGTATTTGAAACACAAATCATTTTTCTGTCAAGGTCGAGCATTAATTCACATCACATTAATAAAGCCAAGCAATTTATAATATCGCTCAATAAATCAACACATAGCACCATATAACATGCGCAACAACATTTTCACTTTGATCACATATCTCGCCTCATCATTGGAATAGATATAATAAATCAATCACACATAACATGATGCTCAAACTGATATATTAAAACGAAAGCTCTTGAAAACACTTTAGTTCGAAAGCCCACCTCGTTCGTTTAAAGCGTTAACTTGTATTCCATCTCATTATCGAAAAGCGTGCATGAAGTCACCCATTGATTTAATGTGATCCATTTCCTCACGTGAAATCCAAAGATAGGATTTGAAGTTTCCAAAATCCTTTCCTTCTTCTCTCTTCTACCTCTCTTTCCGTTTCCTCTCTTCTATCTTAACATTTAGAGGAACTAATCTCCAATTTTGAGCAGCAACTTTCTTTTCTCCCTCGCTTCTTCTCACCGCTACTCTCTCGGTCGTGATGCAAGACTGAAGCCCCACCGTCGTCGCGGTCAACCCCTGCTCCTCGCCCTCTGCAGCCGTTGATCGGGCGTTGCTGCTACGCCAGGACAACCTGCTATGCCGCTGCTCACACAGTGGTTGTCCGCCGTTACACTCGCCCTCAGTGCAGCCGCACCGCTGCCTCATTCTCACTCGCGACTGCTGCTGTTCGTACTCCAAATTGAGGGCTTGTCGTCATCCTCGATCACCTCGGTCTCTCATCTGTTCACAAATCTATCGTCGGCACCAGTCCAGAGTCATCCAGTTACGTTGTTGCTTCTGCCCGTCAGTGTCATCGCTGTCGAGCAGCCGCTGCTGTCGCTGTTCTCCCTTGCCGGCGTCTAGCAACTGTCGCCGCCACTGCCGTCCCCTATTCCTCTCGTCCTCCTCTCTCTCTAAATCCTTAATTGCAAAACCTCATCTCTTATACTCCATGATGCATTCCCATTCCTGCTGAAGTTGCTCTTCGTAAGTAGAAAGATTGGCAGCCAATTTTTCGATATTCACCTCTTCATCTTCCATCTTTTTTTCTCTACGAGTTCTACTCAAATTATTTACCTTCAGGGACGATAACTGGATCGAATAAATCCCCCATTCAATCTTCACAAACGAGGGTCCCAAAATTTTGAGTAGCTAACTTCTCTTTCTCCCTCTCTGCTTGTCGCTTTCTCTTCTCCCTCACGTTTTTTCCTTGGAAGCGCTTGAGTTCGAATTCGATCTTTGAGTTGCGGCTTGTACTCTATTGAGTGAGAGTCGTCTTGTTCTTGTGAGTCGTTGCAGAGAATTGAAAATAGGGAAGAATGATTGTGAAGGAGTATTATAGAGATGGGGTGGTTAATTGATATGGAGAGATTTAGGGAGTGGGGAGAGATTCATGGGAGAGAGGGAGAGATGGTTTTTAGTCGTGGGAGAATAGCAGGAAATTCAAATTTTCTTCTATTTTTTATTTAAAAAGAATTTATTTAATATTTTATTTGCAGATCACGGAGGAAGAATATCTCATTACAGATGAGGAAAATCTCTACAGAATCTTTAATTAAATTTGTATTATTGACTTGGTGACCAAGTCAACACGAAAATATTTAATTAGATTAATTTAATTTCTTTTTTTTTCTCCTTTTTTTGGGGTGTTACACACAACGTGATATGCGTTCGCGGTGTTATTTTTGTGATGTCGATAATTTTCGTTGTATAATTTTCCCCTTTATATAATACAACGAAGATTTGGTTTTAATTTTTTTTATTAAAGTATGCAATTTTTTATTTATTTATTATAGTCAAATAATTTTTATTCTAGTTGAATAAAAATAACCAAAAATGAAAAGAAATAATAATTTGTGGCTTGGGGTTGTCCACTATTGGAGTGGACAAGTTTTTTGTGGCCCGGCCAAGTTTCTTAGCCTTGGCAGCTTGGCCTTGGACTTGGGTTCCACTATTGTGGATGCTCTAACAATCATGTTGGATCAAGACTACGGTTTATGTTGGACCTAGAGAAATGAAACATCATAATGGACTAATTTAAGGCCTATTACGTCCAATTTACGAGCCCAATTTCCATATACTGTAATGTGTAAAGTGTTTATCATTATAAGTTGATAAGGCCCATTTCATGCATCGGTTTAAGAGTAAAATGTACGCTGCTTGATCGGTTTATCGCGCAAAACAAGTGTTAAATGTGCAGGAATGCCACTTGACCAAGGCAGCAAAGCCAAATTGATCAAGCAAGTACAAAAGGCGATAAAAGGCCAAGAATCAGGGGAGTTGATCAAGGGGAGTGACCAAGCAGTTAGGCGGGGACCGCTGGCTTCTAGAAGAAGAACACGTGAGGAAATGAGCTGGATGTGGCACACCATTCTGTTATCAAGGACAACGTTCTAGAAGGGGACACGTGCTAGCTTATGTGACGCAAGGACAGACCTGAGTCATGAATCTGTTACTCAAAAGTGTCGTCATTCTAGAAGAAAGGCACGTAGCAATCAATGAGTCGCTCATTCTCAGCATGAGCGAATATTCCCTGTCAGGATCGTTATCCAGCTGGAGGCCGAATCGAGCTTATAAATAGAGGGTGTGCCATCACAAGAAGGAGAGACCTTTACTTTCCGTCTAGTTTAGCTTAGTTTAGCTTAGTCCAGTTCTCTAGAATAGCTTAGCTTAGATAAAGTAATGCGTAGTTAGAAAGGGGAATTAAAGAAGCGCTGCAGAATACTTGTTTTCTGTCGGCGTATTCCTAAATTACCCGCCGAGATTCTTCTCGGTTTTACTTGCTTTCTTATTTTCTGAAGTATTAGCTTAGTTTTAATTTCACGTTGTATTGCTCTCAGTTTAGTTTAATCAAAGTTATTTCGTTTTCATCATCGCATTTACTTTTCCGCTGTTACCTGCAATTTACTTGACCCAGTAGTTAAATCTCTGTTGATCAAGCTAGCTAGTTTAATTCTGCCTAGAGTAAAAACAGTAGTTAAAAACTCCCAAGTTAAAGCGTGGCAGCAGCCAACCCCCCCTGTTCACTACTCACACACTCAACACACCAACTTTTCTGTGGGATCGACCCCGAACTTGCCGCTTTACTATTAAAGTTGTGCAAAATTGGGAGTTTACAAATTACTTTGGTAAGGAAGAAAGAGCGAGAGCAAGACTGCATTGATTAAGTGGCAACGACATTTGCTAACTGATCCGACCGGTTCGGTTATCATTCCATATAACTTGATCCGCATTCTAATCGCGTTTTCGTCTCTTTCCAAGTCCTTCCAAAATGACGCCGTTGCCGGGGAAGCATGGTGTTACTTTATGTTTGTGCATAGTGCGTAGGTGTATATAGTCTTATTTCCTTGTTTTCTCATTTTGATTTTCACTGTTGATGAGAAGGTACCAACGCGGTGGACACTAGAATCATCCCTTTCTACACAGAGAGACTAACGCTCATTGGAGAGTCCAGGAAGCCGGCGTTGTCACCACTCGTTACAGAGCAGCATTAGAAGCCGCAGCAGCCGCTGAACAGAACACACAACCACCACCAGCAGAGATGGCCCTTGTCGCTGACGACTCCGGTATCGGATCTCTGCACGTTCATGATGAAAAGGAGCCCACACATGCCATTGCTTTGTCCCACTTTTACGGTCTTTCAAAAGAGTGTTCGTATGCATATCTGGAGGAGTTCTACCGATACTGTGATATTCAGCCCGTGCCGACTGGATCCACATCCGAAGATTACAGGCTCAAAGCTATTCCCTTCGTTTTAAAGGGCGATGCGGGTGTCTGGCTGTCAAGGCTGCCAGAAGGATCCGTCAGGACCTGGGCCGAATTCCGCATGATATTCCTCGACTGCTTCTTTCCAGCATCAAAGATGAGTGCCCTCAAACGGGAGATTACTGAAGCCAGATAGGAGTACGATGAGCCCCTCGGTCAATACTGGGACAGATTCCAAGGGCTGCTTCAAGCATGCCCCAACCACAAGCTGGGAGAGCGGAAGATCTACTCGATCTTCTATGGTGGACTTACGGTGGACAGCAAAAACGACCTCAACCTTGCAGCTCAAGGGGATTTCTCAAAAACCCCGTTTAGCCAAGCCAAAAATATACTGGAGAGGCTGATCGAGGCTAAGTGGTCGTACGAGACATCTCGAGGTCAGTATAGAAGAGGGGCAGTGCATGTAGCAGAGGCGCGTAACGATGAAAAGTTGGAGGCTCGATTTGAGCAGATGGAGAAGAAGCTGCTAGAGGCAGTAGAAAAAGCCAGACCACCTCCACCACCTGCACCAAAGGAAACGCAGTATGTGCCGCAACCATCCCTACCAGAAGAGCGAGTTCCCCCCTGAGGTAGAGCCGCAAGTCCAAGTGAATGCCGCAGGTCATTGGAACGCGAATGGGAACTGGATCCAGGGGAAGCAGAGGGATGCTCCATGGAGGGACCACCCAAACTTTAGGTGGACTGATCAGAATCAAAACCAACCGCTCCATTTATTAACCCAGCAAGTACAACCCTCTGAAAGGCAACCCAACTGGTCTGCACGGATCCAGGAGTGGCCGAACACTGGAGGGAACAAATTGCAAGGCGGTCAGGCAGGATGGTCAAGAGGACCTCAAGGGAACTGGTCAAGTGGAGGACAACCTAACTAGTTAAGCCGACAACAGGAAGAAGAGTGGGGGTACCAGCACCAAGTCCCTCAGTTTGGCAACCAGGGAAGACAATCAAATGATCAAATGGTGAACTATGTCCCGCAGTACCAAAGAGGAAACCCGCAGAATCACTTCCAGCCAGAGCAGTATGGACCTTCCGGCTACTACAGCAAGGCCATGGAGGAGGTCAATTTAATCAGCGATATAACAAACAGCAATTTGAAGGTCCAGGAGATGTGATGATCCCGCATTAGCCCCAAGACGCGATGCGAGAAATACAAGAGACTCAGAAAGAACAGAGGGTTGCACTCGAAATGCTTACAAAGCAGTTGTCCCAGGTAGCCATGTCATTGGGCGAGCTGAGAGGGAATGAGGGAAAGCTCCCAGCCACAGTGCAGCAACCTACAGGGCGTGAAAATGTCAATACAGTCTCTCTGAAATAAGAAACAGTTTGTTAAAGCTCATCTGCGAGTTTTCCAGCACCTAGACTCAATCACAACGGAAGCCTTGAGTCCAACACCCTTGACCAAGTCACAAAAGAAAAAGAATCCAGCACCCATAAACAGGTTGCTGGGAAGAGGAAGATGGGCGAAGCAGAAAATGTGACTGGAGTGATCCAATCTAGTGATCTTCCACCAAAGGAAGCTGACCCAGCGGTATTTACGCTCCCAATTTCCATCAGAAACGTCCAAATGGCACAATCAATGTGCGATCTGGGGGCTTCCATCAATATTATACGAGAAGCTGGAAGATGCTAAGCTTGTCAAAACCGATATGGAAATACAGCTAGCAGACGGGTCTTGCATCTACCCCGAAGGAGTTCTGGAAGATGAACTTGTCAAAGTAAACAAGTTTATGTACCCCGCCGACTTCTTCGTCATAAAGACGACAGAGCCAGGAGCAGAAGAGCCTGTGGGCATCCTTTTGGGAAGGCCATGCCTATCTACGGCTAGCACAGTCATTAATGTTCGCCATGGGACGATACATCTAAGTTTAAATGAAGAACAACTTACATTCGAAATTGACAAAGCTGTGAGGAAGCCGCAGGATAGCGAGAGCATTCAATCAGCAGACACTATCACACCTTGGGAGCGAAAGTACCCGGAAAAGAAATCCTTCAAAGAACCACCCTCTGGTTCCACTGAAGGTGAACAACTCAAGAGAGAGGCAGCAGAATGGTTTGATACGACGATGACTGGAGAAATGGACGATCAAGCCATTAGAAGGGCAATTATGAAATTTTTCCAGCCGTCACAACCAACCGAGTCAAAAGAGGTTACCCAACTAAGAAGGGTCGAGAAACCACCTTACCAAGCCGCCCTATTGAAAGGAATGCTGAAGGAAGATCCCTCGCCTACAAGGTAACTAATCTCCGCACCAGCATCGCCGATGACTCTCAAGAACCTTACCAAACAGGCCAATAACAAACCAGTCAACCTAAATCTGCAGGAACATGAAGGAAAATCGAAGAAAAAACTGAGGCAGGATCAAGGGGTAGTCAAGTGGAAAACGCATGCCTTGATAGAAACTCACCCGGAGCTGTATATGCATCCCATGATAAAAAAGGGAGGGACGTCCCACTTTAATCGACAATGCAGAATTAGCCCCGCCCTGAGATTGGAAGAGTTCATGGTGGGGGAGGAAGAGTTACTCTTCCAGTGTCAACCGAAACTGACACCCAAAGGGCGAAATTCGAACTGGGCAGACCCTCGAACAATCGAAGCAATGCACACGCAAGCAGTGAAACTCCCATACTCTACCGACCAGGAGGAGGTCAGAACCTTTTTAGGACGCGCCAGGATCCATAGAAGATTCATCAAGGTTTTCGCAAAAAGTGCCCAGCCCCTGACGAAGCTTTTTCCGAATAACATGAAGTTTGAGTTCTCTGAGGGCTGCAAGGCTGCGTTCCCAAAGGACCGATTGATAAACTTTCCAAAAATACGTGCCCCCGACTGGAATCACCCCTTTGAGGTGATGTGCGATGCTAGCAATCATGCTGTGAGGGCAGTATTAAGTCAGAAAATCCAAGGGGAGAGTTACGTTTCCCTCTACGTGTCAGAAATATTGAATCGGGGACAAAAAAACTATGATGCGGCCGAAAAGGAAGTGCTATCAGTAGTCTTTGCATTTGGAAAGTTCGGACGATGCCTACTTGGTTCCAGGGTAATAGTGTATACAAACCAGGCGGCCGTCAAGTACCTCTTGGCAAAAATGGGATCAAACCATGTTTGCACGGGTGGTTATTCCTTATACAGGAGTTTGAATGGGAAACAGTGGATAAGAAAAGATGTGAGGACAGATAGGCGAATCACCTGCGCCGAATTCTGCGAGAAGGAAACAGGGAAACCATTCCAGCCGATTTCCCTGAAGGGCACCTGCATCTAATCAAGTCACAATCTGAAGAACAGCAGATCTGCCAGGAAGGGAAAATTGATCAAAGCAAACAGAGAAGCTGGGGACAACACGCACAGAAAAGGGCAGTGTTTGCACATATGGCCGACTACTTGGTAGCAAGCGAGTCGACAGGAAGGGACAGAATGGAGGCGTTTGTAGTAGGCGACATTCCACTACTAATGCCTAGCTCGCACCAATGAACAGGTAGAAGGAGTGATCGGGTACTCATGGGAAGTCTGCTTGATCAAGCGACAAATTCCAAATCTATTAAACTGATCAAGTAACATCCCATGAGAACCCGGTCAAATCCTTATTAGTGTAAATAGTTTTTAATGTGTTATTTTTATTTCTTAGAAAATTAAAAGTTGGAAGTGGAGGAAAGAAACTGATCAAGTGGAATTATGTGAGTCGTCATCTGGATTTAATGGTCCACGTGATCAGTGCAAATCGAATTTGATCGGTAGTACATTGACTGAGTTGACAAAGGCATGGGATGATAAGACGTGTGCAGTAATTAGAGAGGTGTCAGGCGGCGCCAACTGTCACAATGAACAGACGTCTTGGAGAGAAGGAGGAAGCGTATCAGAAAATCTTTGCCACCTGGCACTCTAAAAAGGTGCGCCTGCACATGAAGAGTCGCACAAGTCGGAACAGACGCAGAGATCTCAAACTGGCAAGAATCTCAACAGTCGGGGTTGCAGAATAAAAAGGGTTTTTTGGATCTTACTTTCCATCAACTACCTTCAGAACCTTTGTGCTATCCTCATCTAATTCTCTCCAAGTTCAAATCACCCGAAATCATAATCAGAAAGAAATGCAGGGCAATCAACTCGAGACTCCCAATACTTCCTCATTTTCTTCAGGAGCTGGTATCAACAGTGATAATCAGATATCCTTGTCACCACCCAGCCCACCAACCACCAGAACCCCATTATTGCCTCATAGATTCATCGACCCACTCCAATATGTGGACCCGGCTGACATAAGGCGTATGGACTCCGTACTCAGAAAATTTCCCACTGGCGCTGACCCCGTGGAGGTTTACACCGCCCTCAAAGCTCGCCTAGGAATTTCTCGGTCTAAGGACCCCGCTTCGCCACCACCCGCAGAGGAGGATGACTCCATCCCGAAAAGAACGTGCCACCGAACGATGGACCAACTGCTTCTTGAAGCTGAGGGTTCAAGGCAGCAAGTGGATGAGAAGAGACAAGCGCACCAAGGGACCAGGGCAGCCGTAGAAGCAAGCAAGACTGTGGAGGGCCGCCAGGTGAGAGCAGAGGAAGAGAGCAAGAGGAAGGAGGAAGAAAATATCCTTCCTCCTCCCAAGAAGGGCCACCATACCAACCAAGGTATGGGGCTTACTAACGCTGCCAGCATGCTTCTCCCAGCGAAGGGGAAAAAGAATAAAAATACCAAGGAGAAGGAGCTCCGATGAGCACAAACACCATGAAGGCAATAGGAAGGCCTGTGAAATGGAGGCTATTAGGAAGGCGTGCAACATCCTCTGATTCAACCATCTAGAAGGCAGAAGTATCACCCTTAACTCTGTTTCTTTGTGTAAAACTGTGTTTTGACTCCATTCTCACACTTAGTCCTGTGTATGGACTAAGTGTGAGAAGTTTATGGAAATTGTTGTCTGTTTTGCCTATGTGTTATATTTTTCTATATTTGTTAGCATGCGTTGATCGCTGGCACTTCTCACACTTAGCCCAGTGTCTGGTCTAAGTGTGAGAAGTTTTCCTTGTTTGTTGTTGTGTCGTTGCCTGTGCTTAACCCTTTTTTTCCACTGCATCAAGCCCCTCGAGGACGAGTTCATATGCAGTGTGGAGGGGGGACAGGTTAGTTATAGTAGAATCATACATGCTAAAAATTTTAACAAAAATAACAAATTCCAGTTAGTAATAAAATAGGCAATATGCATGAAATTTGATAATTGGAAGAATTGATTACTTTTTGGAAGAGTTAGAAAAAGGATTCAGTATGCTCACATGTAAAAACTTGATTGCAAAAATTTGATCAATTTGAACGACGCAAGTATGATGGAAACACTCAATTTCTAAACCAACTGTGAAGCCTCTCTATATGTGAGTTATAAGCCAAAAGTAGAACACTTTCTACTATTTTTACAAAAGGAAACTTTACGAGAGACTGACTTTTAATATTGAGATGACAATTGCACAAGTAGTAAGGACTAAAGGCACTAGGACTTAGCCTTTTGAGCCATTTTCTTCCTTCGTTCCACAAACCCGCCTCACTAATCAAAGCACCCTTTAGTTAACCACGTTGAGCCCATACACTCTTACCCATTCCTTGAAGCCTTAAAACCAAATTCAAAGTTTCATATCACATGAGGAAAGAGGGTCAAAGAGATGAATTTTGTCAAGGGAAACAAAAGGGGATAGCGATAGAATGGTCGAAATGAAGGGTAGCCGGGTTGATCAAGTTAGACAATTGGGTTGATCATATAAAAAGAAATGAAGAAAAGGTTTGAGAAAAAAAGGGCATGAAATAGTTGTAACCTGTCCCAGAGAATCAAAAGTCAGGAAATAAGCCGAAAGTTATAAGGCTAAAGGTCGAAATGTGACCAAGAAGGAGCATCAAGCAGAGGAAGAAATAAATATCTCAAATCTGATCCAGCGAGTTTAGTCAAATTTTTGGCTTTTTGACTCATGAGATTTTTCTTTTTAATTTACAAATTTTATCTACCCTAATACATTACTACCCTTGAGCCCCGTTACAACCCAAAACAAAGACCTTAAGGTACTGTCTTGTGCAGTCTGATTCAAAGTTTTAAATTCATGGCAACACCGAGTGAACAAGTCCTAACATCTCTGGTGAGAAATGAGTGGCTGAGTGAATCCAACAGTGGTTTTTAAATTGAGCAATCTTGACAAGCTGACACCTTGATCAAGCAAAAGCGAAAGAGAAGGAACACAAGCTACTAGCAAATGGATTGACCTCGACCTCAGGTATGATTGTTGGAAAATTATTCGGTCTAATGCATACATGTGAATACGTGTTTTTTATCTTGAAGTCTTGTTTTCGTTTTTTTCTTTTACCTGTGAAATAAGTAAACCATGCCTGAAATTTGCCTTATCTTTTTTTCTTTTCTTTTTTTCTTTATACTTGAGGACAAGTATGTTCTAAGTGTGAGCAGTTTGATAAGGCTCATTTCATGCATCGGTTTAAGGGTAAAATGTACGATGCTTGATCGGTTTATCGCGCAAAACAAGTGTTAAATGTCCAGGAATGCCACTTGACCAAGGCAGCAAGGCCAAACTGATCAAGCAAGTACAAAAGGCGATAAAAGGCCAAGAATCGGGGGAGTTGATCAAGGGGAGTGATCAAGCAGTTAGCCGGGGACCGCTGGCTTCTAGAAGAAGAACACGTGAGGAAATGAGCTGGATGTGGCACACCATTCTGTTATCAAGGACAACGTTCTAGAAGGGGACACGTGCTAGCTTATGAGACGCAAGGACGGACCTGTGTCATGAATCTGTTACTCAAAACTGTCGTCATTCTAGAAGAAAGGCACGTAGCAATCAATGAGTCGCTCATTCTCAGCATGAGCGAATATTCCCTGTCAGGATCGTTATCCAGCTGGAGGCCGAATCGAGCTTATAAATAGAGGGTGTGCCATCACAAGAAGGAGAGATCTTTTACTTTCCCTCTAGTTTAGCTTAGTCCATTTCTCTAGAATAGCTTAGCTTAGATAAAGTAATGCGTAATTAGAAAGGGGAATTAAAGAAGCGCTGCAGAATACTTGTTTTCTGTCGGCGTATTCCTAAAATCCAGCTGGAGGCCGAATCGAGCTTATAAATAGAGGGTGTGCCATCACAAGAAGGAGAGATCCTTTACTTTCCGTCTAGTTTAGCTTAGTCCAGTTCTCTAGAATAGCTTAGCTTAGATAAAGTAATGCGTAGTTAGAAAGGGAAATTAAAGAAGCGCTGCAGAATACTTGTTTTCTGTCGGCGTATTCCTAAATTACCCGCCGAGATTCTTCTCAGTTTTACTTGCTTTCTTATTTTCCGAAGTATTAGCTTAGTTTTAATTTCACGCTGTATTGCTCTCAGTTTAGTTTAATCAAAGTTATTTTGTTTTCATCCTCGCATTTACTTTTCCGCTGTTACCTGCAATTTACTTGACCCAGTAGTTAAACCTCTGTTGATCAAGCTAGCTAGTTTAATTCTATCTAGAGTAAAAACAGTAGTTAAAACTACCAAGTTAAAGCGTGGCAGCAGCCAACCCCCCCTGTTCACTACTCACACACTCAACACACCAACTTTTCTGTGGGATCGACCCCGAACTTGCCGCTTTACTGTTAAAGTTGTGCAAAATTGGGAGTTTACAAATTACTTTGGTAAGGAAGAAAGAGCGAGAGCAAGGCTGCATTGATTAAGTGGCAATGACATTTGCTAACTGATCGGACCGGTTCGGTTATCATTCCATATAACTTGATCCGCATTCTAATCGCGTTTTCGTCTCTTTCCAAGTCCTTCCATAAGTAAATATAAAAACTAAATAAAAAATATACGTTTAAAAAATAATACATTTAATGTTCCAATTTTTTCCATCAATTTGTCAATTAATTAATTGTTGTAATTTAATTTCAATATGTTGTTATATAGTAATCCCTCCGTTACATCATAAGTGACTCGTAGTTTTTTTTTTGGGACGTCCCACCTAATTGCGCAACTTTCTTTTTACTCTTTAATACTAGTATTTTATTCTTTATTTACTTCTCTACTTGATTTTCTCCCCTATTTGATGCTCTTTCCACTTAAATATCTAAAAATATATATATATTTTTCCAAATCTTATACCTAAAAGAAACGTCTCAATTATGGCCGGATGGGAGGAGTATAATATTAAAGTCAGACTAGGATTCACTAATCTAACTAGGAATATAATTAATTTTATACATTTAAATTCCATTTTCTAGTCAAATTGATTTCATGGCATGTCTATATTTTTTAATTTCTTTTTGCGATATGTCACGGTTGGTGCAATCATTTTTTCGGTTTTAGTCCAGATACACTGTTGGGTCAGCTAATTTGGCTCATAATCAGTTATCCACTCTGATACCATGATAGAAATTTACAGGGTTTCATCTTAAAATCAACTGGTGATAGGAGGAGAGGCTCATGAGACTTGGTTTTAGTTCTCTCTTTACACCGATGTGAGATAGCTATATCTTTATTTTTAGTTTTAATTACCAGCATTTTACAGATTATGTGTGTAGATAGGAGATAGGTAGGGATTAGGGAAGGTAGAGAGGAATATTAAAGATGAAGATGATGTGGGTTCCATTAAAAAATAGATGTTGCAATGTGGCACTAGAGAAATGTTAGACAGATATGGTGATGAACATATATGTATGGGCAGCAGTCATGGACTGTTTCCAAAGAAAGGAAGCCATTCAACATCAGATTTTTCCATTTGGTGTGATATCTGTTCAAAGTTAGTGCACCTATGTCTCTTCACACCTATTCTTTCTTTGGTGCTCAAAATCGCCACGCTCTCTTCTTAACTTCATCTCTCTCTCTTAAGTCTTAACCATGCAAACATGAGTGATGAGCCTACCACCTTTTCTTGATCAATTAAGTGTCTCTTCAATCTCCAATTTGAGGTGGTGGTCTAGTGTAATATATCACCACTTTCGCTTTCAAAATATAGTACATGCAATGCAAGATTTGATTTACAAAAAGTCGTCCCCACTGCACGTGTGAGATAAGGTATTCTGTTTCAAATCATTTTGATTGAATTGACCCAATAACCGAATCACATTGTTCATCAAATAGAAGAAACATTATAAAAACAAATACAGTAATGGCTAAGAGATTTGTCAACCCATTTGTTACACTAATAAATACATATACTATATTGTGGTTCAAATATATAAGAACCTCTCCTTGAACTTAGAATAGAGAACATCTATATATCTTAATGCGATTAAAGCATTAAGATGCAAAATCCTATAATGGCAGATCTAGGATCCTAAAATAGAAGGAGCGAAATAAAATTTATCGAAAGCTAACGGAGGGGGAGGGGCGACGTCAGACGCTATAGGAGGGGGCGACAATGGAAAAATCACGTCCGGGTCAATGGTAGCGGATCGCCGGGGAGGGACGGTCACCCCCTCTTGTCCCCCGGATCCGCCACTTAAATCCTATACTTAATAATTAAATTATACTATAATAATTTATTTTTGTTAGCTTGAATTAGTGTTCTAGTATTAAGTTAGAAGCATGCTGAGGGTTCTTAGATGGTGGTTAGTTTTGGGATGAAGCCGAATTAATATGTTGTGGTGATTGACGTTTATATGCTTTGCTTGCATATGTTGGTTATTGAACATGCGTTTTTATTCAATTGGGAATGCTAATTTTGATTTTTAAATACATCACTGATACTTCAAAAAACGTCTTTTATCCTTAGAGTCATTTTATTCATTTATTTGAAGTTAACATTTTTAATGTATTACAATTAAATTAAATAAAAATAAATAAATAGCGTTAAGCATGCATTTAATAAGTGTAATATTCACAGGTACTTACATAAGTTATGTACATTACTAGGGGTGGGAAATTATACCAAAATACCGTAATACCGGACTTACCGTACCGGAAAAATACCGAAAATACCGATTTTTCGGTATACCGCAGTTTCCGGTACGGTATGATACCGTACCGCAGTGTTTCGGTACGGTAACGGTATCAATTTTTCTATACCGCGGTATACCGAAACTTCGGTATATACCGAATCCACGGTATACCGAATATTCGGTATATACCGAAGATCGGTATACCGTGGTATACCGGTATATATATATTTTAATATTAAATATCTTGTAATATATATATATTACATTTATATATATATATATATATATATTAAAAAAATTTAATACATCAATTAATACAATAAATTAAACATTCAAATGATAATTTATTCAAACAAATTCAAAATTAACCTGAATTATTTTTTTATCAACTCATCCTATTAAATATAATAAACACAATAGCACATAACACCGAAAGAAGATTGGAAATACGATATCGGAAATATGTTTCAACAGAGCACATTTGAAAGAATTTGTATTAACTCACACCATTTAGTATATGATTCTTTGTGTAATGTCATATTCCAACTATACAAAGTAATTAAAAATTTTGTTTTATTCTTCGTCCCACTTCATAAAATGTCAATTAAAAATATGTGCAGCTGAAAATGAATCAAATCGTTTAATTAGTGTTTAATTCATTGTATGTTATCTTATTTTATATACTACTTAAATTGAAGGATGAATAAATAGGATACTGATCAGTCATTCTTAATTCTTAAAGAGAAATAAATGTCCAATTTAAATTACTAACTAGTGTCACGCCCGTGCGATGCACAAGTCATTTTAATTTCTTCATATTTATTTCATTTTGCAAAATCAAAGTTGTAAAATGATAAACAAAAGAATATTCGACATCCTCTTACTTTGGATTATACTTTTTCAATCACATTAACCCCACATAGACACAAGAGTGTGTTTAAATGCTACCTTTTCTTAAAAATGTCAATACGATCACATTAAAATTTCAACACATATTTGTGTTGACATTTTAATAAACTGTCTTGACATTTAAATATCAGACTTAAAATTAAAAAGCATTTTAAATCTGTGAAAATATGAATTAACCGTTGAGTTATAACTGTAGGAGCAAGTTTACGTTGCAATAATTTAATATTGCACTGGTGAGACACTTTCTAGTCGAGATTCATTTCATTGCAATATAGCGACCCTATACACTAAAAACCCAAACCTTGAAACCTAAATCCTAAACCCTTAACTTTAAAATATACTCATCATAACTAACATATGAGCCAAATTTTGATATATGTTGAATTTTAGTATTTTCACATTAAAAAAATATTATTTGCTAGTATTTTAAAAATTTATTCAAATCAAAGGAAGACCGTGCCTTGTTAATATTTTTGAGAATTTGTATGCATGTTTATAATGATAGATTGAAATTAAAGTCTAGGGGGAAAAAATTGAATCTTTATTTCATTACACTTGTAAATCTATTTGGAGATTTTATTTATAAGACCAATTATTACTACTATTGGTCTAAATAGCCAAAAATAATCAATAAGTACCTTCATTTTATCATTAACCACGATTATGGGATAAAATTATGAATATATGTAATCAAAATAATCCATAAATATATATTAAAAGATACTAAAAGATCAACATCATCGGCAACAACAAATATAATATGATACTTGATAACATGCTAACCAAAATATAAAATTGAATAGAGTGATGGACGAATTACCGATAGCAAAAAATAATGAACAATCGAAAAACCAATTAGTAAATGAACAAATCAAGAAACCAATTATTTTTCGGTATACCGTAATAACGGTATGGTCACGGTATCAAAAAATATCATACCGAATTTCCGGTATACCGGAATTTCGGTATACCGAAAATTCGGTACGGTATCGGTATTGAATTTTGTCATATCGTACTTTCCGGTACGGTATGCGGTATGGCACGGTCGGTACGGTATACTGTACCGACCCACCCCTATACATTACCATTTCTTATACTCCCTCCATCTCATTTATATGTGACACATTTTTTTGGGTACAAGTTTTTAGGTAGTGGTGTTTAGAGTATGCACAATAGCCACAAGCTAGCGGCTAGGGCGGACGGCTAGTCCACTATTATAATCGGCTAGTGGCAAGGACGAGCGCGGAGCAGACGAGAGGTCGGATGGACTAACTGGCTGGCCGTTTTTTTAAAAAAAAATTTATTTATTTATACTCTATATTTACAACTCATTGTACTTCATTTTTAAAATATTTGATAACCACCACTAATTAAAATGAATTAAAAATATTTGTCAATTTATTTTTTGGGTTAGGGCATTGGCTAGGCTATTGCTTGCCTATTGCTAGACTGTTACTTGGCTATGACAGTGGCTAGGCTATGGGAAGGATATGATGATGTGACAAGAGGAGTTTTTGGCTAGACTATTACTAGGCTATTGCTAGTCCGATGCTATTGTAGATGCTCTTAGTGATTATATGAAGAGTCAGAAGAGATAATAAAGTAGGAATGAGAAAAAAGTAGAGAGAAAAAGTAAGAAAGAGATAGTGTTGTTTTTTTACCATAAAAGGAAATGTATCCCTTATAATGAGACGACCAAAAAATGGATACACCTCACTTATAGTGGGATGGATGGAGTATATGGAAATGATTGCAGAAGAAATATACTCCATTTGTCCCATGCTACTCGCACTTTTCATCTTTATAGAGTAAATTTGAGCATAAGTAATTAGTTTAATAAAATTAATATTTCAAGTATAATAAGAGAACACTTTATAAAGTAGCACTTAACTAACTCTATTATTTTAATTAAATACCCTAAACTCTACCTAAAATAAAAATAATGTAAATAGTTTAGAAGGGTCCAAAAATGAAAAGCGCAACCAGCATGGAACAAATGGAGTATTGTATTGCAAGTAAAATAACAAAATAAGCAAGGTAACTATTTTTTCAAATGATTGTGAATTTGTTTAATGTATAAAATAAAGAAAGTAATTGTGATGGGATGTTTGAAAAGCTAAATTTTATTATAAATATAGAGAGGAAACATTTTAATTAAGAAAAATCAAAAAAAGAAATGTGAAATTTTGAATGTGACATATATGTAGTACAGTACAATGTATTACATATAAAAATCAAACAAATATTACAATAGATGTAAATAAAACATAAGTAAAGTACTATAACAGTCAGTCCTCATATTAAAAACAAACAAATGTTAGAAGTATTAGATGTAAATAAAACATATGGAGTAAGTAAAATTATGAACATTAAATTTTTTTTTGAGTATTATTGATATACCTTTTTTAAAAATCTCCATTGATGTTATATAATGTGATAGAGTATAATTTATTACCCATTTTTTTCACAATCCGTCTCACTGAAGAAAAAAATGAAATTAAGGTACATGTGTTCGAAGTTTCGAACTAGTAGCGTGATAATTGGAGATAGTTTTTATTGGAATTAGGTAGTTGGCATAAGTGTTGATATTCTGTTGGACAATAGAACTAATGATGCAAGAGTGATCTTTTCCACCATTATACATACCCCAAAATGTTATAATATTGTATTGAAGTGACATATAGAAGTTATATTATAATTGGTCCAACGGTTGGATCCTTTATTTGGTGGGCTGATAACGTGGGTTCGATTCCCTTCTGCCGCCACGATTTTGCATGCACCCTTTTTGCCCACTTCTTTCTTACACTCCTTTATAGATTTCTTAGGACTTTTTTTTTTATTATTTTTACTCTTTGTACATTTTCTTTTCACTCTTTTGTAGCCTCTTTTTCACTCTTTTATAGATCTATTTTGACGTTGTTTTTCTTTTTATGTTTACTCTTTGCTACATTTTTTTCCACTCATCTTTAGCTCTCTTATAGCTTTGTTTTCTTAAATTTGTACTTTTGCTTTATATAGATTTCAACTCATAGTACATAAATATATAAAAAAATATTTTTGATATAAATATGAGAAATAAATTCTATAGAAAATGTTAGGATGCGTGTCTTTTTTTGTTTATAAAAGTAATTGAAATTTTTCCTCGAATAAATTAAAAGATGGCTTTAATAAAAATAACATATACGGCAAAAAGTAAAATAATTTTTTCATGATCATTTTTTATACTATACGGTAAAGTTTCTTAAGCAAAAATTAAAAACAAAGATTTTATTTAAAAAACGGAATAAAGAGAAGAGAATCGATCAATCAGATTTTGAAGTTATGTATTGTTGTTACACTTTATCGTACCCCCGAATCAAATATCCTGGATTCACCACTGTACATGCCACGTCAGATTTATCAATGATTTTGAAGTTATGTATTGTTGTTAGGGTATTTAATTAAAATATATATATTGTGATCAAGATAGAACCATTCTTAAACGTAGAACCATTCTTAAACGTAGAACCATTCTTAAACGTAGAACAAATGCCAAACGGAGGTCGTTAGATCTTTTAATCCAATGGTGTTGATTTGCACAGCAACTTCCCATTACAACCAAAACTATTATTAATGGGTGAATGCAGAGAAGTGAAAAAATAAAGCATGCATGGACTCTTCTTCGTTTCATTCATTCTTCCATCAACATGTGAGTTTTTTCACATGTTGAGTCCGGAATGTCGTGAAAACATAGTCTAATATGTATAATTTTTAATCTTGACCGTCATTTTTTCCTCATCCAATGAATAAAATATGTAGAGTTCTAGGTTCTACACTTAAGAATGGTTCTATCTTTAACACAACCTATATATATATATATATATATATATATATATATAAAAGGGGGAAGAGAAGAAAAAAAATCTGAGAGCAAGAAGCAATAGTAACCTGACCCGGGAATGAAAAGAAGCTGTAAGAAGGAGAAACTCTCATAACCCGAAGCATCAGTGATGTGGCAATGACTTAAGACTGAGTCGATCCTAACATCCCTGGTGATGAATGAGTAATCCAGTGAATCCAACAATTGGGAAGTCCATAGGCTATCTTGACGAACTGACAGACCGATTAGGTAGAAGAAGGGAATGGGAGGATTTGGAGACTGTAGACGATCGGATAAACCTTAAGCTTGTAGGGACGACTGCCTAAAAGTTGAAACTAGTTCATGCATTTGTGTTTGTTTTTCTTTAAGTGTTTGTTTTTCTTGTCTAGGTATAGGAGTTTGTGTATGTAGGATCGGTCATAGGACAACCATGCTCTGAAATTCGCCTTATTTCTTTTTCTTGTATTTATACTTGAGGACAAGTATGGTTTAAGTGTGAGCAGTTTGATAAGGCTAATTTCATGCATCGGTTAGGGGGTTAAATTCAACAATTTACGGGGTCTAACACATCTTTTAAGCCAGGTGTGTGGAAGTAATTGCCAGACTCAGGAATGAAGGTAGAAAATCGCCTGGCGAAGGATTTGGCGAGAAAGTGAGCATAATGAAGGAAAAATTGCCTAGACGGAGGAGATCGCTAGCTGGAGGGTAGAATAGAGATTTCAAGAAAAGGCTTCTAGAAGATCGCCTCCACGTCTATAAAAGAAAGAGCATGCAACATAGAAAGAATGATTTTTGGCTTTGAGCTCATTTTACACACACTTCTGCACACACTTGGGGTTTCAGAATTTGAGAGGGGTTCGGGTTCATTTTAGTTGGTGTTTGTGTACCACCATCCTTGCGTAGGGCGAAGAAACAATTTACCTGCTTTCATTTTAGTTTTCTGTTCGGATTTCAACCGAGTCTTCGCTGTTCGAAGCTCGGCTTTCGTATTTGCTGATATATTACTGATTTATCTATGGAATTCCTATTTTCTGTCATGATGATGCGATTGTTGAGTTTTGATTATGTTTGATTCTGAGTTTGTGATTGTTTACTTGAATGGATGCTTTTCGCACTTGATTTGATGAATCGGAGTTAAAATCGGTGTTGGATTGTCGTTGATCGAAGTGAATCTGCTGAATCGGAGTTCATGGAGTTGTTTTTTGTTGTAGTTTGGTTCGGATTTCTTGGATCTGGAGTGGATTAAGCGTTCGACGTGTGGATCTAAAGCTGAGCTGGTTGGTTGTGCATGAATTTGATGATTCATTTCTGTGTTCTGTTTACTTCGTCTAGTAGAAGTAGATCTGTTGGTTTCCGATTAATCATCAGTTTCCGACGTCCGAATTTGTATGTTCTGTTTGAATCTGGGTTATTACTCTGTTTTCTTTATGTTCGTGTTTAAATCAGGTAACGACATGCAGGTTGTAGTTGGTTAAATTTATAGTTTGTTATTTGCAGCTTTTCAGTCGTACTTTACCGTTTCTGGAAATGGTCCCCACTACATGTTCGATCTCTGTTTAGCTAGATTAGGAAGTCGTTTACTAAGTCGAGGTAGTTTGTTTGAGATAGTGAAGTAAGGATGATGTTCTATGTTTGCATGATGTTCTCTGTTTCCTAGGTCTAATGTCAGCCAATTTTATTTCCTCAATCTAGTTATAATTTCCTCAACCCAAATTTATGTGGCAGCAGCCAATTCCTTTTCCAGAGTCTCTTAAATGCCTTCATACGCATCTGTCCTCGTGGGATCGATCCCTGCTTCCCTGTACTAATTCATAGTATAGCGGGTTGAGGGTTTTGAACGCGGAGTTAGTGTGTCCAACGATCGAGACTTCTAGGATCCCCTGAGTTCCTAGACCTTGTGATCTAGCGGATTCTCTGAGTTTGCGAAGCTTGACCTAGCACAAAAGCACACTCTAATCATATCCGAGCACTTCATGCCGCCTCGCACAGTTGGGGGGCTCAGACGAGGGCTCAGATGCCGCAGATTTGGGGGTCCCGAATAGCGGCGACAACGGCGACGGCCACGAGGAGTGAGGCGGAGGCGGGGGCTCGTGGGTGGAAAAGGGATTTTTTTAAAAAAATTAATGTAATTTTTTTTAATTAATATACTTCTTTAGTTTTACTATTATTATTGAATTTTTCCGTATCTGTGTCGTAAATTTAATTCCGTATTTTGTGTGATTGTTAATTATTTGTTTTTTATAATTTTGTTTATTGTGGCTAGCTTATTACATGTCCAGTTGCTTGTCCTGATGATGTGGCAGGAGGAGTTTTTAGTGCTGATAATGTGGCAGAACGAGTTTGTGGCTAGTATATGGCTGACCTATTAGACCATCCACTACGGGTCTCGCCGGCGTCTCGCGTCTCGTCCCGGCGAGACGGGACGCCGGCGCGACGCGTTGCAGCCTCCATCTCGTCCCGTCTCGTCCCGCGTCTCGTCCCGGCGAGCCACGAGACGGGCTGTCTCGCCACGCGCCGAGGCGACGTGGAGCAACCCGGCGTCGTGCGTGACGCCCACTCGCCGGCCCGCGAGTGGGCGTCGTCACGTGCTGACGCAATAAATATTTTTTTAAAAAAAATTCGAATTTAAATTAAAAAAAATTTGTAACGGTAATATACCGTTTTTTTGTTTTTTTTTATAATTTTTTTGATTTTTTATTAATTTTTTTACTCTATAAATACTCCTAAACTCATCCTCATTTCACACACAACTACACATCTATTCTCCTATCATCTAAATTTTCTCTCAAATTTTCATAAACCAACTCAAGATGTCCGGCGACGGCGGCGGCAACTACAGCGGTTCCGGCTCCGGCGGGTGGGATCTCAACGCGTTCGGCGATTGGGAGACCATGATCAACACATTGGGAGGTTCCGGTTCGTCAACCCCTGGGACTCAGGGTTCGGCGACGCCGGGGGGTACCAACCACCCAATTTTGACCTTGATGCATATGTTCGTCCCTCCGCCACGCGGTATTCGCAGGGATTATCCCAGATCCGGGAGGATTTTCCCTGTGGCACTGGCGGTGGAGGTGGCCGAGGCGGTGGAGGTGGCACTGGCGGTGTACAACCCCAGGCGGGCGAGGACGAGGAGGAAGAAGAAGAAGAGGATCTTGGCCGGCATCCGTACAGCAACTTCGAAACGATGGCGGTGTACAACGCCTGGATCACGGTCTCGTACGATCCCATCGTCGGGAATCAACAAACCCGAAAGTATTTCTGGGAAAAGGTCTGCGAGGTCTACCACCAGATAAAGCCGAAAGGCTCCCGCAAGTGCAAAGTTAAAATGATCCGCTCTCACTTTGACCGAGTCGACCGACAGATCAAAAAATTCTGCGGCATCTACTCGACTGAAGAGGCGCGCTACCAAAGCGGCGCCACGGCTACCGACATTTTGACGTCCGCTTTGCGCGCCTACTACCAGGACGAGGATCATCAATTCAGATTTGTTGATGTTTGGCAGGCCGTCAAGGACGAGGAACGGTGGGCCGGAGGTTTCCGCTCCAGCTCGGGCTCAACCTCGAAGCGCACGAAGCATACGGTGAGTGGCCAATACTCGTCTGGTGGTGCGTCTGGTGGTGACACCGATGGCATCAGCCAACCTGAGGCTGAATCCCGGGAGTTTGCGGGTACGGTCGGCGATGCTGGAGGATCCGCGCGTGGGCGCCGTCGGCCGCAAGGGACGAAGGCGGCGAAAGCGGCTAGAGCAAGGAAGGGCCGAGGCGAATCAAGCCAGCCGGCCTCGGGCTCGCGGGGAGGCTCGGACACACTTATGGTGGCGTACATGACCGCCACAATGGCGGACACTTCCCACTTCTCGTACGCCCAATTCACGGCCTGGTGGAACGAAATTGTTGCTATGGCAGCACAACTTGACCTTCCGACACCCCCTAAACCTCGACCGCCTCCAGAGGATGATTCGCCGGCGGAGTAGTTTTTTTTTTATTTTGTGTGTTTTTTTATTTTGTGTCTTTTTTATTTTGTGTGTTTATCTAGTTTGTGTGTTTTTTAATAAAGTGTGGTTTTTAATAAAGTGTGTTTGTTTAAATTGAATTGGGTAGAAAAAAAAATTCTAAATAAAATTGAATGAATAGTAATTAAGGGACGGTTAAGAGACGGAGCGTTGCAGGTTCCGTCCCTTAGTTAAGGGATGGAGGAAAAAAGGACAGTGAGACCCTCAAATAGTGCTCAAATAGTAGTCGGTTTAAGGGACGGTATAGAGACAGCGTAGTGATGGCCGTACAATTGGAGATGCAAGATTAGCAAGAAAAACGCTTCGTGGAACAGATTATAATAGTACATCCGTCTTGAGCATCTCAAACTCGCAGTAAAACAATGGTATCATTCCGCTTCCCCTTCTCGTTTGCTCCGCCCCCCTCCAATGCCTCGCCGCGGCACTTCTCCGTCGCAATCGCCGCCGCCGCCTTCTCGATCACCGGAGCCACCATTGCCATCTCACAGAACCCCGACAACTCCCTTGTTCGAACCGCACTCAATTGCTTGGTTTCCAACAAAGGTCTCTGGGGCTCTCTCTCCCTCTCCGCAAACTCCTCTCCCGTCGCTGAGCCCAGGACCGGAGCCTCATTTCCTTCTGTTATCAGAGATTCCCACCGCCTTCTCGGAATTGGCCTCCGGAGAAAAGCCGTTCTAGGGTTGAAAAACATCGATGTCTACGCTTTTGGTACTGCATTTCCATCTCTCATTCACCTCGATTATTCTTCCAAATACTGCTTGACATTATGAAATTCACTATAATTTGAATTGTTTATTCAGGTTTCCAATTGGAATTGAAAATTGAATTAGTGTAATTTCTTAATTGGATGACATTACTGATTTAGGGCAATTTTTGGCTCTTTTGTTGCCTTGTTTATAGGTGTATATGCTGATGATTCTGATGTAAACAAGTTTCTTAGTGAGAAATATAGAGATGTATCTGCTACTGAATTGAAGGGAAATGACAAGTTGAAGGAGGATCTTATGGAGTGTGATGTTGGCATGACTATTAGGTTGCAGATTGTGTATGGACGATTGAGCATTCGTTCTGTTCGCAGTGCTTTTGAAGAGTCGGTAGGCAGCAGATTACACAAGTTTGGCGGATCAGATACCAAAGAATTGCTACAAAGGTTACCGACTGTTTTCATCTACTCGTTTTGTTCGTTGATTTTTAAAGTAGGGTATTTATACGTGTGTTTAATGTGTTTGTCGCCTCACTCCATGTATTCGCCTTATAGAACTGATTTAGATTGATCTTCTGCATAGGATAAGTTTGCCTGATCGACCGTGTTTGAGTTGTGCTTGCATTGATTGCAGCAGCTTATTCCTATCTTTATTTCATCCACATAGATTAAGAACAATGGTCGTGTTTAACCTGCAGATTCACAGCTCAATTCAAAGATGAATATAAATTACCCAAAGGCTCCATTATTGACCTGTCGAGGGAGCGGGGCTATGTTCTTCGCACAACTAGTAAGATACTATATAGATTTCTTGAATGTGATTTTCTCAAAATAATCTCTTAAAAGTCCTGGTAATGTGGTTCCGTTGTTTGCATGTGTGCAGTTGATGGGAAGGAGGCTGGATGCATCCAGAGCAAGCTCTTGTGTCGGTCAATCCTGGATCTGTACATTGGCGATGAACCATTTGATCGAAAAGCCAAAGAAGACGTAGAAGTGAGCTTGGCTTCTCTCCTGGGAAAATAGATGATATTGGTCTCAAGTCTAATTCACAGTTTGGGAAGATAAGAATGCTGCATATTTATTACTCTATGTATGTTGAGTGATCTCCGGTTATCGTGAAAAGAAAGAAGGGGAGAAATGGCAGGTTTGAACTTCTCAAAAAAGCCATCTCTGTTGAGGGATGTTGTAGAATAAATTCTCATGGTTAATAGAACTGGAAGGAATGTGGCAGATTTTATTGCTACATTTGTTCTTGCTGGTCAATGTTAATTTAGCTATGTTTTGGGCTGTGAAATGATCTGTCTTTCTTCGGCAAGGTGAAATAGCAAAATTGCAAACCCGTCGGTGCTAAACGTTATGTGATACAGACCAAACAGAAGAACTCATCCCAAAAGACTGGCCTGTTAGGAGAGTGAGCTCATTTAGTCTATATACCTCACACCAGTTGTTCTCATAACCGATGTAGAAATTGTGATGTAGGAATTGAGTCTGTAACATTACATTATGGTAAGGTAAGGTAACGAAGCAGATTTTCGAACATTGTGTCGATACAAGTGATGATCCACTTATCGGCAACCAACAAAAGGCAAAGGCCATTACGGACAACTCAGTATTCCCGAAAGGCACTCTTTATTGCATATATAAGATGATTTGATATCATTTCCACTGAAGCGTACAAAGCACACCTGTAATGGCCAATACTCTGCGTCAGCTTTTGACTTTCCGACCGACAACACGGCCACGGCCGGGAGCGAGGGAATGTACTTGGAGTCAACAAAGCATCGTCCGATTGGCGTGAAGGCGATGAAGCGCAAAGGCAAGGGAAAGACAAATGACTTCTAGTGCAGCAAACGAGGATATGGGCGTTGTTTGAACATCACTTTATTCGACGAACGAGGGCGTATTGTATAATTTATTTTTTAAAGCTTACAACACAAACACGATCAAACGAGGTATAATTAGACATACACGGTAAATTTATCAGAAACTAGTATCACGCCCGTGGATCATTTTAATTTCTTCATATTTATTTCATTATGCGAAATAAAATTTGTGAAATGATAAACAAAAGAATATTCGACGTCCTCTTACTTTGGATTATACTTTTTCAATCACATTAACCTCACATGGCCACAAGAGTGCGTTTAAATACTAACTTTTCTTTAAAATGTCAATACGATCACATTAAAATTTCAACACATTTGTATTGACGTTTTAATAAACTGTCTTGACATTTCAATATCAGACTTAAAGTTAAATCACTTTTTAATTCTGTGAAAATATGAATTAATCATTGAGTTATAACTGCATGAGCAAGTTTACGTTGCAATAATTTAAGATTGCACTGGTGAGACACTTCCTAGTCGAGCTTCATTTCATTGCAATATAGTGACCCTATACACTAAAAACTCAAACCTTGAAACCTAAATCCTAAACCCTTAACTTTAAAATATACTCATCATGACCAACAAATGAGCCAAATATCAATAAAATTCTCTCTCCGTCCCAGTTCAATTTTACTTTGTTGATCACTTATTCTATTTTGAGGGTTTTAGATCTGTATTCGATATCTTACATTGGGTCAGCCTACTTGAAAATAAACCTAACTAATTAAATTAAACTAACTAATTTGATGTTCATATTCTTCTCTCTCGGTGTAAAGATCATTGATCTTTGTTACTCTCTTCTTTTTTTCCAGTGTATTAAGTGCAATGAAAGCAAAATTCCTGAAAAAATACACAAAAATACCCACAAATCTAATATAAAAACATAAACATATAGTAAAAGAAGAGGAAAAAGTATATGTAAAGAAAGAAAAAAACTAACAAAAACTATTATAATAGCATGAAAATTTTCACCACCAAAACAGGTGGTCAGAATTGCTAAGAATAGAAAAAACACTTGCTACAATTGCACCACATCAAACATGCTAATTCAGCTAAAAGATCATCAAACCATGCACAACATAAACCATATACTTCATAACCATTAACAAATTTATAATTAGCATAAAGCCTGAACCACTAAAGAGCTTCCAATCCAAGCCTTCTAGCTCAACTGATTGAGAAGGGAGGCAAGGATACTGCCCATCCAGGAGGTCATGAGTTTGAATCCTGGATGGCCTAACTTGGGATTAATTTCCCCTGTGGGCCTTTGGGCTTGGCAAGCTCGCAGACCCCGACCCGCTTGATGGCAAGAATTTACGGTTCCGACCCCGGCTGCCTCGGACCCGTCGAACGGGGGGCTAGAGAACGAGCCTGAGGAGGGGCTTGCTCACAGGCTGGTGCGCGGCTGCGTGTGTCAGGGCTAGTCTTCGAGCCATGATGGGCTATGTGTCAGGGTTAGCTCGCTTGCCGAATGTATCGCGAACTCCGATGTGTGTGTGTTGGAAAAAAAAAGAGCTTCCACAAGCCAATTCCATAAAAATAAATATAAAATTATAATGCTAAAAAAGTACATTTAGAAAACAACTTTACACCACCCAATTGAATTCTTGACACTCTTTTAGTTGTTGCTAGAAAGACAAAAGGGAAGATACACGGCAGGGTATTCTAACTTTATTGAAACCATTCTAAAGTGATATGCGATCATAGCTCTTTTCCCTATCAAAATGAAGAACGAACAATTAGACAAAGTTAACAATACTTGGTTGTTAGATAAGTGCAAAGATCCACATATATATAGATGCAAAAGATATGAGTAAAAGAATAAGCAGTAAATAATCAATCATGGTGGAGGGTCAATGCTCCTAATTAATAGTCTGTTTTATTTCTGAAACTGAAAATTAATTTTGATACACAATATTCGTAAACTTTATTGATAGAATTTTAATTGTATTAATGTCACACTGCCATATTTTTTTTCTAAATACTTAACTTCAAACTTTTTTAATGGGTAGTCAGTTTATCTGCAAAAATCTTTCCACTTCTCCTAATTACTACTATTACAAAAAAAAGTTCAAAATGGGTAGTCAATTTATCTTTAAATAAATCTTTGAATTTTTATAATTTTATTATAAAATTCAAAATGATAATTTTATTATTTTCTTCAAAACTCCAATTTTGTATAGACGTATAGATTAATTACATATTAATTAATTAATGTTAAAAATATTTTATGATTAGAGGAGAATCATTTTAAATTAAACACTAATTGACTGCCTAAATTAAATGCTAATTGGCTAGCTCAATTACATCATTAGAATACTCTCACATTGTATGTTAATTGGCTGCCTAAATTACATTAGAATACATTCATATTATCTTCATTATTTTTTGTCCATGGAATCGGTTACATCTTAATGGCTGCTTAAATTACATTATTTATCATTGTAGTTAGTGGGAGCCGTTTCAAAATTGCAGTTGAGTTATTCACGCAAATAATTGAAGATACAAAATAATAACTATAATTGTTGATATAGGTGTATTTCTAAAACGTTGCCTATTATTTTTGTTATTAATGAAATTGATTAGTGATTATTTATTAATTCAATTAATATAATTATTGAATTTTAATTGACACATAATTAAAGGGATTGATTCGTAATTGATTAGAAACAGTATGAAAATTGTACAAAAAATATTAGTAATAGTAAAAAAGAATTATACAACTAAAACATACTAATAAGCTTGAAATAACTCATACAACAAATTATAAACACTTTGGAGAACTCTCAGTCATAACAAAAGGATGAGGAGCATTTGAAGCTACTATCATTCAAATTTGGCAATTGAAAAGATTGATCCATTCACGTCATCTATAAAATACAAATCTAATTTATAATTACAACATTTTAATGATCAACAAACATATCATAAAGATTAAAAAATATTTAGAATCAATAAAAACTAAAACATCTTCAATACTACTACTTATATTTAAAAAATCCTAGAATGTAAATAAGAAAAATTTAATATCAAACCAACTATAATTAAATTATTTATATTTTAGTATATATTCGATAACTCAATAATAACAAATTTATAAAATTGATATGCAATAAACAATCAATTAAAATATAATTAACTAACGATTTTGATAATATTAAAATAACAAAATTTCAAAAAAACCATAAAGGAAAAAAAAAATAAAATGACGGTTTAACACTCACCGCGAATCAACAATCTTAATCCAGATGAGTTGAGAATTAGATTGTGTAGTAACCATGTCGGGGTCAACGATAATACCAATAATATCTATAAAAATAGAAGTCGGGATAATGTTAATAATCAAATAATAATAATAATAATGTTAAGGTTTAGATTACAATGGTATCAAGCTTTTTTCCTATGGCAAGATCACAATATTAGGAATATAATAATCATAAAAAAAAAATGCATACTAATATAAAAGGGGAGTTTTGAGACGTTTTGAATAGTCATTTTATGCCAGGAATATGAATGCAATTTTAAGAAATGTGAAGACAATATGTAACTGCCCATCATGAAAAATTGACCGTTAATTAGTAATTCGGGTGAAAGACCTGAGTGTAATAGGTTAATTAGTAATAGCAAAAAAAATGCATACAATAGATTCATATGAATGCACTACTATTGGTAAAGAGTAATAATAACCATACCAGAAAAATAATCTTCTTTTTTCATAGAATTCGTGATGCAACGGGAGCAAGTGAGAAAGTAAATTATAAGCTAGCCTATTGTATCCTTAAATTTATAGATAAAAAAAAGTTTACATTGAATTGATGGAATTATAGCATCATTGTATCCTTAAATTTACAGTGAAAATTGATTTATATATACTTATTAACTTTTACGTTACAGAAATAGTGAATGCCATTTTTATTACTTTTAAATGGGCATGCATGAAGAGCCGTATAGGAATGCATTTAAATTCAATTTATATTTTTTATATTGTATGAATGTAACCGTATGAATGGGCATCACGATTGATTTGATTCAGGGCACTCAAATTACTAATTTAAATATTGACCGTTTTTAATGCAAGTTATTACTAATTAACATATTACACTTATGTCTTTCACCCGAATTACTAATTAACGGTCAATTTTTCATGATGGGCAGTTACATATTGCTTCACATTTCTTAAATTTGCATTCATATCCCTGGTATAAAATGACTATTCAAAACGTCCCAAAACTCCCCTTTTATATTAGTATAGATTCCCAATTAAAGTTATAGATATGCTTTAAATTAATTCTAGTTTTTAATTTATATAATTTTATGATTTATTAGTGGAGAATGAGTTTCATCTTATATAAGATAAAAGACTTGCCAAAAATAGGAAGGAGCTATTTTTGTGAGACGGATCAAAATTGAAAAAGAATACTATTTTTATGGAACTGATTGACTATTATTTTATTTGTATAGTAGTGAACATGTGACTAGTAGTATAGCTCGCTAAAATTGTTATTTCAAAATTTATATTATACTAGTAATTTTAATTTTTGTTTAACGACATCAAAGCACGCTGTATACATTTAATGTAGTTTCTATATTCTCCGAAGAGGAACTAGGAGTGTCGAAACGGGTAGCGGGAAACCCTCAACCCGATCCACTACCCGTCGGGTTTCGGGTACCCGCTACCCGACGACAAAGGGAAACGGGGCACGATCGGGTAGTTTGTTTTAAATTTTTGCGGGTATAGGTATACCCGCTACCCGCGCGGATATACCCGGCAAACCCGATAATACCCTTATTTTTAGGGTTAGGGTTTTAAAATATTTTATTTTTGTTAATTAGTTTCTAAGTGTATACATAATCAGTTTATATTAAACTTTTGAATTGTGATTTAATTTTAGACATGCTTGATGTTTCTATCATATTTGCTTATTTGAAATTTGGATTTGCATTATATTTCATACGTAGTCATATTATATTTAAGAGATGAGAAATCACCATATTTATGCATAGTTAATAGTTGGAAATTATGCAAATACAACAAAGTAAAAAAATACAAATCTAAAATCATAGTGTAGCTACTAGCAACAATCCCAAAATCCATTCTAGAATTACAAACATGTACATAAAATTATTGTATTAGATGACTAGCATTGATGATAAGCGAAAACTAAAAGCATAATATCATTGAATAATATAATACACAATTCAAATTATCCATGTGGTTTGGGGTACCCGATGCCGGTATCGGGTTACCCGTATAACTATACAGGTAGGGATTGGATAGTATAATATTGAAGTTTTCGAGTACGGGTACCCGCAAAATAGGGTTTGGGTATCCGTGGGTACCCGTTTCGACACCCCTAGGAGGAACAATCCATTATGAACACTTCCAAAATACTAAGTACGTACTTGAGTTTGTGTAATAATATAAATTCATCCATATTGTGAAGTACACTCGTAAACACTGATTAATTTTTATTACCCGAGCAATCAATCATAATAATCACTAACTATTTTTAGTTTTCATGTCAACAACAGACATTCATCTGTCTGAGTACACTTCGAACACTTATACATATTGCATGAATAATCAATCGTGAACACTGCCAAAATATGAACTAGTTTGAAGCAGTTGGAAAATTAATTTAGAGCAAATCACACGTGTGCGATCGCGTACCAAAACAAAAGGCCATTTCATATGTTTGAATCTTGTGCATACAACTTGTTGAGAGCTGACAAAAGAAATGGATGGTGTAACTAGAAAAAAAAACAACAATAATACAGTAATTACTAAATGCATAGTTGATTCCAACTTTTGCCAAAGTCAAGTGGGCAATAAAAGAAAGAAATTTCAAACATAAAAACAAAAAAAGTGGGCAACCAACCAACCAACCAACCAAGAGCAGTCATAAAATGTCAACATTACTTTATACATGAAGAAAAAAAGGAACCAAAACCCATCCTCCTAAACCTTCTTTTGACTAATTATATAGAATACCACTTGCCATAATAAAACAATAAGAAAATTATTGAAAGAATGGAATTTTTGTATGGATATCATTGATGATATCTAGCAGATTAGTGTATACATACAACACACGAGTGTCGCATTCCGATTAGTAGGGTGAGGGGAGGATTAGAGTGAAAGGGAAGCCAACTCATAAATAAACCTCATCAAAATTGCAACCCTCCAAAAATTTCAACCAAACCATATTCCAGCCTTCCATCTTCTTCTTCCGCCAACCACATTTCAAATTTCAATTGCCTCGTTTCGCCGGCACATTAACTGCAGCGGCTATAATGTATCGCGGAAGCAATGAATAGAGTCCACTCTTTCATGGATGCAAGAAACTATCAGTACTTGAGCTCCGGCAATTGGCTGGGACATGCGCTTAGAATAGATGGCACGTTCCGTCTGCAAGCAGGGGACGACGACTTTTGGCCGTCCACCTCTTGGGAGGGTAGTGGTGGAGTTGTTGAGGCCACAGAAGTGGCATTTCTCGACTCGCTCTTCATCACAAACTGATGTCCTTGAATTGGACCATTACCGAAATTTATACTATGAGTGTGGCCTTGAGAAGATTTCAGTTGAGGAATGTTCGAGGTGGCAGACTCAGGAGCTGCGCTTCTAGGGAAATTCTCCCATTTGGGGTGGAACGATGGAGAGTCGAACATAGGGCTGCTGCTGCTGCTACTACTCGGGAGTATGCCATTAAGGAAAGATCCATGAATGTTATGAGGATTTGAAGACTTAACTTGATGCATTTGGTGATCCTGAAGTTGAATCAGCTGATGCTGCTGAAAATTCGGGACAGGAACACCAGAAGACGTCTGAAATGGTTGGCTTCCACTGAAGGAGGATGGAAGAAAGTTAACAGTTCGAGCATCAAACTTGGGAGGTCCCATGGTCGAGAGGGCTGATATCTCTGAGCTGAAAGACTGACCACCACTGCCTAAGGACTTCCCTTCGGAATTGTGGAAATTCTTCTGGTGTATCTGATTACCATTCAGAGACGTGTCAGGAAGCATATGGAACATACCGGAGCTCTGAGCCATGGATGAGAAGTTGAGCACCGGGGTCGCAGAAGAATTTGAACCGAAAGAAAAAGCATATGCCTGAGGAATCAGCTCGACTCTACCCTTGGAACCCTGTTGAGGAGGATCAATCTGCTTATTGCCAGCGGCACCATTACCTACCGATGTAGGTGAATACATTGCATAGTTCATTTGTTGTGGAGAATTATTAGGCTTTGCAGAGTGAGATATAAAGCCAGGAGCAAGCGACGCACCACTTTTCCAATTAACCTCCGCATTATACTTGTTGGACGAGTAGGAAGGCTGGACCGCCTTCTCTGACTGCAGATTTGCAGATACTGAAGTTGGGAGTTTATTCTCACTGGTTTTAGCACTGGACTGTGGTTGCCTGTGTGAAGACAAGTTCGTATTTGGAGAAGCTGACTGGGCTGAAGCATGAGAAGTGGTGAACTGCTGCTGATTAAATGCCAGGGAAGGATATAAAGAGGAGTTAAAGAAGGGCATTGAGGGGGATCCTCCGTTAAAGGGTGGCATTGGAATGTTTGTTGAAATAGGGATATTGTTCTGTAGTATGGCCATGTATGGGGAAGATTCATTTGAAGGCAACATTGGATGGTTCAAGCTCAAAGCAGTTGATGCATTAGGTGAAGGAAAGTTGATCGGAAGACGCCCAGCTGAAGTAGACTGCAAAGTAGCATTTGCAGCTGAGGTTGCAGATTGAGGAGATCCAGAAGAATTGACTGGTGCCGTCATTGTTGCTTGATGGTGCCCAAATGGCAACCAAAAACCATGGCCATGCTAAAATAATCAAGAAATTACCTAAATTTTAGAATTGTGATTGTGATGAACAATTGAAAGGAGGAACATGGGTACAAGCTTACCAAGAAACTAGAAGCTGAGGCTGGATGTGAAGCTTGTTGAAGCAAGGACTTGGTGCTTGTGGCATTTAAAGCCACGGCAGCATCAGAGCTCTTATCTTTTCCATTTCCAACAGAATCAATTGCTAGATTCTGACCTCCTTGAAACTCTCCGAGAAACAGGTTTCCGGGGAAGAAATTTTGGGCTGGTGGTGTATTTTTAAGGGTCGGTGACTTGTTTCCACACAAAGCAGTAGGACCAGCTGATAGAGATTCCTTGATGAGCTGCTGGTGGCAATGGATGCTTAGCGCGAGGTATTGATGTGCGGCGCATCTCTTTGGTCGAGGCTGGGAGAATTTAAATTGAGGCGGCTGCACATTTTCAAACACATGTAATGTAAACCACTAAAACAGTGAAATAATCAATCAAATAAGATGAGTATCGCTTTCTAAATCATCATATAAAGCCCACCTGCATTATCAATGAAGATTTTGCGATTCCATTTACAGGCAGGGGAGGCATGAATCTGCATATGAAAACAATTTAGCATTGACAGCAGAGCAATAAAAAGGAAGAAACGAGAGTATGTGTTACACACCCTGGATGAGGAAGAACACCAGGCCAGCTACTCATACCAATAGGGAAATGCAACAAGGAAGTTGGTGCTGCAATAAAGCGACATCTTAGTAAAATTTATGCATTCAAATTCTTGAAACCAAAATACTCAGATATTCAATATGGATTATTACATTGATTTTTGTTCTCCTTCTGACCTTGCTGCTGATTGCAATGCTTCTCGACATCAAGATTTAATTGTTGATCCTTTGCAGCAACCTCACTCTTCTGCATTGGATTTAGAAGTACAAAAACATGAGTAATTTGCTCCACAATTAAAAAATGGAAAACAAAAGCAGATTAAATAGTTCAGCATGCCTTTTGAACAGCTTCAGCCATAACGCCAGGATGAGTCCCCATATCCACCAAACCCTCTCTCTCCGGCGAAGAGAGCAAGGGAGATGACTGTTGAAGAATACCATTAGAATTTGATAATCATAAGCCCAATTAAAGAATGAAAAGGACTTGAATTGAGGTACACACCATCAAATCAATCTCCAGCTTAGTTTCCTTCTTAGCCTCAACAATAATTGCGTCATAATGCCTGCTCCGGCCAACCCAACCATAAATTAGAAGAGGTAGAGGAGAGATAAAAACTCAAATGAAATAAATATAATTAATTAATGGAAACAAAAAAATAGGGGTGCTCACGCTTTTGTCACTGTCGGATCCTGAATATCACAAGCATTTACTATAACACATGATGGCGATTCGCTTTCTTTTGGAGACCCCACTTTAACTTTATTCACAAACCCATACACACTCACTGCTGTGTCATCCGGAAATCTCTCTTTCTCAATCCTTCCATCTCTCTTTAGCTCTTTCATCGAGTCGCCGCCCATATCTGTTCCAGCATTCACTTTCTTTGATGGCTCATTTTGAACTGAAAAGGCGTTATTCTCATCCTTGCCACAATCAGCTTTTGACATCTTTAACTCTGTAATCCACCAATCCCACAGTTACCAAAAAAAACTTTTCGAAGCAACAATTGTTCCCAAACTCTTATTAACTTAGATCGTAATAGAAATCACAGAAAATTACCGTCGCTGGATGTGATTAATCTCTCTCTGTCAACATTTTTTGTTTCCGAAGATTGGAGTTGGGATTGGGATTGCGACTGAGATTGTTTCATCAGATCGAACAGAGCTTCAGCAACCTCGATCTCAATGTCATCTTCAATCGCCGACTGCTTGGGATTTGAAATCGGCATTCTTCGCTCTGAAGATTTCTGCCAAGTAATTTCCACGTCAGAAGCCGTCGCATCAAAACACGAGTATTCTACAAAAAAAAGTCATAGGAAAACTAAATCTGAAAACTAACAAACCATCTTCTTCTTCATCGAGTCACCAGAACCAATCAGACTCACCGCCGCTCGCAACGGTGAAATTCTCCGTAGGCTCAAGTCTTCTCCGAAGCCGCCGCTCGCTGAATTGCAGTACTCTTGCAACCTCTTCGCCGAAGCTATAGAAAACAAAAATTAAAACTAACCACCAAGGGAATCAACAACATTAAAAAGAAGAACAGGCGATGACCACCAAGGGAATCACTTACAAGAGCGAGCTCTTCGAGGTACAGGAACACCGAACATTTCATCGGCAGCGGATTTCAGAACAGGCGATGACCGGAGCGTACGGAGGCCCCGGCGATTATTTGACAGAGAAGAAGACGTCGGCGAGATTTGATTTACCCGATTATGCTGATGAATCCGCATCTCATCTTCCTCTTCAAAATACTCCTCGTCACTCGAGTCCGTACTCTCGTTCTCTCTGCAACTCTCACCGCCATCACTTCTCTGCTGCGCCGCAGACCTATCGATTCTCCTCCGCTTCGGAAACTCGCGTTCACGGTCCTTCCTCGATAACTGCTCTCGATCTCCTAACCTCACGGTCTCCTGCAGTTCCATCTGTCTATCCTCGTCTGTAAAAATCCATAAACAAGTATTGCAAAAACACAGATAAATCAATAAAAAAATCGAATACACAGAATTTGTTTTTTCGAGGGACTTTATCTCACCGATTGAATCTCTGAGAGTAGTAATCCTTTGCCGCCTTCTCGGCGAACAATTAGCGGCGGAGACAGTCGCTCTTCGTAAATCTCTGGTTCTCTCCATCACTGCAATTCCTCCCGTGAATCTCAAAATTCACCGGATTTCCACCATTGTCGCCGGCGGAATGAAAGAAATCAGAAGAAATGAAATCAATGAAAACTGCAAAAACACTCCGATATTTACGCAACAAAATGAAACTGAATTCGTTGAAAATCTCTCCCTCTCTGCTTCACTTTTTGTGCGCCATCTCTCTCTCTTTCTTCTCTGCACTTTTTTTTATCTCTGGTCTCATCTAATAATCTGTAATTTATTGTTATTTTAAAGTCTCACGCGAAACCTACTCCTGAGCCGAGTTGGACGGCATCGATTTCTCTCTCGCCCACGAAACGTCTGATGCGCCGTCGGATCAATTTCTTTTATCCAACGGCCAGGATCAGCCTATGCCAACGTGGCACATCTGTCCCTTTCCTGACTATTTACACAGGACTGGATACCATACAAATATGAAATTGAAGTCCTAATTTCATTTCGAAAATATTTAATATGGCAGATGTTACTTTTTAGTAACTAATTTATTTATATTCCGCTTCTTCAATTTCATGGCACAGCTCTGAATTCCAAATCTCTTAATATTTCCTATCTTTCTATTCCAAAAATGGAGTACAATAATAAATTATTTTTCCTAACTATAATTATAAAGTATTAATTTGTGGTTTATTGTGGTAATATATTATCGGCCATATCGCATTGAATAATCGAAGTAAATGAGTTATGGTAAAATATTACGGTAATACAATATCCGACAATTAAAGGATAGTGAGTTCTGGTAAAATGTTGTGGTAATACATAATCTGACGATATCACATGTGATAATTAAGTAAAATGATATCCGAACGTTAAATAATTGAATGAATTAATATGAGTTAGTTACTTTTGATTATTTTTTATTTTAAAATTTTAGTTACTGATAAATAGATAAATCAAATCAACAAAAATAATGTAATGTATATTCAATCTAATAAAGTTAGAAAAAATTGATAAGAATTATTTAGCTTCTTTTTGATATCCCTTAAATTTTTTGCTTTACTACTCCCTCCAAAATAAAAAAAAAAATATGACGCTAAACTATGGGAATAAAAGTTGTATTTTTGAACTTTAATTTCATATACATGGTGAAAAAAGGAAGTTGAGTATAATTTGGCTCGGAAAACCTTACTTTTTGCTTGGCTACAAAACCTTGCATCTGGGCAAAAACCATGTACTCATGGGCTGAGTCGCACGGGTCCGTGCCAAAGTCTCGGAAAAGGTATCTCAAAGTGTATGCGGGTATGAGGTCATCCACAACGCTGTTCCTATACCGTTCCTATACCGTTCCTTAAACCACTATTTGAGGGCCCCACTGTACTTTTTTACTCCATTCCTTAACTAAGGAACGGAACCTGCAACCCTCCGTCCCTTAACTGTTCCTTAAATTACTATTCATTCAATTTCATTTTTTTTTATTTCCAACCCAATTCAATTTAAATAAACACACTTTATTAAAAAACAAACACACTTTATTAAAAAACACACAACATTAAAAAAACTTTAAACTTTTAGAAAAATAAAAAGCACACAATTAAAATCCTAAAAAAATAAAAAGCACACAATTAAAATCCTAAAAAAATAAAAGTACACAATTTTAATAATTTCATCCGCCAAAATTTGCCCAAATGTGCTCCCGTCGTCGATCTTCTTCAAGTGATTGTTGCAATATTTGACGCATTTGTTCAAAAGGATCCATTAGTTTGATTAAATTTGGGAGAAGGAAAGCAGAGTTGATTTGAGATGAAAATTGGGGTGGAAATAGAGAGGAATAGATGTGTGTTTGTGATTGAAATGAGTATGAAATAGGAGTATTTATAGAGTAAATAAATAAATAAAAATAAAAAAATACAAAACGAATATAAAAAAACGGTCACATTACCGTTGCAAAAAAAAAAAAATTTTATTAAATTCGAATTTTTTAAAAAAATTGAATTATTGCGTCACCGGGACGAAGCCCACTCGCTGGGCAGCGAGTGGGCTTCACGCGTCGAATGGGAGGCCGCCACGTCGCCTCGGAGCGTGGCGGAACGTTTCGTTCCGCGTTCCTCCGGAACGGAACGCGGCACGGTATGGGAACGGAATGGCGACGGAACGAGGCCTGCAACACGTGCCGACGCGGAACCGTTCCGCCGGACCGGCATAGGAATCGCAACGGCACAGCGTTGCGGGTGCCCTGACTATTCTATTCAGTTCACCGAGTTATACCCACAAGCGAATGAGTCTAATATAGTATTTACTGTTTAGATAATCATTAAAAAAAAGTAGAGTCTACACCTAATCTAAATAAATCAATTTTTGAGTAAGGTCATCCACAGTGGGGCGGACGATAGCACGCCCGATGTATCGGGCGCGCTATCGTCCGCCACTGTGGCTCCGCGGACGACGGACGATGCGTCGTCCGCACCGTACGCTTAGTCCGCAGACGATAGGGCATCGTTCGCGCCATTGTCCGCCCACTGTGGGCGTCGCGGACGATGCAACGCGTTTTTATTTATTTTATTTTTTAAATTCGAAATCTCTCTATTTAAACCTCGATTATCATTCTATTTTTCATACGAACATTTCTCGCATCTCTCATCTCTCACGTTTCTCCATCTCTCACAAACTAAAATGAACCACGACGACGACCGGAGTTCATCGGAGGACGGTAGTCCGACCTTGACTCGAGCCTTAAATGCAGCCGTGCACGACGCAATGGGGGAATGCTTAGCCATAATGCAACGCGAGGCGGCGGCGGCGGCAGAACAGATCCCCAGGCCTATTCGACGTCGGAAGTTTGTCCGACGCGACCACGCCGCAGTTCACGAACGTATACGTACAGACTATTTTGCCGAGCAACCACGGTGGGGCCCGACTGTTTTCTGCCGCCGTTTTAGAATGCCTCGTTACCTTTTTCTCAGCATTGTCCAAACGTTACAGTCACGTGATGAATACTTCCAGTATCGGGAAGATGGCATTGGCAGACCCGTACTTAAGCCGTTGCAAAAGTGCACAGTTGCACTCCGTCAGTTGGCCTATGCCACCAGCGCTGACATGTTCGACGAGTACCTCTACGTCAGGGATACAACATGCCGCGAGTGCCTAAAGAGATTTTGTAAGGGGAGTTGTGGAGGCCTACAGCGACACATATTTGCGAAAGCCAACAGCTGTAGATTGCCAGGGCCTAATGAGAATGCACGAGACGGCGCACGGCTTTCCTGGGATGGTAGGTAGCATCGACTGTATGCACTGGGCGTGGAAGAATTGTCCGACGGCGTGGAGAGGCCAATTCACTAGTGGATACAAGGGCAGCCACCCGACGATGATCCTCGAAGCCGTCGCTGACCATCGGCTCTGGATCTGGCATGCTTACTTCGGTGTAGCCGGGTCGAACAACGACATCAACGTCCTCAACTCATCCACCCTCTTCACCGAGCAATGCAACGGTAACGGCCCGGCCATCGAGTTCACCGCCAACAAGCGCCAATACCACATGGGGTACTACTTGGCCGATGGCAAATACCCAAGGTGGCCTGTTTTTCTGAAGACGATCAGCTGCCCAATTGGTGAGAAGAGAGTTTTATTTGTGCAAAAGCAGGAGGCGGCGCGGAAGGACGTGGAGCGGGCATTTGGTGTGCTCCAAGCACGGTGGACAATAGTGAAAGGGCCGGGCCGTCTCTGGTTCAAGGAAGTCCTCGCCGATGTCATGTATGCGTGCATAATCTTGCACAACATGATAGTCGAACATGAAGGTGGGAGCATCACCGATTGGACCGATGGCGAAAGTGCATCTAGCTCCTCCAGCACGGCGACCGAGCCCCCCGCTCAAGGATTACCGGCGAGCTTCAATGAGGTTCTTTCTAGACAGGCCTCAATGCGCAACCAACACGACCATGCGCAGCTCATGAACGACATGGTTGAAGAAGTGTGGGCCTGTAACCGCCGTCGCTGAGTTTGCGTATTGCTTTTGTAATCCGTATTGTAATGTATTAATTTTATAAATGAAATGAAGGTTTTTCTAATTTTTGTAGTTATTTAAGTATTCAAATGAAAGAAAATGCTTAGGGCGCGCCTTAGGGCGCCCCATTGCAGGTGGAAGGGCAGGAGGATAAAATGCTGACGTGGCGGTGCATAGGGCGGGCTTTAGGAAGTCCCTTAGGGCTCCCCATTGTGGATGCTCTAATAAAGTTGAATAAACAACAAATGAAATACAATAGAGAAAACTTGTATGCTTATATACCTAGTATGTCTCGAGGGTCAATATGTTGCGAAACACTAGGTTGTTGGTTTCTGGGCATTACAAGAGATAAAAAAGCGGGCGTAATACAACCCAAAAGAAGGAATACAAAATGGAAACTGAACTAAATGAAATTACAATTGAAATTCGAAACAGATTAACCGTGAAACAGTTGTTAGCCGAGTCGAGGAGACCTCTTCCCGCAAGACGAGATACGCCCCGGTAGTGCTCTCGGTTTGGCGTGTCGTCCCCAAAAGTAAAACGGCTACGTCTCTTTTGATGCAGCACCGCAATCAGCAGAGCTCCGGCGAACTGGATGAAGGAGAGGGCAGAGCTTCGACAGAAAGACAATGCAGAGAGAAGGAGAGTGCTTATGTTGTTATGCTTGTGAATTAGTAGTGTAGATGCATGGAGTGGCTAGCCTATTTATAGGCTCAGTCCACTGCTGTGGGTCAACAGCCATGAAGGCTCATCATGGCAGATTCGTAACCGCCGACGGTTACGAGCGTGTGGCAGGAGTGTGCCTTTCACGTGCGGAGCGTGTGCTTTTCTCACGTGGCAGCTCTGACTGTGCCACGCTTGACGACGTGTCAAGCCACTTGGATTGCTGACTCTGCGGTGGTATAAAAAGATTAAGTTTGGGCTAGGGACAAGCCCAAGCACCAAGCCCAAAGACCACCCAAAGACCAATTGCCAAGATCCAAGATCAAGATCGGGATCGGGATCGGGCCCGAGGCCCGCGACCACGAGCACGTGCACGGGCTCGGGCTCGGGCAGGCGGGCGGCGGCGGCGGTGCGCGCGAGTGTGGGCTCTTTCACCCATCTTGGTCCACTATAATTATTAAGTAACATAAAGTCACTTAATTTAAACACATTAAAAGATGTGTTAATCCTCCAATGTGGGATAATTAACACTAGTTAATTATTCCCTAAGCTCCAACTCCAAGCTTTAATTACAAACTAATTATGCCCAACTTTAATCCAATATTTCTCACTCACCGGAAATCGGATTTGATAAAGTGAATATACTACATTTATCTACGTAAAATGTAGATCGACGCTATGTCATTTAATTTCACAAAATTAAATGTCTCGTCACATTTATTATTTGGTCAAAATCCATTGACCAGGCATATTTAATCCATGATTTTTACAATCCCCCACATGAGTGGAAATAGCCGAATGCATATGCATGCAGACACAAGCTCAACCCTCGAGAGGTATATAAGCATAAGGATAGGTAGTTGTTGGCTTTGAACCTTCCATAGTCGACACCATCGGATACACATGCGGCTTAGTAGCGCGATGCTTTGAACTAATCCCCCACGGCGTGCACTGAGACAATGGTGTTAACGCTTAAACACCTCAACCTCATCCGTTCTCACGTTTTGTGTCCATTGCGGTCTTGGACACCACTTTGGATTCATAAGTGTGTTTTATGAAGCGACCACACTTCGCACTTACATAGGTGATTCTTAGTCAAGTACCTTGCCATACTTGGTATCTTTGAGAACTCCATCTCTTTGAGATCCTTAAGAACCATTAAAAGTCATAGACTTAGCTTTACCACTAGGCAAGTTCTCTAACACTCTATTGCTCTCTAGGGAATAGATATAGTTGAGTGTTTCTCATGAACTCTCATAGCTTAGTTGTCCCTTTGAACCAAGTTCTTGGGATCTCCAGTCATCATGGTTGGGTTACCACTATGATAATTCTTTAGTTTGTGGATTTCAAACTCATTCCCTCTAGCAACTTGTTCATTTGATCACGGTTTAACCCTTTGGTTAGCGGATCCACTAGATTATCTATTGACTTCACATAGTCAATTGTAATCACCCCTGTTGTGATCAAATGTCTCACGGTGTTATGTCTTCGACGTATATGTCGAGACTTACCATTATAGAAGCCATTGTTTGCCCTTCCAATAGCTGCTTGGCTATCGCAGTGGATCAGCACTGGTGGCACTGACTTAGACCAACATGGAATATCTTCAAGGAAGTTCTTAAGCCGCTCGGCTTCCTCACCCGCCTTATCTAAGGCAATGAACTCCGATTCCATTGTTGATCGGGCTATACATGTCTGTTTTGTGGATTTCCACGATACAGCTCCACCCCCAATAGTAAAGACGTATCCACTTGTTGAAAGTGTGTCTCTATTATCGGATATCCAATTAGCATCACAGTACCCTTCAAGTACCGGGGGGTATCTCGAGAAGTGTAGCCCAAGATTTTGAGTATGTTTTAAATATCTCAAAACCCTCACAAGAGCTCTCCAATGCTCTTTGCTTGGATTGCTCGTGTAACGACTCAACTTGTTCACGGCACAAGCAATGTCAGGTCGAGTGCAATTAGTCAAGTACATTATGCACCCGATGACCCGTGCATACTCTTCTTGTGCAACGGGCTCGCCTTTATTTTTGCTCAAGTGAACGTCGAGTTCAATTGGAGTCTTAACCGGCGCGCCATCATAGGCTTTGAATTTATTCAATATCTTCTCAACATAATGTGATTGTGTTAAGATGATTCCATCAGACGTTCTTAGAATCTTCATTCCAAGAATTACATCGGCTAGACCCATGTCTTCCATGTCAAAGTTTCTCTTTAACATGGCCTTTGTATCGTTAATTACTTGAGTGTTACTACCCAAGATTAACATATCATCAACGTATAGACATACTATAACATGGCCGTTATTAGTGCTCTTGATGTAGACACATTTGTCACACTCGTTGATTTTAAACTCATTTGATAACATCACATTATCAAACTTCAAGTGCCACTGCAATGGCGCTTGTTTCAATCCATATAGAGACTTTACGAGCTTGCATACCTTTTTCTCTTGTCCAGGTACTACAAACCCTTCGGGTTGCTCCATATATATTTCATCTTCTAATTCACCATTTAGAAACGCGGTCTTTACATCCATTTGATGAATCTCAAGATTGTGCAATGCAGCAATAGCGAGAAGCACTCGGATAGATATAATCCTTGTTACAGGTGAATATGTATCGAAGAAGTCATGTCTTTCCTTTTGTTTAAAACCCTTTACTACTAATCGGGCTTTATACTTATCTACTGTTCCATCGACCTTAAACTTTCTTTTAAGGACCCATTTGCATCCTAAAGGTTTAGCACCTTCGGGCAAATCAACCAACACCCACGTGTGGTTTAGCAAAATTGAATCAATTTCTCTTTGAGCAGCTTCTCTCCAATGCAGCCCTTCTGGGCGGCCAGCAAAGGCTACTTTTATCGATGTTGGTTCTTCATCCAACATGAAAGCAATGTACTCAGGACTAAATGTTTTTGGTGTTCTGACTCTATTACCACGTCTTAGTACTGTATCTTTTGGATCGGGCCTTGCACGCTTGCGCGATTCAGGTTCCGCATCCGCTGATTTAGAACTAGTGGCTTCTTCTTCCACTGGTTTAGAACTAGTGGCTTCTTCAATTCTCTTTTCAGAATTGGTTGAGACTTTTTCCTTGTCTTTGCAAGGAAATGTATTTTCGAGAAATACAGCATTCCTCGACTCAATTGTTGTTCCTACTGTGATAGTCGATATTTCTGACTTGTGAACAACAAATCGATATGCACTACTGTTAAGTGCATATCCAATGAAGATCCAATCAACCGTTTTAGGTCCGATTGTAACTTCTTTGGGTGGAGGAACCATCACCTTTGCCAAACACCCCCACACTTTGAGGTATTTGTAGGATGACTTCCTTCCCTTCCACAACTCATAAGGAGTAACATCTTTTCCTTTGAGAGTGATTTTATTCAAGATATAGTTGGCTGTCAAAACAGCTTCCCCCCACATGTTATGTGGTAATCCTGAAGTCAGAAGCAGTGCATTCATCATCTCTTTTAGAGTTTGATTTTTGTGTTCTGCAACACCATTAGATTGTGGTGAATATGGTGCAGTCGTTTGATGGATTATACCACTTGCGTTGCATAATTCCTCAAACGGGGCTACATATTCGCCTCCTCTATCGCTTCGAATCGATTTGATTTTACAACCAAGTTGATTCTCAACTTCGTTCTTATAATTTTTGAACGCTTCTATTGCTTCATCTTTACTTCCTAAAAGATAAATGTAGCAATACCTTGTGCAATCATCTATGAAAGTGATAAAGTACTTTTTACCACCTCTAGTTTGCACCATCTTTAAGTCACATACGTCCGTGTGAATTAATTCAAGGGGTTTTGTGCTTCGTTCAACCGAGTGAAACGGAAACTTAGTCATTTTTGCTTCAAGACAAATTTCACATTTATCTTGGATATCCAATTCATTTGCCTTTAGTAAATCTAAATTTACTAATCTTTTAATGGTTTTTGAATTTACATGTCCCAATCTACAATGCCACAAATTTGAACACTCAGTCAAGTAAGAGGAAGTAGATGCTTTATTCTTATTAGCCAAAGGCTTAGCAACACTGCGAGTCGTCACACTAAGTTTGAAAAGCCCATCGGTTACATAACCTTTTCCGAGGGATTTTCCAAACTTATACAAAGCAAACCTATCAGACTCAAATACAAGTTTAAACCCCTTATTAACTAGTATTGATCCTGACACTAGGTTCTTGCGGATGTCCGGGACATGCAGCACATCCTTCAACGTTATTGTGACGCCAGACGTCATCACGAGGATCACATTTCTGATGCCAAGGACTTCGGAGGATGCTTGATTCCCCATGTTGATCTTCCTTCCTTCAACAGCAGTGTAGGAGGCAAACTTGCTCCTATCTGAGCAGACATGAGCAGTAGCGCCGGTGTCGATGTACCAACCACCCTTGTTATCAACAAGGTTAACCTCTTCAGTGACCACAGCAATGAGGTCGTTCTCGTCCTAGTCTTTGAACTCCTTCTCAACGACGTGGGCAGCCGGCTTCTTCTTCTTGCTGCGGCAGTCTTTTGCAAAGTGGCCTTGTTTGCCACATTTGTAGCAGTCGCCTTCGAACTTCTTTGAAGGCTGCTTTCCCTTCCCTTTGTCATTTGGACGGTTTGGGCGAGGGCGTTTGTTGGAGGGACCGCCCCGTTCCAACAGATTGGCTTTGGCTTCAAGTGGGGTGAACCCCTTAGCCTTTTGGTCGCTTTTGCGCACATCAGCCTCAATGCGCAACTTCACGATCAAGTCTTCAAGGGTCATCTGCTTTCGCTTGTGCTTGAGATAACTCTTGAAGTCCTTCCGACTGGGAGGAAGTTTGTCAATGATCATGCACCTTAGGAATTTGTCGGGCAAGGTCATCCCTTCAGCCACTAATGCGTGGATGATCATTTGGAGCTCTTGGACTTGCTCCATGATGGGTCGAGAGTCGACCATCTTGTAGTCCATAAATTTGGATGCTACAACTTGTTCAGTCCCTGCAGCATTATCTATGCTATATTTCTTTTCTAGGCTTTCCCACATTTGTTTAGATGTGGTTACATTGGAGTATACATTGTACAAACTATCATCTAAAGTACTTAGAATGAAATTTTTACAAAGATAATCTCCTTTCCTCCAAGCCTCATAGTCCGCCATGACTTCGAGCCTAGTCTCTTGGTCGCTTGGCACGGGCGGCTCGTTCTCCGTGAGGAAGTTGGCGACGCCCAATGTTGTCAAGTAGAACAACATCTTTTGGTACCACCTCTTGAAGTCAGATCCTCCAAACTTGGGTGGTTTCTCGGCAAGTGGCATCATTCTTGGTGCCAAAGGTGCCGAACTTGGTCCATGGAAGGAACCAATTCCGTTGCCCCCGAAGGAGCCAACAACGTGGTTGGGCATAGAGCCCCCACCATTCATGTTGGGCATAGAGCCCGCCATGGTCGTACCAGCCCTGAAGGGACTAGCACCCGCATGAGACCCGAAGGCCCCAGCATTCGTGTGAGACCCGAAGGCTCCAGCACTCGATCCATTAAAGGATCCGAAGGAACCACTAAAAGTGGAACCAACCGAACCACCAAAGGTGGAACCAGTGGACGCCCCGGAAGGGTTGTGCCAAACCCATGGGACAGTTGAAGAAGCGGCTGGGAAGCCGGGGGTTGGCATCATCGAGGGGATTGATGAAGTGTTGACGGGTCCAGTGGTCGCCATGGTGGAGGAAATGGCGGCGGTGGTGGTGGCAGCACCGGTGTTGGATTCAGTCGACATCTCCAGCAAAGGTGTTTAAAGTTTAGAAAGTTTTAGTTCAGTTTAATGGTCCGAATTCCTTCAAAGGCAAGTTATCTCGTCTTGCGATTGTTGGTTTCTGGGGATTACAAGAGATAAAAAGCGGGCGTAATACAACCCAAAAGAAGGAATACAGAATGGAAACTGAACTAAATGAAATTACAATTGAAATTCGAAACAGATTAACTGTGAAACAGTTGTTAGCCGAGTCGAGGAGGCCTCTTCCTGCTAGACGAGATACGCCCCGGTAGTGCTCTCAGTTTGGCGTGTCGTCACCAAAGGTAAAACGGCTACGTCTCTTTTGATGCAGCACCGCAATCAGCAGAGCTCTGGCGAACTGGATGAAGGAGATGGTAGAGCTTCGACAGAAAGACAATGCAGAGAGAGGGAGAGTGCTTATGCTGTTATGCTTGTGAATTAGTAGTGTAGATGCATGAAGTGGCTAGCCTATTTATAGGCTCAGTCCACTGCTGTGGGTCAACAGCCATGAAGGCTCATCATGGCAGATTCGTAACCGCCGACTGTTACGAGCGTGGGGCAGGAGTGTGCCTTTCGCGTGCGGAGCGTGGGCTGGATCGGGATCGGGATCCGCGGCCCGCGGCCGCGACCGCGACCACGAGCACGTTCACGGGCTCGGGCTCGGGCTCGGGCTCGGGCGGGCGAGCGGCGGCGGTGCCGCGCGTGTGCGCACGTGTGGGCTCTTTCACCCATCTTGGTCCACTATAATTATTAAGTATCATAAAGTCACTTAATTTAAACACATTAAAAGATGTATTAATCCTCCAATGTGGGATAATTAACACTAGTTAATTATTCCCTAAGCTCCAACTCCAAGCTTTAATTAAAAGCTAATTATGTCCAATTTTAATCCACTATTTCTCACTCACCGGAAATCGGATTTGAGAAAGTGAATATACTACATTTATCTACGTAAAATGTAGATCGACGCTATGTTATTTAATTTCACAAAATTAAATGTCTCGTCACATTTATTATTTGGTCAAAATCCATTGACCGGGCATATTTAATCCATGATTTTTACATAGGTAAAGTTGTACCTCTTCTCGGAGCACATAATTTGTGAATCATACAATCCTTACACAAGTCTCTTTTTAGCTAGCGATTCTAATATTCTAGCTCAACCTCATTTATCTGTTTAATAAGATACCTCACACATAATCTCAAGTTTCTCAACTCTTATTGATTAAGGTGTTCATTATTCTTCTTTCTAGTATAAACTACGCATCTCTCGAATCTTATAGAAAAACCTAGGTTATTTAATAGATGCCTAATTAATAAATTAAATATAATCAAGAACCATTTTAGTTTGATCCCCACTTCTTTCTACTTATAAAGAGAAGTTGTGAGGTTTGATCCACATTTCTTTCTGCATAGATACATAAAGTTTTTATTACTTCAATGTCTTCAAAAGCCATCCTTTTAATATATATTCTCTCTATCGTTAAAAATAATAATTATTGAAGTAATATAAGCTATAAAACATAATTTTGTAAGAAAGATAAAAAAAGTGATTGAAATATTGTTAGTGGAAAAGGAGCTATATTTTATTAAAGAAAAAAAATTCCTAAAACAAAATTGCAAAATTTTAAGAGACGAACTATTATAGAAATAATACTAATTTTTCAAAGAGGATGGAGTATTTATATTTTTCACAAATATTTTTGTTCTAATATTATGTTGTAGGTAGCATTAAAAAAAATAAAACTTATGAAATTAAACATGTTGAATAGTATTAATTTGGACTATTTGAAGAATATATATTTACTTCACTTTTTGTTTTGATTTTTATGTTTTACATACAAATTTGAGTGTGTGTTCTTTGTTGGTTTTTGGAGTACAAGAGAAGAACCCAAAAGAAGGAATACTAAATGAAAATTCAAACGAAATAACAATAACAAAAAACAAAATAGTAAACCGTAAAAGTGAAAATATGCCAAGTCGAGGAGGCCGCTTTCCGCAAGACGTGATACGTTCCGGTAGTGCTCTCGAATTAGCGTGTCGTCCCCAAAGATAAAACGGCTTTCATCTCTAATGAAGCAGCACCGCTATCAGCAGAGCTCCGGCGAACTGGATGGAAGATAGGGTAGAGCATTGACAAAAGAACAATGCAAAGAAAGATGCAGAATGCTTGTGATTTCTAACATGGAAGCGTTGGTGGTCTAAAAAGAATTAGACGAATTAGACTAGCCTATCCCAACGACCAGGATCAAAGTCCAAATCTAAGGAAAAGGACACGAGCTCGGCTTGAGGCTCGCGGCGGGACGGGCGGCGGTGGCGGCGCTCGTGTGTGAGCTCTACAACCCATCTTAGTTCACTATAATTGTTACATGTAATAATTCTTCTTATTAAATACTCCCTCTGTCCCACAAAAGATGTCACACTTGAGAGATGACACGTGATTTTAGGAAGTTTTGTTTTGTGTGCTATGCGGAAAGAGAAAATATAATATTTATATTATTGTGAGAGAGAACTTTTTCTAAAAATGGAAATATGACATCTTTAGTGAGACAAACTAAAAAGGAAAATGAGACATCTTTTATGGGACGAAGTGAATACTAGTTTAATAAGGTTGTTATTTTCAATGTGGGATAATTAACCCCCTTAATTAATCTCATTACTTCTCTCGATGCTCATTTAATTAGCTCACAAATTTTTATCAATTTTAATCCATTATTTCTCACTCACCGGGAATCAGATTTCAGAAAATATGCGGTTGATATATTTATATCGCAAGTTGGAGAGATAAGCAGACATGTTATACTCACCCTCCACCTTTGATTTTAGGAAGCAGATCCTCTGCTGTGCTCTAAATCACAGCACACAATGTTGTGCTTCAAAACGCAAAAGATATCAAATGAAACGCAAACAATAAGCTTTGTTCGCATGATTAGCTTAGAGCATATCCAATGGCGGCTAGCGGATCGGCTAGCCGATTCTCGGCGCTGGCCGGTCCGCTCGCCGAACCATTGGAGTCGGCTAGCGCCAAATCAGTGAAAAAATCGGCGAGCGGACGCCGATTCTCGGGCGCTGGCCAATCCGGTCGCCAGTCGGCTGGCCGCCATTGTAAGCGGGCGATCGGCGAGCGATCGGCCAGCACTTTTTTTTTAAAATTTTCGAAACACTATATATACGCGATTTGCACGTCATTTTCATTCGTGAAACGAGTAAAGCGGGTGGTAGTAGTGGTGGGGATGCTGAGGAGTACGAACGGCAAATGAATGAAGAGTTGGAGGCCTATACGCCCCGCGAGATAAACCGGTTGCTACAAAGGGCCTTACAGCCAGCGGTACCTCAACCTCCACCCGGTGTCCACCGACAAGCAGTGATTGATCGGGATCACGTAGCTGCACATCAGCGGCTATATGAAGACTACTTTGCGGAGAAGCTGCGGTTTGGGGCGCCTCTTTTCAGGAGGCATTTTAGGATACGTAGGGCAGTGTTTATGCGTATCGTTGATGCTTTGGAGCGTCGATATTTGTATTTCCGATTCAGGTACGATGCGGCTGGCAGACCCAGCCACACACCTATACAAAAGTGCACTGCGGCAATCAGGCAGTTGGCCTATGGATTGTCTGACATGTGGGACGAGTACCTCCACATCGGTGAGACGACTGCCCTGGATTGTCTGAAGTATTTCTGTCAGGGCGTCATTGAAATATTCCGTGATCAGTATCTTCGAAGCCCTACCTCTGAAGAGTGCCAGGATCTGATGCAGATGCACGGGGAGAAGTATGGGTTCCCCGGGATATTGGGCAATATAGATTGTATGCAATGGGAGTGGAAGAACTACCTCGCTGCCTGGAAAGGGTTCTACACGACCGGCTACAAGGGAAAGAATCCCACGATGATCCTCGAGGCCGTAGCTGATTACCGGCTGTGCATTTGGCATGCATATTTTGGGGTAGCCGGGTCGAACAACGACCTCAATGTCCTCAACTCGTCGCCCCTTTTCAACGAGCAATGCCAGGGCGTCGGTCCGGCCATCAGTTTTATCGCCAACGGGAACCAGCATGATATGGGCTACTACTTGGCGGATGGGATATACCCTAGGTGGCCCGTCTTTGTGAAGACGATCAGATGCGCATCAGATGAGAGGAAGGCCTACTTTGCGGAACGACAGGAGTCGGCGCGCAAGGATGTGGAGCGCGCATTTGGTGTGCACCAGTCTCGATGGGGACAATTAGGGGTCCAACGCGTATGTGGCATGTCGACTGCATTGCTGATATAATGTACACCTGTATTATCCTGCACAACATGATTGTCGAAGATGAAGGTGTACAACTGACTAGTTGGGCCAATGACGATGCTAATGAAGCCGGCCCAAGCCACGGCATGGCCGTCCCCAACGTACGAAGGGGGGTACCTCACGATGAAGTCGGCCGCCTCAAGTCACATGCCGACATGCGCCAAGTAGATGCTCATATTCGACTCCAAAAGGATTTAATTGAAGAGTTGTAGGCGCGGAGGACTGCACGTCGTTAGATTTTTTTTAAATAATGTAATTTTTTTTAATTAATGTACTTTTTTTAATTTAAATATTATTATTGAATTTTCCCGTATCTGTGTCGTAAATTTAATTCCGTATTTTGTGTGATTGTTAATTATTTGTTTTTTATAATTTTATTTATTGTGGCTAGCCTATTGCTTGTCCAGTTGCTTGTCCTGGTGATGTGGCAGGAGGAGTTTTTAGTGCTGACGATGTGGCAGGAGGAGTTGTGGCTAGCCTAAAACCATTGGAGATGCTCTTATAACTTGATATGGGCATTAGGGACTGCAAGAGTGTTCAATTCTGGAATCATCGATGGGTCCCAATATTAAGTGGCTCGTTGTCTGAATCTGTTATTCAGCTTATCCAAGAGCATTTGCATTACAAGTAGTAGACTTTTTTATTGAAAACTCGGCTTGGAATTGATCTAAATTTGAACATTTAGTGCCTAAAGAGGTTGTTGAGATCATATGTGCTATTATGCCACCAAAGGAGTCACATGGAGATGATGTTTCATTCGGGGTCCATCGACATGTGGAGTATTTTCTATTCAATCAACATATGATGGCTGAGGAAAGACCAGAGCCCAATGGTTTTCCTGCCTTGAAGAACAGCTTGGAGCTGGTATGTCCTCAATGAATAAAAATATTTTTTTGAATCATTTTTTGGTTGTTACTTAATAATGTTGCGTTGGTTAATGAGGAGAGAGCTCGACGTCAATTATCTACATCAGCGTCATGTAGTATGTGTGGTCATGACTCAGAGAGTGGACTACATATGCTACGTGATTGTCTTGTTGCGAAACAGACATGGGAAGGCTTGCTAAGATATGGTGAGATTGATGAATTTTTTATAGCAATCTAAATCTGGCTGAATGGATTGTTAAAAATTTAAGCTTTTAGCAATTGTTGGGTAGTGGTATTAGGTGGTGCACATTGTTTGGCGATAGATGTTGGCAAATCTGGAAGAACAAATGCGACTTCATTTTTAAAGGAGACAAGTTGAGTCTAATAAGTGTTATGGCACGAATTATGACTATGGTATGGATTGTGGAAGAAGCTAAATCATTAGAAGGTATAGGAGTTGAAGCGAATAGAATGCCAATCATGGTACATTAGTGCCCCCTTCACTTGATACTATTAAATTAAGGGTCTGTTTGGTTTTTCTGATAGGTCAAGTTAAGGGTTTTAATCTTTACAATACAGGTGTTTGGTCTGTCGTTTACCGATTACTACAAGCCCGTTAACGGGCTCAAGCCCAAGTAAGAAATGTTGTTATTTGCGTTTAGTGTATCTTGATGGGAGCACCCCGATAGTGTCGTTCCACATCCAGCAATTAAATAACTTGATGGGCGCACCCCGATAGTGTCTGTTCCACATCCAGCAATTAAATAATATTTTCAGTAATATCTATTTGCCCTCATATCAGCATTCCAAAATTTCACATTCATTCCACAAGTTTCAAATTTAGGAAATCCTCTCTCTACGTTCATCCTTCAAAATACTCATCTATGTCTACATTCTTCCGACAGCGGCGGTGAGACGGTCGAAATCCAGCACCCATTTGTCGACGGTAATTTCCTATCACAACCACGAATACACGCCGCCTGGTATTTGCCTGTGTGTGTCGGTCTTAATTTGGGTTTCTTGCATAGGGTTTCCTGATTTTGGATCTAGTTGATGGTTTTTCATGTGTTCTTCCCTTCTACTTCATCAGTATTGTTCTTCTGCTTGAATGATTTTGGTTCTAGTTGATGGTATTAATTTAAGTCGTCCTTTGTTTTTTCCAATTGTATTGTTCCTTTTGATTTTTTCTTGAAAAATAAATGCTTTTGCTTTCTGGATCACTCATGAATACAGATCAAACGAGGATTACTGGGGTTCAAATAAATTATAAATTAACAAATCGTTGAGGTTTAGGATGTAACTCCAAAATCATGCTGTAGCTAATTAATTGTTTCATTTGCTTGTTTGGCCAATCATGATGTGTTTAACCTTCTGTATAACAGCAACAATTCATGTTGTATTGTTGATGTTAGGTCAATTTCTATTATATAATTCAACTGAGTTCAAGTTTGAGCTTATCATTGTAGTTACAATTACTTATTCAGATTCATGTTTGTAGATGCCTGTAGTACAGTTCACAGAGCAATCGGTGGTGAGCTTGTTAGAAGACATACTCCGGACATACTTTATATCGAGGGTATGTATATTGTACCTCATAGTCAGTCGTTTAGCCAAATCCAAGAAAAGGAAAATGTCTCAATTTGTGCTTCCATATAGCATACTTAAGAGGGTACCAATACAGCTAAATTGTATGGATCGTTTAGTAGGGTTAACTGATACTGATTACCTTGTGAACCTACGGATGGACCGAAATGCCTTTGGGAAACTGTGTGTGATGTTTCGGGAGCTAGGCTACTTGCGAGGTAAACGATTTTTTTTGCATCAAAGGACAAGTTGCAATCTTTTTGGGAGTTTTAGCACATCATAAGAAAAACAGACTTTGTGGATTTGATTTCTTGAGATCTGGCCATACGGTGTCTGGTTATGTCCACAAAGTTCTCGGTGCTGTAATCAAGATGCATTCATGATTCTTGGCGAAGCCGGAGCCTATTGCTGATAATTGTATCGACTACAGATGGAAATGGTTCAAGGTACGTTTTAATCGTCTTTATGAAGCAACTTTCCACCAATAGATTCAAAAGTTTTGCCCTAAAGGACTAGATAACTATCTACATGGTTGTTTGGGAGCCATCGATGGTACATACATTAATGTCCTGGTGTCAAATGCGGACAAACCACGTTACCGGACACGCAAGGGTCAAATCTCGACAAACACACTAGCAGCCTGTGATCGACACATGCGTTTCACATATGTTCTGCCTGGTTGGGAGAGGTCTGCTGCCGATGCCCGCGTTCTACGTGATGCTGTTAATCGTCCACACAGATTGAGAGTACCGCTTGGTATGGCTGTCTGTATGGCAGTTCGTATTTTATTTTATTACATCCCAATTTTTGTTTTGCTTACATACTTAACCGAATGATGCCCACAGGAAACTACCACCTCTGCGATAACGGCTATGCAAACAGTCCCCCGGATTCCTAACCCCATACAGAGGTGTTAGTTACCACTTGAAGGAGTGGGGGCCGGATGCACAGAAACCTCAAAATCTTGGCACACAAAGGCTCGCAATGTTATAGAACGCGCATTCGCAGTCGTTAAAATGCGTTGGGGCATACTGCATAGTGCATCCTATTACCCTATCAAGATCCAAATAAGGTTGATAATGGCTTGTTTCATATTATATAACTATATCCATTCTGTGATGACGGTGGACCCATTCGATGACCTTCTCAATGGATGGGATAGTAGTAATGACATTGGTGAGGACTCTCATGCCACTGAATTTGAAGCAAATGGTTGAGGCAACAACCGAGTGGAGCATGACAAGAGATGCAATGGCACAAGCAATGTGGAATCGTGTAAGTCAAATTTTGTTTATATACTTTTTGCTTACAGTACATAATGAACGACTAATTGTTTGTGTAATCCAGATGAACAACAAGGCGGTGTGAGGGTTTGCTCATGGTTGGCAAGGAGAGTGATGTGATAGGCAACTTCTATCAATGTCTTGAAAAATTTTGTGAATGTTATGAAAATTGTGTTGTCATTTGTTTGTGTTTGACGTGGATGACTTCTGGATTATCATGGTTCAAAAACTATTTTTTTAGCTTATGATGTATTTTGTGTACTAGTAGTATTTTTTGTGTTAATTCCCCTCTATTTCTATATCTCTTTTTCTTTTTCTCTCTACATGCAATATTCATTCATCTGATTCTAAAACCAACGACTCATGTAATAAACGAGGCTTATTATAAGGAGCATCCACAATTGTAATGTTACTTTTTCAACATATTTTTATTCAAATATGAGCAGCTTCCTATGTGTGAACTTAAGACCATATACCAAATCTTGAGATTAAAATATGGAATGGCCAAGATTGATATTATGTGGCAATCGAATTTGTTCAATGGTGAAATATTAATATGTAACTGTGTTGAATTTGTATTTATGCAAATGACACATGTCATGTCGTCATGAGATCCATTGGAGTATTAGAGCATCTCCAATGGCGGTGAGCGGACAGGCTAGCCGATTCCCTGCGCTGGCTGATCCGCTCGCCGAACTATTGGAACCGGTGCGCACCATTTCGGCGAAAAAATCGACGATCCGACGCCGATTTTCGGGCGCTGGCCGATCCGCTCGCTGGTCGGCTGGCCGCCATTGCCGCCATTGCAGGCTCCCGATCGGCGAGCGATCGAGCAGCTCAATTTTTTTAAAATTTTTCGAAACACTATATATACGCGATTTGCACGTCATTTTCATTCGCACCACTTGTCTTAACGAGTTTCTCTCCATCTTAATTTCTGTACAAGAGCAACAACGTGAAATGAGTAACGCGGGTGGTAGTAGTGGTGGTGATGCTGAGGAGTACGAACGGAAAATGAACGAAGAGTTGGAAGCCTATACGAAGGGGGGTACCTCACGATGAAGTCGGCCGCCTCAAGGCACTTGACGACATGCGCCAAGTGGATGCTCATATTCGACTCCAAAATGATTTAATTGAAGAGTTGTGGGCTCGGAGGACTGCACGTCATTAGATTTTTTTTAATTAATATAATTTTTTTTAATTAATGTACTTTTTTTAATTTTACTATTATTATTGAATTTTCCCGTATCTGTGTCGTAAATTTAATTCTGTATTTTGTGTGATTGTTAATTATTTGTTTTTTATAATTTTGTTTATTGTGGCTAGCCTATTGCTTGTCCAGTTGCTTGTCCTGATGATATGGCATGAGGAGTTTTTAGTACTGATGATATGGCAGGAGTAGTTTGTGGCTAGCCTATGGCTGGCCTATTACCATTGGAGATGCTCTTGATTCATTATTCAAACACCATTTCCACATGGGCCCACCTCACCCGATTCATTCTCTTACATACATATGTTAATATATTTATAAAGCTGATTCCAACATTTTTTGTCATCAATTATTAAAAATGAATTTGCAATATTAAATATTATGCAACGTTTTTTGTCATTAATTATTAAAAATGAATTTGTATTATTAATATTTATAGCAGATAGTGAAATAATGTTGAAATAAATGGATATTGATCACTAAATTTTTGACCTTTGGTCAAATTTTAATATTTCACATAAACTTTTTAAATTGATCTAAAATATCAATACTTATTTTATATGGAAAACCGTGAAATATATACTTATATTTTAGATCACGTTTTAAGTTCAAGACAAGTAGGATAAAAAGGCATGTAGAAAACCACGTTAATTTAGTAGAGTCAAGTAAGATAAAAAAATGTACGTAAGTTAGTCGGATATAGTGATTAACCTACCGTGAGAAATAACAAAAATATGTAAAGTTTGTGATATTTTTGAAAAATTTTAAAGTTAGTAAAAAATACTAAAATTTGGCTAAAGCTTTTAGTTTTAGATACCAATAGCCCTTAAATATATTAATACTAATTTTTTTTATCACTGCTTACTAAATACTTCCTTCGTCCACGAAAAATAAAACACATTTGTCATTTTTGGTTGTCCATGAAAAATAGAGCACATTTAAAAAAAAAATTCAACCACTTCTCTCTTACTTTTTTTTCATTCTCTTTTACTTTTTTTCATTCTTTCTTTCTAATAATATGGACCCCACATTCCACTAACACTACTTTTCTCTTACTTTTTTCCCTTCTCTCTCTTACTTTACCAATTTTCCTATTAAACTCGTGTCATTCACAATGTTTCTTATTTTTTATTTATTCTGAATCAAAATCTGCTTTATTGAACAACTTGAAATATTATCCCTATATATATTAATTACGCAAGTTATTTTTAATAATTAATGACAAAAATATTGGATTAGCTTTATTATTAAATATTGTAGAATAAATCGGATAAGGTTGGCCCATGTGGAAATGGTGTTTGCATAATGAATTAAGCTAATCATGCGGCCAATGCTTATTGTTTGCGTTTCGTTTGATATCTTTTGCGTTTTGAAGCACAGGATTGTGTGCTGTGATCTAGAGCACAGCAGAGAATCTGCTTCCTTGATTTTAACGTAAGGAAATTACTAAACAAAGATGACACAACAAAGTCGTCGAATAAGATGACAGTATTATTTAATTGTCATATAGTATAATAGTATAAAGCTAATAAATAACTATTGCTGCATTTTTTATTGAATATATGTGCATGAGCTCAAGATACTTGCCAAGTATCTCAATCCTTCCAATTGACTAATTGTGTGATTAGTTATTTTATTTGCGTGATTAATCTGGAGTTTGCTTGATAGGGAAGTTATAAAACACTTCTCAATTGTTTCAATTCAAGATTTTTTTATTTTATTTTTAAGGTGGTTTTAAGTTATTAAAGTGGTGGGTTACATCTGTTATGATTTATATTTTTGTCCAATTTTAGTTGACCACTAATTGATGAAAATTCGCGATAAATTTTTTATATTAATAAGGGCATCAACAATAAGGTCGGAAATTCAACTGCATGTTGTCGCATGGAGTGAAATCTATCACATTTCATTTTCTGCACTAGTTTTAGAAAAATGATAATAAATAGCTAAAGTGAAGAGAGAGTAAAATAGGAGAGAGAATAACATAGATACGAGTATTCTCTACATTATTCTCTCTTACTTTACTCTTTCTCTACTTTAACTATTATTTTTTAAAATGAATGAAGAAAATGAAATGTGACAAATTTTCAGGAACAGATGAGAGTACTAATTAGGGGTACAATATAAGTTATCCAACCTTATTGAAATTGGAAGAAATTTAGTTTCCATTGGTGATTTGGTTCTTCATGTCCTCTTTCTCTACCTTAACTATTATTTTTTAAAATGAATGAAGAAAATGAAATGCGACAAATTTTTAGGACCATATGAGAGTACTAATTAGGGGTACAATATAAGTTATCCAACCTTAGTGAAATTGGAAGAAATTTAGTTTCCATTGGTGATTTGGTTCTTCATGTATAATTGGAATGACAGTGACACCATCATAACCTATAATTTTGTCTATGTGCTTGCACATACAGTCAATGCAACTCAACTAGCACAAAAAAGTCAATATATATCTCGTCCCAAAAAATCATTTAACTGATTTGATAATTTAATGTAATTAATGAAAATTCGAACCCAATAAGATAATTAGGACACAAATAAAACTACATTAACTATTAAGTTTGTTGGATTATGGCGAATAAAGTGGAGTGGAATCTTTTCTGGATTAAGCATTTTCTTTTCATACTATTATATATAGCCTATCAAGATTTCTTATAAATCCGAAATACTTTTCTAGTATTCTAATTCTGAACATTTTTATTGTGAAAAATCTATTTTTATCCCCCCAGACCCCCTTTTCTTTTTCCCTTTTTCCACTGTTGTCTTTTTTCAGTATTTATATTACATTGACAAAAGTGTATTCAAGAAATAGTACTATTCTTTATGCTTTATCCGCCATTAAATATTATTTTTTATTTTTAACAGTCTGTCAATAAATATTTTATTTCACTTTTATTGTGTATTTGGTAAGTAGATTTTACATTCCACTAATTTTTTCTACCAACTTTATTTTATAAAATCAAATAATTTTTTAAAACTCGTACAAGTTAAATATGAGATATTTAATCATGGACAGAGGAGGAACTATAATTCTTCTTGAAGGATCTAGTTCTTTATGTAGTGCAGTTATTTACATTATCCTCATATCTTATGCACATGATACCTTTTTTAACGGTGCTTTTTTGAATGAAAAAGTGATAAGAGATGTTTTATCAATTTTGAAAATTCTATCTATTTTTTATCTTTTATTTGAGAATTTCTTGTATTTTTCTTCCAATCAATTTACTTTTATGTTCCGAATTGATTAGCAAATCTTCTTTTTTTAGATTTGTTAGTTCAATGGTTTATTAACTTGTAAAATCTCGTAGTTTTTTCTTTGTTTGCGTTCAGTTAAATTGCTTTGAGTTCAGATTGCATCAATGTCTATATATTCCTTCTCAGAGTGTGGCGCCTTCAAAATTGGTGAAACTATTTATTTATTTTTTTATGGTTAAATAAAGATAAATTCAAAGGCTACAACACGGAGGACTCGAACCCGAAACCTTTAGAAGTATCGTATTATCAACTCCGGATTCTATAATTTTGTGGACTGTGGTTTTTTAATAATATTAATAATCATCATCATGAACAACAAATGGGCCAAATATAAATAAAATCCTCCATCTATCCCAGTTCAATTTTACTTTGTTAATCACTTTAAAAAAACTTTAATAATAGAAAAAATAAAAAGAATATCATAACTTCATGTTAAACAATATGAAGAGTATTGAAAAATATGGAGTGGAAAACATGATGAAAAAAATATGTGAGTGGATAAATTACCAAATGTCATATATTTATAGTCCAAAAAATAGAAGATAACTCCTCAAAACCTTTTCACTTTCTTCACCTATTATTAAAATTTTTAAAACCTTTTAATTTCTCAAAAATTAAAAACTAAGCGTTACGTAAATGTTATCAAATTTTGGAAAATGAATGACAATAATTTCCGCCATTGTAATTGTATGAAATGAGTAACGAATAAATGTATAATAAATTGTGGAAAATGAAATGGAAGGCCATTGAAGCAATAATATCAGAATTTACTTTACAACCTTTCGGTTAATCTGCATACTCATACAACAAAAGGTCTTTATTCCTCATACTTATAAATACCAATCAGTGGCAATATTAAATGTCCCTAAATATCATTATGGATTTTATATAATTGTACTTTTATACCAATGAAGAGACTTTGATATCACGGGGATCAGTAAAAACCAAAACTTTTCGCCCGCTTAGTAAAAACAAACGAAGGAAGTTAAGATGCTGCTAAAATATAAACACGTGGAAAATAATACTGTACATTATTTTTATAAAATGGAAAAATGACTCTGGCCGTGAGACTAAAAAATAAAGCAAATTTACATCACATAAAACAGAAAAACCTAAAGAATGTATAATTACCACTTCTCCTAATGAGTTCCAAGATATTGTTTATCAAAAGTTATAATTGTATTGGTGATACACTTCCTAGCCGAGCTTCATTTCATTGCAATATAGTGACCCTATACAGTAAAAACCCAAACCTTTAAAGCTAAATCCTAAACCCCTAACTTTAAAATAAATATTAATAAAACTTAACTTTAGTAAATAAAATAATACTAATTCGTAAATTATGAAAAAAAAGTATTGTAAACAACCCCAAAAAGTACAATAATAAGAATAGCAAAATAAAGAAATTAAAATAATACATAGTCAATTAATGTCAATATTATATTCATAAATAAATTAGTTCAAGTAATTATTGTAGAATTAATTTTCAAATCTTAACTGAATCCACGAATACAATTTTGTCATATATAATTAAACTTTAAATGAATAGAATTTTATTTGAAAACTCAAAACCTAACACTAATTTAATTTTATAAGTTTAGGGATAGATGCATAATTATAGTGGTAGATTGTAACTAATTTAGATCTATAATACAGAAAAATATAATTCAAAATATAAAAGTAATATGATATATAGATATTATACCGAACAATTATATTGCACATGGAAAATATCCCTACCGTTTTCAATATTAGTACTACAATTTTGCATACAAATGTTTATGTCCTAAATTCATTAGTTATTTTAAAATAAAACCTTTTAATTTCCTCAATATTAAAGCCCCACAAATTGGCAATTGTAAATTTTATATCAATACGTTATTAACTACGATTAAATTTTATTGGATTGTATTTTATATATTATTATTAATCAAAGTAATGAAATATAAAAGACGCTAAAAATGAGAAAGAAAATTAAATGATTGAATTAAATAAATTTGTATTATAGTATTAATTTTCTCACAAACTCCATGTTTCATGTTGCACAAGCAATAGACGTGGAAAGCAATGCATCATTATTAGCAGGTTTTCAAATTCCATGCTTAAGTTTAATTGTTTTATGAAATTCAAGTTTTTTTCAATAGCCAATGAAATTCTAATATGTCTAAGAAAAATTGTATATAAAAAAATTGTAACTTCATAATATTGCTCTTGAAAGCAAGTATGCAAGCAGCAGTAATGTAGTTCTTGAAAGCAAGAATGAAAGCAAGAGAGGTAAACCAATCTGTCAATATCTTGAATTGTTTATAATTTAGTTAAGTAAGGTATAACTGAATAGCCACAAATCTCCAACTAACCATGTCTTCCCATATGATAATATCTATTTTTTTCAAACCAACATATGTGGATTTATATCTTGGTGCAAAATTGTTACTTTTAAAGCTTTCTCAAGACAAAAGTATACCTGCAAAAATAAGTGAAGATTTTATAAAATAGTTGCCCACATATATTTTTAAATTGTTTGCAATAATATAATGAATATAATAAAATATAGTAATAAAAAGGAAAGATAAGAAACTAAAATAAGATAAGCATCAAAAGTAAAATAACATAATTAAAAACACAAATTAGATTAAATAGCTTAAAGAGAAAGATAATACCCCACATGATTTGACGGACAGAAGCATCTTTATTGAAATAGTATTTTTTTTATTAATAGAATTGGTATTTATAGAAGATTTGATAGTAACTCCTTGGTTGTTTTTTACTTATTAAGAGCTATACGTAGTGATAAACGTGGAGATTAATTAGTATTTAAGTTTATATAAATAAGAAGCGTTTTATGCTTATATATTAAAAGTAAAAGATGTAGCATTTAATTAGTTGATCTTTCAATATAATAACTCTAAAATTTATAGATTCATTAATCAATTAATAATTTTTAATTATAAAGAATGACTGCATTTAAGATGAAACGGCCATATTGATTTTAAATTTGTATTTACAATGAATCATTATCAATCAACGTTGGAATTTCAGACGACGTTGAAAAGTAACGTTTGTTCATGTAATGGCAAGGAAGTAGTTATTTCATAAATATTCAAATTGATCCTATAACTTATAAATATTTCGGAATAAGTACAAAATCTATAAATATTTTTAAAAAAATGTCAAAACTCACATTTTATATAGGATAGATAGATAAAAATAAAGATGTGAAAAAGTCATACAACTAAAAAATCAAACCAAAAGTTTTAATTCCCAATTATAATGATAGAGGTTAGAAGAGATAGAAAGTCAAAGGCCAAAAACGTTTTTATTGGCATACATTTTATTACTGTTAATTAGTTTGGATCAACAAATTATTTGCTCAATTATAAAATAATTGATCATAACCGTCATGTCTCTTGAAAATCTTACAAATGTATAAAATAATAACAATGTACAATATGAGAAAACATATGCCAACATAATTCTACTTGTACTAATTAGAAACGTGAGTCCAACATTTTTAAAATGAGAAACAACATGATATAAATTGCAAACTCACAAATGTATATAATAATAACAATGTACAATACGAATTAAAATTCCGATAAATAAGTTTCGAAACTAAAATTTGAACACAAAACACACGTCAATAAAAATACTTTCAATCTCTAATACAAAAAGATACATCACAAACACATGTTGATTACAATTTAATGTTTAACGAAAGAAAAATGGAGAAAATTATTGATGTATGTGTTAGGGCATGATTGACGTAGCCCATCTTCCAAAAAGTCTCCGACAACGCCGATATTCCAACTTAGAGCTCATCTTCAACATCTGATGAATTCAAAAAACAAAGTCAAAGCCCAAATCAGAAAAATAATCCACAATCACGATAGAGCGATTTGAGGGCGCAAAACAAATATTACTAATATACAAAAAAGAATTCGTATAACAAAAGAAACTAACTTAATGTTGTAACAATATTGATGAAGAATCAGAAGAATACCTAAACACGAGTCAACTTTCTCCAAAATGTTGACAAATATTGTAATGGTACAATCTACACTCTACACTTATCTTGCTCACTATTTTTTTATCCCACCATTCCCGTCGACATGCAAGGCCTACAAAATCAATTCCGACGCCGCGACACAACCAAAGCCACCAAAGCAAATTCCATTTAGGAATGTGTATATTATAAAATGTCAAATGTCATATATTTATAGTAAAACAACGTAGGGGCTCTTCCAAAACCTTTCATTTTCTCTATTAAACATAAGAATAAATGAAAAGCTTTTTAAATTCCCCAATTCCAAAAGTTACAAAAATATTATTAATGTTGGTTCCAATCGGTTTTTGCTTATTAAATTGGGTGCTTTAAAGAGAATTAAGGTTATATTGCAATAATTATTATATTTAATGGTTTGATAAAGATTAAAAGAACTTAATTAGTAATCTTTACCGTGGTTTTGCTATTCTTCTTGACCTTTAGTAATCCCATTGTTATTTATTCAATTAATGTCACGTAATTTATGTTTCATACCATGTTTGTCAATTATGCACTTATATACAATTTAATGTGTAGTTGATTGTTACGCATGTAATAGCCACATGAAGGAATTCATTATTGCATAAATATTCAAATTGGTTTTATTATAACAACAATAAAAACCACACACATTATAATTTCATTTAAATATTTATAATGGCACATTATAATCCCAAACCAAAATTTGTAATTCCCAAAATGCCCCCAAAACTCAACTTTTATATATGTATAGATAATAATAATAATAATAATAATAATAATAATAATAATAATAATAATAATCTCAAGTCCAATGCAAATATAATTGCAACTATAATTGCAAATATTAGTTACCAATATAATAAAAATTCTAATTGTAACTGACATATTCAGCATTAAATACAAAAACCAATTGGAGAGTTGTAATATTCCATAAAATTATATTGGCAATAATTATCAGTTTCCAAACTAGCAGTCACTACAACAATAAAAAAAATAAATTAAAAACCCACCAAAGCATATTTTTCAATATAATTAATGACTTTAATTTGTATTTCTATTTATACCAACGCTTCAAAAGATTAAGTTAATTTATCATTCATTTACAAACGTTTTCTTTTGCATCCTAAATTTTTATTATTGTTTAAAATTTTCCAACTTAATTGTGTCTCAATCCAAAATCCATAAGAATTTTTATATTGAAATAATAATACTACTTCTAGTAGAAAAGTCCTATGGCTTAAGTTTTGCAGCCGCTTGCTTAACGGTTGCATTAAGCACGTAAACACGTGCAGACGTGCTTAAGTACTAAGCACATTGTTGCTGCTGTACTGAAGAGAGGTAAATTTTGTTTCGAGTGTGCACAGAAATGGATCACTGCAAGCGCTTGGTCAAGACACCACGCTCCTTAAACCCACTAGAGCACAAGGTCTAGGAACTTAAGAGAACATAGAGTGCTTGGTCGTTGGACACACATCGACTCCCCTTCAAAAATTATAAAAAAATCCCTCAACCCGAATACTTATGAATTAGTATAGGGAAGTGGGGTCGATCCCACAGAGATGGACTCGCAAAGTAGTGCTCAGAGACTTTGGACAGACAAATGGCTGCTGCCACGCAACAAAAGGGTTGAGAATTTTAAACTAACTCTAGACCTAGGCAGAAAATGTAAATGCTAGACCTAGGACACGTTAAACTTGTAAATTCAGATTTCGACAAGAAGAAACATAACCACTTCCTAGACAGTGTAAACAACTACCTAATCTAGCTAAACAGAATATGACTGAAAGTAGGGACCATAATTCCAAAAGTGGCAAGTACGGAAAGAACTGCAGATTAACAAACTCTGACGCTAGCTCGCAGCAAAATGCATCCTCTCTACCAAATTAAACTTGCAGATGAACAAAACAGAGCAAAAGCGAGATTCGAACAGAATATAGAGATTTGGTCGCCGTTATCTTGCTGCAACTCGGAAACACATCAGATCTGCGTACACTAGACGGAATGAAAGAAAAAACACGTAAACCAAGCATGAAAATCAGATCGAAACTACTCAGATTCACGTCAGAATGCTTGATCCACTCCGGATCCAAGACATCCGAACCCAACAACCAACAAATCCAGCAAATCCAACCAAAATTCTTCCACAATCCAACTCCAATCTCCCAGATCTGACCATTAACCTGCAATAACTCAGTAAACAGCTGCGAAACGCATCCAACTCAGACAAATTAAAACTCCAAAATCTCAATAAGCGAAACGATCAAACCAGAAATCAACACAATCGCCATAACGGAAAATCAAACTTGCAATTAAACCAGAAACTATTCGGTGAAAACAGCGAACCGAGCTTCGAACAACGAAGCTCGGCAAAGTAAGCAAAATGCGGAAAGCAGAAAATAAATTGTTTCTTCGCTCTTAACAAGAGCGGTGTTACACCATATCGGAAGCTAAGGTAAAACCCGAACGTGCGAACTGAGATCTCCTCAAAGCTAGTATCAAGTGTGTGTGCGGAAAGTGAACTAAGCAACAGGCTGTGGTGAGGTCTCCCCCGGGAAGATCCCTCCAGCTTGCATGCTTCTGCCTTTTATAGATGCGGAAATAGCCCTTGAGTCTTCGTAGAAATCTCTATTCTACCCTTCAACTCTGGAGCTTCCTCCGTCGAGCAATTCTCTTCATAATCGTTCACTAAATCGCCAGTTCCTCGACCTTGTGATTTTTTGGTCTTCTTTCCTGGACCTGGCGAATTCCTTCACACACCTGGCTTAAAACGTGTGTTAGTCCCAGTAAAATCACGAATTAAATCCCTAGACCCATGCATGAAATTAGCCTTATCAAACTGCTCACACTTAAACCATGCTTGTCCTCAAGTATGAAAGACAAGAAAAAGAAATAAGGCGAATTTCAATGCACGGTCCCCCCAAGTACTATTCTACAAACAAAACAGACTCCTAGACCTAGACAACTTCAACACGAAACACATAAAAATCACAAAAGAAACGAAAACACATAAGCGCATAAACTGGTATTTTCCTAGCAGCCATCCCCACAAGTTTAAGGTCAATCCAAGCGTTTACAGCCTCAGATTCCTCCCCTTCCCTTCTTCTATCTAGTCGAGTTGTCAGTTCGTCAAGATAGCCTTCTGACTTCCCAATTGTTAGATTCACTCGATCACTCATTCCTCACCAGGGATGTTAGGATCGGATCGCTCTTAAGTTAGAGTTACTCCACTGATGCATCGGGTTATGAGAGTTTCTCCTTCCTACCGTCTCCTTTTTATTCCTGGGTCTGGTTACTACTGCTTCCTACCCTGAATTAAATTTTTTTTTTTTTTTTTTTTTTTTCCTGGACTTCGTCCAGCTTATACCTCCGGTTTTATTATTTTAACTCCTCCCCTGGACTTCGTCCAGCTTATACCTCCGGTTTTATTATTTTAACTCTTTTCCTGGACTTCGTCCAGCTTATACCTCCGGTTTTATTATTTTAACTCCTCCCCTGGACTTCGTCCAGCTTATACCTCCTTTTTCCTGGACTTCGTCCAGCTTATACCTCCTTTTCCTGGACTTCGTCCAGCTTATACCTCCAGAAACCCTTTTTTTTCCATCAGACTCTTCTCCCTAAGCATTCAGTGGTAGCCCATTCTTTTTACAAGTTAGCTCAAAGTGTATAGGCTTATAACTCGCTCTTATAGTAGGGCTGCACAACTGGGTTATCTAAGGCATCCTCTATCGTTCTCACTTCATCCAACTGACTTTGATTTATTAAGAGAAAAGGATTCACAATTTAGCATGTATTTTCTCTTCAATTACTCTCCCTAAGGGGCTTTTTGCTATTTATTTTACCAGTTATGCAAACACGAAACCTAAAAAAAAATTCTACAAACTCCTAGACCTAACAGAATATGTACAAGACACTAACTGCACTAACTGCGTCCCCCCTCCCACTTCATTTATGCTTGTCCCCAAGCAATCCGCATGAAGTGGAAAGCAGGCCAGTTAGTGGCGACATGAAACACACTCAACAAAACACAAACTTCTCACACTTAGACCAAGCATTGGGCTAAGTGGGAGAAGGAACAACATACAACACATATATACAGAACCTAGCATGCTGGCAGGTAAAACAGAAATAAAACGAAAGAACTGTTAAATAAAAGAAAGAAAAAGTTACTTGGGTTTGAGGGGAAATTCAATTCGGTGTCTGGCCCCCGTGGGAGCCAAACTTTGGTGGCACCGTCGGCTGGGTCACCTTTGCTTTCTTCCTGGCCGGCATCTCCGGCTTCACTGGTCTGTCATCAGTAGGTCGGGGTATGGCTGTCCTCAGGACCACGGGTCTAGCGGAAGAGGGGGTGATGTGAGGCCTCGGGCCTTGTGATGGCTTCTGCGCGGACACACCTCCTGGACTTAGCGTTGTAATGTTGCCGCTAGACCCAGGAATAGTTTCTGATGCATCCGGGAACTTTTTGTGCAGCCATTTCAGCATGGTCGTCATCAAAGCAACACCCTCCGCCATCCTGTTGGTTTGCTCAGTGGACGAAGCCACCCAATCGGTGATACGTCCCCTCAGGACTGCGGCCTCTTCCCTGCTCCTTCCGAATTCCCTTCGGATCTCAGTCATTTCCTTGCGTACCCCGTCGATTCTTTTCCTTACCTCCTCAACCTCTTTCTGAACTCCTTGAACCATCAGCCTGACTTCGTCCTCAGTGGCTTGATCCTTTACCTCCACACCATCGGGTTCCTGCTTGACTTGTGCCTCTGACTTACCGACCTCATAAAAACACACCTCCTTCCCTCGGGCGATCAGCAACCCCTTGTTGATAAAAAAATCGAAATTGAAGACTTCCGGGGCTGAGCACATCTTTACTACACGGCAGGCCTTGCTGATTTTAATTACAATGTTGCGCTGCAAATAGGCCCCGAGAAGATGGCACGTGTACAGATGCCTGGACGGGTTGGAGGTGACTTGATGGCAGGCTTGGGCTAACCAATAGCCCAAATGAACTCGTACTCCTGTGGCCATGCACCACGTAAAGTAAAGGTCGGCGGTCGTCAGGGCGTTGTTGGCAGTGCCCATCAAGTTGTAGCTAACAAAAGTTTGGGCGAATCGCAGGACCCGATTTTCTATATTGTGTGCCTTCGAAAAACTTGTTTTAAATTGACCCACTCTTGAGTGAGTCAAGAACTCCCACGCACCTTGTGCCTGAAATCCTGGCGTCAACTTCGGCGGACCGACCATTCTGTCGTTCCACAGGCCCTCATCATCTTCTGTTCTCGATAGCAAGCCCATCCGCAGCGTCCACTCCCGGATACTCATCCTATGTTCTTCATTAAAAAGCCGGAAAGCTATGGAATCCGTATCCAAATCGGCGGTGGATTTGAACCGGAAGGTGGAAAAGAATTCACGGGCCGCGTCGACTGGAACTTCGAAAGTGCTGTGCTTTAGTAACCAATCAAAACCGATTGCATCTATATACCCCCTGAACTCATCGTTAGAGCTGATATGTTTGAGTTCCGCCGGGTGGTACATTTTTCCGGACTTCGCCACCTTTCCCTCAGCACTCTTTTCCTTGTATATGGCCACACGTTTTGGATCGTCAAATCTTCTCATATCGTCTAGCAGCTCTTTTGTAATCCAAATCTCCGTCGGCTCAAAGTTCAGTACATCCTCGTCTTGCTCCTCCTCTGAATCACTGGACCTGGCAAGATTCTCGGGCTCTGTGGCGTATGGTACCTTGGCGGGTGGAGGAAGTGGGGATTCAGTAGATTTCCCCCTCTCCTTCTCGGTCGAGGAGGAAGCAATTTGTTTCCCTTTCCTCTTCTTAGCCCTCGCGCGGCGCCCCTCTTCGTCACTCTCCCTTACACTCGGCCTGGGGGAGTCTTCCTGCGCAGACACGGCTGTCGCTAGGTCCAGTGTATCCTTTTCCTTTTGTTGGGCAGATACGTCAACGTCATCAAGAATACGTCGACGTGTCCGTCTCCTTGTTTCCCTAAGATTAAGCTGCGAATCGGCCTCCTCAGAGACCTCAGTTAAATCCACTATCATGGTGAGTCCTGCATCGACAGTTTCTTGAGCACCCTCAGAATCGAGTGCTCCACTTTCCTCCGCTAACAATGGGGTTGCCCCCGTGATATAAACAGGGGTTTCTAACCCCGTAAGATTTCCTTCAGGTTGGGCTTCAGTGCCCACAGATTTTTCGGGAGTCCTTCCCGCATCAACATCTTCCTCAGTAAATTGGGCTTCATCGCCCCCAACTACGTCTAGGGTTTCCTTTTCGACATCCTTCTCAGAATTTAGGGCTTCTCCGCCCACTTGAACATCATCATCACCAACAACGGCATCCCTCTCAACAGACGCCTCCAGAACAGGGGTTTCCCCCTCAATCCTACTAACAGTAATAGCGGTGTCCTCAACTACCGCAACAAGAGCATCTACCCCCCCAACAACACTTTCCACCAAATTCACAGCAGAAATATCAAGTTTTACTCCCTCTGAAACACCATCACCTCCAAACTTTAAAACAGGGGTTTCCTTCTGAGAATCAGAACCTAACCTGGGTTCACTTACGGCCAATAACGTCAGTCCCGCGGCCAGATCTGTCTCTACTTCGCGAATCTCCGCAATGGGTGATCTTGGAACGGCGAGCACTGCATCGTCCTCCGGCCTGGTGGCGGTTTCTGGAACTGTGTCCTGGGCACAGGTGGTTTCTTCTGGAATAACGGTAGCAGCCTCCGGTGCGGTTTCTTGTACAGCAGTGGGTGGTGTCTCGACAACCTCCGGTTGTGTCACGGTGGTTGTTGGAACGGCTGGCATGGGTTGTCCCATTGCAAACATCGCGAACGCTTGCATCGCTTTATAGGCCCCTCCGAACTTCTGAAATAGTTCATTCATGAACTCCGCCGCACTCTTCTCGGCGGATCCAGAAGCGCTGCTGGTTCCTTGTTGGTTATCCATGGTATTCTGCAGAAAATTTTGAAAAGAACTTGGGCGAAATTTTCAGATTAGGGTTAGAGAGATATTGAAATTTGGGGTTTTTGATTTGGGAGAGAGAATATTTGGAGAGAGAATGAGTAATGAAAAAAATAAAAAGGCCAAAACCGATCATAGTGTAGGCATTGGAGAGGACAGTTTCCTTTTGCAGGCGGGTGCAGGTGGTGACGCCAGCGACCGTACGCCTCCCCATAAAGTGCTCTTTGAAATCCGGACCGGTGTCAATTCCCTCCAAAACTCTTTTACCCCACAATTCCTTGCTCAAGTAAATTCCTTCTGCCAAAACACACTAAAAGAAAACATCAAACTAAAAAAAACAAATATGAAACGCCAAACTCCCCGGGTCTAGGATATGACAGCATCAAAAACATTCCCGATGGGTCTGGTGTTTCGAAAATATTTTTGGAAGAATAAAATTTTTTATTTGTTTGGATTTTTCTTGATTTAAAGAAAGCAATTAAATATTTACAAAATTGTTGTCAAGTGTTCTCAAAATTTCCTGGATCAGGGTATGGTCAAACTTTTAATTACTAGACCCAGGAGATATTTTAAAAACACTTCCTTCCTAGACTGGTTAGGTGATATCAAAGAGTGCGCGTAGTGGCACTTCGTCCACTACACACAACTCTGAGCTATCCCTAAAGACCTTTATCCTATGTCCATTGACAAGAAAAGGTATGGAATTTGGTGCACTTCCCTGGATTTCAACTGCTCCGTTTGCTCGAAGTCCCATGATGATGTAAGGCCCAATCCATTTAGACTTTAACTTTCCAGGCATCAACTTGAGCTTGGATTGAAACAAAAGGACTTTCTGTCCTACCCTGAGTTCCTTGACCCGGAGATTTTTATCATGCCAAAGCTTAGTTTTTTCCTTATACCACATGGCAGATTCATAAGACTCAAGCCGTAACTCTTCCAGTTCCTGGAGCTGCATCTTTCTCTCTTCTTCACAAGCCTGCGGATTCATGTTGATCTCTTTTACCGCCCAGTATGCTCTGTGTTCGATTCCCACGGGTAAGTGGCACATTTTTCCGAATACCAACCTATATGGTGACATACCAATAGGTGTCTTATAAGCTGTCCTATAAGCCCATAATGCATCATCCAGCCTCTTACTCCAATCCTTCCTAGACGGGTTCACCGTTTTTTCGAGAATGGCCTTTATCTCCCTATTTGATATTTCTGCCTGGCCATTGGACTGAGGATGATAAGGTGTAGACAACCTGTGGTGGACTCCGTATTTCTTCATGAGAGCCTCTATTGTACGGTTCTTAAAATGGGTTCCTTGGTCTGAGATGACAGCCCTAGGGATCCCGTACCTGTTGAAAATGTTAGACCGCAGAAATTTGGCTACTTCCACAGCTTCGCAGGAGGTCGTAGCTTTTGCCTCTATCCATTTCGAAACGTAGTCCACCGCCACAAGTATGTATGTATTCCCATATGAAGATGGAAATGGACCCATAAAGTCCATACCCCAAACATCGAAAATCTCACAAACAATCACCGGAACTTGTGGCATTTCGTCCCTTCTAGAAATTCCTCCAATCTGCTGACACCTTTCGCAATTCTGGCAGAATTCGAATGCATCCTTATGTAATGTAGGCCAATAGAAACCACTATCTATAACCTTCCTTGCAGTCTTCCTAGGTCCAAAGTGACCCCCACAAGCTAAAGCATGGCAATGATTCAGCACATCCCTTTGCTCCCACTCCGGAATGCATCTCCTAATTACCTGGTCAGCTCCCATTTTCCACAAATACGGATCGTCCCAAAAGTAATATTTGGCTTCACTTTTTAATTTCATCTTCTGGGCCCGGGAAATTTCGTCGGAACTGGGCACTTCTCTAGTGACCAAGTAATTTGCTAGATCAGCGAACCATGGCTCTGCATTCGCCTGGCATTTCCTTTTTTCAGCATCTCCTGGACCTGTTGCTGCCATTACTTCTTCCCAATTGATAGGTCTAGGAGAATCGTTAAAATAATAAAGATGTTCTTCCGGGAACGCATCAGGTATTGCTTCATCCGTCTCACCTTGGTAAATGCGACTCAGGTGATCAGCCACCTTGTTCTCCGTCCCCTTCTTGTCTCTGACTTCCCAGTTAAACTCCTGTAACAGTAACACCCATCGGATCAACCTTGGCTTAGATTCCTTCTTTGCCAGTAAGTACTTTATCGCAGCGTGATCTGTGAAGACTATCACCCTCGACCCGAGCAGATATGGTCGAAATTTTTCAAAAGAGTACACGACTGCCAACATTTCCTTCTCCGTGGTGTCGTAATTTTTCTGGGCTTGATTTAGCGTTTTTGACGCATAGAAAATCACGTAACTTTTTCCATCAACTCTTTGACCTAGCACCGCCCCTACTGCATAGTCACTCGCATCGCACATGATTTCAAACGGCAAACCCCAATCAGGTGCTCTGATGATGGGGGCAGATACTAATCTGTCCTTCAGCAGCTGAAAAGCCTTAATGCACTCCTCATTAAAAACAAACTCAACATCGTTATGCAACAGATGAGTGAGTGGCTGAGCAATTTTGGCAAAATCTTTTATAAATCTCCTGTAGAATCCTGCGTGACCTAGGAATCCCCTCACTTCCTTTTGATTTGTCGGGTGGGGCAGTTTTGATATCACGTCCACTTTTGCTTGGTCCACCTGTATGCCCTTTTCCGATACTACATGCCCCAGGACAATTCCTTCAGGGACCATGAAGTGGCATTTCTCGAAATTCAAAACTAAGTGCTTCTCTTGACATCTTCTCAGCACTACATCCAAGCTCGCTAGACATGAATCAAATGAATCCCCGTATACAGTGAAGTCGTCCATAAAGATCTCGATGCAATCTTCCAGCAGGTCTGAGAAAATACTCATCATACATCGTTGAAAAGTGCCTGGTGCATTGCAAAGGCCAAACGGCATTCTCCGATATGCATACGTTCCGAACGGACACGTGAAAGTTGTCTTCTCCTGGTCCTCGGGGTCCACGTAAATTTGGAAATACCCACTATATCCGTCCAAGAAACAGAAATATTGCTTGCCTGCTAATCTCTCCAGCATCTGGTCAATGAACGGAAGGGGAAAATGGTCTTTCTTGGTTGCCTCATTCAATTTTCTGTAGTCAATGCACATCCTCCAGCCGGTGACTAGCCTGGTCGGTACCAACTCATTCTTGTCGTTCTTGACAACCTGGATTCCCGACTTTTTGGGTACCATGTGTACTGGGCTAACCCATTCACTGTCTGGTATGGAATAAATGATTCCTAGGGATAACAACTTCAATACCTCCTTCAATACCTCTTCCCTCATATTGGGATTCAATTTGCGTTGAGGGTCTCTGCAGGGTTTCGCTCCTTCATTTAATCGAATGTGATGCATGCACAGATCAGGGCTAATCCCTACCAAGTCAGAAAGTGTCCAACCAATAGCGTTCTTGTTCCTTCGGATGACTTTCAGCAGCTCCTCTTCCTGTTCCTTGATCAAGTTGCTGTTGATAATCACCGGAAAAGTCTCATTCGCCTCAAGGTAAGCATATTTTAGGCCTGGCGGAAGTGTTTTCAACTCCTTCTTGGGAACATCTTTTTCCTGGGGCAGGGGGTTCTTTTCTGCTGCTCCAGTCGTCATCCCCTTAGTCGATCCAGGAAGATCTTCCTTGCTTGCCCCATAAAGTGTCTCCCTCGATCTGGCTAGCTCGGGCTTGGTGCAAAATTCCAGAATTGCTTCTGCTAGCTCTTCATCTGTCAACTTGCTCGTATTCATTGCTTGGCACCAATTGGCCACTTCCCTATCAACAGCATGACTCATCTCTGAGTTCTCAATCTGTCCCTGCATTAATTCAGTCTCGAGGTATTCCTGGACCAAGGGGTTAATGATATCTACTGAATGCATATTTTCAACATCAAGTGGCTTCTTCATTGCCTCATCTATGCTGAATGTATATTTATCCCCATTGTAATCGAGACAGATAGTACCATCAAAGACATCAATGATAGTCTTAGCAGTTCGCAAGAAAGGTCTCCCCAATAATACTCCGCCAGACTCTACAGACTCATTATCGCTCATCTTAATCACATGGAAGTCAGCCGGGTACAGGAAGTCGTGTACCTTGACTATTACGTTCTCGAGCACTCCTTCAGGGCAGATGCATGACCTGTCCGCCAATTGGATCACAACCTTCGTATCCACCATACCTACTCCCACTAACCTCTTGTATATGGACAGGGGTAACACATTTATGGATGCTCCCAAGTCACACATAGCATGCTCAATTTTTACATCGCCGATGGAAATAGGCAAGGTGAACATACCTGGGTCATTGCATTTCGAAGGCATCCTCCGCTTCTGAATTACCGCGGACACATTCTCGCCTATCAAGATTTTTCCACTAGGTCTAGCCTTCCCAGCTATAAACTCTTTAATGAACTTGCTGAAAACGGGCATTTTCAAAGCCTGTAAGAAGGGTAGATTTATCTCCAGTTTCCCGAAAATATCCATAAGATCCACTGGCTCATCCTTCTTTTTCTTTGCCTCTCCTCGGTTTGGGAAAGGTTTTGGTCGTTTCCCGGTTCCGGAACATTCACCTGCTGAAAATTCATCGACTCCTTTTTTCTCTACCAATTCCGGTTCTGGATCTAGGAAAAATGGTTCGATTGTCCTGGGCAGCCGTTTCTCCAAATCTCCTGCCTGAAGTTCATCTCTAACTGCAGGGTTGCTTTCAACCGAGTTTCTTGATTCAGTGGTTTTTTCCTCTGTTTCCTTATCCTTAATGGGGGTCGTGACCTCTCTGTACCTCATGACCGGCCCTTCGTACTCCTTCCCAGATCTCAGCGTGATCTGGCTAATATTGGCTTTGTCAGGTGGTCTTACCGATGCAGGAATCTTGCCCTCGTTTCCCCGCATATCACTCAAGGAAGTAGCTATTTGAGACAACTGTTTGGCCAACATATCCATTGCCGCCTTCTGTTCTTGCTGCGCATCCTGAAGCTTGTGGACCACATCATTGTTCGACTGTAAATTGTTCTGAATATGCTGCTGGGAACTAACGAGGTCGTGAACCATCTCATCAAGGTTCCTTGGTCTAGAGCTTGGCTGACTAGGGCCTGGCCCTATATTTTGGTTTGTTCCACTTCCTTGGCCTGGGCGAATGTGCCCTTGACCTCCTGGATTGTTGTTGAAATTACTTCCTTGACCTGGGTAAGGTGCTTGGAAATTCCTTTGATGTGGTCGTACATAAGAATTCCCTTGATAATTTGGATTCTTGTTTCCCCAGGTCGAGTGATCTCCTTGATTACGGTTGTTCCAATTTCCTTGCCCCTCATGATTTCTCCAGTTACCCTGCCTCTCGGGCTGCGGTGCGGACTGTATACTCAGTTGGGGTGCTGGCTGGCTTTGCTCGTTTTCAGACCATCTAAAGTTCGGGTGATTCCTCCAGGGTGCATCTCTTTGTCTTCCTTGGTTCCAACTTCCATCAGGATTCCAACTTCCCATAGCATTCGCCTGGGCCTGGTAATCACCTTCCTGAGGTCCGTAATATTGCTGGAGTTGATTATCCATTGGACCTAACAACTTAGCCGTTTCCTTTGGTGCGGCTGCATTAGTTTTTTCGATAGCATTCAGCAAGGCTTTCTCCAACCTATCAATCCTTGCTTCAACTTTGTCATCCTCCTGCTCCCTCAATGCATTCACAGAGCCTCTTCTCACAGCATTGCTCGTACTGTCATACGCCTTCTTGGCGTCGATTAATCTTCCCAAAATCTCTCTTGCCTCACTTCCTCTCTTTCTTGTAAAATTCCCCCCGCTCGAGGAGTTCATCAAATCCTTAGACTCGGGAGTTGCCCCTTCATAAAACAGAGAGTAGGTCTCTGCCTCTATCATCCGATGATTCGGGCATGCGTCCAGCAATCCCTTGAACCTTGACCAGTATTGGCTCAATGACTCATCGTAATCCTGCTTGCATTCCACTATCTCCTTCTTCAGAGCGTTCGTCTTGTTGGATGGAAAGAAGTAATCTAGGAACTCCAATTTAAAGTCCCTCCAGGTGCGGATAGAATCCGGGGGTAATCTCAACAACCATGTATTTGCCTCCCCCTTTAGAGTGAAAGGAATCGCGCGCAAGCGATAGTCCTCCTCTGTCGCATCATTAGGCCTCCTTTGAATGCCACATAACTTGCTAAACTCGTTCAAAAACTCGTACGGGCATTCACTCCTTCGCCCAGAAAATGTTGGCAAGACACCTAACACATTCGTTTTGATCTCAATAGATTTCTGACGTGGGTTCATCACTATTGCGTGTGCTGGTTCTCCATCGAGATGAGCCGTTAGCGACCCTATTTCTGGATCTGGGTCCGCTACGTGTGCCATCTCAACTTCCTCTTCCTCCCCTTCAAAAATTATAAAAAAATCCCTCAACCCGAATACTTATGAATTAGTATAGGGAAGTGGGGTCGATCCCACAGAGATGGACTCGCAAAGTAGTGCTCAGAGACTTTGGACAGACAAATGGCTGCTGCCACGCAACAAAAGGGTTGAGAATTTTAAACTAACTCTAGACCTAGGCAGAAAATGTAAATGCTAGACCTAGGACACGTTAAACTTGTAAATTCAGATTTCGACAAGAAGAAACATAACCACTTCCTAGACAGTGTAAACAACTACCTAATCTAGCTAAACAGAATATGACTGAAAGTAGGGACCATAATTCCAAAAGTGGCAAGTACGGAAAGAACTGCAGATTAACAAACTCTGACGCTAGCTCGCAGCAAAATGCATCCTCTCTACCAAATTAAACTTGCAGATGAACAAAACAGAGCAAAAGCGAGATTCGAACAGAATATAGAGATTTGGTCGCCGTTATCTTGCTGCAACTCGGAAACACATCAGATCTGCGTACACTAGACGGAATGAAAGAAAAAACACGTAAACCAAGCATGAAAATCAGATCGAAACTACTCAGATTCACGTCAGAATGCTTGATCCACTCCGGATCCAAGACATCCGAACCCAACAACCAACAAATCCAGCAAATCCAACCAAAATTCTTCCACAATCCAACTCCAATCTCCCAGATCTGACCATTAACCTGCAATAACTCAGTAAACAGCTGCGAAACGCATCCAACTCAGACAAATTAAAACTCCAAAATCTCAATAAGCGAAACGATCAAACCAGAAATCAACACAATCGCCATAACGGAAAATCAAACTTGCAATTAAACCAGAAACTATTCGGTGAAAACAGCGAACCGAGCTTCGAACAACGAAGCTCGGCAAAGTAAGCAAAATGCGGAAAGCAGAAAATAAATTGTTTCTTCGCTCTTAACAAGAGCGGTGTTACACCATATCGGAAGCTAAGGTAAAACCCGAACGTGCGAACTGAGATCTCCTCAAAGCTAGTATCAAGTGTGTGTGCGGAAAGTGAACTAAGCAACAGGCTGTGGTGAGGTCTCCCCCGGGAAGATCCCTCCAGCTTGCATGCTTCTGCCTTTTATAGATGCGGAAATAGCCCTTGAGTCTTCGTAGAAATCTCTATTCTACCCTTCAACTCTGGAGCTTTCTCCGTCGAGCAATTCTCTTCATAATCGTTCACTAAATCGCCAGTTCCTCGACCTTGTGATTTTTTGGTCTTCTTTCCTGGACCTGGCGAATTCCTTCACACACCTGGCTTAAAACGTGTGTTAGTCCCAGTAAAATCACGAATTAAATCCCTAGACCCATGCATGAAATTAGCCTTATCATGTACTCACACACAACTAGGTGTTTGAGCATATAGAAAGGTTGATTAATGGGTGACTTGTGGCCACCCATTTTGATTTTTTATTTCATTACTCTTTTTATTTATATACATACTCATATTCCTACAATCTTATTTTTCACTTAAAAATTTTCTCTAATATTTTTTAATTAAAATTCTAATATAATTTGTTTAATTATGTATAGTATTAATTTTTATTGCTTTAGTAAAATTATGAATTTGTAAACTATTGGTTTTTCTGAGAGGGTGAGAGGTGCAGTTGTCACAAAAAATCTTTGTGATTGAGGGATGTAGAACCTTTTTGGAATGGTATTGGGATTTGGGGGAACTGTTTTTTTTTGTTTTTTTTTTGTGATAATCTATTGTTTTGGAAGGCCCTTCGTATAAAAGTAGTGCTTCTACAAGAGATAATTTGGCGTAAACAAGGAGTGGATAAAATTTGTGTGTTGTATGTGCTCGCATCACTTGTAAGAAGATATTGATGGTCATTTCAATATGGCTTGGAATTAAATTGGCCGGGTTCTAATAAACTATTTCCTCCATCCACAAATATGAGTCTCGTTTTTTTATTTTAGTCCGTCTGCGAATAGGAGTCCTGATTCATTTTTACCATAAATGATAATATGGTCTTACCTTCGACTAAGAGCACCCGCAACGCTGTGCCGTTGCGGTGCCTATGCCGTTCCGGAGGAACTGTTCCGCGGCGGCACGCGTTGCAGCTGCCGTTTCGTCGCCATTCCGTGCCGATGCCGTTCCGGGTGTCGTTGCCGCGGCACGCGGCACGACACGTTCCGCCACGCGCCGAGGCGACGTGGCAGGCTCTCATTCGACGCGTGACGCCCACTCGCTGCCCCGCGAGTGAGTTTCGTCACGGTGACGCAATAATTCATTTTTTTAAAAAAAATTGAATTTAATAAATTTTTTTTTGCAACGGTATTGTTACCGTTTTTTGTATCCATTTTTTTATTTTATTTTTATTTTTTTTATAATTTATTTACTCTATAAATACTCCTATTTCATACTCATTTCACTCACAAACACACATCTATTCCTCTCAAATCCTCTCTATTTCCACCCCAATTTTCATCTCAAATCAACTCTGTTTTTCTTCTCCCAAATTTAATCAAACTAATGGATCCTTTTGAACAAATGCGTCAAATATTGGAACAATCACTTGAAGAAGATCGACGACGGGAGGCAGAAGAAGCCGCGCCGCCCCAACGACGCTCCCGTACGTACATCCATCGTAACCGGGAGGAAGCCGCCGCAAGGTTAGTACGCGACTACTTCTGCGATAACCCGGTTTGGGGAGATACGTACTTCCGTCGCCGTTTCCGCATGGGGAAACCGTTATTTCTCCACATCGCGAATACTTTGGCAGCCCGAGAAGAGTTCTTCCAGGAAGGGTTCGACGCGGTCGGCCGTGCCAGCCACACGACGCTGCAGAAATGTACTGCAGCAATCCGCCAGCTTGCGACTGGACAAACGGCCGACATGTTCGACGAATACCTCCACATCGGAGACAGCACTGGGTGAATGTGCTTGCTCAAATTCTGCAAAGGCGTCCGGGCAGCCTTCACCGACGAATTTCTCCGGAGGCCAAGCACGACCGATTGTCAGTTCCTGCTCGACCTTCACGAAACAGTGCACGGATTCCCCGGGATACTCGGCAGCGTTGATTGCATGCACTGGCAATGGAAGAATTCTATGTTGTAAGTTTATTTTATTTAATAAAGTGTGTTTGTTTTAATTGAATTGGGTTGGAAATAAAAATAAGAAATGAAATTGAATGAATAGTAATTTAAGGAACGGTTAAGAAACGGATGAGAAACGGAGGGTTGCAGGTTCGGTTCCTTAGTTAAGGAATGGAGTAAAAAAGTACAGTGGGCTCGCAAATAGTAGTTTAAGGAACAGTTTAGGAACAGTATAGGAACAGCGTTGTGGATGGCCTAACTCATTCCACTCACATTTCATTTAAAACTAATTTACACAAGTGGAACATCTATTCCACTAACTTTTTTCATTCACTTTGCTTAACTTTTCTTAAAACTCATGCCGTCAAGAAATGAGACTTCTAAGAGCATCCCCATCCGTGCTCTTGCCAACGAGCACGTATGTGAGCCCGGACCCAATTTTACTCCATGCTCTTAGGCAAGAGCACAACACCCACATCCGTGCTCTTCCGCAAGGACAAACTCAAGGCTCCCACCATTCTATTATTCAATTTAAATAAAAAAATTTCCACAAAATTAAAATGCATTAAAAATATCCGGAATACTATTATAAATTACAAAAAAAATTAAAAATTACATAATTAAAATCCTAAAAATTAAAAAGTACATAATTAAAATCCTAAAAATTAAAAATTACATAATTAAATTTATAAAATTTAAAAATATGAATGAGAGATGAATGTGAGATGATTTGATGTGAAAAATGGATGATAAATATGTGTATTTATAGATGATTTTGGGAATAAAACATAAAAAATTCTAAAAAAACGGTAAAAAAATCGGCCATATTTTTGGGAATCTGATTTAAAAAAAAATGAATTTCCAACGGAAATGACGTTGCCCAATCAGAATGCGCCACGTCAGCTGCTCGATGGCACGGACGTGCTCGATGCATCGAGCAGCGCCGTGCCATCGAGCAAGAGCGCAGCGGCGAGCATGCGGTGCCGCGCCGCTGGCACGGACGAACGGACGGACGAGTGTCCACTCACGGCTGCGGATGCTCTAAGACGGATGGAGGGATTACTTGATGTTGTTTCAAAATTCGCTCATGGAAACTAATTCTATGTCAACGTCAGCACCACGTTTTTTATTCATCCACACGGCTAGATAGATTTTTTTAAAGATTATGAAAACAAAAGTCTAAACTTAAGCTAGAAACATGTAATGTACAAAATATAATGTGTTTACTTCTTTTTTATAGTGTGTTTGCTCTTATGAGAACTTCATATGCCACTAATAAGTTAGGATATTTACATAAAGCTTTCATATTGTTAAGGACATCTTATATTTGCAACATTTGATACATTAAACTACCATCATTTTGATCAAAACAAGTATGGATTTAAATTTAAAAATGCAGCCCAAATCTTGGTCCTAGAATTAAATGATCTAATGGACGATAATTAATCAAAAATATGAAAGGTCATTACTAATCCGTTTTAGATCATTTTATAAAATCTGGGTTTGATGTCATTTTTAGGTCATTTTAAGTCATCCTTAATTAAAATGAACTAAAAATAAACTAACAATGACAGAAAAATGCCCTACGTATGATTTTATTTTGCATTTCTATATTCAGATCAAGTTTTGTATAGATTAAAACCATATACATAATCAGACATTTTAGGTATATACTAAGAAAAGATTTTAACTTTTTATCTAGTACTAGTACATAACCGTTTCTAAATCAAGCTCAAAATCACAGTTGAATTTTTCATATAATTTTCATTACTAAAACATAACGTACTTCATAAATTATCTATTTAAATAAATTTAATTTGAAATATCAGATAGTATTATTATGCACATGTACATTTTATCTTTATTCAATTATTAGACTTGATTTGGGCCAACCAATAATCCTCTGTGGGCCTCTACTTTTCTGAGCCTATAATATCTGGTCCACATCATCTAATATTCTGGGCTTCAAATAACACTAAATTTCTTTATGCTGTAATGTCATAATAGAAAGAAATTTTATTCATAAATTACAGCATAAACATTATATTTTTCAAAATGATGCGAATTTAAGTATTATTATGACAACTTACTGAAACCAAAAATGAAAGTAGAATAAAAAAAAAGTTCAGATCGTTGGAACCACATATTACTCCCTTCTTCCCTTAAAAAAATATAAACTTTTGATTATGCAAGAGTTTTAATACTCCATCCGTCCCAAGGAAGATGACCCCTTCTTGGGACGGCACGAGATTTTATGCATGCTAATTTTAAAGTGTTTACAAAGGGAGAGAGAAAGTTATTGGACGTTTAAAAGTATGAGAGATGAATAAAGTAATAGAGATAAAATGTTGTTAATGTTTAAAAGTAGGAGAGATGTAAAAAGTAAGTGAGAGAAAAGGTTGTTCGATGTTTAAAAGTAGGAGATATGAATAAAGTAAGAAAGTGAAAAGATAATTGAGTATTTTAAATATTTCATAAATAAGAATGTGGTCATCTTGATTGGGATGAACGAAAAAGGAAAGTGGGTCATCTTCGGTGGGACGGAGGGAGTACACAATTGGTAAAATAATACTCCAAAATAGGCAGAAAAAGGATAATGGAAAGTAGTATCTGCCTTATTAGTAGTGTAGTTGAAATTTCAAAATTAAAAAGTTCATACTTTTAGGGATGGACTAAAAAAGAAAGAGTAATGCATACTCCCTCCATCCCAAAAAATATACTAGTTTTACCATTTTGGGCCGTCCTCCAAAATTAGACAAAGTCTAAATATTGAAAGTTTTTCAACAAATAATAATCCTACATATCAATTATAATGTGGACCCACAATCCACTAATACTCATTCTACTACTTCTTTCCTTTTTCTCTTACTTTTTCTTATCTCTCTCTTACTAATTTACCAACCAATTGCATATTAAAATTTGTGTCATTTAAAAGTTTGATAATTTTTTGGGACGGAAAGAGTATTTTTCAGGGACGGAAGAAGTAGTATATAATTTGCTTTTTCACTTGCAAAAGTAGGAACGGATTATGCCTGACACAACGATTATTTACGCTAAAATTTTACATGTAAGGGCAAATAAGTAAGAGCACCCGCTGCCGAGACGAGACAGGGCGAGCCCATTACAGGTGGCTCGTCTCGCCAAGCATCACAGTGGGGAGAGGAGGGTACGTGGCACAATTTGATTGGGCGGTGGCGCGAGTGAGCGTTGTCCGTCTAGGAGGTCAAGGCAATTGGAGCTGATATGATATTTATTTATTTATTTATCCAATGGTTTCATTTTATAAAATACTCACAGACTATCCATTTTCTTGATGTTTCATTTCTCATCGTTTATTAACTTGATTAAATAGATAATGATAAATGCTCATTAGGACTCTTTAGATTCTATTATCCTCTTCATCTTCAAGTGCATTACTATATTTATCGTAATATTTGAGCCCCTTGTTTTTAAGTGCATTTGTTAGTTTTACTGTGCCTCGGTCGTTGTACAATTTCTGTATTTCATAAAGTGATGGGATTGCCTATCCGTTCAGACATTTCATATTCAAAAGAATTGTTGTGTCCATAAACCTGTCTTTCACGGATACCATCACTATTGATACGAAATAATCCAACTTCTACGTCAAATTCTCCAATCTTCTCACCCAAATTTCACTAATCACAATAAAAATGGGCCATTTAGCAACACCACTCTCGAACTCGCTGATTGGTGAGCGCTTAGCCTTGGCCCCGAAGATTTACGAGCATATATAGCTAGTGCCTAGCTACACATGTCAGCAATGTGGTTCGCGCTGTTTTGGGTCATTCCTAAAAGGCGTTAGTGTCTTGATGTTTAGTAAATGTAATTCAACTTGATTTTGCTACATTTGTATAGCATTTGGAATTAAGAAAACCCCCCTTTTGACTTTTAAATATCATCAACTGATACTGATAGTCAAGTAAGCACTATTGTTTTACTTTGATTTTTAATACTTAGTTATTGGGGTTTTCACTTTTTTATTTGTTTTTAGGTATTACGCAATTAAACTAATTTTCAATTAATTTTTATATGTAATTAATCTATTTTATTGAAGAAATAAATGAATATAAATAATACGGTTATGTATGAAATATTAAAAAATGAGGCCACGTCAAAAAAAAATGAACATTGCAAATAGTGAAAAAGTGACTAGATGATTGCAGATACTATCGATAAGTCGATAATGGATTCTCAAGTCTCAATGGCAGCAATTTCTCGATCGAACATGCACTTTGTAAATTTTAAAGCTTATTTTATCGTGAGATTTATTCTCCACACACAATACTTTAATTACTTTTTCTTTCTACTTTTCTCTAACTTAATCAATTATGCATTAAAATCCGTGTAGTGTATATTCTTATTAGAAGGAAGGAATACTAATTATTAGTATGAAATACAAAGGCAACGTATGATTGAAAAACTGATACAATTTGACATATTAACAAACATGAGTTACATGACGATGATCACAGCACACATTCTATGAAATTATTCGAATTTCGAAAACATTAAATTTTAATACGCATATCAGTTATTGGAACCACATGTCCTTCTAATCAACCCAGCTCCACCAGTTAATGGTTCGATATCCCCCATTTTGATCATGGCTGCGGCGAAATCCGAATTGAACCTGTCACGACCGCCCTTCCAGGATATAATAAATGCGGCGATCGCGACTTAACAGGACTTAAATGCAACAAGGAAAAGGGGCTAGGGTTTTATAAAAAGGACCAAGGAAATAAATGAACAATAAATCAAGAGAAAATGGTGACGCTTTGACAGATAGACCAAAAGGAGAAAACAATTATTATCATTGGGATTCAAAATAATACAGGTTCAACGTACTCCAAAACGTATCATGTCTTTAGATGATAAAACGGAACTCAAAATAGTATCAAGATCAAACAATAAGTAAAACAGGTCTCAGCGGAAGCATCCAAGAGAAGAGTGAAGTTATGTATGAAGACACAACGACACTCACAGATCAAAGATAAACAATTCATCCTTCAATTAACTTGCTCAACACCACCATACTCTCGTCGCCGCTCAACCTGCACATAGGGAAAACACATGCAGGGCTGAGTACTATAAAAATACTCAGTGAGCTCATGCCGAAAACATTTTCAATAAAAGTATTATTTGTCATGCTACACATAAGTAACCATCGGGGTTTAGCTTTAGAAAGGCCCGAGGCACTAAAAATCATTTCTCATTGTAAAAGTCGACTGATCATTCATTTTCCCATAGACGTTAACCATATCTGCCAATACATGACTTGGAATGTGGCCACAAACCAAGTCACTAGACAGGCCAGCCCGTACGCTAGCACACAGTCTACCATAGGTGTACACTAATCCAAGTAGGGTTTGCGGCCCTACGAGGACCCGAGTTCGATTTAAATAATAGTGGCAAAAGCCACATCAGATAGGCACGTTAAAATCAAAATACAGCATGATAAATATAGTTACATTCCCATCGATAAAATATTTAGGACATGGTCCTTATTTAAAAGAAAGCCCACCTCGACGGCTTAGATCTCAAGTACTTTCTTCTCCTTGCTATCACGCTGAGAGCGCGAGTTATCACCTTTAAAATTTATGTGTATCACAAATCAGTCTCAATTATGGACTCAAAATCATGCATGTCCCCAACGTTTCCCCTTTCCCATCAATTCGTTTTATCAACATAAGGAAACACACCATAGCATACATCAACGTACAACACATCACTACATCATAGAATGGGTTTCTTAACACATATGCATAATGTGTATCATTCAAAGCTTAACATAGATTGTTTTTGCATGACTTAAATCTGGCAGAAGATCGCAGTCATTTTTGTAAAAATCGTTAAAAATCCATCCGACCTCCGTTGAGGTTGAAATTTTACCACAATACATTAGACATATCAAAGATCATCCAGTTAAAATTTCACATAAAAATCACAGCCTTAAGTCGGTCAAATCAAAAACGAACTCACTGGTCGAGAATACAAATTCTGGTAGGACTGCGCAGTCGACTTCAAAAATACATTAGAAATTCTTCTTTCGACCAAAAAGGCTGATATTTACACACAACACAGAATACACCTTGAAGTTTACTCAATTAAAATTTCGCACCAAGATAAGATCGTTTGGTCAGTCAAACACATGTCGGAATCTACTGTCCGAACACCACAGTTGTCATGCTTTCAAATTTCGAATTAGGGTTTATCATATATTCATCCCAACACCTATATTCATACTTCCAACACATAATCATGCTTCAAAAAGATCTCACCATCATGTTCTCATATATTCACATAGCATTCACCACAAATCATCCACAAGTTCAATCATAAACGACCCTAAACGCATATACATATCCTTTTTCATGCAACCATCAATCCCACCCGATTAAATCTTAGATCTACGATCTCTACACTTATTATATGCATGAGAGAATCAAAATCAAGGTTTCAATGGAAAGGATGAGGAAAAGAATTCAATTATACCTTTCTTGATAAAAAAATAAACGGTAGAAACAAAGTATAGTCTTGATTCTTCAAAATTCTTGAGGCTTCAACTTAAATTCTTTTCAAAAGATGAAGAATTCATGGAGAAAAATAGAAGAAAATTTTGGGAGGGGGAGGGAGAAGTGAGGCGTGAATTTCAAGGGAGTGGGAGGTGTGTATTTTGTGATTTAGGTTGAGGGTTTCTCCCTTATTTATATAGTGCAAGATATAATCTTTAATTAAATAAATTAAAGATTTGAAAAGATATGGAAGAGTGAAAGTTGGCGTGAATTATGAGAGAAAATAAGAGGAATTCGAAATCTAGGCTATTTAATTAGCTTATGATTTAATTTGGTATTTCACGGAGTAGAATAAAATAATACGAAGCAGAATAAAAATAATAATCCTCCCAATATTATATGGAGTAGGCGATTTTTATTCCTTCTCCCACAAGGAATTAAATTTAAATCCTAATAAAAATAGGTTATGGCAAGATCTCCTTAGGTATGGTAAGATTTGCTAGAATATTTATATTTATTCATGGAAGGGAATAAATAAGGGATCAAAATATATAATAAACCATTCCTTCTTCCCTTAAATAAGGGAATTTCGAAATCTCCCTAGGAATAAGATAGGGGTCGAATTTCTCATGGAGAAATAACGAATAATCGGGTTTTGGATTTAATTAGGATAATTATCCCAACAAATAATTAAATCCAGAAAAAAAGAATTCATCTCCAATAAATAATAGTGGTCGAAAATTTCAAATAAAAAGGGCAAGGTAATTATTGATGATCCTATTTAATCTCACTCACCCTTAGAAAATAATTTACCACAATATATTTCACCCCGCATCAATTATTCAAACAATCACATCACAATTCATTCATTTTCACTTCTACCTCGTGTTCTCAACACATTGACCTTTCAACGACCACGCCATATATTCCACATCCTTGACTATTCACAGCCACGTCATTTATTCAACGGATTTGACTATTCAAATCAAATCTCAACTCCAAAACGCAATTAGGTCACACAGAAACCATGCAATTAATTCACTCATCATTTAATGCGATGTATTCCTGCACAATACTGTTGATCAGTCCGTCGCTGACAAGAACTTGATCCGATTCCAGCAGAACTCTCCCATTCTGCAGATTCCTAAAGTAATTGTTATCGAAGTTGTTTGGAGTTACCCCATCCAACGGCGCCAGATTGCCGTCGCCACCGCTTTGACGGCAGGTGCGCCGCAGCCTGATCGCGAAGTCCGGGTCGATGCTCTCGTTGTCGTAGATCCGGTCCCGGATAGTCACGCATTGCGCTTGCCCAATCGTGTGACACCCTGCCAAAATTTCCGTTCTAACTAATCAGCTGAGCACTCTATAAATTAAATGTTGAAATTGAAAATATCAAAACCCAAGTTTTTTAGTACCTGACAAAGCAACCAAATCCCTTACGTTTAAGTTTTTGTTTGCAAAGTTGGATATGAGGGTTTGGAGAGGATTGGTGGACCTAGGAAGATCGTTTTCAGCAAGCGGCGGGGGAATCCCTCCTCCCTAGATTCACTGTCCACGACAGCCCTCCAGCAGCCACCGTTGCATCACGCGCCGCCACTGCCAGCACGTCCGCGCACGACACCACCCCGGTGCATATCGACTCCACCGCCTGCTTCGAGGCCTCAACCACTTCGAACCCTCTGACAGAATTAACATTCTGCAATGCAGCTCTTTCTCCAATGGTATCATCCAATAGGATTTATCCATCACATCCCTAATAACAATGACAAGTTAACTAACTATATAGTACTCCATATATAAAGTCGATAGCCCATATTAATATTATTTTCCGTGTCCATCGTATATTACACGTAACGATATACTAAGATATGATCATGAAAGTGAGAGAATGTTAACCTGAACGAAGCAGTCGTGGAAGTGGAGGCGGACGAGGGATGCGGCCTGCCGGATGGAGGTCCGGATTGTACTCAGCGCATTAGGGCATGTACTGTCGTAGAAAGTCGAAGAGAGTTGTGCATCAGATGGCACGATGAAGTGTATAAATAATAATAATAATGATTGGATGAAATCTTCATCGTGTTATGTATGTGTATATGATGTTGAGTGTTTCCACAAAGTTAGGAAAGAATACTTAGTGATTTAGGATGAATGATGATTGGAGTGATTGTTAATTAATTAGCTCAATTTATAGGGGAATTTTTTTTGAATCGTGAAGTGCCGTAAAACGAGACTTGTTCTTGCATGGCCTAGTCATTTTTTCTACGTACTAGTTGATCATGTAGTATTGCAATATTTTTCAAATGCCAACTTTTCCTTAATCTGATTTTCTTTGCTCTGAAAATTCTAATTGGTCCCACCACGAGTTGCGACGTTTTTTAAATTATGGTGGTATTGGATGATTAATCATAAGAGCATGTGTTATATTTCAAATAAATTATACGTGGTTCTCCACTCATTAAGTATATTATTGGAGTTGAAAATTCTCTACTCTCTAGTACACTTATTCTGAATCAGTTTTTGTGTTACTAGGCTGCATATTACTACTTTGTACGCATAAAATTTGACATGTAGACTAATCCATGTATTTCATTCGCTCTAATTAATTCCTATAGTCTCCAAATTCTTCTATCCAGAAGATTGCATTTTTTTGAAATATTTTATTCAAGTGGACTTTCATGTATGATGTCAATTAATGATTTGTTGTGTGTATACTTTCCTGTTTCCTACAGTAAAGGTGGTGACTGGGAAATGGGAAGCCTTCATCTTATCCTTATCATGGTGTGATATATATCCCACATCTACATTGTCTGCTGCTGCTTTTGATTGATTCCACCAATATCCGAAAAGCTCCAGAACTCATTAGCTACCCAATTGTCAATCTGCAATGTGGTTGAGTTATGGTGGTAGAACAACAGATACGAAAATCCAATTTCATTTGTGTCTAAGACCTCCTAGATAAAGGCGGAGCTGCAAGGTTTATTAGTTTTGCAACCATTAATCTCATCTTTGTCTGAGAACATAATAAGTTTGAACATCTACTATTCGTACTTTTTATATAGTAGTACTAATATATGTATGTGACAATGTGTAGTGTATTATTCAACCATCATCGATCAACACCTACAATTTTGCCAGCTGTTTCATTCTTCAATCTCCATTTCTAATTTCGTTTGAGCCTCAGATTTCCTTGATATTTCTCAATCCACGAAAAGTTATATCCAAACAGCCGTGGGGATTTAGCACAAGTTGAGGGGCGGGAACCATCACTATCTCACCAACCCTATGCCTTTCAAATTATTTTTATGTTCCTTCTTTGTCCCACAAACTTTTATATGTGAGTCATGTCATAAAAGACCTTAGCTGCAAATTACTTATGCAACCTCGTTTTTGCATGTTACAGGATATCAAGACGGGGATGATAGTTGGACATGGCACTGAGCGACATGGACTGTACTACGTGGATGAGATAGCCCAGCAGAGTACTGCGTTGCTTTCTCACGGACTGAATGACAAACGATTTGGCTCTTACATCGACGGTTATGTCATCCATCTATAGGATATCTCCATCTACTCTTTCCCGAGTTAGTGTCTTCTTCGCATGTTTTGAATTGTGAAATTTGTGTTTTGACAAAAAGTCATAGACATTCATTCAAATTGAACAATACTAGAGAAAAATCTCCTTTTGCTTTATTGACATGGCTTGCGTATGCCGGTCATGTACTTGGAATGGATCTACTCCACTCCCATATGTGATTGCCAGACCTTCCAATAGATCTTTGGCAGTCTTGTATTGCGATACTTCATTTACCAAGCTTGTTTCAAGATTGTTGATATATAATCCTATTAAAACAACAGTGATCTCGTTGCTGTCATTTTGAGTAGTTGGGATCATCGGACAGGGGAGGATCTAAAACTCCAGAAATGTGAGAAGTCAATCCTCTTCCCCCTATGGCTCTCTCCATTAGATTGGCCCAAAGGGGATAAATGGATAATTATCCCCGTTGAGTTTGGTTCCAGCTTGATATCCCTAAAAAATTCCATTTGGGTTGACTGCTGCTTTAAGGAGTTTCCTGATTTGTTGTCCATGAACTTCAGAAATTCGGCAAATTGTGTTGCCAGATCTGCCATGGACTCGGTTTGGGCAGGTTTTGATTCTCAGTGTCAGAATCTAACATGGTTTGGTTTTTGTTGGTTTTGCACGTTAAAAAAGGTCGGGAAAGGTATATCCGGGACTATGATGACATTTTTCTGAATCTCAAAAATGGAAATCACTACTAGAAAACTAGCCTAAAACTACATTAAGTTTGTGGAACTTTTGAAAAACCGCCACTAGAGATAGTCACTCAATACACCAACCTTTTGCCACACTTATATCCTAAACTAATATTGCATCTCCAAATAAATGCCATGAAGAGATTCACGTAGTGGCACTTCTGCCAAGTGTAGTACCAATAAATAATACATTGAAAAATTTGTTTCATCTCAAAATAAAACGGACTCCAAATATGTTTTCCCTCAAAAATTTTCGCCCAACATTTTCTTCAAAAATTTCACCCAACGTTTTCCCTAAATTTTCTATTTTCACCCTTTTCAATTCATTTTGCACTAAATTTTCTCAAAGAATGTGCACTTTAGGTTTAACATAGATTTTAATATAAAATTTGTAAAGTAAGAAAAAAGTGGAGAGAAAAGATAATTAAATATTATTAGTGGAGAATGGATTCCATCTCATTAGAGATAAAAGATTTTCTAAAATTGGAAAGTACATATCCTTGTGGAACGGATTTAAAAAGAAAGAGTGCATATTCTAATTATGAGACGGAGAGTATAAGTTTAGTGTTGGGGTTGGCAGCGGAAACATGCGTTGTAACGGATCACATAAAGTTCTGATCTATTTAGCAGATTATTTAGACAAAATCTATTCACGTAATTTTCACATGCATCATGCTCATAACTTGAATTTAAACACGTTTTAGCACGAACAACACCTAAAACATGCTTGCTACGGAGTAAGCCAATTTACCTTGTTGATTCAATAAAGAATCGACGATGGCTTGCTTCGTCTCCTCGTGAAGATCTTGCGTACTAGACCACGGATCTTCTGATTGGTTCCCGGACTGTAATTTAATATCAGGGTGGGCTGATCATATTAGAATACTATGACTTAAATAAAGAAGACGGAAAACCTTTCTCTTGGAGGAGAGAAATCGTCCCCTATGAGTAATAGGAGGGGGACGAAATTTTTGTGAAAAATACAAGTGTATTTTCTGTCTCCTTTATTCTCCTATTTATATTTAGTCACATATTGGGCCTAGTCAGGGATCTATGGATGAATTTGGATATGGCCTCCCCCAAATAGCTTTTTACTAATTAAATTGAACCCACAATTTAATATAAGCTTATATTGGAATATTAGAAGTAGCCACTAGAGAAGTAATATTGCACTGCCCATCCAAATCTGAAATTACAAGTATTCTGGGTTTCCATTTATTTGCCATTAACTTCCCGTGCTTAAGATAGAAACGCCCATTAATTAATCAATGTCTGCTATGAAAGTAATCAAACTCCAACTAGCTAGGTTCCGAATAATAAAACCTTGTTTCGAGCTCCTCTCGTGGACGTTATCAAACGAGACTCCCCTCGCGCACGATTCAATGTAATAGCAATCCTAGCACCGCTAGATATAAATCACCACCACCCAATATACCAGGATTCTTGGGTTACGAAAAACCCGCATATTTTGGTAAGTCAAAGTAGTGCATAATCAATATCGTATGCTCAATGCTAACGTACATTGATTAAGAAATTAATTATCAAGACCTCGTCATTTAGTGGATAGCATAAAGACTCGTCTTGCCGTTAGATCCAATTCAGTGCTATACCACACCAACGTCATGTTATTTCAGTAAGGCTTAGAAATATGCGTACTGACATTGAAACCTTTCACGATAGGTAGTCTAGACCTATCTGGGTTGTGAAATTCTTTTTCTTCTTTGTTCAAAACTGACCGTGTTACCTTAAAGTGGACGACGCCCACAACCGGTCTACTAAAACAAAGACTTAGACTTGTTATGTTGCTTATACATTTAAATATGCAATAAACATCCATTAAATGTAAAACATAACAACATTATGACAAAAAGAATCTATTTTATTCCATTGGAAAATAAAATATAGTGTTTTACAGTATTCAATCACTCGAAATGTGATTTCTAGTATACAAACTCTAACAATCTCCCACTTATACTCAAAGCAACTTTCGAGTATACAATATATATGTGCAATATGTCTAATTCTCCCACTTATACTGAAAGGGAGTTGAGGTCTTGAATGAGTCGAACCTCCATCCCTTCAACATGGCGTTAGAAAGATTTAACCGCCAATGCCTTTGTAAAAGGATCTGCCAGGTTGTTCTCTGACGCAATCTTGACCACTTGTATGTCACCTCTCTGCACTATATCTCTAATGATATGATACTTCCTTTCTATGTGCTTGCTTGCTTTGTGAGCTCTCGGTTCTTTCGAGTTTGCCACAGCACCAGAATTGTCACAATAAATGGTGATGCTCTTGGGAAGATTCGTAACCACACCTAAATCGATAAGGAAGTTCTTGAACCATACAACCTCTTTTGCAGCCTCTGAAGCGGCCACATACTCGGCTTCCATGGTCGAGTCCGCGATGTATTTCTGCTTCACATTCTTCCAAATTACGGCCTCACCTTCTAAGGTGAACACATATCCCGAAGTCGATTTTCTCGAGTCTTGATCAGAATGAAAATCTGAGTCAGTATATCCCAAAGGACAGAGCTCGGCTGCATTGTAAACTAGAGCATAGTCCTTAGTCCGTTTAAGGTACTTGAGTATGTTTTTTACGGTAGTCCAATGTCATCGGCCCAGATTCGACTGATATCTTGCCACCATGCCAACAACAAAACAAATATCAAGCCTTGTACAAAGCATAACATACATGCGATTTCCAACAGCCGAAGCATATGGAATCCTTCTCTTCTCTTCTGTCTCAGATGGCGTTTTGGGGCACATCTCTTGAGATAGATGGATGCCATGTCTAAAAGGTAAGAAACCTTTCTTGACATCTTGCATGCTAAAGCGACTAAGTACAATATTGATGTAAGATTCTTGAGATAAGCACAACATCCTCTTTTCGCGATTCCTAAGAACTTTGATGCCGAGGATGTGTCCCGCGTCTCCCATATCCTTCATCTCGAACTGGTTCGATAACCATGTTCGTACTGATGACAACATCTTTTTATTGTTTCCAATTAGAAGAATGTCATCTACATATAAAACCAAGAACACAACATTCCCCTTTTCAACCTTCCTATAAACGCAGCTTTCATTTGGGCACTTTTCGAATCCAAACTTATGAATAGTTTGATCGAAACACTGGTTCCATGATCTAGAGGCTTGCTTGAGGCCATAAATGGACTTCTTAAGCTTCCAAACCATGTGTTCCTTGCCCTTCACGGTATATCCTTCGGGTTGTTCCATGTAGATGGTCTCCTCAAGACTCCCGTTCAAGAACGCAGTCTTAACGTCCATCTGCCATACATCCCAATCCATGTAAGCTGCGATAGACAACAGTATCCGGATCGATTTGAGCATGGCCACCGGGGAGAAGGTCTCATCGTAATCGATACCTTCCTTTTGGGTATACCCCTTGGCCACTAGTCTTGCCTTAATGACTTTAACTCGTCCATCGGGTCCACGTTTACGTTTGTATATCCACTTGCTCCCAATGGCAGTACAACCTTAGGGTAGGACGGACAAATCGTATACGTCTTTGTCTATCATAGATTGTAGTTCCGAATCCATTGCTTTCACCCATTCACAATGATCGACACGCCTCTGCAAAGTTCCAGGGATCTAATACATTGCTATCCGAGGAGTGATCCATGGATTCCCCAAACCAACATATCTATCGGGGCTCATGAGAGACCCTCTCACTGTGGCCCGACACTACAATTCTTGGAGTTGAAGTTGAAATTTCGGGAATTGTTTGTACACTTGGTACATGTTCTTGATTAATGGAACTTGTGACAGAAGTTATCTCGTCAAGAGCCACTTCACTGCTGGGTTTATGATTCATTACATAGTCTTCCTCTAAGAATGTCGCGTGAGTACTCACAACGACTTTCTTGTCTCAGAGACTAAAGAATTCATAAGCTTTCGATCATCTAGGGTATCCTATAAACACACATACCTCCGTCCTTGATCCCAGCTTAGTTGGATCCTTTTCCAATACATGAGCCAGGCAACCCCAAATCTTGAGATGTGCTAGATTGGGCTTGCGCCTGCCTAAACCTCCCATCACAAAGGGCGTTTTTTATTAAAAAAAAGATTGGACTTGCGCCCAGTCTTTGATTAAAAAAAAGATTTGACTTGCGCCCAGTCCACAACTCATAAGGAGTAGTAGGCACGGATTTTGACGATAAGTTGTCTAAAATATAACTTGCAGAAAGCAAGACATGTCCCTAAAATGAAATAGGTAGCCGTGCAAAACTCATCATCGACCGGAGCATGTTCAACAAGGTCTTATTCCTTCTTTCAGCAACGCCGTTCTGCTGGGGCGTGCCCGGTGCAGTCAGTTGGGATTCGATTCCCGCCACTGATAAGTAGTCCAAAAACTCAGCACCGAGGTACTCGCCTCCGTGATCAGATCGCATGCTTTTGATACTCCTTCCATGATACGTCTCCACATAAGCCTTCAACTCTTTGAACTTGTCAAAAGATTCAGACTTGTGGCGCATCAAATAGATATATCCAATTTTCGAGAAGTCATCAATAAAAGTGATGAAGTATCGAAAACCACCTCTTGCTTCTGTTGACATTGGTCCACACACATCGGTATGAAAGAGCTCAAGTACTTCCTTGACCCTATTGCCCTTAGTCTTAAAAGAACTCTTGGTCATCTTGCCTTCTAAGCATGACTCACACTTTTGAAAAGGTTTATTTCTCTAGACCTTTAATAAGATCTTGTTCGACAAAAGAATGGATCCTCCTTTCATTGGCATGACCAAGTCTAAGGTTCTATAAGTACGTTTCGTTCATTGAACTTGAAGGTGTTTTTCTTTTCTTTGAAATTTTCGATGTTGTATTGAGTTCTGATTTGCGATTATTAAACTATGATGTTGTATACAGATTGTTTCCCATGATACCACGACAGATATAAGAACCATCTTTCTTAATAAAACAATTGTCATTAAAAGAAATCGAATATGCATCAAAAACAAATTTAGAAACTGAAATTAAATTTCTTCTAAAAGAAGGTATCAACAAAACATTCTTCAAAATAAAAAATCAATCACTACTAAAACGCAAATATATGTCTCACACTGCAACGGCCGCCACTTTGTAGCGTCACCCAGCTGGACTTCGAGCTCACGATCATGTAGCCGTCTTGTCACCTGCATTAAGTCGGGATCAAAACAAATATGATCAGTGGCTCCTGTGTCTATAACCCAAGCGTGAGTTGATGTCGAAGTCAAACATGACTCGACTACTAGAGCTTGGTGCATACTTGTAGCCTTGCCCTTTTTAGGACAATCTGGCTTCCAATCCCATTTCTCTCCACACTTGAAACACTTTCCCGAATGCTTCTTGTTAGCCTCCTTCTTCTTCTTCTTTCCCTTAGCAGTCTTAGCCGCAACAGAGTTCGGTGCCCTCTTCTTTCCTACGCCAGACTTAGAGCTAGAGGAACGGGGTGCCAAAGTCAACATGGCTGTCTTAGCCTGAACCATAAGGTCCTCTGCTGATTGAAGTTCAGTCAACAGCTCTGCCAAGGTGTAATTCATTTTGTTCATCTCGAAATTGAGCTTGCTGGAAGCTAGGGGGAAGACTTTGAAGGATAATTGTTACTAGGGACTCGGGATCGATCGTCCCTCCCAAAACCTCAATTTGGTTGAGGTGTCCCATCATCTCGAGGACATGGTCCTGCACAGACGTGCCTTCCTTCATTGTCTTCGTCATGATACTCCGAAAGGCTTGAGACTTAGCCGTTCGATTCTGAGTACCAAAAAGATTTGTGGGATTTTGCATAATCTCGGTGGCAGTTGCCATGACAGAATGCTGATGTTTGAGTACTGAAGACATAGACGCCAACATGTAGCACTTAGCCATCTCATTCACCTTATGCCACCGTTTGTGCGCATCTCTGACTCCTGCCGCAGCATTGGCCGGCGGCACTGGAGGTCGTGGGGTGGTGAGCACAAAACTGTATTTTTTGTTGTGAGAACGATGTCCAAATTTTGTTTCCATTCAATGTAATTTTGGCCCTCGAGTTTGTTTTCTTTAAGAATTGCAGAAAGAGGATTGAATGACATCTTGACGATTTAGTTTGCACTGCAAAACATAATATTTACTATTTTTCATAAACTTATGTAAGAAGTTTGAGTAGATTAACCATAAAACTTTTCAAAATCTTACAACTGTAAAATTAAAATTTTGTACCCTCCTTAAGAGGTCAATACACATTAAAATTCTATAATTTTTCCTGGTCACAACACCGACGAATAGTCCAAAGACCACATAATGGCATGGCCGCCTAATGTTGCCTAAGCAAGACCACCAGATTTAGCATTACAGAATCTCATTTCTACAACACACTCCCATAACAATGTTTATGTGCTGCTAATAAATCGAGTTATCTCATAAATTCTGTGTGGACTCCTGAATCTTGTAGTTTCTTAGGATTATTGTCCCCACATAATGGGTGGAGATAATATTGGAAACCACATTCCAGTTCACACTATTTATATTTGAGAAGTCCGCCCTCATGAACTTACTATTTCTTAGGATTATTGTCCACACATAATGGGTGGCGATAATATTGGAAATTAGCTTAATAAATTGCAGACCAATCGATGGAAACCATATACAAACATTAAGTTCGTAATTATAGCTTAGATATTTGGGTTATGATTTTTCTTTAATTATCCTCAGTCTTATGGCAGATAAAGGCTTAATTAAATTCTGTTGGAATTTAATTGACTGGATAATTAAATCTATCAAAATCTTTAGTATCTTACTTTTAGGAAATTTAACTATTCTAGAATTTAATTATTATTCATGTCTACTATAAGATATATCTAAAATAAATGAATTATTTAATTCTTAATAAGACATGAAAAATTAAATTCAAATTATTTCCATGTTCAAGATTAGGAAGAGAAATTCATTATTTAATGTATTCATTCATATCTATCCTTATTAGGATTGTAGATATATTATAATTAGGAAACTATTCAATTATTCTTGTCCATATCATCTAGGAATCAAAATAATATTATTTATTTCCATAGATATAGTCTATAATTCAAATATTCCTAAACTCTAGGGAAATCTTCCCAAAATATTTTGTTTCCATTAAATAATAATATTTTAATGATATCTTTTAATTATTTAATTAAAAAATCATTAAAATAATCTATCATCGATATCTCATCGTACGAGGTTTGCACGAACGATGAAGAATTCTGACGAGTTCGTCGTTGGATCACGACGTTTAAGGCATCTCGGCCAGCTGCGCACAGGTGGTGCGCTAGCTCTCGGCCGCCTCGGCCAGCGAGACGCGTCGGGTGACGCATCCCCTCAGCCAGCCTCTCGCCTCCGTCCTCGACCAGCGGCACGTACCAGGCGCGCCTGCTCACGGCCGACGGGCTCGCACACCGGCTCATCGGTATCTCGGCAGCTCTCGGCCAGCGAGACAACACAGGCGTTTCGCTTTCAGCCAGCCGCTGACTCTGTCTTGGCATGCCTCTGCTTGTCGGGTGGTGCGAGCTCTCGGCCAGCAGCACGCGCGGTGGTGCGGGCTCTCGGCCAGCAGCACGCGCGGTGGTGCGGCTGCTCTCGGCCAGCGTCGCCCTCCCGTCTCGGCCTTTTCTCGACCTCGGCTGCTCCCACTGGCCAAGCTAGCGTCGCGCCTAGTGGTGCACCGCTCTTGGCCTGGCCCAGAGCGTCGTCTCGGAGTTTCCACCTAGGGTTCGGGCCTCGGCGACGTCTCGGCATCTCGGTGGCTCTCGGACGAGCACCGCACCACGTCTCCGCCCTCTGCCAACAATGATGGTGGGTTCCTCTTGGGGTTGCGGTCTTGTCCGGCGACGCGCACTAGCCCATGCATGTTTGCACGTCGCCCCGTGATCACGATCCCTTGGCTCCCACTGGTTCGGCGACCCTCTCCCGATCGTGCGTGGTGTGATCCGTCTCGGCGCGAGTGCCGACAGATCGCACGTCTCGTACGATCGATAAATTCATGTTCTTTGATTCGATAGTTCTTGAGTTCATCATGCATAAATTATAAACAAAAACAACAAGAACATGTTTCGTAATCAAATAACGCATGCATACATGAATTTCACAAAATTTAAATCCAAATAATCAGAGCCAAAGACTGACTCTGATACCAATTGTTGGGGTTGGCAGCGGAAACGTGCTGAAAGAGCATGTTTGTGTCAGGTGTCGTGTCGAGCACATGATGTACCTACTGATCAGGATGGAACCCCAGGTATGCCTGAACCTGGTGTCAAAATTCCTCAACCCACTTCTACTGACTAGTATAGTGGACGTAAGGATCGAATCCCACAGAGATGAATGCGCTTTGGGAATTGTGGTGAAATTCTGGAAAGGTTTGGTTTTCTACCACGCTTTGGGTTGAGACTTTATCTAGGCTGGAATTTAAGATGTTACTCTACTGACTAGGAGGCGGGGAGAAAGATGATTGACATGTAGCTGTGTACGTGGAAAGTGGGGAGCATAGGTTTCAGGAAATATATGGAAAGTAAGAGTTTACTATAAAAGGCTAAACGGAATATCAGAGGAAAAGAGGTAGTTAGGTGACTAGGCCTACAGATCTGAAAAGTGACAGCTGAAAAGTAAAGGACAAAAGTAAAAAGTGGTAAAAAGTGAAAGTGGTCCAAAAGTTGGATGGAGATGTTATCTTCTTCAACATGAATCAAATCAGATCAGCGAATCCAGAATTATCACCATAGAAACACAGATTAACAACTTCATGAACACAGATCTACAATTAAAACTTCAAATCAAAAGATCAAATACCGAAACTGCAAATAAACTTACTGGGTGACATGCAAGGTGGCAGAAACTACGTAAACTAAACTTTCACATTTAACCATTTCAGATCTAAAATCGACTGGCAAACTGAACTCAAGAACTCAGATCTATCAATTCGGAAATGGAAACATGCTCGCAACAACTAGAAATTACCGTAACTACTGGAATTAAGCTATCTAGGCAGAAAAGAACAAGATCAAACAAGAACCGAAGCACAAAAACAACTTCATATCAAAGAAACGTTTGGATCACAACTAAGACTGCAAAGTAAGCAAATATTGAAAGTGCAACAAATCAAACGTAAGAAAACAAAGTGCGATTAACTAAGAAAGCAAATAAAGATTGTTTGCCACTTCGGGCGATGAAACTCTTAACACTACGAAACACGCTGACTGGAACGAAGGGATGTGGAACTCCGGTGAACTGATGAGCTTCAGGTGACCATGGCTATTGGCGAGGAACGAGAATATGAAGGATAATGCTGAAGGATTGATCTACCAAAGAGAGATTGCTAACTAAGTGTAGGAGTGGATGAACTGATCCTTTTCTCTCTCCAAGTGGCTTCCTTTTATAGGGAGGCCTCCCTTGATTTTTAGGGTAGACTTCAAACATGAAATGACTCTTTTGCCCCCTTGCTTGCGGCTGATCTTCCCAGCTATCCTTCTTCTCCATCTCAAGCCTTTTTGGCATTTATACTGGTCAGGATAGCAACATCCTGACGCCCTTCTCACCTGAATTCTCCTAACATTCCCATACTGGCTAGAACACTTCCCTGCACACTTTAGCAACTGTTTTGCAGATATATTCCAATTATGCACATTATACTGACCAGTAACCAAGGCCTAGAATACGACTTATCTAACTGCTCACACTTACCACCTGCTTGTCCTCAAACGTGAAGAACAACAAAACAAGTAAGTCAAATTCTAGCTTGATTACTCCCCTGACCGACTCTATCCTAACCTAGACCCTAAACTATGGTGCAAAGAAAAACACATAAGCACGAACACATACACATAAACAGAACTAAAGACACTTAAACCCATTAACACAACTTAATTGGGCTATATTTTCAACCATCTCTCCCCTTGGGATCAGGTGCAATCCGGCCATAGACAACCTTGAATTTCCGCCGCCCCCATTTCCTTCCCAGTCAGTACATCCGCTTGTCAAGATCACCCACACTCTCGGCTTAACACTGGATTCTCTCAGTAGCTCACTCCTCACTGGGGATGTTAGGACTGTATTCTCTCATAGCGCTGAACCACAAATGCTTCGGACTTAGATCTCACGTGCGGCTACTGAAGGTCTTTTAGGCTTGTAATGGGGATATTGGGTTATAGTGTTTGGGGTGGTTGTTCCTAAGGCTCTAAGGTTAAAAAATCATTATTTTATTCTGATGCGGGGAACTGTGTGCGCTCAGGCTTTCGGCTGCCACTTCTGCTTGGCTGGACTTTTTCCGAGTTGCTTCCCAACTGGTCAGTAGCGTCTTGTGGCTTCGCCACCCTTATTCATTCTCATTCTTTTTGTGGTCAAGTATTTTCGACCATTTTCTTCGCATTTTCTCATTTTCTTCTGTGGCTTCGCCACCCTAATTCCTTCTTATCTTTTTGGGGCCTGGAATGTCTTCCTGGTCATTTTCTCCTTGCCTCTCCTGCTGGCCAGTTGCTTTCTTGCCTTATGCCTCGCACACACACAATTCCAGGGGCTAGGGGTTATATCTGGGTATATATGGCTAGAAAGTGGGGTTCTAAGGGTTGGAAAATATTTTTTTGGGGGGGGGGTTCCTACTGCCTTCAGTGTTGCTACACGCGGTCACTTTACCCTAGGCACCTTGTGGCAGCCACTCTTTTCTTTTCTGAATTAGTGGAAAGTGGTTCCACTTTAGGCTTTTAACTCACATTTTAAGAGGGCTTTTGTGTTTGGGCTCTAAGTGTTGGCTTTTCTCTCATACTCACATCATCTATACTGACTAGGAGATACTAAGGGGGGGTGATTTCCATTTTCCAGCATGTCCTATCTCCCTCAATTCCCCTCACCGTCAGTTCGAGACAGTTGAGTTTTAAGCCCAAACAAATAAAAAAACTAGACCTAGACACTACACAAACACTTAAACACAGATAACACATATGTACACATGTCATACTGGCCATTGCATCCCCCCTCCCACTTCACATGTGTCTGCCCTCAGAAGAGGCTGTGAAGTGGAAAAAAGGTAATGGCCAGTATGGCTGACACACAGACATACCAAAACACAACAAGACATACTTATACTAAAAACTTCTCACACTTAGACTATATAATAGGCTAAGTGAGAGAGTTTAAAATCTAAACAAAAACCATCAAACCTAAACACATATATACAACAAAGTCCCCACACTTAAACTATATAATAGGCTAAGTGTGAGTTGACATGCATACGAAAAAGAAAACAGAAAACACAAACACATGCGCCAAAAATAGCAAACCCTTTACTTCTCGCACTTAGACTATTGTATAGGCTAAGTGTTATGAAAAGGGTTTTCTCACATACTACACAGATTATACTACCTGAAAAAAAACAGCAAAACACAATTAAAATACGAAAAACTAAAAACTGAAAATAAAAAGAAAACTAACTTGTCAGGTGGGGTGGTGGTCACTTGTTCCTCCTACTCCTTCGCGGGGCAGGTTGTGGTGCAGGTGGTTCTTCCGGTTGTTCCTCCTCATTCTCGGACTGCTTGTTCCCAGATTCTGCCGACTCATCGGCATCTCCTTCCTCTTGTTCCGCTTCTTCTTTCTGCTCTGCTTCTTCCGTCTCGGGTACTAACTCCTCTGATACTCGTGGTTCATTAGTTCGGCCTCCGTGGCCACTCGGTCCAGTTTCACGGACCAACTTCCCGGTTCCCAACTCTTTCAAAATTCCTTCCATCACAGTTGCCAAACGGCTTAACTCCGCTCTTGCTTTTCGATTCTCTTCCGCCAACTCTTCCATTGTCTTCTTTAGCCTTTCCTATCTCTGCTCCTGATCTTGTGTTCCCGGATGTGCAGCAGATCTCCCAGTCGGTATAGCTTCTTCTCCCATTGCATAGAAACGTGGTACGCCCTGCCTCACATAAACGGTGTTCGTTCGGATGAACAAAGGTGTGTCAAAGAGACCATGAGGATCCACCATGATCTGGTCGGATAAGTCTTCGGCCTCCGTGATGATGATGTTGTTTCTGACGAACACTCCCAAGATATGGCAGAGAGTGAGGTTTCTCGCTGGGTGGGTGGCAATTAGATGGCATTGGTATGCTGTCCAGAATCCTAGATGTAATTTCCTTCCGTGCTTCGCGCACCACAGAAGGTATAACTCTGTCATTGATGTTCTTACCGCGGAGTTCAACTGCCCCAACAAATTGAAGTCCAAGTGAAGCTGGACTAGGCGTAGGATTAGGTTATTGAAATGGATTGAGCGGGAGAGAGTGGATGCAAATTCTCCAGAGGCTGGGTGAGTTAACTCCTCCCATGCCTCCTGGGGCTCAAATTCCACATGTCTGCGAGGAATTCCCCGCTCCCTACTTCTCCACTCAGGCCCTATGGCCTCCTCCAAACTGCACATTCCCAGACGCACGGTCCACTCAATCAGATTCATCCGTATCTCTCCGCCAAACAGCCTAAAACTGATACATTCCTCATCTAGATCAGTGGTGACCTTAAACTTAAAGGTCTTGAAAAACTCCTTCGCTAATCTAACCGGGACACTCGAATCTCCATTCTCCAACAACCATTCGAATCCTAACGCATGCAAATAAGAGAGAAACTTCTCGCGGGCACCCAACTCATCTAAAGAAGGAATATGAAGTACCTTTCCGCTCTTCACTTGCTTACTCTCTTCATCCTTGCTATCGAAAACTTTTTGTTGCTCCTTCGAGTCGAAAAGCTTCATCTCCTCCACCAGATCATCAGTAAGGTCTACTGTCCAGCACCGGTACCTCAGTCTCTCTACCGGGGGATGTACTAGCTCCCGATGATCGTGCGGAAGCTGTTGTTCACTGTACTCCTCGTCCTCCAGGGAGATATCACTGTCGGAGTCCGAATCTTCACTGGCAGCGTAGTCGCTGTCGTCTGTCTCTTGACAGTGGGGTGGGGTTCTCTGAGCTGGATCTGTGATAACGATGCCTATGTTCACTGTGCGTGGTTTCTTGTTGCTGGACTTCTTCTTCATAGGGGCCTTGCCCTTTCGTTTCCTTTCTACTTGATATCTGGCTTTCTCTCCGTCATTCTCGTCTTTCTCTTCTTCGGGTTCCTTCTCAGCTTGTGTTAAAAATTGATCCTGGGCAGTAGGACTGGTCTCCTTGTGGCCTACTGACCTGGATGCGAGGTCCAGACCCTCAGCCATCCCGTCAGCCTCTTCACCTTGGCCACTCAGTGTTGGAGAGACTGCTTCGTTTTCCCTTGCAGTATCCTCTAAGTCAGTAGTAGGCAAAACTCCTCCCCATGTTCGGCTTCACCTCATCAGATCTCCACCGGATCTGCCTCCGTGTTCGGCTTCGCCTTACTAGCTGCCCACTTTCCTAAGCATCGTTGAGATACCCTTTGCGGCTTTGGCAGTTCTGCCCTAGGGTCGCCCTTCAACACCAACTTCCTCTTGACTGCCTTCGGTTTAGTCACCGGAGGTGCTACTGGTTTTGGTATCTCCGCTCTTGCTTCTGTTTCTTCTGCTTCCGCATGCACATCACTTTTCCCCGCCTATGTCTGGGGGTTCACTGACTCTGGCTCTTTCTCTCCTTCCCTGCCTTCTTCATCTTCTCCTACTGCCCTAGATGTGAGGTTCAGTTCCTCAACCATCGTGGCAGTATCATCTTCCCTCTGGTTTACTCCTTCCAAAATCGCATGGAATTCGTCATCCGTCATTAGGCCTTGTTTCTTGGCCGTCTCATTTAAATCTATCTCTTCCCTCGCCGTCCCTTGAGAAACGGTCCCCGCCGCCGGCGTTTTCTCTGGTTCATCGTCTCCCTGTAGGCTCCCCTGTTCTCTGCTCTTCCTCACTTCACGTTCATCTGAGTCAGAATCGTAATGGGCGGATATGGGGTCAACCTCCATCGAATCACTTTGTTGTGGAGTTTGGGAGGGTTCCGAAGATTCTGGCGGTACGGTTACCGATGGAGATTTTCTTTCTGGTGGAATTTCAGCGGAAATCGGAATGGAAACAGTTGGTTGTACCGTGGATTGCACATTCGGTTCAGATGGGGCTCCTCTGGTCGCGTCCCCTGCTCCCCCTATTTGACTGAAACCAGCCAACGCCGCTGTCCAGTCCCGATTAGGGTCTTGTAGTCGCAGAAACTCCGCCATGGCGTCTAAAGAAATCATCGTCGGCGCCTGAGGAACTGGCGCCGGAGATGGCGGGTTCGGAGGTCGTTCTTCCTGCGGCGGTGGTGATTCTGGAGTTTCTTCCCTGCGGGTTGAAGTGGGTTTGATTTTTGTTGCCCATGCTTTCTTTCCCATAGTTTAGATCTGTGATTTCTTGGGTGAATGTGGGTGGTGGTTTTTGTGGAGTGATGGTGGAAAAATGCAGAGAGAAATGGAAAAATTGAGGGTTTGTGAAATGAAAAATGGGAGAGACGGTTCAGTTATGGGGTGGAAAAAGGGTAGTTGGGGTTTTAACCGGTGATAGGCGGTTTTAGGTTGGCCTTAGTTAGTGTGAGGGAAGGTTTAGCTAGCGGTCTCCTGATTGGATGTCGCCCGTCCTTTCACTGCACCACGCGCCTCTTTTCAGTCGCTGCCCGCCTGCAAAGCTGCAGCAAGCCCCAAATTCAAATTCTGCCCTATAATGATTTCCCCCTATATTTTTCTAGAGTAGAAACAAAGTAAAAAGGACACTTAAATAAATTGGGGAGTTTCACCAAAATGGTATTCTGATGGTCAGTACGTACTCTCAATTAACATTTGAGGTCCTAAAAATATTTTTGGGTTTTCTCAAATTAACTAGCATGCAAAGGTTCAAATTAATTAACTACCTCATATGTACCATATATACATCTTCCTTAGGAAAATTGGAATTCTACTTTGCCAGCATATGTACATTACGCTAAAAGGAGCTAGCCCAGTAGAATTCCAATCCCCATCCTACCGGTCAGTATGAAACCTGAGTATGTGGTTGCATGGGATCTCATCCACTACAACCACATCACTATTGGCCCTAAATACCTTCAGCCTATGCCCATTCACAATAAAGGGTTCAGAGTTAGGAAGACTCCTTGAAATCTCCACTGCTCCATTAGAACGGAGTGCGGTGATGACATAAGGCCCTGTCCATTTCGACTTGAGTTTTCCAGGCATGAGCTTCAACCTCGACTGGAAGAGTAGTACTTTCTTCCCAACATGAAGATCTTTGGTCCTTAGATTCCTGTCGTGCCACAATTTGGTTCGCTCTTTATACCACATGGCTGAATCAAACGACTCCAATCTGAGTTCCTCTAACTCCTGCAGCTGCAGCTTCCTTTCCTCTTCACAGGCTGTAGCATCCATATTCACTTGCTGCACTGCCCAGTATGCTCGGTGCTCAATTCCCACTGGTAAGTGGTACATTTTTCCAAAAACGATTCGGTATGGGGACATTCCTATGAGGGTTTTGTAGGCTGTGCGATATGTCCATAGAGCATCCTCTAACCTCGTAGGCATCTTTGTTGAGGGTTGGCCAATAAAATCCTCTATCCAGAATCTTTCTCGCCGTCTTCTTGGGACCGAAATGTCCTCCACATGCCAGAGAGTGGCAATCCGTCAATACGTCCCTCTGCTCCCAGTCAGGAACGCATCTTCTTATCACTTGATCGGCTCCTACCCTCCAACGATACGGGTCATCCCAAAAGTAGTATTTCGACTCACTCTTGATCTTCATTCTTTGAGCTTTGGTGACATTCGGCACTTCTGGAAGCTTCCCGGAAACGAGGTAGTTGGCTAGGTCCGGATACCATGGCTCATCCCCTACTTTTTCGTTTCCTCTTTCTGTCACATCCTGACCAGTAAGCTTCATCACTTCTTCCCAGTCAATTTTTCTGGCGGCGAAAATAACTTCACATAAGTGTTCTTCCGGGAATCGATCTCTTACCTCCTCGCTATTTCCATCCTGCACTATCCTGCTCAAATGATCCGCAACCACATTCTCAACCCTTTTCTTGTCTTCCACCTCCCAATCGAACTCTTGTAATAAGAGTACCCATCGGATTAAGCGGGGTTTGGATTCTTTCTTGGTATCCAGGTACTTAATGGCTGCATGGTCAGTATAAACGATGACCCTTGACCCCAACAAGTATTACCGGAACTTCTCGAATGAATAAACCACGGCTATCATCTCCTTCTGCGTGGTATCATAATTCCTTTGAGCTTGATTCAATGTCTTAGATGCATAAAAGATCACATACCTTTTTCCCTCGATCTTCTGACCCAGAACCGCTCCTACTGCATAATCGTTGGCATCACACATCACTTCGAACGAATGATCCCAGTCAGGAGCCCGGATAATCGGTGCGGATATCAGCTTTTCCTTGAGCAAGTTGAAAGCAGCTTTGCATTGATTATCAAAATTGAATTCTACTTCGTTTTGGAGGACTCTGGTGAGGGGTTGGGCAATTTTGGCGAAGTCTTTAATGAATCGGCGATAAAATCCCGCGTGCCCCAGAAAACCCCTTATTTCCTTCTGGTCAGTAGGAAAAGGTAGTTTGGAAATGATGTCCACTTTGGCTTGATCCACCTGGATACGCCTCTCTGACACCACATGCCCTAGGACGATGCCCTCTGTGACCATGAAATGACATTTCTCAAAATTCAAGACTAGGCTCTTCGCTCGACACCTCTCCAAGACTACATCCAAATGACGAAGGCATGAGTCGAAAGAGTCTCCGTAGACTGTGAAGTCATCCATGAATATTTCTATATACTCCTCAATTAGATCAGAAAATATGCTCATCATGCATCGCTGAAATGTTCCCGGAGCGGTGCAAAGTCCGAACGACATGCGTCTGTAAGCATAGGTTCCAAACGGGCAGGTGAAGGTAGTTTTATCCTGGGCTTCAGGATTCACGTAAATCTGAAAATACCCACTGTACCCATCCAAAAAACAAAAGTACTTCTTCCCAGCCAGTCGCTCCAACATCTGATCGATGAACGGTAGGGGGAAGTGGTCTTTCCTGGTCGCGGCGTTCAGCTTGCGGTAGTCTATGCACATCCGCCAACCAATGACTAGCCTTGTCGGTATCAGCTCATTCTTCTCATTTTGAACCACTTGAATCCCGGACTTCTTGGGGACCATGTGCACAGGGCTGACCCACTCGCTATCGGGCACCGAATAGATAATCCCTAATGACAACAACTTCAAGATTTCCTTCAATATTTCCTCCCGCTTGTTGGGATTCACCTTTCTCTGCGAATCTCGATGTGCCTTCGCACCTTCTTCTAGCCTAATATGATGCATGCAGACGTCAGGGCTTATTCCCACCAAGTCTGTAAGGCTCCATCCAATTGCTTTCATGTTCCTGCCTAGAACGGTTAGTAGCCTTGCTTCTTGCTCCTTTGTCAGGCTACTGCTTATTGTTACCGGATATAAGTTTTCCTCCCCGAGAAAGGCATACTTCAGGGTTGCTGGCAACTTCTTCAATTCAACTTGTGGGGGAAGTGTGTCTGCTGGGAGAGGGTTTCTTGCAGCATCCCCTTCCTTTTCTAATTTTCCATCTGAGAGTTCATCTGTACTGACTGGTAGCTTAGCCCCTGCGGCTCCAATAAATTCTGATTGCCGGCAGAAGTCCTTAATAGCTCATTCTATCTCTTCATCAGTTAACCCTTGGCTACTGATCAGGTCACACCATGCAGCTGACTCTACATCAGCCTGCCCATATACATCCAATGCTTGTAGCTTTTTCTGCAATAATTCAGTCTCAAGAAAATCTTGGACTAGAGGGTCAATTACATCCACATAGCATAGATTTTCAGAATCGATAGGCTTTTTCATGGCCTCATTGATATCAAAGGTAAACTTTTTTCCATGAAAATCAATACAAATTGTTCCCTCAGCCATATCTACAATCGTCTTGGTTGTCCTAAGAAATGGCCTTCCTAACAAAATACCGCTAGACTCCCTAGCTTCAGACTCACCCATCTTGATCACGTAAAAGTCAGCAGGATATGTAAAATCATGTACTCTCACCAACACATTCTCTAACACTCCCTCAGGACTTATACACGACCTATCAGCCAGTTGGATTAATACCCTAGTGCTAGATAACGTTACTCCCTTCAGCCGATTATAAACTAACAATGGCATAACATTTATAGAAGCTCCCAGATCACACATTGCATGCTCGATTTTTACATCTCCTATAGTTATAGGCAAAGTGAACATACCTGGGTCTGCTCTCTTGGGTGGTAGCTTTTCTTGCACAATTGCTGACGCTATCCCTTCCACCATGATCTTCCCATCCTTCTGGGCTTTTCCGGCTATGAATTCTTTGATAAATTTTCCAAGCGGGGATAGCTTCACGGCTTGGAGGAATGGTATGGTGACATCCAGCTTCCCAAAAATTGACATATAATCCACTGGGTTTTCCTTCTTCCTCTTGGTCACGAAACGATAAGTGAATGGCTTTTTCCCTTTCTCTTCTTCGACCAGCTCCTCGACAGCCTTCCTGGAGTCTTTCTCGGGCACATTCTGGGCTGGAGTTTCCTTCATCAGTTCTTTTTCCTTAGATGAGTCCACCTTGGGCTGCATGCTTCCGGTTTCACTGTTCATCGACGGTTTCTCACTCAAGAAAAATGGATCTTGCATTTGGGGTAGAGGTTTGTGTAGCTCCTCTTCCGAGACAGCGTCTCTCAGTAATGTTGCTCCACTTGATTCCCCACTGGACTTATTTGGTTTGGACCCCTCATAGGAGGTACCGGACCGCAATGTGACCTTGCTCACGTTTGCTTTCTCAGGCACATGGACTGTAGACGGGAGTTTCCCTAAATTTCCTTTTAACTCACCCATCGAACTTGCCAGCTGGGCCAACTGTCTATTCATCATATCAATGTTCGCTTTATGCTCCTTCTGGGCATTCTGCATCCCCTGCACTACTTCATTATTGGACTGCAACTCACCCTTGATGCCCTGCTGCGAAGCAAGCAATTCTCCCATCATATCCTCGATAGATCGTCTTGACCTGTTAGGATATTGGGACTGATTTGGCCCTTGGTGCTGGTTATACTGGGAATTTTGGTTGGGCTGAAAATTTTGGAAGTTTTGCTGGTTTTGGTTAGGCGGGTATTGGTTATACTGGCCAGGAGGGTTGTACTGGTCTTGGTGATATTGGTTCTGGTTTTGGTTTTGGAACTGGTTTTGGTTTTGCTGATGTTGTTGACCCTGATTAGGCTGATTCTGGTAATTTTGAAAGTTTCTCTAGTGGAGTGGTATATAAACAGGGTTCGGGTTCTGGTTTTGTGAGTTCTGGTTATGGGTTTGTTGGTTCCTTCCTGACCAGTTGGCTTGGTGGTCAGAATTTTCTCGGCCACGGTTGGGATTCTGGTTTGGGTGGGGGTTGTATTGGTTCTGACCTTGACCTTGGCTCTGATTTTGGTTCCCGTCTCCCCATCGAAAGTTCGGATGGTCCCTCCATGGTGCGTCCCGCTGCCTTCCCTGGATCCAATTCCCATTAGAATTATAGTACCCCGCAGCATTGACTTGCTCCATATTGATGAAATCATTAGGCTAATCATAGCCTGGTCCTTGATTTCCCTGCTCTGTACCCTTGTAGTTCCTAGTTGGGGAAATGGGTGGTGCGTTCTTCTCGATCGCGCTAAGGAGTGTCTTCTTCAATTCGTCCATTTTCAAATCCATCTTCTGCTCTAAGTTGTGCTCCTGGTCAGTAGACAAGGCACAAGGCACCATCTCTTGAATTGTCGTACTCCTTCTTTGCACTCAATAACTTCCCTAGGACTCTTTTAGCTTCACTGACCCTTAACTGCGTGAAACTTCCTCCTGACGAGGAGTTTGCTAGGTCCTTTGTTGCCTTGTTCATCCCCTCATAAAAGGTATGGTGTATTTCTATATCGGCCATATGGTGATTCGGACATGCATCCAAGAGGCTCATATATATCACCTAATAGTCACTCAAGGGTTCATCGTACCCCTGTTTCACACTAGTGATCTCTCTCTTCAGCGCGCTCGTCTTTGATGACGGAAAGAATTCCCCTAAGAATGCCGACTTGAAATCTGCCCAACTCTCAATGGAATTGGGGGGCAGTCGCATGAACCAGGTGTTAGCCTCCCCTTTTAGAACGAACGGCAAAGCCTTCAATCTATAGTCATCCTCGGTCGCCCCTGCTGGCCTTCTCTGTGCCCTACAAATCTTACAGAACTCATGAAGGAATTCGTAAGGGCCTTCATAGCTCTTTCCACAGTACATGGACAGGATTGCAATAACATGAGGCTTCACATCACAGGCTGTCTGCCCCGGGGTGACTACTATAGCTTGCGGTGGTTCTCCTTCGGTATGCGCATTCAGCGTTCCGATCTCTGGATCGTCATCATCGTGGTCAGCCATTCTCCTTGGATTGCCTTCCAACTGTAGCCTTGGATTGTCTGGTATTCCTCCTTCTATGGTGTCTTGTTCTTCGTCACTACTCGAACCTAAATCAGACAAAGCTGTCGACAGGCCGGATCGAGTGGTTACGAGTATAGATCCTCGCTGAAGTATCTTCGGTCTCCACTAGTCAGGAGCCGAACTGCTTCTCATAAACTGAAATAAAAAGAAATAGAAAAATTATCCACAATATGTATGCCAAAGTTTCACACACAATAACAGTTAATAACGCCATTCATCCCCGGCAGCGGCGCCATTTGAAAGAGCAGGTTTGTGTCAAGTGTCGTGTCGAGCACAGGATGTATCCTACTGATCAGGATGGAACCCCAGCTATGCCTGAACCTGGTATCAATAATTCCTCAACCCACTTCTACTGACTAGTATAGTGGACGTAAGGGTCGAATCCCACAGAGATGAATGCGCTTTGGGAATTATGGTGAAATTCTGGAAAGGTTTGGTTAGCTACCACGCTTTGGGTTGAGACTTTATCTAGGCTGGAATTTAAGATGTTACTCTACTGACTAGGAGACGGGGAGAAAGATAATTGACATGTAGCTGTGTACGTGGAAAGTGGGGAGCATAGGTTTCAGGAAATATATGGAAAGTACGAGTTTACTATAAAAGGCTAAACGGAATATCAGAGGAAAAGAGGTATTTAGGTGACTAGGCCTACAGATCTGAAAAGTGATAGCTGAAAAGTAAAGGACAAAAGTAAAAAATGGTTAAAAAGCAAAAGTGGTCCAAAAGTTGGATGGAGATGTTGTCTTCTTCAACATGAATCAAATCAGATCAGCGAATCCAGAATTATCACCATAGAAACACAGATTAACAACTTCATGAACACAGATCTACAATTAAAACCTCAAATCAAAAGATCAAATACCGAAACTGCAACTAAACTTACTGGGTGACATGCAAGGTGGCAGAAACTACGTAAACTAGGCTTTCACATTTAACCATTTCAGATCTAAAATCTACTAGCAAACTGAACTCAAGAACTCAGATCTATCAATTCGGAAATGGAAACATGCTCGCAACAACTAGAAATTACCGTAACTACTGGAATTAAGCTATCTAGGCAGAAAAGAACAAGATCCAACAAAACCGAACCACAAAAATAACTTCATATCAAAGAAACATTTGGATCACAACTAAGACTGAAAAATAAGCAAATATTGAAAGTGCAACAAATCAAACGTAAGAAAACAAAGTGCGATTAACTAAGAAAGAAAATAAAGATTGTTTGCCACTCCGGGCGATGAAACTGTTAACACTACGAAACACGCTGACTGGAACGAAGGGATGTGGAACTCCGGCGAACCGATGAGCTTCAGGTGACCATGGCTGTCGGCGAGGAACGAGAATATGAAGGATAATGCTGAAGGATTGATATACCGAAGAGAGATTGTTAACTAAGTGTAGGAGTGGATGAACTGATCCTTTTCTCTCTCCAAGTGGCTTCCTTTTATAGGGAGGCCTCCCTTGATTTTTAGGGTAGACTTCAAACATGAAATGACTCTTTTGCCCCCTTGCTTGTGGCTAATCTTTCCAGCTATCCTTCTTCTCCATCTCGAGCCTTTTTGGCATGCATACTGGTCAGGATAGCAACATCCTGACGCCCTTCTCACCTGAATTCTCCTAACATTCCCATACTGGCTAGAACACTTCCCTGCACACTTTAGCAACTGTTTTGCAGATATATTCCAATTATGCACATTATACTGACCAGTAACCAAGGCCTAGAATACGACTTATCACGTGCGTTGTAACGAATCACATAAAGTTCTGATCTATTTAGCAGATTATTTAGACAAAATCTATTCCTATAATTTTCACATGCATCATGCTCATAATTTAAATTTAAATACGTTTTAGCACGAACAATACCTAAAAAATGCTTGCTACAGAGTTAGCCAATTTACCTTGTTGATTCAATAAATAATCGACGATGGCTTGCTTCGTCTCCTCGTGAAGATCTTGCGTACTAGACCACGAATCTTCTGACTGGTTCTCGGACTGTAATCTAATATTAGGGTGGGTTGATCATATTAGAATACTAGGACTTAAATAAAGAAGGCGGAAAACCTTTCTCTTGAAGGAGAGAAATCGTCCCCTATGAGTAATAGGAGGGGGACGAAATTTTTGTGAAAAATACAAGTGTATTTTCTGTCTCCTTTATTCTCCTATTTATATTTAGTCACATATTGGGCCTAGTCAGGGATCTATGAAAGAATTTGGATATCTCCCCCAATTAGCTTTTTACGAATTAAATTGAACCCACAATTTAATATTAGCTTATATTGGAGTATTGCGAGCAGCCACTAGAGAAGTAATATTGCACTGCCCATCCAAATCTGAAATTACAAGTATTTCGGGTTTCCATTTATTTGCCATTAACTTCCGTGCTTAAGATAGAAACTTCCATTAATTAATCAATGTCTGCTATGAACTTAATTAATTAACATATTACAAACTCCAAGAGTAGACTTAGCAAGAAACGCTTATTTATTATTCATAGAGTAATCAAACTCCTACTAGCTAGGTTCTGAATAATAAAACCTTGTTTCGAGCTCCTCTTGTGGACGTCATCAAACGAGACTCCCATCGCGCACGATTCAACGTAATAGCATTCCTAGCACCGCTAGATATAAATCACCACCACCCAATATACCAGGATTCTTGGGTTACGAAAAACCCACACCTTTTGGTAAGTCAAAGTAGTGCATAATCAATATCGTATGCTCAATGCTAACGTACACTGATTAAGAAATTAATTATCAAGACCTCGTCTTTCAGTGGATAGCATAAAGACTCGTCTTGCCGTTATATCCAATTCAGTGCTATACCACACCAACGTCATCTTATTGCAGTAAGGCTTAGAAATATGCGGACTGAAATTGCAACCTTTCACGATAGGTAGTCTAGACCTATCTGGGTTGTGAAATTCTTCTTTTTCTTTGTTCAGAACTGACCGTGTTACCTTAAAATGGACGACGCCCACAACCGGTCTACTAAAACAAAGACTTAGACTTTGTTATGTTGCTTATACATTTAAATATGCAATAAACATCCATTAAATGTAAAACATAACAACATTATGACAAAAATAATCTGTTTTATTCCATTAGAAAATAAAATATAGAGTTTTACAGTATTCGATCACTCGAAAAGTGATTTCTAGCATACAAACTCTAACATTTAGCTCTATTCTTATTTATATTTATTACAAAATTCATTTAATATCCATAATATAATAGCAAGTTGACAAAGTACCGCATTAGCAAATAGTCAAATTGTCAATATTTACTGCTTTTGTTATTTTAATTATATATTGGGTTTCATAGCAAATTGTCAAAATTACATTAAGCCAAAAGGCCCAAAACAGAATCCCTAATTTATGCTAAATTAACAGAATCAACTCCACCGTTATTGTCTTTCTCTTCATCAACTCCACCATTCTAAATTAACAGAATCAACTCTATTTTTCAAGCCCACTGTTCTTGTCTTCCTCTCCCCTACTGCTCTATCATTCTCCACATCTGCCAATTCTATTTGAGTCGAAAGAATTCAATATCTCTCTTCTTGTGTGCTCTATCTCGGACGAAGGGTTGTCGTGCCACCACACCACTGTCGTGCTTTGTCTTCTCTCTCAGGTCAGCTCATCATCATCTCGCCTTCTTAATTAATTTTTGGTTTTATAGCCTTTTTTGTAAGAATTTCCATAATAATTAATTTTTGTTTCTACCACTTTTTATTGCATAAGAGTTTCTTAGTCACAATTAACTATTGTATAATCAAATAAAGATAATGTGGTTGAATGGTTGATCAAGGTACAATAAAGTTTGGTTTTACTTTTGACATTTTTGTTTAGTTTGATATCGATCAGGAAACATGAATATCCACTCTCATCTTTTAGAATTGATTCGTTAGTAGATTTATTTCAAATGAGTCCATGCGATACCAATTCAGTGGTAGTAATCTTTTAAATTTAGTAGTTGTCCTTTTGTTATTTAGTTATTATTTCCAAAGCATAGGATATCTTTAGGTCTATCTTAAAGATGCCGGTATAAATCACTTGTCATTACAATAGTGTGTTGTTGCACTGCTATCAAATACTAATGCCATAATAATGCTTGTTTACTTGCACTTTCAATTCCTCACTTAATCATTATTTTTTTTACAAACTAATGAATAAAATAACTAAATACTCTAATATTTCCAGCTGCACACAGAAACTAAATTATTCAAGATTTCCAGGTGTAGATTCGGCGCTACTTGTTATCATCAAATAATTTGAAGGTAGTTTAATGTTTTCCTTTCACTTCAATTTTTAATTTGCCCATGATTTACATTAAATCACATAAGTTTATATGGTGAACGATTGCAGTGGATATTTTGGATTGAACTGAAGAGCATTCATATTACTGTTTTAACAGCAAGTTCGATTTTTGGCTCTCAAATTCCATAGCGATTGGTAATTATTGACTCTGACTTTTGCTTATATGGTTTTTTATTTTGCATTGTCAATGCTTATTGTCCTGCTGAAAGAGTTTGAAGGTTTTAATAATTCATGATATGAACAATAAGATTGAGCTTTAAGGTTTTGCTTGCTCACCTTGTTGTTCCTGTTTGTGCTTACTGAGTATGTTTGTGTTCAGCATGTTTTTCCAGATTGTAATATCTAAGTTTCATTGTTGGATAAGTGAAAAATGTTTTTTTATTCTATACTTGTGGTTGTACTCAAGATATGAGGATTTAGTTTTTATATAAAACATCGGATACGCTTCAATGATCAATAATATTGTGTCGCTCGGTGGGTCTAGATGCAAAATATTCTATACTCTCAATGTTAGCTAGTTAAGTAACCTTGCTTGAAGGAGCCTTTATTCTATACTCTCAATGTTAGCTAGTTAAGTAACCTTGCTTGAAGGAGCCTTTGTTCCTACATTTGTTAGTTCCCTTCACAAGAAGTAGTCGGTTCAAATTGTTTAAAACCTATGATATTCTTGTTTCTAGCTATTTTTGTTTTTGGACATTGCTTATATGGAATTCATAATTATTAAGCTAAGCACTTATTATTCTCATATAGATAACTACATTTGAACATTTTTTTACTATTGCACTTGAACAAATACTTGATGACTTGAATGTTAAAAACCAATATAAATTTTTTATAAAGATTTTGTCCAATAATTTAGAATGTATTAAAACCATACAATCTGGGAATTGTTCGTGAATTTAGCACAATTAATATTACAAAATTAACATGTTTATCTCATGTTGTTTGACATTTTATATGACTATTCATTCTCTTATTGACTAAGTTGTCTACATTAATTTATGATATATATAGGTTTGGTAGGAATTTATTAATATGAATAAAAGTTGGATGACAAAGTCAAGAGTAACAGATGGGTACCAAAATGGACTTCAGTAATTTATAGATTATGCTTTTTGCAATGCAAGCATAAATGATAAGATATTGTCTCCATGCTAACGCTACCAAATGGCAATATTTGCGAGTAGAGACGAGGCGTATGAACATTTGACAGTCGATGGATTTATTTCTGGATACACAGATTGGATAGCTCATGGAGAACTCCTAGTATTCTTGCTTCTAGGTGTGAAAACCAATATAATAATGTAGAGGCTTTAGGTGATGATGATGCAGGGTTTAGTTCATGATGTCTTTGGAGTTCCAAATGAAGATGGATATACGGATAGTACTAATTCCCAAATGGATTCTGAAATTGCTAATGGGCAAGCAAGAGAGTTCTATAGATTGATTGATGATTCAAACCAGCCTTTATACGAAGGATGTGCTAAATTCTCAAAACTATCATTCATAATCCGTTTGTTGCATTTAAAGTGTCTTGGGAGATTAAATAATAAGGTATTTGATATGCTATTGGACTTACTAAGAGATGTTTTCCTGATGTCATGGTTGGTCTACCAAAGTCTTATTATGAAGCTGATAAATTGATGAAAAAGCTAGGACTTGGTTATGAGAAAATTGATGCTTGTCCAAATGATTGCACTCTGTATTAGGGGGTGAATGAAAACAAAACTTCATGTGACACATGCCATAAGCCTAGATGGTGTACTACTGATAAATATCCCACGGGTGAGAAAAGAAAGGTTGCCCAAAAGGTATTGTGGTATTTTCCACTCAAACTAAGGTTGCAAAGGTTGTTCATGTCTTCAAAAACGGCATCCCATATGAGATAGCATGCTGAAAGTCGTACGAAGGATGGGTATCTGAGACATCCCGCTGATTCCCCAGCATGAAGCACATTTGATAGTTTGCATCCTGATTTTGCTGAGGAATCTCGCAATGTTCGATTGGGATTAGCTTCAGATAGAATTAATCCCTTCAAAAATATGAGTATATCACACAACATGTGACCTGTCATATTGTTTCCATATAACCTTCCTCCATGGATGTGCATGAAAGAGTCTTCTTTTATGTTATCTCTATTGATACCCGGTCCATTAGCTCTTGGACAAAATATTTATATTTATTTGCAACCACTTATTGTTGATCTAAAGGATTTGTGGGAAGTAGGAGTTGAAACGTATGACGCATCTAAAATGCAAAATTTTTAGCTACGTGCTTCATTGTTATGGACAATCAGTGATTTTTCAGGATATGCCTATTTATCTGGATGGAGTACCCAAGGTGAATATGCATGTCCGGTATGTAACAAAGAAACACATTCTATTATACTGAAACATGGTGGAAAGTATTGTTACATGGGGCATCGAATATTCCTACCTAAAGAACACGAGTTTCGGAAGAATAGACGACTCTTCGATGGCACAGTTGAGTATGGAAAATCACCGCAACAACTATCTGGGGATATGGTGATGGATGACTTGAGAGACTTTACTATGAAATATGGTAAGCTAGTTAAAGATAATCCAAAGCTTTTCAGTTGGAAAAAAAGAGTATATTTTTTGAGTTGCCATACTGGAAAGATAATATGGTTCATCATAATCTTGATGTCATGCATACTGAAAAAAATGTTTGCGAGAGCATTTGTGCCATATTGGTGGATTTGGATGGTAAATCAAAAGACAATTATAAATCACGCCAAGACTTGGAACAGATGGGAATATGACCTGAACTTCAGCCAATTACTATGGAGCGGGGAAAAGTTTATTTACCTGCGACAGCTTTTACAATGAGCAAGAAGGAGAGAACAATATTTTGTCAGGTTTTAAAAAATCTTAAAGTTCCTGATGGTTATGCATCAAACATCTCAAGGTATGTTCAGTTAAAACCATCAAAATTGCTAGGCTTGAAAAGTCATGACTATCATATTATGATGCAACAATTATTACCTATAGCATTGCAAAAAACACTCTCTAGGACAATGCGTTCACCTTTGATTCAACTTAGTAAGTACTTTCGAGAACTTTGTTGTAAAGTAATTTGTCCTGCTGATATCATTCGTTTACAGAAAGATATTATTGTGGTAGTTTGTCAATTGGAGAAGATATTTCCACCATCATTCTTCGATGTAATGACACACTTGATTGTACATTTGGCTACAGAAGTGAAGCTATGTGGGCTGGTTCATTACCGTTGGATGTATCCAATAGAGAGGTAATATATATTTACAAGTTATATTTATGAAATTTAATAGTGTATATAATGAATGATGTTTTTTCAATGATGAACCATTTAAAATATTTGAAAATCTAATACTTGATTTTTTCTGCAAATAGATATTTGGGCACATTGAAATCATTGTTCGTAATCGAAGTAAACCTGAAAGTTCGATTGCTAAAGGATATCTAGCAGAAGAATGTTTGAGATTTTGCTCTTTGTATTTAGCTGACGCGTGGAGTCAAAATTTAATCGAGAATCTAGGAACGAAACTATTACAGATAATGCAAAAATACGATTAGATGTATTTACGATTAACGGTCGTTAACTTGGAAAAAGGAACTGCAATGAGATTAGATGACGTAACATTGACGAAAGCTCATCAATATGTATTGTTCAACTGTGAGGCTGTCAGACCATACATTGAGTAAGTTATTTTGTGAATTCCTATTTATTATAACTTTTGAACTTTTTTTTGAAACTAAGAATTATTCTATTTCAGGCAATATTGGGAAGTAGTTGAACAATCTAATCCTCGCGTTGCACGTCATCAGTTGGAACGTATCCACAGTGAAAGGTTTGCTGGTTGGTTTGCTCAATATATAAGTTATATGGGTTTAGGTTAACCGTCCATGAGGAATATCCAACATTAAGAGCTCTGAAGTTACTTGCTCGCATTCCTAATATAATTGGAGCAAAATATAAAAAGTATATTGTAAATGGTTTTCGGTTCCACACGAAAGATTTGGAGTGTACAAAGAAAACACAAAATAGTGGGGTGCGTGTTAAAGCTACAACGTCAAGTTTTTCAAGTACTAGGGATCAAAATCCAATCTTAAGTGAGTTGGACTATTATGGAATTCTAACCGATGTCGTTGAGCTGGATTACAATTGTGGACATAGAGTTGTGTTATTTGATTGTGAATGGGTGTCAAAAGGAAAACGATTGAAGACAGATGCTGATGGATTTACATTAGCTAATTTTTCAAATGTGATACGCCATAATGAACCATTTATTCTTGCATCTCAAGCTGAGCAAGTCTTCTATGTAGGGGATCCAACTGAATCACAATGGAGCGTAGTTGTCTCTGCTGCAGCACGAGCTCATTATGACATGGAACCTATGTGGAGACTTACTTACAAAGTAATATTTGTGTTCCTGCTGATAGTATAGAGTCGGATGACTTTGGTTGGGTTCGTGAAGACATCGATGGAATAGAGGTTGACTTAAATGAATGATTTTGATGACTTATATGTTATCAGATGGTGGTTATCAAACAACATTCAGTATGGAAACTACGATGGTGAGTAAAGAAATATCTTCTTATTTTGACAATACGATACATGATTAATTGATATGCGTTGTTTTTGTGATTCTTGAATGTCTATACATCGTGTTCATACACATAAACACATTTATTAAAATCGAACTAATTTTCAAGTTTTTATTCTGTTTTGCAGCATCTAAATTTTGGCATCTTAGAAATCAGAGTGAAGAGGTGTAGTGTTGGTTATTGATTAGAGATAGACTGATAGATTGCATCATATTACTTAGAATTTTTCTATCAGGATTTAGGTCCAGGTCCCTCCGTCTGTAGCTATTTTCTATGAATCTCCTTTTGTATCTGAATTAAGATGTTTTGTGATTCTATAGCAAAGTTTGATCCTTTTGGGTATTAGATCACATTCTTAGAATTGTTTATTAATGCAAATTATGATTTTACAACTAAGCTTATCCCTGTTGGATGTGGAAATTATTAGGTTGTCAACACCATGGCAGCAACCAAGAAGGTTACAAAGTGAAGTGTGTTCGCTCCACATTTCAGCTCTCCCTTTATTTCTTACAAGAACTCTTATGTTTTATCGGTCTTGAAACTTTTGGGCTTTCAAATCTGTCTGGTATTTGTCGTGCAACTTTGGCTCCCATAATTGGATTCTGGATCGTGGATGGCGTTAATTACTATGTCTCTGTTGCTATGAATCTTAGTTTGTCTTGATTGAGATAGGTGTGAAAATTTTGTGCAAATACATTCTCATTTGAGATTTTTATACTATGAATGGGTTTCATTGTTAACTTGAGGTCTTACACGATTCAGTTGAGCTACACTGTCTAGTTAGTTTGATCACAATATGATTCATAAGATTGATTTTCTGATATGGTGCATGAAATGGGGCTGGAATGCACGTGTTTAGAATAGCATCTGTATGAGATTCTGATATATAGCTTTGTTATCACAAGAACTGCCCACCCAGAAGGCATGGGTTGTCATCTGCTGCCACCTTCCAGCCTACTGTCGAGAGCTGCTTCCTCGTCGTCTCCGCAGCCGCTGCTGCTCGGTGCACCAACGAACTCTTTGAACAGTCTGTCAGTCCTCGCACAGTGATAATCTTGTTTTTTATCTCTGTACCAATTCTAGGTTTGCCACTTAATATAATACTCTAGTTAACATATTTAAAAGTTTTACTCGGAGTGTAGTTTCTCATAAATGTCTTAAACTATTTTTAATTTCTATATTTCTAGTGATCGAATTTCATCATCAACTTTCAAAACTCGTGTTTGAAATTGACTTGAATTTCATTGGAATTATTTAAAGTATAAAGCAAATGGTGCCAACCATTAGTTCGTACAGTGATAATCTTGTTTTTCGTCCATGTATATGGCGGGCTCGAAAACGCACGGATTAAGATTGGATCAAGTTATATGGAGGATAACTGAATCGGTTGGACCAGTTAGCAAATTGTCGTTGCCACTTAATCGAATCAATCCTCGAACCGAAACGCGCCAAAGATAATATTTATAACTCCCTATTTCGCACTACTTTAACAGTAAAGTGGCAAGTTCGGGGTCGATCCCACAGAGAAGTTGGTGTGTCGAGTGTGTGAGTAGTGAACAGGGGGGTTGGCTGCTGCCACGCTTTAACTTGGGAGTTTTAACTACGGTTTTTATCTAGGCAGAATTCAAACTAGATAGCTTGATCAACGGAAATTTAAACACTGGGTCAAGTAAATTGCAGGTAATAACAGAAAAGTAAATGCGCGATTTAAAAGAGAGAATAACTTCGATTAAACTAAGATATGATTACAGCGTGAAAATAAACTAAGCTAACACTTCGAAAATAAAGAAAGCGGTAAACTGAGAAGAATCTCAGCGGGAAACTTAAGTTACGCCGATAGAAATGGTTACTCTGCAGCGCTCCCTTCGGTCACCCTTTTAACTACGCTATCTAAGCTAAACTAGAGATCTGAACTAAACTAAGCTAAGAGAGCAGAACTAAGCTAAACTAAGCTAGAGAGCTGAACTAAGCTAAACTAGGCGGAAAGTAAAGTCTCGGATACTTTCTTGTGGTGGCGCAGCCTCTATTTATAAGCTCGATTCGGCCTCCAGCTGCATAAGGATGTTGACAGGGAATATTCACTCATGCAGAGGATGAGCGACTCATTGATTGCTACGTGCTCTTTCTTCTAGAATAACGACGCTTTTGGATAACAAATTTCTGATCGGTTCGTCCTGGCGTCTTCACAAGCTGGCACGTGTCCCCTTCTAGAACGTCGTCCTGGGTAACAGAATGGTGCGCCACATCCAGCTCATTTCCTCACGTTTTCCTTCTAGAAACCAGCGGTCCCCACTTTAACTACTTGACCTCGCCCCTTGATCAACTCCCCCGATTTTTGGCCTTTTTCGCCTTTTGTACGTGCTTGATCAGTTCGGCCTTTCTGCCTTGGATAAGTAGCATTTCTGCACATTTTAACACTTGTTTGCGCGATAAACCGATCAAGTAGTATATGTTTTACCCCCAAAACCGATGCATGAAATGAGCCTTATCAAACTGCTCACACTTAAAACATACTTGTCCTCAAGTATAAAGAGAAAGAAAAAGAAAGAGAAAAAGATAAGGCAAATTTCAGGCATGGTTTACTTATTTCACAAGCAAAAGAAAGAAGAACAAGAACTAAAAACACGTATTCACATGTATGCATTGGACCGAATAATTTTCCAACAATCATACCCGAGGTCGAGGTCATACCATTAAACAGTAGCTTATGTTTTTGCTTTTTCGCTTCTGCTTGATCAAGGAGTCAGCTTGTCAAGATTGCTCAATTTAAAAACCACTATTGGATTCACTCAGTCACTAATTTCTCACCAGAGATGTTAGGACTGTTCACTCGGTGTTGCTATAAATTTAATACTTTGAATCGGACTGTACAAGATAGTTCCTTAAGGTCTTTATTTTGGGTTGTAACAGGGCTCAGGGGTAGTAACTTGTTAGGGTAGGGTCCTAGGGGTTCTAAGTTTAAAAGAGAAAATCACATGAGTCAAAATGCCAAAGATTTGACTAAACTTGCTGGATCAAATTTGGGGTGTTTATTTCTTCTTCCACTTGATGCTCCATCTCGGTCAATGTTGACCCTTAGCCTTATAACTTTCGGCTTTATTTTATTTTTTTCCTGGGTCAGGTTGCAACTATTTCCTGCCCCTTTCTTTTCTTAAACCTTTTCTCAATTTTTTTGTATGATCAACCTGATTGTCTAACTTTATCGACCCGACTACCTTTAATTTTTTTTTATTCTATTGCTATCCCCTTTTGTTCCCCTTGATAAATTTCATCTCCTTGACCCTCTTCCCTCATGTGATACGAAAATTTTTGGTTTTAAGGTTTCAAAGAATGGGTAAGAGTGTATGAGCTCAAAGTGGCTAACTAAGGGGTGCCTTTAGTAATGAGGCGGGCTCGTGGAAAAAAGGAAGAAAAACAGCTCAACTGGTTAAATCCTAATGCCTAGACATCACCAAACCGAACCGGCCCGGCTGAACCGGCCCGGAACCGTCACCGGCGGTTCCGAACCGGAACCGGAACCGTCGGCGGCGGTTCCGAACCGTGACCGGAACCGGCGGTTCCGACGGGCCGGTTCAGGTTCATGAAATTTGCGAACCGTAACCGGCGGTTCCGAACCGCCGGTTTTCACCGGAACCGGCGGTTCGCCGGTTCCGACACCTTTTCAGGCTACCACCGGCCTAGACGTATCCTTTTCAGAAACCGGGTCAGAAACCGCCGGTTTTTGTCAGAAAACCGTTGACGAAACCGGCGGTTTCTGACCAAAAACCGGCGGTTCAACGAGTAAACCGGCGGTTCCGGCGGTAAACCGGCGGTTCCGCCGGATTTCAAAAATTTGAAATTTTTTCTTTTTTTTTTCTTTTTTTAATCACATTTTTCCCCTATAAATACCCCCTCATCTTCATTTTCTACTTACCCCATTCTTGTGTTGATAAGAATTTCTCTCTCAATCTCAATTTCTCTATTCTCCATCCTCTTTCTCTCAAGTTGTTTACGTTATTTGCGCTCATAATTTACTCACGTTGTTCTTGTTTACGTTAATATCACATAAACACTACTCTCTATTCTCTACTTCCAATTTCCATAATATCATGTCTTCATCTCGTCGTGGTGGTGATCGGGGCAAGGGAATTGCCCAAGATCAAAGTGACTCTCGTCGTCGTCGTGCCCCTTCTAGAGCACAAGTTGCGGAGGAGGTGGGAAGGCGAGCCGCTCTTCGATTACAAGTAAGTTCTAAACTTCTAAATTAAATGTTTTACTATGTTAATATGTTATAATAAGTTTTAATATGTTAGTAGTTTTTTAATATGTTTTATTATGTTATATGATATAAGTTTTAATATGTTAGTAAGTTTTAATATGTTTTAATATGTTATATGATAAGTCTTTAATTTGAGAGCACCATTTGGTATACTTGCTCGGAAAAAGATTATGTGCGGACTACCGCCTTTTCTTATATCCTTGTGCAAGATGGCCTATTGTGGAATGCCTCAGCGTGGTCCTTCCTTTGATTTATATGTTATAAGTTGCAATGAAAAATTCCGCAAACAATCTTGAGCTTATGTGTGTTTTATATTACATGGTTGAAAAATGGCTCAAGTATTTCAATGAGATCCCAACAGTTTTTTTGCTTGCCAAAGTTTTGGATCCAAAGTGGAAACTAGTTGGTACTTTCAAAATTTTAGAATTTTATTACAACAGTTTAGCTTCTATTGATCTTGAACCACTCCGAGCTTTGCAAACTGACGACGACGACAACTACATAAACCTTGCCCAAAAATTCCAAATAAACCTCCCCCACCTCCCAAGCCTCCAAAGAAATTTTGAGTTCGACTTGCGGTCTCTCTTTCACGATTACGAAGTCAAGTACAACACTACCCACCAAGTTCGACCTAGACCCCCCCGTCAAACACAGAACTTTGGCTTCTTCCAAGTTGATGGACCCCGACACCCAATCCCAATTGGCGGACCTATACGCCTTCAGCAGCGGAGGAAGGACGGCACATTCGGTAAGTGAGTTAGATTTATATTTAGACTCACACTTTTCATTCAATGAGGAAGAAGGAGGTCCCGTTCCCCAACAAATCGACGTCCTAGATTGGTGGTCTTCACACGAGAAAGATTTTCCCATCCTTGCATCAATGGCCAAGGAGATCTTTTCGGTTCCGGCTTCCACTGTCGCCGTCGAGTCCGCCTTTAGTGTTGGAGGCAACGTCTTGGACGACCGAAGAAGTAGGCTCACCGGACAAAACATGGAAGCCACCATGTTACTTGATGATTGGTGCTCCGCCGAAATTAGAGACCAAGAACCGGATTGGGACAAACTAGTAGTACAACCCGACCAAGACTACTTCCCCGACGAAGAAGAGTAGGCGCCAATACTTCCGATCAAGCCAAATAGGTAAGCAAGGTAAGAGAACTACGTGGACTTTGATTCCAAAATGCAATTGAGCATTGAGGATACGTAGGCATCTCAACTTATATTTCAACTTAAATTTTAAATTTAAGTTTAAATTTAAGTTGAGCTCAAGTCCTTTTCCTTTATTTCTTTTTTCTCCCCTTTATTTCGAATATGTAATTTTGTAAATTGTAATGAAGACTTTAAGTCTTTTGTAATTTATAATTTTGAAGTTGTAATTTCTAATTTTTATGTTGTAATTTGTAAATTTTAACTTGTAATTTGTAATTTTAAAGTTGTAATTTGTAATTTTGAAGTTGTAATTTGTATCAATAAAATTGCATTTGTACATCGCTTCATTCTAATGTTATTTACGCAAGTTTTTTTACATTTTAAACTTGAATTACAATTTACAAAATGCAAAAAAAAAAAAAAAATCAAAACGAACCGCCGAACCGGCCGAACCGGCCCGGAACCGGCCAATCACCGGCGGTTCCACGGTTCACTTGAACCGGCGGTTCCACGGTTCACGAACCGGAACCGCCACACCTTGGCCGGGCCGGTTCAGGTTCATCAATTTATTGAACCGGAACCGGCGGTTCCGAACCGTGAACCGCCGGTTCCGGAACCGTGGTGACGTCTACTAATGCCTTTAGTCCTCACTACTTGTGCAATTTTCATCTCAATATTAAAAGTTAGCCTCTCGTAATTTTTCTTTTGTAAAGAGTAGTAGAAAGTGATCTACTTTTGGCTTATAACTCACATATAGAGAGGCTTCACAGTTGGTTTAGAAATTGAGCGATTCCATCATACTTGCGTCATTCAAATTGATCAAGTTTTTGCAATCAAGTTTTACATGTGAGCGTACTGAATTCTTTCTCTAACTCTTCCACGAAGTAATCAAGTCTTTCATTTATCTGATTTCATGCATATTTCCTATCTTATTGCTATCTAAAATTTGTTATTTTTGAAAAATTTTAGCATGTATGAATTTTCTGTAACTAACCCGTCCCCCCTCCCCACTGCATATGAGCTCGTCCTCGAGGGACTGGATGCAGTGGAAAGAAGGGTTAGGTACATGCAATAAACACAAAAACAAACAAGGGAAACTTCTCACACTTAGACCAAGCATTGGGCTAAGTGTGAGGCGGTGCCAATAATCAAAACATGCTAAGAAACACAGAAAAACGGAAACCAAAACAGATATGGGCAGACGAACAAAACAGATAGCAAAAGTGGACATGCATACTTCTCACACTTAGACCCAATATAGGTCTAAGTATGGTGTGGAGCAGAATAACAGTTATACATACCCAAAAAAAACAAATAAAACTAAAAGAGTTTCGGAACTTGAAATGAGTAGAGATCGGGGGGGTATACTCAATGCTTGCGGAGCTGACTGGGGGACGCCGAGGGTGGCCTGGAGGATGGCGGGTGCCGAGGTGGAGGAGAGCTTGCAGAGGGAAGTGGTGTTTGCATAGCGAGGGTCACCTGGCGAAGAGCCTGCAGAACCCTCGATTGAGCGACCAGTTGGGCGTCCGAATTTGCTACTAGCTGCATTAGCATTTGCTCCATGCAGAGTCTCCATTCATTTGTAGCACATGCAGCCTCCTCTGGTTCTGCTACGTTTGCTAGCTCCAACCTCTGCCTTGGCTGTCTGTCGGGGCTCGCCGGTTGATCTGTTATCCTCCTCCTTCTCTCGCGTCTGACCTCCTCTAGCTCTTCTCGCATGTCCTCCTGTTGTTCTGCCTGCTTCTCCTTCCGAGCCTTTGAGATGAAGCAAAGTTTTCCGTCACGCAGTCGTTCGAGCACCTGAATTCTTACAAAGAAATCAATGTTAAACAGTTCAGGTTTTGGGCAGCGATCGAGAAGCTCCACACCCTCCTGGAATTCCAGGGTCCAATTTCGCCTTAGGTATGCTCCGAGAAGGTGGCAGACGTTGAGGTGGCGGGCGGGGCGATAGGCAATCTGACTTATCGAGTGGGCAATCCAATAGCCCAGGTGCACCCTCCTTTGGTCCTTCATGCACGACATGAAATAGAACTCGGCCAGAGTAAGAATTGACAATGTATTTGCTTGACCCAGGAGGTTGCAGGCTAGTAAGGCTTGGGCAAGGCGAAGGGCCGGATCAGCAATATGGTCCGCTCTGGACTCAGACGCTTTAAACTTGGGGGCATGTCCGTTGCACAGGCTTTGACAGACTGCCTGCTGATCAAAATCCGGCCTCCTCTGAGGAAGGCCAATGTCGCGCCCGAACCATTCTCCACTGGCTACCTTGGTCTCGGTATGGAGTCCCATCCGCACAGAGAACTCGTTCAGGCTCATCTTTTGCTTACGCCTGAACACCCGGAAAGAGACGCTCCTGGCCTCCAAGTTTGTACTCCCGGAAAACCGGAAGGATGTGAAGAATTCTTTGGCCAGGTCTGCGGGCACGAAGGTATCCTCGCTCTCCAGGGTGTCCTTTCACTGTGTCGGATGGCGCTTCCTGACATCTTTTCAGTGGCTGCGCACATCCTTTCATCTCCTGCCCTGCTCAACTTAATCGATGTACCACCAATTAAATTTGAAATGCACTGATCAAGTGCACAATTAATTCTTAGAGAAACTTAATTAGCTCCACTTGATCAGTCTTCCTCCTTTCTTCCATCTTTTTAACTTGAATAATACTCCATCCGTCCCACATAATTTGACCCAGTTTTCCATTTTGGGCCGTCCCACATAATTTGACCCATTTCACTTTTACCATTTTTGGTAGTGGACCCCACATTCCAATAACTCATTCCTACTCACATTTAATTATAAAACTAATATATAAAAGTAGGACCCATATTCCACTAACTTTTTCAACTCACTTTTCATTACATTTCTTAAAACCCGTGCCCGGTTAAAGTGTCCCAAATTATGTGGGACGGAGGGAGTAATAAATAAAAAATAAAACTTACTACAAGCTATTTACACTAATTCCTAAGGGTTTTTGACCGGGTCCCCCTAGGGTGTCACTTGATCAGTTTAATAGATTGAGACTTTTCCGCTTGATCAAGCAGACTACCTATGAGTACCTGATCATTCCCTTTACCTGATTACTGGAGAGAGTTAGGCATGAGTATTGGAATGTCGTCCACCACAAATACCTCCATTCCTTCTCTGTATGGCTTTACCCTATGACCATTCACCATGAAGGAAGGCGAATCTGAATCGCCTCTCTGGAGTTCGATTGCACCATTCGCTCGGACGGGGACAATGGTATAGGGACCTATCCACCTTGATCTGAGCTTCCCTGGCATCAATTTCAGCCTGGACTGAAATAGCAACACTTTCTGGCCTTCTTTGAGCTCCTTCTTGCGGAGATTCTTATCATGCCACATCTTCGTCTTTTCTTTGTACCACATAGCAGAGTCGTAGGCATCCAGACGGAGCTCCTCAAGCTCCTGTAGTTGCATTCTTCTTTCTGTAGTCCATGCTTCGGTATTCATATTCATTTCTTTGATGGCCCAGTAAGCTTGATGTTCCACTCCCACCGACAGATGGCACATCTTTCCAAATACCAGCCGGTATGGGGACATTCCTATAGGCGTTTTGAAAGCGGTCCTGTATGCCCAGAGTGCATCCTCCAAACGACGGCTCCAGTCCTTCCTTGAGGGATTGACTGTCTTCTCTAGGATAGCCTTTATCTCTCTATTAGAAACCTCAGCCTGACCATTGGATTGCGGGTGATAAGGTGTGGATAGGCGGTGGTGGACTCCATACTTCCGCATCAAGGCTTCGATAGTTCTGTTTACAAAATGAGTTCCTTGGTCAGATGATTGCCCGTGGTACCCCGTATCGGGTAAATATGTTTGATTTCAAGAACTTCGCTACTTCTCTGGACTCACATAACCTAGTTGCCTTTGCCTCGATCCATTTGGACACATAGTCCACTGCCACTAGTATATAGAGATTGCCTTCAGATGCGGGAAAGGGTCACATAAAGTCCATTCCCCATACATCAAATATTTCAAGACAATAATGGGGATTTGAGGCATCTCGTCTCTAGTAGATATCCCTCCAGTAAGTTGGCATCGAGAGCACTTCTTGCAGAACTCATAAGCCTCTCTATGGATGGAAGGCCAGTAAAACCCGCTATCAAGTATTTTCCTTGCTGTTTTCTTCGGTCCAAAGTGCCCACCGCAAGCCAGTGCGTGGCAGTGGATCATCACGTCTTCCTGTTCCCACTCTGGAATGCATCGTCGGATTACTTGATCTGCCCCCATTTTCCATAGGTAAGGATCGTCCCAATAGAAGTATCGTGAATCGCTTTTAAGCTTTAGCTTCTGTGGTCTTGTAATCTCATCACTCTAGGTAACTCGCCCGTTACCAAGTAGTTGGCCATGTCCGCCAACCATGGCTCCTTTCTCGTGTTCTGTCCCTTGCTTCTCTGGTTGCCTTGATCAACTCCCTCCGCCTGGTTGATCCACCGGCATTCAGGTGATGACTCGATCAGGCAGAGATGCTCTTCAGGGAAAACGTCTGGAATTGCTTCTTCATTGTCCTTTTGCAAAATTCGACTTAGGTGATCTTCCACCTTGTTCTCACATCCTTTCTTATCCACTGCTTCCCAATCAAACTCATGTAGAAGGAGTACCCACCTGATTAACCGCGGCTTTGACTCCTTTTTTTCTAAGAGGTATTTGATGGCCGCATGATCTGTATAAACAATTACTTTGGAACCAAGCAAGTATGGTTTGAACTTTTCAAACGCGAAGACTACCGATAGCATCTCCTTTTCGGTCACATCATAGTTCTTTTGTGCCTGATTCAGAGTTTTGGAGGCGTAAAAGATGACATAACTCTTCCCTTCGATTTTCTTACCTAATACTGCCCCCACAGCATAGACACTAGCATCGCACATCACCTCAAAGGGGTGATTCCAGTCGGGGGCTCGTATTATTGGAGAGCTTATCAATCGATCTTTTAGAAATTGGAACGCGACTTTGCAAGCATCTGAGAACTCAAACTCGACCTCGTTCTGAAGAAGTCGTGTCAGTGGCTGGGCTATCTTTGCGAAATCTTTTATGAATCGTCTATAGAACCCAGCGTGCCCCAGAAAGGCTCTGATCTCCTTCTGGTTGGTAGGATATGGAAGTTTTGCAATGACCGCTATCTTTGCTGGGTCGACCTCGATCCCTCTGCTTGATACTATGTGGCCCAAGACTATTCCTTCGGTAACCATAAAATGGCATTTCTCGAAATTCAGAACCAAGTCCTTCTGGCGGCATCTTTCCAATACCCTGTTTAGACTATGCAGCCCTTGATCAAAATCATCCCTATAGACAGTAAAATCGTCCATGAAAATCTCAATGCAGTCCTCCAATAGGTCTGAGAAAATGCTCATCATGCATCTCTGGAAGGTGAACGTCGTCTTCTCCTGGTCTTCTGGATTCACATCAATCTGGAAATAGCCACTATAACCATCCAGGAAACTGAAGTACTGCTTCCCTGCCAACTTCTCCAACATTTGATCAATGAACGGCAGAGGGAAGTGATCTTTCTTCGTAGCTTGGTTCAACTTCCTGTAATCTATGCACATTCTCCATCCAGTAACTGGCCTTGTCGGGATTAGCTCATTTTTTTCATTTTTTACCACTTGAATCCCTCCTTTCTTAGGCACCATGTGCACTGGGCTGACCCAGTTACTGTCGGGAATGGAATAGATAATCCCGATCGAAACCAACTTGACGATTTCCTTTAGCACCTCTTCCATCATGTTGGGGTTGAGTTTTCATTGTTGGTCGCGGTGTGGCTTGGCTCCTTCCTCCAGTCGGATGTGATGCATGCATAAGTCCGGGCAGATGCCTACCAAATCTGTCAGCTTCCAGCCGATGGCCCTCTGATTCCTTCTAAATACTTCCAGCAATCTGTCTTCCTGCCCCTGGGTTAATTGATTGTTGATGATGACAGGCTTGGTTTCATCTTCACCCAGGTAGGCGTACTTTAGATGTGCGAGAAGGGGTTTTAACTCTTTTGCAGGTTTTGGTTCTTCATTGGGCAGAGGGTTTTCTGCTGTGTCCCTTTCCAGTAGCTCGCCTTGATCATGCCGCTTCGCTAGGCTAGATACTTGAGCTGTCCCACTTGACCCAGCTGGCTTTGGGCGCTCGCAAAAAACATTTATTGCATTTGCGACGGCTTGGTCGTCCATTTCTCCGACCTTCATGGTCTCAAACCATTCTTCCACTTCCTTTTCGACTTCCTTATCTGCGGCGGAGTCAGTGAACTGCCTTTTTAAAAATTCTTCCTCCAAATACTCCTGTACCAAGGGCTCAGTCACATCGATGGAGTACACGTTCTCTCCGTCGGCTGGCCTTTTCATGGCCTCATCAATATTGAACGTGTATTGTTCTCCTTTGAAATCTAGGCTGATCGTTCCATTCCGTACGTCTATGATAGTGCTGGTTTTGGACAAGAACGGCCATCCTAGTAGGACTCCGCTTGACTCCTTTGTTGCGGGCTCCGTCATCTTGATTACGAAGAAATCAGCTGGGTACAGAAAGTTATTTACCTTAACAATAACATCTTCCAAAATTCCTTCCGGGTGAATACATGATCTGTCGGCCAGCTGTATCATTATATCCGTGTCGACTAGCTTTGCCTTTCCCAGCCGTTGATAGATGGAGTATGGCAGAACATTGATAGATGCCCCCAGGTCGCAAATGGCGTGCTCCACCTGGACGTCTCCGATTGAAAATTGGGAGCGTGAACATTCCTGGGTCGGTCTTCTTTGAAGGGAGGTCATTCCGTTGGATCACGGCAGAGACAGTTTCATCTGCAATCATTCTACCCTCCTCATTGACATTCCCTGCCAGGTAGTCTTTAATAAACTTGCTGACAGGGGGCATTTTAAATGCCGTTAAGAGTGGTACTTTAACGTCCACATCTTTTAACATACTCGCCACATCGATTGTGGCATCCTTCCTTCTTGCCACCATTCCGCGGTACGGATACAACTTAACTTTCTCACCCCCCTTTTTCTGATTTCCTTCTGAGGTTTCATCTCCCACTTTTTCCTTGCCTTTCTCTTTCGCTTGATCCACCACCTTGGGTTCTTCCTTCTCTTCACGGTTTGGTCCAGGATCAATTGTTTGGGACGTCGCAGGATAACTGGGGCCTTGGTAGACCCTTCCCGACCTTAGGGACACTTCGCTAATGTGTTCACGCCCAGGCGGCTGTTCAGTAGCTGGAATTCTTCCGTCATTTCCCTTTAACTCTCCTAGCGACGTTGCAACTAGAGAAAGATGATGTGTCAGCATCTCTAATGCCGCCCGCTGCTCCCTCTGAGTTTCCTGGATTTCCTGCATCGCATCATTTGTGTGGTGCGGTACTATCATATTGCTCGGGCTATCATTGGAGTAGCGGTTATATTTCTGATTAGGCGGCCTCCCTCCATGGTTGGGCTGCGGGTAGTCAGATCGCTCGTAATGTTCGAGCAGGTATGGCTGATGGTTGTAGAATTGATTTCCCTGTTGTTGGCCTCCCCGTTGGTATGGCGGAACATAAGTAACCATCTGGTTGTTTGGCTGCCTTCCCTGGTTGCTTGACTGAGAAGCTAGCTGCATGTATCCCCAGTTTCCATCCTGTTGTCTGCTTGACCAGCTAGGCTGTCCTACACTTGACCAATTCCCTTGAGGTCCATTTGACCAACCTGTCTGACTTCCCTGCATTCTGTTTCCTCCAGCATTTGGCTTCTCCTGGATCCGAGCAGACCAGTTAGGCTGTCCGTTAGAGGGTTGCAGTTGCTGTGTCGATAGTGGGAGTTGTTGGCTTTGATTCTGATTCGTCCACCTGAAGTTAGGGTGGCCCCTCCATGGAGCGTCTCTTTGCTTCCCCTGGATCCAGTTGCCATTTGCATTCCACTGTCCTACTGCATTTACTTGCTCTACCTCAGGGGGGAATTCGCAGTAATAATAGTGATGTTCTTCTGGCGGCGACGGCTGTGGTACGTACTGCGTCTCTTTTGGTGCAGGTGGTGGTGGCGGCGGTCTGGTTTTTTCTACTGCTTCCAGCAGTTTCTTCTCCATCTGCTCGAATCGAGCCTCCAACTTTTCATCGTTGCGCGCCTCTGCTGCGTGCACTTCTCCTCTCATGTACTGCCCTCGAGAGGTTTCATACGACCGCTTAGCCTCAATTAGTTTTTTCAAAATATTCTTAGCTTGGCTGAAAAGGGTTTTTGAGAAATCCCCTTGTGCTGCGAGGTTGAGGTCGTTTTTGCTGTCCACCGTGAGTCCGCCATAGAAGATCGAGTAGATCTCCTTTTCTCCCAGCTTGTGGTTGGGGCATGCTTGAAGCAGCCCTTAAAATCTGTCCCAGTACTAGCCGAGGGGCTCGTCGTACTCTTGTCTGGTCTCTGTAATCTCCCTTTTCAGGGCACTTGTCTTTGATGCTGGGAAGAAACGGTCGAGGAATATCATGAGGAATTTCGCGCAAGTCCTGATGGATCCCTCTGGTAGCCTTGACAGCCATACTCCTGCGTCCCCTATCAAAACGAAGGGGATAGCCTTGAGCCTGTAATCTTCAGACGTGGATCCAACCGGGACGGGCTGAATATCGCAGTATCGGCAGAACTCCTCCAGAAAGGCGTACGGACATTCCTTCGAGAGACCATAGAAGTGGGTCAAGACGGCCAGCACTCCTGATTTGATAGCGATGGTCCGCATCCCAGGAGTGGCGGCAATGGCATGTGTGGGCTCCTTCTCATCATGAGCGTGCAAAGAGCCGATTCCCGAGTCGTCGATGTCAACGACCATCTCTGCTTCTGTTTGCTTTGGTGGTGGTGGTAGTGGGTTTTGCTCAGCTGCTGCTACTGCCTCTAAAGCTGCTCTGTAATGAGTGGTAACTACGCCGGCTTCCCGGACTCTCCAACGATTGTTAGTTCTTCTATATATCAAAGGATGATTCCAGTAATCGCCTTGGTGGTAACTTCTCATCAACAGCAGGAATAACAAATAAGAAAAGAAAGAAATAAACTATTTACTCCTACGCACTACACACAAACATAAAGTAACACCATGCTTCCCCGGCAACGGTGCCATTTTGGCGGGCTCGGAAACGCGCGGATTAAGATTGGATCAAGTTATATGGAGAATAACTGAATCGGTTGGACCAGTTAGCAAATTGTCGTTGCCACTGAATCGAATCAATCCTCGAACCGAAACGCGCCAAAGATAATATTTATAACTCCCGATTTCGAACTACTTTAACAGTAAAGCGGCAAGTTCGGGGTCGATCCCACATAGAAGTTGGTGTGTCGAGTGTGAGAGTAGTGAACAGGGGGGTTGGCTGCTGCCACGCTTTAACTTGGGAGTTTTAACTACGGTTTTTATCTAGGCAGAATTCAAACTAGCTAGCTTGATCAACGAAAATTTAAACACTGAGTCAAGTAAATTGTAGGTAATAACAGAAAAGTAAATGCGCAATTTAAAAGAGAGAATAACTTCGATTAAACTAAGATACGATTACAGCGTGAAAATAAACTAAGCTAACACTTCAAAAATAAAGAAAGCGGTAAACTGAGAAGAATCTCAGCGAGAAACTTAAGTTACGCCGACAGAAATGGTTACTCTGCAGTGCTCCCTTCGGTCGCCCTTTTAACTACGCTATCTAAGCTAAACTAGAGATCTGAACTAAACTAAGCTAAGAGAGCAGAACTAAGCTAAACTAAGCTAGAGAGCTGAACTAAGCTAAACTAAGCTAAACTAGGCAGAAAGTAAAGTCTCGGATACTTTCTTGTGGTGGCGCAGCCTCTATTTATAAGCTCGATTCGGCCTCCAGCTGGATAACGATGTTGACAGGGAATATTCACTCATGCAGAGGATGAGCGACTCATTGATTGCTACGTGCTCTTTCTTCTAGAATAACGACGCTTTTGGATAACAAATTTCTGATCGGTTCGTCCTGGCGTCTTCACAAGCTGGCATGTGTCCCCTTCTAGAACGTCGTCCTGGGTAACAGAATGGTGCACCACATCCAGCTCATTTCCTCACGTTTTCCTTCTAGAAACCAGCGGTCTCCACTTTAACTACTTGACCTCGCCCCTTGATCAACTCCCCCGATTTTTGGCCTTTTTCGCCTTTTGTACGTGCTTGATCAGTTCGGCCTTGCTGCCTTGGATAAGTAGCATTTCTGCACATTTTAACACTTGTTTGCGCGATAAACAGATCAAGTAGTATATGTTTTACCCCCAAAACCGATGCATGAAATGAGCCTTATCAGTATACCAATTCTAGATTCACCAATTAATATAATACATATTAAAGTAAACAATTTTAAAAGTTGTATTCAATGTAGATTCTAATAAATGTTCTTAAACTATTTTTAATTTATATATTTCTAGTGGTCGAATTTAATCGTCAACTTTCAAAACTCGTGTAAATTTTAATAGAGTTGTTTAAAGTATAAAGTAAATGGGCAAGCTATTACTTTGCACAGTAATAATCTTGTTTTTCATCCCGCTATACCAATTCTAGATTTGCCACTTTATATAATATATTAAAGTAAATAATTTTAAAAGTTTTGTTCAGAGTGTAGATTCTAATAAATTTTCTTAAACTATTTTTAATTTCTATATTTCTAGTGGTCGAATTTAATCGTCAACTTTCAAAACTCGTGTTTGAAATTGACTTGAATTTCACTGGAGTTGTTTAAAGTATAAAGTATATGGGGTCAGCTATTATTTCGTACAGTGATAATCTTGTTTCTCGTCCATGTATTACCCATTCTAGATTCGCCTTAATCTTGAAGTTAAGAATTCTATTTAGAAAAAAAAAGAACATATTAACCATATAGCCGTACAATAGTATTCTCTCCGTCTTTAAAAAGTATGGACAATTTTCTTTTTAGTTCATCCCTGAAAAGTTTAAACATTCTAATTTCTGGAAAGTATTTTCTCTAAAAAGTTAGGACCCATTATCCACTAATCATACTTTAATTACTTTTTCACTCTATCTCTTTCTTACATTAACAATTTTGAATTAAAACTCGTACAGAACCAAATTTTCATACTTTTCATGGACGGAGGGAGTATTAAATACTAGATTAGGAAGAAAACATGTGAATTTTTTTATTGATTGTAACATTTAAAATATCACTAAATTAAAGAAATTAATATTTTGGAAATTTCCAAAAATTAATTGTATAACTTTCAAAACTCAAACTCATGTTGAATTTGACTTAAATTACAATAAATATTTTTTACTTATAGCTCTAATTTAAACAATTACTTATAATTTTCATAAATATTCTTACGAAAAATTAATTAAGAAAGTCATTAAAACAACTATTTTTAAAACTTGATAATCATCAATGTTTTAAAATAATATGCAAATAAATGACACTCATTGTTAACAATTTAGATGAATGTTTATATTAGTACTATTTTATTGTACTGCATATACATATTTTATTGATATTATAGACTTTGATATTAGTACTATTTTATTGTACTACATATACATATTTTTATTGATATTATAGACTAATATACGTGTATTTATCATTCTTCATTCTGTGAAAATCAAGCGCCAAATCTCAAATATCACACCTCTTTCCACAACTCCCAATTTAAGATTTCTTTCTACAATTCCCAAGCGAAAAGAATAACTCATTCTCCGGTGACCAAAGATAATTCGAAACTAAAACCAACAGCTGAAGGTTAACTATCTAACATCGGGAATTTCTAATTCGATTATAAGGTAAGTGTTCTTTACTGAATCTTGATGGAGACATTCTTACAAGAGTAATATCTGTTTTCATTGTTGGATTATAGGGTTTCTCAATGAAATTACTTTGAGAAGGTGAAATAATGCTTCAAATTAATTGAAATTGGTTAATATATATAGTCCATGTTCTGGGAAGAATAATGCTTATTAATGTTTGGAATACAATTTTTGACAATTTTGGGTGCATCATGGGAACTTCATTGATAGTGGTTTAGGTTTATTTTGGGTGAAATATAAGTATAGTATTATCTCTTATACTTGCACTTATTTTGATCAATAGGGATGCATATTTCTTGTAGTTTCATTGGCCAAAATTTTAAATGTTTAGCCTTCAATCCATTTAATGAGTGGTTTTTAGCAATCGGATCTACTAACAACATTGTTAAAATCTCTGATATGCGAAAGCTTTCTACTGCCCTAGTAAAGCATACAACTTAAGGTTCATTTTCTCTAAAGAATAGTCCTAAATCATAAAGTTATTGAAATCGTTATGAGCAAAACTAGTGTCAGTGGCCAATCTGTCAGATTATGAACAATGGAGAGTTTATAACAGAATGCATATTGAAGTCCTACAACATTTTCCGGTTATGAATAATGGTAAATGTTATCCTCTTATAATGATCAATAATAATGTTGTCTATGCTTACTTTATTACTCTAATGTAGCAGTTATGACTTCTAAACGACGGGGGTAGTGTAGCAAAAGTGTTCGTTTGCAAGACGAACCAAATGTTTCACAACAAAGGTTGAAAACCAGTGAAGGTAACAAACAATGAACTGATTATTCTAACATGGACTAGGATTTGTTGTTCGAAATGGTGTACTATACTTCAATATATTCTTTTATAATGATATACAAGCTTCACTACTAAGACAGCAATAGGCAGAAGAGTTTATAGCAGAAATCTTGGTGAAACGAGAAAAGATCGAGAATGAATTCGTGCGTGGATCAAGCCGCGACTTGATGTCTCACTTGGTCAAGCCGCGACCTGTAGCCTTTAACTTTTGGCTTATTTCCTAACTCTCGACTTAAGGGGTCAGGTTACAAACTTTTCCTGCCCTTTTTAATTCTTTTTTCACTATTTCCAACAACAATTTTTTTTTACTTGACTTTTGACTTGATCAACCTAACCGATCAACCTGACTAACAAACTTGCTCAACCAGGCTTCCCTTTTATTTCGGCTTTTCTATTGCTATTCCCTTTTCTTTTGAAATAATTCATCTCTCGACCCCTTTTTCTCATGTGTTTGAAAAAAAATTTTGGTTTTAAGGCTTCAAAAGACGGGTAAAAGTGTATACGGCTCAACGTGGTTTTCTAAGGGGTGCCTTGTTTGATGAGGCGGGTTTGTGAAACGAAAGAAGAAATAGCTCAATTGGTTAAGTCATAATGCCTTTAGTCCTTACTACTTGTGCAATTTTCATCTAAATATTAAAAGTCATCCTCTCATTTTTTTCTTTGTACAAAAATAGTAGAAAGTGTTCTACTTTGGCTCTATATTTCGCATTTTAAAGAGGCTTCACAGAAGGTTTTAAAATTGAGCATTTCCATCATACTTACGTCATTCAAACTGATCAAGTTGAGCAATAAAGTTTCCATATGTAAACATACTGTATCCTTTTTCTTATTCTTCCCCAGGCATTCATATCTTTCATTCACCCAATCCCATGCATACTAACCAAATTATTTCTATCTGATTGTTTTGCATTTTTATAATTTGACATGTATGATTTCAATTAGGCTAACCCTCCCCCCTCCCACTGCATATTAGCTCGCCCTCGAGCGACTTGATGCAGTGGAAAAAGGGTTAGGCAACGATACAGGTAGAACAAACCAAGGAAAACTTCTCACACTTAGACAAGACACTGGGCTAAGTGGGAGATAGTGCCAATAATCAAAGCATGCCGAAAAACAGAAAAAACAAGAACAAAAACACATAGGCAGTTAACAAGGCAGGGAATCCATAAAATTCTCACACTTAGACCATAACAGGTCTAAGTGTGAAACGGATCAAAACAAATATATACAGACCAAATTCAAAATAAAAACAGAAATTGTTTAAGTTGGAACGAGCTAGGTAAGTGGGGTATACTACTTCCGTGGTGGCTGAGCATGCAGAGCAGAGGATGGCCTTGTCGGAGTGGAGGTGCGCCGTCCTTGAGAAGAGCTTGTAGAGGGAGGAGGTGGGCGCCTTGCATTGGGCTATTGCGCCAGGGAGCTAGCTGGATCGCGGACTGCTTCCAGCATCCTCTCCATCACCGTTCCAATCCTAGTCATCAGGACCAGGTTGGCATGGGAGTTCTCCACGAGCTGCGTCAACATTTGCTCCATGCGGAGCTTCCATCCATTGTCGCTTTGCGCAGCCTCCTCTTGCTTTGTCCTCTGGGTAGGCACCAATGCCAGCCTTGGCCTCTGCTGTTTGCTAGGGATGGCTGGGCGTTCAGCCGGCCTCTGCCTCTCCTCTTGCTGGCCCTTTTGTTGCTCCCTCTGGCCAGTAGCATAGAAGCGAAACTTCCCTCCTCGCGTCTTATCAAGTACCTGTATTCTAAAAAAGAAGTCCAGGTCAAACAATTCAAGTCTGAGGCAAAGGAGTGGGCGCTCCACACTCTCCTGGATCTCCAGCATCCAATTTCTCCTCAAGTAAGCTCCCAGGAGATGTTAGATGTTCAAGTGGCGGGCATTTCGGGTAGCAATCTGATTTATAGAATAGGCCAGCCAAAAGCCCAGTTGGACTTTCATCTGTTCTCTCATGCTCCACATGAAGTAGAGCTCAGCCAGGGTGATGATAGCCATGGTATTGGCTTGACCAAGGAGGTTGCAGCTGAGGTAGACCTGGGCGAGGCGGAGGGCTGGGTCAGCAATGTGATTTCCTCTGGACTTGGAGGCTTTGAAACCTGGGGCTCGTTCATGGCTAAGGGCCCTCCAGACAGCTTGCTGGTCAAAATCGGGCTTCCTGTGATGGAGGCCGATGTCTCGCCCAAACCACTCCCCATTGGCCACTTGGGCTTCTGTATAGAGTCCCATCCTGATGGAGAACTCGTTTAAACTCATTTTCTAGCCACGGCCAAACACTCTGAAAGTGACACTCCTAGCCTCCAGGTCTGTGTCGCCGGTGAACCGGAAAGAAGTGAAGAATTCCTTGGCTAAGACCTCCGGCACAGGAGTCTCGTCCACCTCTAGGAGCCACTCGAATCCAATGACGGTGATGTACTTGGCGAACCTCTCCTCAACCTGGATCTTCTCCAGGGATGGTTGGTGGAGCTTCTTCCCTGCCTTCAGTCACTTCTGTGTGGTCACCTGCTGGTTGACCTCCTCCTGCCATTTGGGATTGTCAAACTCTAGCATCTGCTGGAGGAGGTCTGCGGTCAAGGCCACAGTTTGTTTAGAGTAGTCGGCGGCAGGGGCTGTTGCAGGCCTTCCTTGTTGCCTCCTGGACGTCCGGGTCCAGCGCAACTCACGCCCCTCAGTGTCACTGCCCTAATCTCCTTCCTGCGGCAGTGGAGTTGCTGGCTGGGCTGCGTCCCTAATCACAATCCCCACACTAGCAGGGCGTATTTTCTTTAGAAGAGGGTGAGCAAGCTCCTTCCCCTTCCTCTTCCTTTCTCTCCTCTCATGGTTGTCCTCAACAGCCTCTTCTTCATCAATAGTCTCACGGGGCCCCTGGTCCATCGGCTCCTCCTCCCCCCTTGGCTGATTGGCCCTCATGGCCTCTGCTTCCTCTAGAAGTTGGTTCATACTCATACGGCGCGTCCGGCGGCGTAGCGGTTCTGGTTCCTTCTCTGGTGCTGGTTCATCTTCCACATTCTGTAGAATATTCCATTCGGCCTCCCTTTGCTGAAGCAAAATATCACTGGGATGAGGCTGAAGGTCCTCCAGATCATCGTCGTCGATCTCAACGACCTCTATCGGTTGTGTCCCTTGGACAGGAGCAGAGGACTCCGACAAGCGGCTCTGGCTCCGCTTCCTCCTTCTCTTAATCGTCGGAGTCGTCGCCACTGTACTGTACCAGCGGAATGATGGGGTGGGGTTTAGGAGAGTGAGATGGAGATTGTGTTCTGGGAGGAGATTTTGTTTTGGGAGGAGAAGGTGGGGGAATCTGGGATTCGGGAGTCGGAACGGGATTTTGGGATTTTGGGATTCCTAGTTGCGCTTTGAGGGCGGCGTAGACCGCCGCGGCGTCCGTGCCGGCGGGTACGCTGCCAAGAAAGTTCTCTAATTGCCTCATGAATGCCAGGTCCACTGTAGGGGGTGGAACAACGGCGCTTGGTTATGACGGTGGGACCGCCGTGGCTGATGTGGAGGGTCCACGGCCGCTGCTGCTGGCACCGGGAACGTCCTGCCTGGATGA